>NC_133734.1:8414358-9160889 GCF_048934315.1 Petromyzon marinus
TTTTTGGATGAAGCTGTAACTCGGAAACACATTGCTCATCAAAGAGACAAAGACCGGACACACGCAGACAGTCATACACGTACATACAAAGACACACATAAACATGCATACATACAGCCACACACACTGACGACGCAGACACATATACACTCGTACACATAGACACACACTCACGACACGCACGACAGGCACACGACAAACGCACAGACATACAGACTTGCGTAGATCTAGACAGACGCGCGCACACACACAGAAAATGATCAACCGGTATAGCCTCAACAGACTGTGTTGGGGGGCAAGTGCTGTTAGCGAGCAGCACCTAATGAAGGGCCGGCGCTGCACCTGAAGGGGCGGGTGGCCAGCACCACGAACGGCAATGTTTAAAACACCGAGCGCCATGCCGAGTCGGCAAGGCTCGGCGCCGGTTCGGATGGAAGCCACCGACCTCCGCCACGAGCCGCGGATTGAACTCGGGCGGCCGGGCTCACGGTCGAAGCGTCCCACAACCTCCGCGCCAGCCACACGCTGCTCGATCGGAGTCCAGCGCGATTTACCAACTTGCAGCCCCCGAACCATCGTCGTCGCCCGGGAGGCTCGCTCATCAATCATCGGGAAAGTTTGGCGTTGCAGTGCCTTAATTTGTTCGCGTTCCTGGGAACTAAGTGGCTAAGGGGGGGGGAGGGCGGGGGGCGGGGGGGGGAGAGGCCTGCCGCCCCAGCTCTTCGGTGCTTCAGCCACGCTCTGTAGAGAGAGAGACCCCCCCCCCTCCTGCCCTGTGATGGTACTTTGGCCTCTTCCCACGCTCAATTTGCGCTTTGAACGGAGGCGCCGCCGGTGGGCTCTTGAAGAGCGGTGTGCGTGGTATTTGGCGGATTGAGTTTTTTTTGGTGGGAAAAAAACCCCGGGGATGTGAAGAGACGCGATTTACTTGGGTTCCTCCGCTACCAGAGGTGTCTTGCCTGCTAACGTCTACCCCCCCAACCCCCCAACCCCCCAACCCCTCCAAATCGTTATATTTTGTCCTCTCCTCACATTTTGTACGTGTGTGTACGTTGAACATCTTTTGCACTGTACGTAGCCAACCGTGTGGGCTTGGGGGGGGAGGGGGGGGTGCAAACTATATGCACAAAAAGCAGTTCTACATAAACGAGTTTGTAAATCTTGATGACGACGATTTAAAAAAGCGTGCAGTTCCCCAATATCGGAAGGAAGAGCGTTTCAGACGGTGGCTATGGTTGGAACGCGGATGAGGTTTTTTTGTATTATCCGAACTTATTTTCTCGGTGGTGTTGAGCATCTGTAAAGGGGGAGCGGGGGGGGGTGGAGGAGAGAAGGGGGAGGTGGATGCGTAAAGCAAGCCCGGGTGTCGAGAGTGTAACCGGCACAGGGGCAGCACAAGGCTATTTTTGTTGGCGCATGTTTGTGTCCGTGTGCCTGTGTGTGTGTTATATGGCACAGTAGGTGGGCACAGCTGGGTGCATTTGCCAGTCATCCCAGTCAAGTCAACCCGTGGCACCTGCTGGGTCTGTCCCGTGACCAATCTCCTGCCAGCAGAGAGCCTTCGACACTTTAAAGTGCGCCTGGCCTGGCGTAGGCGCTGTGGATGATCGTCCACCGTCGCTTAGTAGCAACCGGCGGGTGTTGGTTACATATGGTTGCCTCGAGTTTCATGCCAAGTCGACTCGATGGACCCGCATGGGCGTTTTCACCGAAATTCAGTTCTCCCCAAAGCCACGCCGGCGACCAATAATCCTAAGGCAACGAACCAAGGGAGAGGTCGGTTGTTGTTGTTTTTGTCAACGCACGATAATCAACTCTTCTTTTTGCCACCGTCCATCTCTCGGTTGGTTGTGTGCGGCCTCCTGCGAGTGAATCTCATTCCCGTCGAACAGCGTTGGGCTTACAACGCTGGCAAAACTGTGGATCGTTTTTGTTTTTTTTGCCATTCGGTGTCGAGGTGGTCGGCAGCAGAGTTGGACTTTCGCCTCAGCCAGTGCTGGTGAACCACCCAGGTGTTTGGACCGGTTTCCACATTCATTGTCTCGTCAGCAGCAGTTAGGCTCTGAACCAATGCTGGCAAACTGCCCGATGTCTGTAGGTAGTAAGGAAAACCCCGCTGTGTTAGACATGGGTACTGGTTCGATGCAAAACTGTAATGCCGTAACGCCTCTTAGATTCCTTCCACCCACAACCTCATCTGGTGGGGGGGTTGGGAATTATCGATGCCTTGAAGGAGTAGAAGAAGGAAAGACTCGACCGGAGAAGCCTTATAGCGGAAGAGACACGCGGCGGAGGTAGCAGTTTTCTGCGCTTTGGGGGAGAGCAAGATTGTACCGAATTGACTTCACGGGGGTTGGGTGCGGTGAAGAACTCGGAGCCGAGATAGGTGACGTGTTTGTTGGGAGGAGGATCGGTGTAGCGAAGACCTCTGCCGAGAAGGGGAGAGTGGGGGGGGGGGGGAGCGTCTCTTGAGAAGTCGGTCTCGGGCTGCAACGAGGCTCGCAAAATACTCTCCCAGAAGAACTTTGGCGGACAAGGGGAGACTTGGGATGTGGGTGCGTCTCGTTTGGAGGAAGATTTGCGTGTGTGTTATGCATGCATGCATGGTGCTTGAGAAGAGTCTTGCGTAACTCGAAGCGGTGCCTCGTGTGTCGTAACCGTTACACACGGCCCTGCCGCACATCTAACCCGGGGAAGCGTGGGTGGGGGTGAGGGGGGAACGCCGCCAGTGGGCAGCTGTCCCTGTGCGGGCAACAACGAGGTGTTAACCCAGCACCGGTTGCTAGTAGTCGGGAAAGGGCGCGGTGATGTTGCTGCTGCTGCTGCTGCGTTAAGCCGATCGAGTCATTTGCGAGTAACGACTGGATTCGTAGTGGGGTCCGATGGTCGCGGAGTTTCAAAGTCCCAATTTTTTGCTACTATGAGAACCCTTCACCGCCCCAGCGACAGAGCCAGTCGCATCAAGCTGTCGCGCACCGTGGGCAAATGTGCGAATTGATTTCGGCATTTTTTTTAAATCAGCAAAAAGCCAGAGCTAGGGGAGGGAGCAGTGTCAAAGAGCCCCGAGCAACTCTCGACAACGTTGTACGGGCGAAGTATCCGCTGGCGATTACAGCCGGCGTCCACGGGGCGTTTAACAAAAGCTCGGTCCTCCCGCTGAAGCAACCAAAGCAGTCTGGGCGCGTTATTTGCCGACGAAGCTACAGCGTTGACATTTTTTGTGTTGGCTCTGGTGTCACTGGCTGACGTTGGGAGGGTTACAGTTTATATATGAACCAATATGTATATTGGAGTACGCCACGCGACGATCATCCGACCCAAAATAAAGGAATTATAAATCGCGCGAGTATTGGTCGCGAAAGCGATCTGCGCACATATATACACACACACACACAAATTTAATTCGCGGGTCGTTTTATTTTTTTGTTTGTTATCAAATTTTGACCATTCTGTTCCACCTTTGCCCCGAGTTGTGCAGCAGCGATGCTGGTTCAAGAGCTAAGATGCCCAAATGGTGTTGAGGTCTGCTAGGCCACGACGAGAGGGCTTGAGCAGAGCAAGAGAGAGTTCGCTTGTGTAGTTTTGCTGTTTCTTCCTCGGTTGAAGGAGCCACGGACTACAGAGTATTTTAGTTTTTTTTATGATACTGCTGCCCATTGTTTGGGGTTGCATGGCCACTTGCGATGGCCATACAACCGCGGCCTACTTTTACCCCCTCGTTATGAGGGGCATGGTTTTGAACGCACTTCAGTGGGGAGGGTGGGGGGGGGGAACTACTTCCCTATTTCGTTTGAACGGCCAACAAATGCACGTAACCTTGCGCGGGTTTATGCGCACACCCCCTCCCCCCCCCGAATACTTAGGACCTCTGCGAAAATGGCCCCACACGGAGAGTCCCCGCGGGTCCTAACGAAGGCACCTTAAACTGTGGAGACAGAACGCGACGATGCATGGAATTCCCCCACCGCCCGCCGTCACCCCATCGTGAATTGTGGCTTAGCGGTTTTAATTGGAACCTATTTTTTGTTTTTGTTTTACTTGTCTAGAAGACAAAACCAAAATCCAGACGGGGAGTTGGGGGGGGGGGCCCCCCCCCCCCCCAGATGTCATTGCGACGACGGAGGTTGCGAGCGGGGGGGAGGGGTCGGTGCTGAGGGGGGTTATTTAGTTTTGTCCGGAGCTCGATTAATAATAAACAATCGGGTTTAACCGGCCGGCTGCTTTCAGAGGCATCGAAAGGGGGGGGGCGGGGGCGGGGGTGGGATGCCGCCGTGTTGGAAAATGTATCGCGATTGGTGCTTGGCTGCTGTGGAGACTTGGTGGGCGGGGTTGTGTGAGAGAGAGAGAGGGGCGTGGTGTTCGCGACGTCACAAATGTACATGTAAAGATTTAAAAGAGAATATACGACGACTCGCCGAGACCAACGGACGGTTTTTATGCATTTCGAAGTTGCCGTCGCCTCCGGTGACGTCGCCGGTGACGTCACGGTTGGAGGGCGTGGGGTGACGTGTGACGTGTGTGTGTGTGACACGTGTGTGTGTGTGTGACACGTGTGTGTGTGTGTGACACGTGTGTGTGTGTGTGACACGTGTGTGTGTGTGAGTTTTGTGCGAGTGATTGTGCGCGCGCGCTTGTCTGGCGCGTCACGTTTCCACGCAGCCGTTTTTATTTTCGCGAACTCCTCTTTTGTAATTGCTTCTCGTTTTTTTTTCTTGCATAAATTTTTGTTTTTCGTTCGTGCCACCCCGCCACCCGCCACCCGGATCGTTTTCATTTTTAAACGCACCTTCCTTCCCCCCCCCCCCCACCACCCCCGTGGTTCACGGGGGCATCGGGTCAGGCGAGCAATGATTCACGTGCGCCCAAGGAAGGGTTGTTGGGTTGTGACCGGTTCGTCCTCGGCCACGTCGCAATTTACGTTTCGCGTTGTGCTGCGCTTGTTGCTAAGAGGTTCGCGGCTGCCCACCCCACCCCCCCCCGCCCCCGGTCACTGCCGTATGGACGGTGGATAAACCCCTATTGCAGTCTGTTCTCCTATAACATGGCCGGTAGTCCGTCGTTGCGTTCCTGAGCAAACGCAGCCGTTGTGGAAAAGAATGCATCGTCATAAAGAAAGTACAGCACCAAGGGTATAAAGCGCAATTTGCGAGGCGATGCGTGACACGGGGGCCTGAACGAAGGCTGAGACGCACGCGGGTAGTGTAGCATCGAGAAGCATCCAGCAGCATCCAGCAGCATCCCCCCCCGATGCCTTTGCGCGCGGCGATGATGATACATGAATGTGTCGTGGGACCCGCCATCACCCCGACACAGCCAAATTCGTAAGGTCTGTCACGTAAACGGAGCGCGCGTCGGGGAGCAAATCCCCAACATTTTCGATCCGAGTACGACGTTTCGCCGGTGATTACAACCAGCATCATCGGGCGACGGCCAGATGAAGCTTATTAATCGGTTGTGTCGGGTGGCGGCGGGTTTAACGACACATTGATACATTAAAGCGATCTAACCCAAACAAACCCGCATTATGGATGATGATATTGGTCGTGAAAGCCTACAGCTAGGCGTTAAACTCCCCGATTTGTTCATCGCGTTACACATCCAATTCGCGTTACGGAAACCCACGTATAGTAATAGGTTTTACCCTTTTAACTGGCACAAAAAACTGACACCTTTATTCAAGGCATGTTTGCAATAACCACAACACAAGCAGTCAAAATGCAAACAAAAAAGACAACTCTGATAATGATATGCACTGTCCTTGAATTTGATTGGTCCACACCCGAGACAGCTTTTCTTAGAGCCTAGTCTCCATTGGGGCCTTCTGGTCCAACACCAATGTTGTGGTTATTGCAAACATGATGCCTTGAATAAAGGTGTCAGTTTTTTGTGCCAGTTAAAAGGGTAAAACCTATTCCTATATCTTCTTACTGGCAAAGGAGGTCTCATAATGGAAACCCACGTGTTTATAGGAGAACAGACCGTAACTACGGCGGCGGCGGCAGCTGCTTAGCTCACAACGGACGTTAAAAGATCTTCACCGACGTCGCGCTGTTTGTTGGGGGGGGGAGGGCGTCGCGGTCAAAAGTTGCACGCACCGCAAATGTAACGAATCCGCGACTTGATTTACGAACGTAGCGCTTGGCGTAAAAGAACCCTCGTGCAACAAAAAAAAAAGTGGCGGGACCCTCCTGGGTCGAGAGCCCCGCGGTGAGACTTTGTACGTACGTTACATTTTCTGTCACGCCCTACGTAGCCAACCGTGCTAATCTGCGGGTCCTCTGTGCGTACGTTGAACTTTTCTGTCACGCCCGACGTAGCCAACCGTGCTAATCTGTGGGTCTTTTATGGGTCCGGGTGTCTGTGGGTCTCCGTGTGCGTACGCAATTTGATCTTCTTTCTCGCCGCATGTAGCCAAACCGTGTTAATCGGAGGTGCGGTGCACTCCCGATAGCCAGGCCAACGGGTGCACGCGCGACCCGTCCCGACGACTTTCTGTAGCTAACGTGGGGAGAGAGAAAAACGCGGTTCAATCGAGCGGTTCGCTAAAAATATATTAAACTACAGAATAAAACCTTGTGGATTGCGAGTGACTTGGCCTGCGAGTGTTTTGCAGGAACGAGCAAAATTTGTAAATGAATATTAATTTGATAAACGAGCGAGGGTCTTGGCAATACGAGCAGTAGCACGTGTACACGCTTTGTCCTGCCGAGCGTCACGTGATCACACAACTGATGTACGAGTGCTTTGATGTAACGAGTTTCTTTGGATTACAAACACGTTTCCGGAGCGAATTATAGCTCGCAATCCAAGGTTTTATCTTACTCTTGCTGTGGATCTCAGGGCAATTGTCTATCATAAGCACACAGCAATGGTGATTTCGGCTGATGGCAAACAAAAGAACAAGTTCCCCCCCCCCCAACAAAGAATGCGCACGTTTACAGCACACTTCTATCAGTCGGTGGCACTGGTGCTTCGCTCGTGTGGTTATCATCGTCACGATCCATGTGGGCAGATAGCCCCGTAGCGTAGTAGGTGTCCGCTGCACAATTTCGTCATTTGTTGTTTCCACTTTCCTTTCTCCGTCTTGTCGTGCCAACATTGCTCGAGTCGCGGCCGCGTCATTCTGGCACCAGCCCCTCACGGTGATGTCCTCATCAAGCCGTAGTCTTAAGCCCTCCCCTCCCGGTTCCTTACATTATTTCCGAACGACAAGAACAGCAATGTTTGAATTTTCCCACGGGGGACACTTTTCTTTTGCCGGTATCAAGGACGGTGAAAAATGCGAATCGGTTTTACCCGTTCCAAAAACCTATTTACGTATATATTCGTTTTAATCTTGTCGTTGGGTCCATAGGCTGCTTCTGTGGGGCGCAGTGGACCAATCGCAAACACAACACCACCTGCGGCTGTGACGAGGAGTCGGGCCTGAGGTCGATTCGGCTGCCCAGCAGCTTTTGTAGGGCCCGGTGCGTGCGCATGCGGAGCATCGAGTGTAGATCCCCCCCCCCCCCCTTGTGAAGAGTTTGCAACGATGCACAGATTCTAATCGTCATGATTTCGCTTGTTTAACCAGGAGAGTCGGAAAGTCCCGTGGAGTTGTTTTCAGGAGGTTTCTTGCTAAGCTTTGGGTATAGTGTAGGGGGCGCCGCGTTGTGGCATGGTGGCTAGGAGATGTTAACTACCTCGCCCGGTATACAGCAGGTCGTGGGTTCGATCCCAACCCTGACGACGCCTGCTGCTGTATATTTGGAGTCTGCGTCTCTCTCTCTCTCCACATGTAGAATGAACGTCTCTCTATGCATTAGGAGTATATGTCTGCCGCTATACATTTCCGGGCGGTGATGATGATGCTGACGATGAGGCCGCTTCATTGAGCTATCATTTGTGATGGCCGGGTTCGCTTCTGAACAAGAGATACACAGCTCAGTTGGGGCCTTGCAGCTGGTAAAATAAAAAATAGTTTAATCGTAAAGGAAAAAAAACACATGTTGAACTATTTTATTGAAATTTTTATGTTACCAGGTGAGGCCCTCCTATACAATAGATAGTTTTCATAAGCAGCGGCGGAGCCAGGATTTTAACTTTGGGGGGGGGGGGGGGCTGACTTCAATATTCTGAGATATCTCAGTGTTTATGTTTTCCAACGGGCGCCACAAATGTATAAAGCAAATTTCATTGGATTTGAACGCGGAGTTTATTAATAGGTCGGAGCCGCTGATGCGGCTGATAAGTTCGACAAGTTCGAAAGGCTGCCGCTCAAGCAGCCTGCAGGGCAGCACAAGGTGGCAAGCCTGCAGGGCAGCACACGAGGTGGCAGCCTGCAGGGCAGCCTGTAGGGCAGCACACAAGGTGGCAGCCTGCAGGGCAGCACACAAGGTGGCAGCCAGCATTGTGCAGCAGCAGGATATCCGGTTATCCCAATTACCGACTTTCCCAAAATTTCAGGGGGGGCTGAGCGCCCCCCCCCCCCAGCCCCCCCTGTGGCTCCGCCCCTGTTCAGAAGCCAACCTGGCTATCACTCACGAATGGTAGCAGCTGAACGAAGCGCCTTGTGTCATCATCACGTGGACATTTGTAAGCAGCAGACAAATACTCTGAAATGCATAGAGACGTTGATTCTGAATGTGTTGAGTGGCCGGGCAACGAAAAGAAAAATGCATCTCTTACACCCACATAGGTCTCTTACCCCCACCCCCCCCCTTCCTCCCCCACACACACACACGCACGCCCTTGCTGCAAATCCGGACCGATGTTCTCCCGAAACGAGGCCCAACGAGACGAGAAAGGAGGAGGAGTGGAGGGGGGGGGGGTGGCGGGACAACCGCGGTGGCGTTGTTACAATCGGATGAGCCGATGGGTTTCCTTACATCGCCATTATTAATCTCGCACTAAACGGATATTGCCGCGGCCCGCCCCCCTGAGGTGCGAATGTCAAGAGTCGCAGAGCAGTGGTTCTCGAAAAAAAGCGTGGTTGGTCTCCTGGGGACCGCACTCGTTTCTTTGAAAAACGGAAAAAACTCATTTTCTTTAAAACTGCTTCTCGTCGTTTGTAGTTTGTCCTTCCTCCGATTGGTGCCGTTGGCTACGTACGGTGGTGCGAAAGAAGTTCAACGTACACAACAACAACAACCGCCATTCGCCACTAAGTGGCGGTGACGTCACCACGACGCTTGTGCCAGGCTATGTGCACCCTGAGGCCACCCTGGCCTCAACGTACACGCACACACACACACACGCGCACACAGAACCACAGAGACCCCCACAGATGAGACCCGCAGATTAGTACGGTGCGGAAGAAGTTCACGCACATACGGGGGACCACCAGTGGTCTGCCACGCTCCTCGAGGTGGGCCCACACAGCTGGTTGTACCTGTGTGTGTTGAACTTCTTTCACACCGTACATAGCCCAGCTGTGCTAATCGGAGAGGTGTCGGGCCGCCGATGCAAACGCAGGTTGATCCGGGAGTAATGACGATGTTACACCTTTTCCATTTAAAGCTTTCGTGACTGCAGGGATTCATATTCTTGGTTCCTTCGGTAAAGTCACCAGCACGTGGAAGGGAAACAATAAACTAATAAAAAAATGTAAAACAATAAAATGTTTATTTGATTTGTTTCCCTTCTACGCGACTTCACCGAAAGAACCAAGACTATTACACCTTTTTGTTTCGGACGTAGCTTTATATTTTGCTTAATGGTGTCTAATAAAAACAAAAATATATAGAAAGTTATGGAAACTATACCCGGATTAAGTATGAAAAATAAGAATATATATATTTTTTTTACTCTTGCTGGCTGGGTGATCTGTGGAAACGTTTGGGCATTTCCGTGGCGAAATGTTGACTGTCTCGCCTGGCGCGTGGGAGGGCGCGCAGGGTTCGATCCCCGACCCTGACGATGCCCGCCGTGTATTTTGGGAGTTCGCGGCGTCTCTCTCGCCCCCCGTGGATGTTTCTCTGGGTCCTCCAATTCGTTCCCACCACGTAAGGGACTCGACGTGACCGAAGCGTTTGGACGCTGCTACGAATGTCCACGCTACGACTACGACGACGAGCCACCACTTCGTTGTCGATGGCCAGGTCGCCTGTCTCTGCAAAAAAGAGCCACGCAGCTCGGCGTGAGCCCTTACCTGGTATATAAAAATATAACGAAAAAAAATATATATATACAGTTTGCATTGGCCGGAGCGGTCCGTGGACCAGACAAAGTTTGAGAACCACTTGCTGTCTAGAATAATCGGAGCGAACACGAACGATAACCGTGGCTGTGGCGGACATCGAGAGGCGGCGACCAGGACTGCTACAACAAGAACCACGATTACCACAGCAACAACCACAGCAGCGACCACAACGAACACAGCAATGACCACAACGACGACCACAACGAACACAACGACGACCACACATAGACCACCACTCTGAACTATACAAAGAAACGATTGTTGAGTCTCACGTAGTCAGGAGTCTTCGGGGGGGGGGAAAAAAGAAAAATTGATAACCCCACATTGTGAACAATATCACAGCCACGCTAAGCTTCTTGTACAACAATACACGTTCTGCTGATTATAACGACTATTATTCTCTTGTGTTATGACAGTATTTGCTTTTTTATGATTATCAGTATTGGCTTTTATTATTGTTGGTATTGTCTTCCCCCCCCCCCAAAAGGAAGGCCGGGGGGACGGATGGACTTGGCTGGTTTCGCCAATTAATTTAAATTAATTAACCCGCTCAAATCCACCACGCGCGTTATTAAAATGAAAAAAAGGACCAACAATCGCTTCTGCGCAAGCCCCGTTCGCGCGAGTTTCCGTGCGAAGGTGAACCATGAATAAACCTCGAGTCGTGGATCCGATGGTACAGCCAACGACGACTCTTGACCTAATGCCACGTTTACCAAACCAAGTGCCCCTTTGTGGTGTATTCGTCACAGGCAGCTTTTTTTTTGTTTTGGCCAAAAGTGTTTTCATTTGGGTGGTTGTCTCTATTCGTGAGGCCCTGTGGCTCGGCACAAAACAAAAATTGAGATTTTTTTGTTTTGTTTACACCATCGAGCGAAAATCCCATCTTTCTGCATGACAAATACAACTTTTTTTTGTTTGTTTGCGTGTGTGTGGGGTCGTTATCGAGTTTATTCCAGCGAAGCATCTTGAGTGTTGGGATTGTAAGCTGAATCGTTCCGTGCCTGACTGAACTGCCTGACACGAGACGGAGAGAGCGCAAGAGAGAGAGTCGTAACATACAGCCGGATTCACAGCCGAGGCAATCAAATCGGATGCCTCCCCGCCCAACTGCGTTGTCCACATCCGAGCCGAGTCGATGCGCAAAACAATGAAAGTTGCTTGCGAACACCGCCGGTCGGGAAGGTTAACGCGCGTGAGCTCCTATGCTTGGTCAAGGGGTGGGAACTGCACGATGCTTTTCAGTGTCGAGGCTGGTGACTCCCTGCCGTAACTAAACTATGCGACTCAAACTATATATATATATTTTTTACCGCAAGTGTGAGGCGCACAGAGCCATGTAGATTTTTTTTATCAGAAGCGACCTGGCTATCAAATGGATAACTCAACGGAGTTAGTGGCTTATCATCATGTGTGAATGTACAGTGGCCTACTCTTTGGTTCTTTCGGAAAAGTCACGTAGGTAGAAATAAAGTAAAACAACGCTTGTGCTGCGATCGAAACGTCGTGAATTGTTTTATTTTATTGCTACCTACGTTACTTTACCGACAGAGTGTGGATTCCTGCAGTCACGAAAGCTTCAAATCTAGGTGGTATAGCAGCAGCCAAATACTCTGCATATTTCTAAATGTGGAGGGACCCGGATTAAAACCCACGCAGTGACCACCACAGAGAGAGAGAAAGATGGACACAGACTCCAAATATACAGCATCTTCAGGGACACGTGGTCGAACCCACGACCTCCTGCATTGCCAGTCGAGGGAGATAACATCTCGCAGGGTCTGGCGTTGAATCCACGACCTTCATACCAGGCGAGGTAGTTAACGTCTCTGTGTGAGCAAAAAGCGGGTTTGCGTGACTTGTTCACAAACTCTGTTCACAGAGACGTCCGCACGCTGACAAGTTGAGCTTGTTCGACCGTCGCTTACGTAGGTGCGGTACCCGTGATCACGGTGGCTAGGCGATGTTAACTACCTCGCCCCACCTGGTTGTGCAGGAGGGCGTGGGTTCGATCCCGACGCCGACGACTCGTGTTGTGCATTTGGATTTTTCTGCGTCCTCCGGAATGTTTTTCCTCCACGTTTAAAATCGACACGCGTTTTAGAGTATTCGGTTGCTGCTATCATTTTCCACTTGATGGTATCAGCCACTTCGTTGAGCTGCTATAATATGTGATAGCCAGGTTGCTTCTGAAAAAAAAAACAGCTACACAGTAGCTCAGTGCAGCCTTACACCTGGTAAAATAAAACATAGTTTATCGTTTAGCTCTTTGGTTCTTTCGGTAAAGTCACGTAGAAAGAAGACAAATTAAATAATAGAGTACGACGTTTCGATTGCAACGCAAGCAACCGTCGTCGGGGAGAACTAAATTTGAGAGAGAGACAAAACACAGATACGGAGACAGAGAGACACAGAAGCGGAGAGAGACGCACAACATAGACACATGATTACTCGCTTAACGTCTCAACATAGACACATGATTACTCGCTTAACGTCTCTGTGTGTCTATGTTGTGTGTGTCTCTCTCTCTGTGTTGCATCTCTCTCTGCTTGTGTGTCTATCTGTGTGGTGTCTCCGTGTCTGCGTTTTGTCTCTCTCAAATTTAGTTCGACGTGATGACTGCTTGTGTTGCAATCGAAACGTCGTGTTAAATTATTACATTTATTTTCTTTCTACGTGACTTTACCGAAAGAACCAAAGAGTAATTCCTGCAGTCACGAAAGCTTCAAATCGAGTTTAGATTGATCGCTCAGGGGATGTGGACCCAGCTTGTATACAACGAGATATGAGCGCATGGTTGGCTACGGTACGAAAGAAGCTCAACATACATGCACAGAGATCCATAGAGACACCCATAGAGGCCCACAGAGACCCACAGAGATCCAGAGAGATGAGTCATAGACCCACAGCGACCTACAAACACCCATTGAGACCCACAGTTTAGCATGGTTGGCTACGTTATGGTGCGAAAGAAGTTCAGTTTACGTACACAGACCCCACAGATTAGCACGGTTGGCTACGTACGGTGCGAAAAAGGTTCAACGTACATACTGGTACATACATTGGTCCAGGGCAAATGGGTTACCGTGATAACGCATCGTGGCAGGAGGTTCACCCGTGTGTGTGCGGTGCGAAAGAAGTTCAACGTACGTGACGTAACTGCGTAGTACGCGTTTTCCTCCCACTCAATTCATTCACCCACCCCACCCCACCATGTCTGCCACCCATCATCCCCCTTCCGCCCGCTTTGCTTTCTTTCAATGACGTCGTTAAGGTGGCTCGTCGACTTGGCACGCGATGGCTTCCCTGGGGCACATGGGGGTTCGGCGCCTTAGGATTTGGAGAGAGAAAGCGAGAGAGCGAGAACGAGAGAGATGCAGACCACACATTCCTAGCAGCAGCAGCAGCAGCATCCCCCACAGTCCGTGGACATGAACTTGAATTTAAATATGCGCTCAACGTTTAACACAAAGTTTCAAAATAAAAAAAACGTATTGTTATTATTACCGATGTCGTCTCCCCCTTCCATGGTGCTGGTCGTGGCGGCGGCGGCGGCGGTGGTGGTGATTTTGATGATATTATGGTGAGTTGGTGGTGTGTGGTGTGGCTCTGGTGGATGTGAGCAGTGCCGTGGAAGGAAGGGAAATTTAATGGCGCTTGTAGCCACCATAGCGGCCAAATGGGGCTCTAGAAGGGTGCGAGGGGGTGGAAACCCCTCCACCTAAACTTAACTAAGCTTGTGGCGGAGGCCCCGGGGGGGACAGGCATCTATAACGTCTCCTGGCCAACTTATCGAAGAAGCAGCAAAAAGCCACTGCGGATGGCCACGTGGAATGTTAGAACGCTCACTGCGGAGGAGAGGCTGCTTACTCCTCTGTCGGGAGCTGGACTGGTACCGCCTGGATCTCTGTGGTATTCGGGAGGTCCAGTGGACCGGCTCTGGCTCCTGCCATCGTGAGGGGTGGACAGTCCTCTATTCGGGGCAGCAGACTGTCAAACAACAGAGAGTGGCTCTTCTGAATGAAATAATGAAAGGGGCGTGGGAGCGTGGTGGTGAGGGGTTGTGGGAAGCTGTAAGCCCCAGGCTACTGTAGGCTCACCTCTACAACAACCAGAGGCGAGCAGTGGTGGTTGCTTCCGCCCCCACTGAAGATGAACATCATGCAGGCAAGGCCGTTGAATCAGATGCCTTTTATGACCTACTGTGACAGGTGCGAGCTAAAGTGGCCCACCGGGATATCCGGTTGGGTGACTTTAATTCCCGAGTGGGTCATGATGCTGGCAGGAGGCTGCTAGACGTATTTGCAGCCCATAGGCTTGTAATTACCAACACGCAGTTCTGGCATCGGCACATCCACACAAAAGCATGGATGCACGCCAGGTCCAAGCAAGAACATCTGCTGAACTACATCGTGACAGAACAGCAGATGCGGGCCCATGTTTTTGACACCAGGACCTTACGTGGAGCTGATCTGCCCACTGACCATGGGCTTGTCATCTCTAAGATACAATCTTGGACCCCCTGATGAAAGTTGCAAATGAGAATTTCAGCATTGCTTGCAGCTTGGGTTGACATCGCCCCCCCCCCTCCTCCTGATGCTGAGGGGAAATGGATGAGATTTAGGACTGGCTCATGCAGCTGCAATGGCTGTTTTGGGTGCATGGTCCAAACCTTCCCAGAGAACCTGGCTGATGGAGTAGGTGTTCTAGCTGGCTCAGAAAAGCGACAGGCCCCCTCCCACCTTCTACAGCATCCCACATCGGAGAATGAGGAGGCTTACCGCAGCCTTCACTCGGAGGTTCGGAGAGCTGTGCTCGTCGGAAGGATGAGTGGTGGACACTGGTTGCTGAAGAGATGGGGTCTGTCTCTAGCCCGCTATCACCAATCACTTCTTAACTCCATCAAAAAGTAACTTTCAGTGCTGGGTTCTGGGTTCTTTATATTTTCGGAGTCCCTGATTCTCTGCTCACAATCATTAAGGACCTTCATGATAGTGGGCGCCATCCCCTTTTCACATTGGGGTGCGACAGGGATGTCCTCTGGCTCCCACATTATTTAACATATTTTTCGACCATGTAGTTCGAGAAGCCTTTCATGGCAGTACCGGAGGAATCTCCATCTAGTACAGATACAATGGGAGGTTGATCAATGCCTGGGTGTGGTAGAATTATGATTTTGTATTGGTCATCTATGTTATGTATACTGATGATCTGGTAATTGCTGCTCACTCAGAGGAGGAGTCGGAGGTGCTGCTGCTGAACCTGGAGCTTGCCACTAAGAGGTGGGGCCTTACCATCAGCCGCACAAAAACTAAGCACCTGCCTGGGTATTTTGTGCCATCAAACACTGCACCCTCTAAACTCCCTACTGGTGATGGGGCAGTTGTGGGGAGAGTGGAGGGTTTTCCATACCACCTTCGGTTTGACAGCAGCGGTCTTATTCCAAATCAGTCGAGCGGCATTATCTTTTCATCGTCTGTGTAACGCTATGTCGAAGTTTCCTGGTCTGTCGCTCTACACGAAGCTTCGGGTCTTCTCGGTCACGGTCATGCCCTCCCTCCTCTGCTTGATAAACGTGGAACCCCCTAATAGAACATCTTCGCCAGTTAGAAACATTCAGGCTGGCCTGCCTACGATCCATCCTGGGTGTAGCCAGGCTGGACTGTGTGAGGAGCTCACAAATCCTTAAAAGATCTGGACAAAGTCTCAATGTTGAGCTCCTCCGGCAGGCAAGGCTGTGTTGGCTAGATCATGTGGCCGAAATGCCCAACCACCGCATGCCTAAACAATTTTTTTTTTTACCGGATAGAAGGGGCTCAACGGACACTGCACAGGCTAGAGAAGAGATGGAGTGATGTGGCACGAGATGTGGAGCTTAGTGGTCTTGCCGATTACTGATACCAGCGGTGTCAAGATCGGCCTCTGTGGAGGAGGCTCGTGAAGGACGCTGCTACTGGGCAATTGGAGGCAGTCGCCCTCCAGTAACAACGGAGGGCAGCGGAGCGATGCTCACAACGACGAGTGGAGCGCCGGGCGACTTAAACCCAGTAAGTTGGCACAGTAGGGGGCACAGGAGGTGCAGCTATCAGTCATCTCAATCAACCCATGTTGCGGTTGCACCCGAGTCAAGAGCCGCATGGCTCACAGGGCTCACGGGGTTATACCGAATAAATGAAACTGAAAAAAAAACCGAAACCTGCAGGCTCTGTTCCGTGACCTGTCGGCGAGATTTTCACACTTCAACTGACCAGCCTCAACAGTGCACCCACCTGGCCTGGCCAAGGTGCCGTGGTGACATCACCGCCGCATAGTGGTGACTGGAAGCTGTTGTTGTCATCACAGGGTTGAAAGTGAACCATCTGGACCTCTGGGGAGAAGTACAAGCCATTAAAAGGGGTCAAGTATCTCACCAAGGGTGGGCACTTCCAAGTCCGCACCTAGACACACAGAAACACGGGCAGACACACACTCCATGGGGCATAGATGCGCACAGGAACACAGGGATGTGTGGACAGGGATACGGAGAAACGCGGGGAGATGGAACACACACGGGGACCTAAAAGTGGACACGGAAACATACGGAAAGACGCAGTGAGACACAGGGACAGAGAGGCTCACGGTAACATGGCGAGACAGGGAGACTGCTCAGAGTAATGAGTGCAGAGATACACGGGGATGAATGGAGACTTGGGAAGGCATGGGGACACAGAGACACAAGCACGTGAAACCACAGAGACGCACTTGGAGACACACAGACACATGGATACACACGGGGAACAATGTATACACAGGGGGACACGGAAAAACATTGGAAAATGCTGAGACACATGGCGACACACTAGGTCACACAGAGACACCATTACGGGGTCACGTGGAGACACACTGGGTCACGTGGAGACACACTGGATCACGTGGAGACACACTGGGTCACACAGAGACACACTGGTTCACGCGCAGACACACTGGTTCACGCGCAGACACACTGGGTCACGTGCAGACACACTGGGTCACGTGGAGACACACTGGGTCACGTGGAGACACACTAGGTCACACAGAGACACACTGGGTCACACAGAGACACACTGGGTCACACGGAGACACACTGGGTCACGTGGAGACAGACTGGGTCACGTGGAGATACACTGGGTCACGTGGAGACACACTGGGTCACGTGGAGACACATTGTGTCACACGCAGACACACTGGGTCACGTGGAGGCACGCGGGGTCTCGTTGAGACACGGGGTCACAGAGAAACACATGGAGACACGGGGACCAATGGAAAGTTGGCTGAGGTGCAGTGTTTGTGTGAATAAATGTGCAATGTGCGAAGTGAAGATCGCTTAGCTTCCACACACTCGTGCGTGCATGCGTCCACGTGCGCGTACACGTGTGTGTGTGGGGAGCGGTTAGCGCACTGCGCTACGAACCCGACCACCCGGGTTAGATTCCCGCTCGCGGCCACCAACATCGGCAACAATTATCTGAGCCGGTCCCGGGCCTCCCCTAGGTCGACTCAGCCTCAAACGAGTACCTGGTGTTGCGGTGTGCAGTTAAACATCGCTACGGGGGGAGAGACAAAGGCGACCGGGCGTGGTGCTGGTAGCCACCCACCCCCTCGTGTGCCACAGCGCCGATAGCCTTCATAGGTGCTGCTCGCTACTCACAGCACTTGCCCCAACATTCTGTTACAGGCTAAACGGGGGGATCTTTGTCTTCGTGTACATATCAGTGTATATGTGTGTGTGTATATATGTGCAAGTGTGTATACATGTATAAGTGTGTGTCTGTGTATATGTGTGTGTATACATGTATAAGTGTGTGTCTGTGTATATGTGTGTGTATACATGTATAAGTGTGTGTCTGTGTATATGTGTGTGTATACATGTGGGGAGCGGTAGTGTAGCGGTTAGCGCTACGCTGCGCTATGAACCTGGCGACCCGGGTTCGATTCCCGCTCACGGCCAACACCACCAGTGACGATTATCTGAACCGGTCCCGGGCCTCCCCTAGGTCGACTCAGCCTCAAATGAGTACCTGGTGCGGTGTGTAAACATCGCCACTGGGGAGACAAAGGCGGTCGGGCGTGGTGTTGGCCACCCACCCCCTCGTGTACCGTTCCGGCCTTCATAGGTGCTGCTCGCTAACAGCACTTGCCCCTACAGTCTGTTAAGGCTATACGGGCGATCTTTGTATACATGTATAAGTGTGTGTCTGTGTATATATGTGTGTGTATACATGTATAAGTGTGTATATATGTGTGTGTATACATGTATAAGTGTGTGTCTGTGTGTCTGTGTATATGTGTGTACATCTAGTCTCTCGGTGCGCCCAGCCGGCCTTAATAGGCGCTCGCTAACAGCATGTTTAAAATGACGTACACTACTTTCATTCACGTTACCAACGGCGTGATCTCGTATATATGACGAGGTGGGTGGGTAGCCGGCACCACGCCCGACCGCCTTTGTCTCCCCCAGTTGCGATGTTTGCTACACCACCACCGCTACACCAGGTACTCATTTGAGGCTGAGTCTACCTAGGGGGAGGCCCAGGACCGGTTCAGATAATCGCTATTACTGGGTGTTGGTGGCCGTGAGAGGGAATCAAAACTCGGGTCGTCGGGTTCGTAGCGCAGCAGTACACACGGTACACCACACAATACAGTACACACAATACAGTACACACAATACAGTACACACGGCAAGCACACAATACAGTACACACAATACAGTACACACAATACAGTAATACAGTGCACAGCACACACAATACAGTACATACAGTGTACAGCGCACACAATACAGTACACACGGTACAGCACACACAATACAGTACATACAGTGCACAGTACACACAATACAGTACATACAGTGCACAGTACAGTAGTCCCACGTTTGACCACGTGGCCACACACGAGTGAACTCAAACCGCGTACTGTGTCGTGAATTTGGGGTAGAAATAAGCTCGCAGCGCGCACAGTGATACTGCGGTATACGAAGTAGACCCGTTCCTGGAGCTTGCTCGTATATTGAAACGTCGTATAGTGAATCACTTACAACATTGGTGCCATGGGGATGCGTTCCCGGCCTTCGTGACTTACCATTTCACACTATGAACACTTCATAACTCACTCTTCATATTGCCAACGAAGGCAATTTATATTGAACGTAATATTAAAATTTTATACTGTACAGTATAAAAAAATAAAGTGACTTAAAGCACAGTGAAGAAACGCAAAGCTGTTAGCCCCTTATCAGTGCCCTGCCTTATTACAGACCAATTCAGAACTTATTGGTCATCCCGTGCCCCTTATAAATCTCAAAGTTCACCCTATACACCACGCTGTATACTACACTACACACTGCACTATACACTATTATCCACTACCACTATACACTACTATACACTACACCACTATACACTGCACTATACACAACTATACACCACCACTATACATTACACGATACACTACTATACACCACCACTATACACGACACTATACACTACTATACACTGCACTATACACTACTATACACCACCACTATACACTACTATACACTACCACTATACACTACTATACACCACCACTATACACTGCACTATACACAACTATACACCACCACTATACATTACACGATACACTACTATACACCACCACTATACATTACACGATACACTACTATACACCACCACTATACACTACTATACACTACACCACTATACACTGCACTATACACAACTATACACCACCACTATACATTACACGATACACTACTATACACCACCACTATACACTACTATACACTACACCACTATACATTACACGATACACTACTATACACCACCACTATACACTGCACTATACACTACTATACACCACCACTATACATGACACTATACACTACACCACTATACACTGCACTATACACTACTATACACCACCACTATTCACGACACTATACAGTACTATACACTACACCCCTATACACTACATTATATACTACTGCATACCTGTTAACCCATTATCAGTGCCCTTCCTTACTGTAGACCAATTCAGAACTTATTGGTCACCCCATGCTCCTTATAAATCTCAACGTTCATCCTGCAAAGTCCCATCACAAGGGAGAAACACAAAGACACAAAAGAAATGTTTTGCTCGCATTGAAACGTAAAAATGTAAACAGTACAGTAGATCTATGATTTTACAAATGTTTACGTATTAATTTCAGTGTTCTTTGGTTCTTTCGGTAAAGTCACGTAGATATAAATAGCAAATGCATTCATTGCTTTATGTTATCATCAACTTTCCGTGTAAAATATTGGAGAAAGAAATCCATATTCTTAGCTCTTTCGGTAAAGTCACGTGAGCTAAGAATATGAATTACTGCAGTCACGAAAGCTTTGAATCAAAAAGAAATCCATAGTTTCGTTAAATCGAAACGTGGTCTATCGAATGCCGTGTACGTACACCGAGCCTCTCCCCAGGATCGCCACCGTGTCGTGGTGGAGGGGTTTGCGTTGTTCCAATGATCCCGAGAGCGAAGCCGCCCTTCCCGCTCACCTCCGCTTAGCACGGACGGCTACGTACGGTGCGAAAGAGGTTCAACATACACGTGAAAGAAGGACTCTGGCCATTTTCTTTGTCACCAAGGTACGGTCTTTATTTCGCACATCGTCGTCACCTCTCACCCTGACCTGGCCGAACCGTCACACTTGACGCTCACCCACGCATCCACGCACTCTCCCACCCACCCACCCACTCATTCACTCTCCCACCCACCCACTCGCTCATCCACCCACTCACCCATTCACCCACCCACCCATTCACTCACCCACCCACTCATCCAGTCACCCACCCACTCGCTCACCCACCCACCCACCCGCCCATTCACTCACCCACCCACTCATCCAGTCACCCACCCACTCGCTCACCCACCCACCCACTCGCCCATTCACTCGCCCACCCACTCATCCACTCACCCACCCACTCACCCGCTCCCTCTTTTCACCTCTTCCTGGCTTCGCCTCTCGTCGCACTAAGTCTCCACCAATCGCCACCTCTCACCCTCACCTGGCCTAACCGTCACACCTGACGCTCACCCACCCACTCATCCACTCACCTACCCATTCACCTACTCACCCATCCACTCACCCACCCACGCACCCAATCGCCCACCCACTCAACCACCCACTCACCCACGCACCCACTCACCCCCCGACTCACCCACCCACTCACCTACTCATGCATCCACCCGCTCTTTTCACCTCTTCCTGGCTCCGCCCCTCGTCGCACCAAGTCTCCACCAATCATTGTCACCTCTCTCACCCTCACGTGGCCTAACCGCCCCACCTGACGCTCACCCCAACCCTCTTTTCCCTTGTGAATAGTCCGGCCAATCCTCTTGCTCCCCGTGCCCCCTAGCCAATCAGAGCGTGGAATGTTTTCCCTCCCTCCTTCCAGGGATCGTGTGGGACAATTAGTCCACACACATAGAGACCCACAGATTATCATGGATGGCTACGTACGGTGCGAAAGAAGTTCATCCATATCAGACGCAGAGACCCACAGACAACCATACGCATAGAGACCCACAGAGACTCTCACATTAGCAAGGTCGGCTGCGTGTGGTGCAAAAGAGGTTCATACTTATCAGACACGGGGACCCACAGACACCCACATACAGTGTGGGAAAAAAGTATTTGATCCCCTGCTGATTTTGTACGTTTGCCCACTGACGAAGAAATTATCAGTCTATAATTTTAATGGTAGGTTTATTTGAACAGTGAGAGACAGAATAACAACAAAAAAAATCCAGAAAAACGCATGTCAAAAATGTTAGAAATTGATTTGCATTTTAATGAGGGAAATAAGTATTTGACTCCTCTGCAAAACATGACTTAGTACTTGGTGGCAAAACCCTTGTTGGCAATCACAGAGGTCAGACGTTTCTTGTAGTTGGCCACCAGGTTTGCACACATCTCAGGAGGGATTTTGTCCCACTCCTCTTTGCAGATCTTCTCCCAGCCATTAAGGTTTCGAGGCTGACGTTTGGCAACTCGAATCTTCAGCTCCCTCCACAGATTTTCTATGGGATTAAGGTCTGGAGACTGGCTAGGCCACTCCAGGACCTTAATGTGCTTCTTCTTGAGCCACTCCTTTGTTGCCTTGGCCGTGTGTGTTGGGTCATTGTCATGCTGGAATACCCATCCACGACCCATTTTCAATGCCCTGGCTGAGGGAAGGAGGTTCTCACCCAAGATTTGATGGTACATGGCCCCGTCCATCGTCCCTTTGATGCAGTGAAGTTGTCCTGTCCCCTTAGCAGAAAAACACCCCCAAAGCATAATGTTTCCACCTCCATGTTTGACGGTGGGGATGGTGTTCTTGGGGTCATAGGCAGCATTCCTCCTCCTCCTCCAAACACGGCGAGTTGAGTTGATGCCAAAGAGCTCCATTTTGGTCTCATCTGACCACAACACTTTCACCCAGTTGTCCTCTGAATCATTCAGATATTCATTGGCAAACTTCAGATGGGCATGTATATGTGCTTTCTTGAGCAGGGGGACCTTGCGGGCGCTGCATGATTTCAGTCCTTCACGGCTTAGTGTGTTACTAATTGTTTTCTTGGTGACTATGGTCCCAGCTGCCTTGAAATCGTTGACAAGATCCTCCCGTCTAGTTCTGGGCTGATTCCTCACCGTTCTCATGATCATTGCAACTCCACGAAGTGAGATCTTGCATGGAGCCCCAGACCGAGGGAGATTGACAGTTATTTTGTGTTTCTTCCATTTGTGAATAATCGCACCAACTGTTGTCACCTTCTGACCAAGCTGCTTGGCAATGGTCTTGTAGCCCATTCCAGCCTTGTGTAGGTCTACCATGTTGTCCCTGACATCCTTGGAGAGCTCTTTGGTCTTAGCCATGGTGGAGAATTTGGTATCTGATTGATTGATTGCTTCTGTGGACAGGTGTCTTATACAGGTAACAAGCTGAGATTAGGAGCACTCCCTTTAAGAGTATGCTCCTAATCTCAGCTCGTTACCTGTATAAAAGACACCTGGGAGCCAGAAATCTTTCTGATTGAGAGGGGGTCAAATACTTATTTCCCTCATTAAAATGCAAATCAATTTATAACATTTTTGACATGCGTTTTTCTGGATTTTGTTGTTGTTATTCTGTCTCTCACTGTTCAAATAAACCTACCATTAAAATTATAGACTGATCATTTCTTTGTCAGTGGGCAAACCTACAAAATCAGCAAGGGGATCAAATACTTTTTTCCCTCGCTGTAGCACGGTTGGCTATGTACGGTGCGAAAGAAGTTCCACATTACAATCGTACACAGACCCACAGACACTCGGATCAATAGAGATCCACAGATTATCACGGTTGGCTACAGTATGTTGCAAACGAAGTTTAACATACACACGTACACATAGACCCACAGATACTCGGACCAATGGAGACCCACAGATTATCACGGTTGGCTACAGTATGGTGCAAACGAAGTTTAACATACACACGTACACATAGACCCACAGATACTCGGACCAATAGAGACCCACAGATTATCACGGTTGGCTACAGTATGGTGCAAACGAAGTTTAACATACACACGTACACATAGACCCACATATACTCGGACCAATGGAGACCCACAGATTATCACGGTTGGCTACAGTATGGTGCAAACGAAGTTTAACATACACACGTACACATAGACCCACAGATACTCGGACCAACAGAGACCCACAGATTATCACGGTTGGCTACAGTATGGTGCAAACGAAGTTGAACATACACACGTTCACATAGACCCACAGATACTCGGACCAACAGAGACCCACAGATTATCACGGTTGGCTACAGTATGGTGCAAACGAAGTTTAACATACACACGTACACATAGACCCACAGACACTCGGACCAACAGGACCCACAGATTATCAAGGTTGGCTACAGTATGTTGCAAATGAAGTTTAACATACACACGTTCACATAGACCCACAGATACTCGGACCAACAGAGACCCACAGATTATCACGGTTGGCTACAGTATGGTGCAAACGAAGTTGAACATACACACGTACACATAGACCCACAGACACTCGGACCAACAGGACCCACAGATTATCAAGGTTGGCTACAGTATGTTGCAAACGAAGTTTAACATACACACGTTCACATAGACCCACAGATACTCGGACCAATGGAGACCCACAGATTATCACGGTTGGCTACAGTATGGTGCAAACGAAGTTTAACATACACACGTACACATAGACCCACAGATAGTCGGACCAACAGAGACCCACAGATTATCACGGTTGGCTACAGTATGGTGCAAACGAAGTTGAACATACACACGTACACATAGACCCACAGACACTCGGACCAACAGGACCCACAGATTATCACGGTTGGCTACAGTATGGTGCAAACGAAGTTGAACATACACACGTACACATAGACCCACAAACACTCGGACCAACAGAGACTGACGCATACACAGACATCAGGAGCCTCGTGCTCCTGGTAGGGTCGCCACCCATGGGCGGCAAGGTCAATGGGGGAGGTTCCAGACTGAAAGTTGATCGAAGAGTTCCTCAACGGCTGTGGAACAGGCGGAAGGGATGCTGCGGGTCTCAGCACCAGCGTCCCCATGTAAATGAAACTGAGCTATACAGTTTATCATCGATTATCCGTGGCGCGATTATCCGGCATCCAAGATTTATCCGGCAGTCCAAGGATAATCGGCAAAGAAAACCGCTCCAAATGACTGTAACTCAGTCGGGCAGTCGGCATCGTGTGCGTGACAACACTGTGCTTGAATCAAGTGTCAAATATATGCAGTGCATTATACACTGCATACAGTTTAACACGTAGGCTTTCGCGACCAATATTCATAATAAAGGTTTTTGGGTTAGATCGCGTATAAATGTTGTGTCGTAACCCTCCACCATCCGACACAGCCAATTAGTAAGGGATTTGTTACCTAAACAAAACGCCAATTAGTTACTACTTCAGCCCACCGGTGTGTTGGAGAGTAAATCCACAACATTTACAATTTGAGTGCGACGTTTCGCGACATACAACTACTGAATGAAAATGCTGCACGCTATTTTTCGTGACTTTATAACGACAGCAATAGAAAAAAACATAAATATGCACGGCGCCATCCTGGCAAAAAGTTTCATTGTCTAATTTCGCGTTTCGGAGCACCGCTCTGAAGGCTGCATTGTCACGTGATCAAGGCGAAAGAGACACGCAAACTCCAAATATACAGCAGCAGCAGCAGGTGTCAGGGTCGAACCCATGAGTTCCTGTATACTAGGCGAGGTAGTTAACATATCCTAGCCACCGTGATGATGAGAGAGAGACACGCAGACTCCAAATATACAGCAGCAGGCGTCAGGGTCTGGATCGAACCCACGAGCTCCTGCACACCAGGCGAGGTAGTCAACATCTTGCCACCGTGACGATGATGAGAGAGACACGCAGACTCCAACTATACAGCAGCAGGCATACCAGGCGAGGTAGTTAACATCTTTGCCACGGTGGCATTACTGCACGCTAAAGCGCACAAACCAAACCCCGCATCGATCGAGGGGAACGTGCACAACACCCGCGCGTGCCATGGGGTGAGGGCTCGCGCATGAACATCGCTGGGAGGATGGGACACACGGGGTGAGGATCCTCCTCGTCTACACGGCCTCAAGGAGCGCGCTGTAGCGGGGTGGAGGGGAGAGAGATCGCCTGCAGGGGAAGAGACGCCTGCAGGGGGTCAGGGTCACGGTGCACGTGGCTGGGAAAGTCCCTCTCGGCGGTGTTTATTTATTTCTTTCACGCGAGTTCGCCTGAATTCACTTTAACTCGGAGCTCCGCGTCTCTTTCGAGAGAGAGGTGAGAGGAGGAAATTCCACGACGCCTCGTGGATGGCACTCCCCAGCAGGCCAGCAGGGGGCGGCAGTCCGCGCATTTGTTGCGCTTCACACAGGTCGCCCCAGGAGGGGTCGCTGTGCCTCCATCGCTCTCAACCTTTCAGGTACGATTGTTGAACTGCTTTCGCGCCGTACGTAAGTCAACCGGCGTCTAATCGGAGGTGCGTTGGAAGCACAGAGAACTAAACGCAGCATCGTGCATATAGTAATAGATTTTTACCCTTTTAACTGGCACCAAAACTGACACCTTTATTCAAGGGCATCATGTTTGCAATAACCGCATGCAAGCAGTCAGAATGCAAACAAAAAGAGACAACTCTGATCATGATATTGGCACTGTCCTTGAATTTGATTGGTCCACACCCGAGACGGCTTTTCTTAGAGCCCTTAGTCTCTCCACTGGTGTTAGACCAGATGACACCAAAAGGCGTACAACTCAAAAACAGCGCCTTGAATAAAGGTGTCAGTTCGTGTGCCAGTTAAAAGGGCAACACCTATTACTATATCTTGTTACTGGCAAAGGAGGTCTCATAATGTAAATGCTCACCCTGAGCCCTCAATACTCTGATAGTGCGCTGTTTTTAAGCTGTACGCCTTATGGTGTCATTTGGTCCAACATTAGTGGAGACTAGGCTCTAAGAAAAGCCGTCTCGGGTGTGGACCAATCAAATTCAAGGACAGTGCATATTATTATCAGAGTTGTCTCTTTTGTTTGCATTTTGACTGCTTGTGTTGTGGTTATTGCAAACATGATGCCTTGAATAAAGGTGTCAGTTTTTGTGCCAGTTAAAAGGGTAAAACCTATTACTATATCTTGTTACTGGCAAAGGAGGTCTCATAATGTAAACAGCATCATGCAGTTCTAAAGAAAAGTTTTTTCAATCTGGATGATTTAAAAGTGCATAGCTCCAGTGGCTTCCTAATATCAGAAGGAAGAGCGCTCCAGATGGCCGCGGAAGCGCTTCTGAAAGCACGCGATGCGGTGACCGTCTTTGTTTGATGGTTAGCCAAAAGCCGCTGTGAGGGAGATCTGAGTTTGCGCGATAGTTCATGCTCCTTGATGAGAGCAGCAAGGCATTGTGGTTCATTTGTGGCAAGCACTTTGTGTGTAATGAGTGCAGCCTTTAAATATCTTCGTTCAGCAACCGAAATCCAATGCAGCTCAACGAGCACCAGACGGACATGGTCGGATGTTGGAGTACCCGGCAACGCACGTGCCAAAGAATTTGATATGCATTCAACGATATTGCTATGAGCCTGTTAGTGTTGTTGTATGCATACTTATCCATTTTACTGCTAATCCTGCTAGGAAAGAGGGAATAAAGTCCCCTGGTGATATTAATAATTTGAACAAAATAGCCGCGTTGTGGAGAGTATTTGTAACAAAAACAGATACGCATCCTTCATATAGCTGTCTAAATAAGAACAAATACGGTGGTACCCCGGAGATCGAACTTAATTCGTTCCAGAAGGCCATTCGAACACCGATTTCTTCGAACACCGAATTAATTTTCCCCATAAGAATTAATGCGAATTACATTAATTGGTTCCAGACACAAGAAATCTCTCATTATAAAGCATTTATACACGAAATTTACAGTAATTACGGGCATAAAATAGTACAAAACAACAAGAAACACAATAAATAAATGGAATAAATTAATAAATATAGATGGAATGAATGAAATAAATGAACATTGAACTTCACTTTGCCTGCAGTAAGGAGAGTTGATGGCTTGAGTAGAAGGTGGTGGTGTTACTGTTTGAAAGGGGAGTCCCCTTCCACAATAACGTCGGGTAACTGCCCTTCTGGCGTTCTTTCTCTTTGTGCCTCTTTTCTGCCACTAACTGTGGGTCACTTGAGCCCTTTCTGACTAGCTGCTGGCCACCGCGTGTCTCAGCCGTGTCCTGGTTCTTTCAAGCCGCAATTGCCCGTCGACTTCCGAATTCCGTTCGGTTTCCTGGGCAAAACATATTCGGAAATATCGCGTCCGAACAGCGATTTTGTTCGAGTTCTGGTGCATTCGATCTCTGAGGTTCCACTGTATATATAATGTACACATCCCATCAGCCCCAATACCTGGGAGTGCATCATTTTGGAAGTGTTGATTCAGTGAAAGCAAAATCT
Organism: Petromyzon marinus; assembly: GCF_048934315.1. Taxonomy (NCBI): domain Eukaryota; kingdom Metazoa; phylum Chordata; class Hyperoartia; order Petromyzontiformes; family Petromyzontidae; genus Petromyzon; species Petromyzon marinus. The sequence goes on from NC_133734.1 coordinate 8,442,608, forward strand.
GGACCGATTTCCACAAAGTGTCTCAGCAGCAGAGGTAAGGATTTGATTGAGCCCATGCTGGTGTATGGTCAAGGACCCTCTCTGGCAGATATGGGTCCCAGTTATATGCCAAACGATATAATACACAACATAAACATAATCATTATCTTCATTGCAGAGAATATAACGTACAAAATAGATAAGCAGATGATATGTTTTCTTCATACATCTGTCTCTCCACCTAACAAATATTTTTTACGCATCCCACAGGCTCTATGGCCTTCTGAGAGCGCATCATTTTAGTAGCATTGATTCGGTATAGGGAAATCTCAACCAGTTTGTGAATAATATAATGTTGTGTCTGACTAGGATCCATGTCTTAAAGAGAGGGCCCTTGCCTATCACATCTGGAGTTCACCAGAATTGATTCAAGCGAGCCTGACTCTGCTGATGAGACACTGCATGTCAAAACCGATCCAGTGTTTGTTTGTACTGAATCAATGTTGCTAAAAATTCTGCATTCTCAAAAAATCCGTGGGGCCGAGAGATTGTGCACAAAACACTTGTATTGTTCATGTGGAGAGACAGATCTATGAAGCAGGCGACTTGTGTGGTCGGTGCCCCAAGCGTCGGATCCAACTTACCACCAGGCGGCGATCAGATGACAGCTTTGCCCCTCTTCGGCCCAAGGTGCTTTGGTACCAAGTACATTCATGAACATCCTTGTGTTCAGGCATGGTGTTTGTTTATTGACATTCTGTGACTAGTGCAGAAATACAATAACATCTCACCGTTCAGGTTCAGATCACGGGGTATCTCCATCGTATCCCACGTGAGCATTGAAGTCGCCCACTAAGATTATGGAGTCGGTAGTCGGCACTCTGTCGAGCACTGCACCCACCGTCCCCAAGAAGGCCGAACACTCTGAACTACTGTTTGGTGCATAAGCACAGACAACAGTCAGAGTTTCCCTTTCTGAGACCCGGCGTCTCATTGAGGTGACCCTCTCATCCACTGGGACAAACTCGAACTGAACAGCACCCAACTGGGGGCTTGTGAGTATCCCCACACCCACCCAGGGTCTCTGACCAAGGGTGTCTTCGGAATAGGAGAGAGGACCACCCCAGATCGAGAAGTTTACTTCCGGTGCCAACGCTGTGTGTGGAGGTGAGTCCGACTATATTCAGTCCGTACCTTTCCACCTTCTCCACCAGCTCTGGCTCCTTCCCACCCAGTGACGTCACATTCCAGGTCACATTAGTGAGTGTCCATTACCAAGCTGCAGTACGTCTGAGACAATCCTTCTCCCTGCCATTCTGGCATCACACCCCTTACCCTTTGTCCTGCGGATGGTGGGCACGCAGGACGGCGCCCGACCGGGTTACGTGGGTCACCTGGCCACAAGGAGCTTGCTGGTGAACACGATCCCCAGGTCTGGCTTCATAGCGGTGTCCTGGTATACCTTGTCCGGGCGAGGTTCTCTGATTTTTATATTTCAGAGTCATTATTAAGGGGCTTTTGTTTGGGCCGTTATTTGTCTGGAACCTCCCCCCCCAGACATGTTTGCCAAGGGAGACCATACCTGACGAACAAGACTCCAGGCGATATAACTCTGACGGTCATTGGAACACACAAACCCCACCACTACAATAAGGTTACGATCCTTCGGTGGTGTTAACACTTTTTTCACCAAATTGTTTATTTTCCAAGCTCTCAATGCCCTTGTAGTTTCCTTATTTTGGTCAACGCCCCATTAAATTATCTTCCCCTGGCTCCTATTCACATCGTATTTTTAATTCATACAATAATACACTTCAATCACTCATGCCTAACCATCTTAAACATATGTGATATTATTGATAAATCTCCGTTCCTTTCTCTTTGCAGGATAATGTAAAGAAGAAAGAAAGGTACATTGGTGCACGAACACAGGCTGAAGCTGGGTTTGCTCACGGTGTGAATGCTTTAGTAGGAGAGTGGTTTATTTTAGCGAGGATTTGATGAAACCCAGCACATAATGGGAGAGGGATTATGTGTATCTCTGCATCTCTCTCAAGTCTCTATGCGTCTCCTGTCTCCATGTCTCTGTTTCACCTCGTTTCATCTCTCTTGCTCTCTACCACTGCATATATATAAGTTGTACCTTAGGGTGGCAGAGTCCATTGCATAGAATCGATACTTCAGAATGGATATTGATACCTAAAGTCAGGGGGATATTATTACGGATGTTAGCAACACTGTGGCTGAGCACAGGTGTTTCCGTGTTTTATCTCCGTGTCCCCCCGTGCCTGTGTATTTATTGTGTTGTGTGCTTCAATTCATCCATCTGCCTCTGCCTCCCCATGCCCACAGTTGTGCAATCTTCCTTGAAGACCCCTATACTCGTTCTCTGCAACGTTGGCGTTTGCAAGATAACCGGGCAACTGGCTAAGCAGGACCAAATCAAAATAAACTTAATAATAAACATTACCCCGCTCACCTCCTGTAGGATTCTGCCTTAAACGATTTAGTTCCAATCATCTACCCTGTGTTTGGTCTGCACAGTTTGTATGTATGTTGAACTTCTTTCGCAAGATGTACATATCGAACCGTGCTAATCTGTGGGACTCTATGGGTCTGGGTGTCTGTGGGTCTCTGTGGATGTTGAATTTGTTTGTAACATACGGAGCCAACTGTGCTAATCTGTTGGTCTCTATGGGTCTGGGTGTCTGTGGGTCTCTGTGTATGTATGTTTTAAAACTTTTTTCGCCCCGTAGGTAGCCAACCTTCCTAATCAGAGGTGCGGGGGGGGGGGGGGGGAAGGCACAACAAACTGAACACAAAGCAGTTCCAAATAAATTATTTTTCAATTTAGATTTGACAGTGCATTGCTCCAGTGGCTTCCTAATATCGGAAGGAAGAGCGTTCCTGACGGCCTCAGAAAGTCACCTGAACGCGCATGATGCAGTGACCGACTTTGTTCGACGGCAAGCCAAGCATGACCAGAGTTTCACGTGATGGTTTATGTGTTGAGATGCGCTCGTGTGAAGCCCTCTCTCCCCGTTGGCTCAGGACTTGAGCGCTCCCCACTGCCAGTTCCTCCGAGTGACTTGGACTGTGTGTGACGTGAGCTGGCTGAGGGGAGTCATTGAGAAGCTCAACCTCCTGTCTACCATGTGAGTTCACATTAACATGGCCAAGACACACACGTATGTATGTTAAACTTATTTTCAACTGTAATCGGAGGATTTATCAGAATTTGTCAATGTTCATGGTTCTGAACAATTTGTCACGATAAGTTCTACTGCAATGGATGGAAACGTTCTCTTCTTGGACACACGCATTGCTGCTTTTCATTGTCAAATTCGGTTTTCCAATGGCACTCCCACAAGCTCTCCCCCACGCTCGGTCATATTCCAAAATGCGTGACTGTTACATCACGCGATATGACACGAGAAATTAGTGATGAATAAGGAACGGGCGAAATGTTCGTTCCATTGTAACAAATGAGTCCAATCGTTGCTTCTCTGAGGCACAATTAGGACGCATAGTGTGCAGTGTTATTACCCGAGGCTCATATCCAGACTTTCTTAGCATTTTTAGGATTTAGTAATCAAACTTAAGGCTGTTTAATCTAGACTCAGGCATCTTTTATAATTATTAGTGTTCAGTTTTTTATAACTTGAGCTCACAGATCCAGACTAAGGTATATATGCACAACAGTAAATTACCACTGCCCATATACACGACTGCAACACCTCGACGTCAATACGTCACAAACGAGTGTAATTCATTATTACATGAGCGTCATTCGCACTACACGTGTGTATTATGGAATGAAGGTGCTGTTCCTATCCTGCTTGTGTGTGGAGGCAGTCGCCCTCCAACAACAGCAGAGGGCGGAGGAGCGACGCTCACAACAATGAGCGGAGCGCCGGGTGGCTAAAGCACAGCAGGTTGGCACAGTAGGGGGCACAGGTGGTGCATCAGCCAGTCGTCTCTGTCAGTCGACCCGTGGCACCTGCTGGGTCTGCCCTGTGACCTCCTGCCAGCGGGCGTTCGACACTTCACGTGGCCTCAAGGTGCACATGGCCTGGCACAAGCGTCGTGGTGACGTCACCGCCACTTAGTGGCGAATGGCGGTTGTTGTTGTTGTACGCACACATACGCTACGGCACTGCTGCTGCGATCCACTGCCACCCACAACACCTCAAATCTCGCAAAGCCGAGCAGGTGTTGGGCCTGGGTAGGCCTCGCATGGGCGGCCACCATGCATAGCAGGTGCTATAGGCTGCAGGGCTACGTGGCAGGCAGCAGATGGCATTGCAGACAAATACATTGCTGTACAGTACTCCTATGCTCTCACCAACTGGGCTGCCTGCAGAGTGCTATTGTTATTGTTGTGCTTTTTTAACCTTTATTACACGGGTACTGTGATTATCATTACTACAGATGGATGCTCATCGACTCGATTTAACACAAAATAACCTGTATTATGGACGATATTGGTCGCGAGCACCTACATGTGAAAACTGATTACCAAATCTCTGCGCCCCTCTATGTATGTTAAGATGTCTTTAGTCAATGAATGTTTGTGTGTGTGCATGTGGCAAGAAATTGGAGGACCCGGAGAAAAGCTGCATCCTAAACCGGCACTACACCCAATCCCATACAGATGGTACAGACGATTTTAGTCCACACTTTGAAGATGTAGGGAGTTCTCCTCGGCTCCTTCAGGAAGTGGGCTTCACAACATTCGAGGGGTCCCACCAACCCTCATCTCCACAGTGCGGGATTACAGGCCACGTGCATAGCCACCATTGATACAAGATGTCAAACTGCCACCGACAACTTTTGATTTAAAGCTTTCGTGACTGCAGCGAGTCATATTCTTGGTTCTTTCGGTAAAGTCACGTAGAAGGGAAACAATAAAATAATAAAAATATAAAACAATAAAATTGTCACGACGTTTCGACTGCAACACAAGCAATCATCATCAGGTGTGAAAACCACAACAAAAACATTTGAACACAAAGCAGACCTGAAACACGGTAGGACCAACACCTCGGCCGTGTCAGATCACTGTTATAATTCAGTAGGTTCACATGAAATTGACTTCTCCAAGACAGAGGATCTCTGCAAGCCATCTGGCTACCATGAGAGATTCGTTCGTGAGGCTATTCACATATACAAACTGAGACAATTTCAACCGAGAAGATGGATTCTGGCTTAGCAATCATTGGAAGGATTTGATAAACCATCTCGGGTCTTAATTGATTGTTCACGCTTACGGTGGTTTTCATACCGCATCCATTATTTTTCGTCTCCCCCCTCCTCTTTTCCGAACATAGATGGACTCGTCCATCTGAACAAACTGCCAAATCGCTCTCCGTGGTGCTAACGTTAAAAATAACCGCCACTTTTTTCAAATTTTCTTGTTGTGGGTTTCACACCTGATGATGATTGCTTGTGTTGCAGTCGAAACGTCGTGAGAATTTTATTGTTTTATATTTTAATTATTTTATTGTTGCCCTTCTACGTGACTTTACCGAAAGAACCAAGAATATGCCACCGACAAGCCACAGGGACGAGGAACCTCACCACCACGTGAGCCCACACATCCCAGCACAGTAAACACGTTCAGATGTAATGTTTTTATTCATTACCAAACACACATTGACCCTTGACCCACAATAAAATGCGATTCCAATTCACAGGTAACCCAATCAAGTATATGCATATTTACGCGATCTAACCCAAGCCACCTTTATTATGAATAATATTGGTCACGAAAGCCTACGTGTTGAAGTCTATTTGTTTAACCAGGTGAGAACTCAAGAGACCAGGATGCGTCTCGGTTGCAAGAATGATTGCTGCTGCTTTTGCTGCTGCTACTGATGATGATTCTGTTGCTGCTGATAATGCTTCTATTATTTTTGATGCTGTTGGTACTACTCCTGATGCTGACGATGATGATGCTAATGACGGAGCTACCGCTGCTGATGCTGTTGGTCCTGCTGCTCTTACTAATTCTTCTGCTGATGATACTTCTGCTGATGATAATGATGATCGAGTCGAGTTGAATTTAAATTTAACGAGGTGAGAACTCTGGAGACCAGGAAGAGTCTCATTGACAAGAGTGACCTTAGTCACACAAATGAAAAAAATCAAAACAAATCAAACCCATGCCAGCAATGACGCAAGTAGAAATCTCACCCCCAGCCCAGAGCACAATGCGATTCGCGTTCACACAACTACACAACTGGTACGATATAATCAATGCGTCTCAAATCATCTATGCATTGCTAAATAGCCTGAGACTCGAGTTGGATTCACACCGGATTGGTGTCTCACGTTAAGGAGGGGCGCTGCGGTGGCCTGGAGATGTTAACTCCCTCGCCTGGTATGCAGGAGGTCGTGAGTTAGATTACTACCGTGACAGCTGCTGTATATTTGGAGTTCGCGTTGTCATTATCCCTGTAATAACACACAGTGTCTGTGTTATTAATGCGTGTTGAGACAATATTAGTCGTGTTATAGTGTAAGGTAGATCTTCAATCGAGATATATATCAGACTTAATTAAATAACAGACTTCAAAGTCAAGAGACAGTTCCAATTTTTGTCAGCAGAGGAAGGCGTTATCCCATGATTCGAAGGTTGTGGCTGGAGGTACAAAGATAATTGAAACATTAAACAAAACCAACCTTTATTACGGAAGATATTGGTGGCGAAAGCCCTCCTACTAGGTTTTAAAATGGCTTCTTTCTCTCTTAGCCCTGTAAAATAAACCTAGTTTGTGTGGGTGGAGGAGTCACTCAAACCCTGGTTATGACAAACATGTCATAGTGATGCCATCCCATTCCCACCCCATTCCCACCCCGGGTTTATCGCCCAACGAGCGAGTGACCGCGAGGGGGACGGCGCGCGTCACCCCGTAGCGTCACGTGACACGTGTTCCCAGCACGCCCGCGGTGGAGCTCCGCCCCCTCGGCGTTGAGCGCCACGCGGCGTGGGGTGCGAGGGACGATGGCGTCAGAGAGAACCTTAAATCCCCCCACTCCCCCCCCCACAGTGCGCTAACCACTGCACCACCGCTCCACCCCACACTACACACATGCCCCTCTATACACTAAAGATAAAGATTCACCGCGTAGCCTTAACAGACTGTTGGGGCAAGTTCTGTAAGTAGCGAGTAGCAACTATGAAGGCTGGCACTGTGACACACGAGGGGGTGGGTGGCAAGCACAATGTCCAGACACACACAAAGACAAAGACACACAAAGACACAGGCACAATAACAAAGACACAGAAAGGCATAAACACACCAACCCACTCACCCAGACAAATATCCCACGTATATCCTTAACAGACTGTTGGGCCAAGTGTTGTTAGCGACCACCTATCAAGGCCGGCACGGCACACAAGGGGGTGGGTGGACAATACCACGACTGACCCGCCTTTGTCTCCCCAGTGGCGATGTTTCCACACCACACCAGGAACTCATTTGAGGCTGAGTCGACCCTAGGGACCGAATCAGATAATCGGCAATGGTGTTGGCGAACGGGTCATGGGCCTCTCGTAGGTCGACTCAGCCTCAAATTAGTTACTGGTGCGGTGTGTAAACGTTACCACTGGGGAGACAAAGGCGGGTCAGTCGTGGTGTTGGCCACCCACCCCCTCGAGTGCCGTGTCAGCCTTCTGAGGCGTTTGCTAACAGCACTTGCCCCAACAGTATGTTAAGGCTACACGGGGGATCTGTGTCTTTGTGTGCGTGAGTCTGTGCGTTGTGCCCGTTTCTCTGCGCTACTCACACTCCGTACTCTCAGGACGCACGACTCAGATCCAGAATCCTCACTGAGTCACCAACACCACCCACCCACAGTGCGGGGTAGAGAGGCTGACTAAACGCGTGGTGAATGCAGTGCAGCAGCTCCATGGAGTCGGCGCGGTAAAACGACAGCAGCCCCGCCTCCCAGTGCAGGTGACACCCGACTCTCCGGGGAGGATCCCTCACCGGCACTGAGGTCCAGACACCACCATGCCACACGTAGCAGCTGTCGTTATCTTTATATAACACCCAGGATGAGTCGTTGTGTCCCAGCCCGCACTCGTCACCAAGCCCTTTCCGTGCGATCGTCCCGTACGCGACTCCAACCTCACAGCGCCCCGCCGCACCCCCCACGTCCACCTCCCAGTAGTGCTGACCCGACGAGAAGCTCTCTGAGCACAGGGCTTGGTAGTAGGCATCAAAGCGGTGTGGGTGATCGGGGCGACCCTGGGGTACAGCGGTCCACGTCACCGTCCTGAGATCCGAGGAAATCTGGAGGTCGTCCTGGGCAGAGTTTGGGTCCACAGTCGGTGAGCGTCCATCTGCAGTAACGATAATCACAGTAGCCGTGGTAACAACAGCAGCACTTTAACAATATCACTCGTGCACTAACACGCACGCACACTACAATAGAGCAATTCATAATGGGCATTGTTACACAACGTTGTAGCGCGTAGCTAGTGGTGTGATGACATCTAACGGGCGCTTTGTGAATCCGCTGCTAGATGAGGGCCTCCCTGCACCATGCGGGTCGTGGGGGATATTGACCATACTTCACCACGCCGGTTACCGTGCGTTGGCGAAGGCAGGCGAGAGCACAGAAGTACAGTACAACGGTGCGTTTGTCTGCACTGCCAGCTGCTGCCCGCCAAGTAGCCCCGCAGCCTGTAGCACCTGCTAGGCAGGGTGGTGACTGTCCCACCACGTGACCCCGCAGCCTGTAGCACCTGCTAGGCAGGGTGGTGACTACCCCACCACGTGACCCGGCAGCCTGTAGCACCTGCTAGGCAGGGTGGTGACTACCCCACCACGTGACCCCGCAGCCTGTAGCACCTGCTAGGCAGGGTGGTGGTGGCTGTCCCACCACGTGACCCCGCAGCCTGTAGCACCTGCTAGGCAGGGTGGTGGTGGCTGTCCCACCACGTGACCCCGCAGCCTGTAGCACCTGCTAGGCAGAGTGGTGGCTGCCCCACCACGTGACCCCGCAGCCTGTAGCACCTGCTAGGCAGGGTGGTGGTGGCTGTCCCACCACGTGACCCCGCAGCCTGTAGCACCTGCTAGGCAGGGTGGTGACTGCCCCACCACGTGACCCCGCAGCCTGTAGCACCTGCTAGGCAGGGTGGTGGTGGCTGCCCGTGCGGGGCTTTGCGAGGTGCCAGGAGGTGGGGCGCTCTGTCCGCTAGGGCTGCACGATTTGGGGAGAATCTCTAATTGCGATTTTTTCTGACAGATATTGCGATTTGATTTGCGATAAAAAATGGAAATAAAGCTTCAGTTCGATATTCAGTGTGTGATAGATTTAAAACACGTGATGGAGCATTACCACGTGATACCATCACAATATGAACTGCTCTTTCTATTCTAATGCAAGGATGAGAACTTAAAATATATGAATTGTTTCCAACATGTGTTTATTAAAATGTTTTAATAAAATAAAACAATCAAACATATACAACTGTTAAGTTAAATAAATAAAGGTATAATAATAAAACACAAAACAATTCCAAATAGAAACTGACGGGACTTTTCAAATCGCAAAAAAATCGTAGCCCTTGCGATTTGCTAATCGCATTGTTTGAAATTCCGATTTCGATTTGGAATCGATTAATCGTTCAGCCCTACTGTGCGGTAGTGCCCGTGGGAGGCAGTGGATCACAGCAGCAGCAGCAGCGTGGATATAAACACCGCCATAGCGTCTCTGTGTGTGTACAACAAACACAAACATCTCCCGTGTGTCACCTTTCACAGACTGTAGGAGCAAATGCTGTTGGTGAGCACCTGTGAAGGCCGGCACACGAGGTGGGTGTGTGATAGTGTAGTGATGTACACTGTGTGTGATAGTGTAGTGATGTACACTGTGTGTGATAGTGTAGTGATGTACACTGTGTGTGATAGTGTAGTGATGTACACTGTGTGTGTGATAGTGTAGTGATGTACACTCTGTGTGTGTGATAGTGTAGTGATGTACACTCGTGTGTGTGTGTGATAGTGTAGTGATGTATATTCGTGTGTGTGTGATAGTGTAGTGATGTACACTCGTGTGTGTGATAGTGTAGTGATGTACGCTCGTGTGTGTGATGGTGTAGTGATGTACACGCTGTGTGTGTGTGTGATAGTGTGGTGATGTATACTCGTGTGTGTGTGATAGTGTAGTGATGTACACTGTGTGTTTGTGATAGTGTAGTGATGTACACTCGTGTGTGTGTGATAGTGTAGTGATGTACACTCGTGTGTGTGTGTGATCGTGTAGTGATGTACACTCGTGTGTGTGATAGTGTAGTGATGTACACTGTGTGTGTGATAGTGTAGTGATGTACACTCGTGTGTGTGATAGTGTAGTGATGTACACTGTCTGTGTGTGATAGTGTAGTGATGTACACTCGTGTGTGTGATACTGTAGTGATGTACACTCGTGTGTGTGATAGTGTAGTGATGTACACTCTGTGTGTGATAGTGTAGTGATGTACACTCGTGTGTGTGTGTGATAGTGTAGTGATGTACACTTTGTGTGTGTGATAGTGTAGTGATGTACACTCGTGTGTGTGTGTGATAGTGTAGTGATGTATATTCGTGTGTGTGATAGTGTAGTGATGTACACTCTGTGTGTGATAGTGTAGTGATGTACACTCGTGTGTGTGTGTGTGTGTGATAGTGTAGTGATGTACACTTTGTGTGTGTGATAGTGTAGTGATGTACACTCGTGTGTGTGTGTGATAGTGTAGTGATGTACACTCGTGTCTGTGTGATAGTGTAGTGATGTAAACTCGTGTGTGTGTGTGTGTGATAGTGTAGTGATGTACACTCGTGTCTCTGTGATAGTGTAGTGATGTACACTCGTGTGTGTGATAGTGTAGTGATGTACACTCGTGTGTGTGTGTGTGATAGTGTAGTCATGTACACTCGTGTGTGTGTGATAGTAGAGTGTGTGATAGTGTAGTGATGTACACTCTGTGTGTGTGTGTGCGTGATAGTGTAGTGATGTATACTCGTGTGTGTGTGATAGTGTAGTGATGTACACTCTGTGTGTGTGATGGTGTAGTGATGTACACTCGTGTGTGTGTGTGATGGTGTAGTGATGTACACTCTGTGTGTGTGATAGTGTGGTGATGCACACTCTGTGTGTGTGATGGTGTAGTGATGTATACTCTGTGTGTGTGTGATAGTGTGGTGATGTACACTCTGTGTGTGATGGTGTAGTGATGTACACTCGAGCTCCTATGAAGGCCGTGCCGGCCTTCATAGGAGCTCGCTAACAGCACTTGCCCCTTGAGTCTGTTAAGGCCATACGAGGGATCTCTGTCTATATCAACGTATCGGTAGATATCGATTCGTGTTCTTTTGTACTTAACTTCTTGTTGCCTGTGTAGTGATTTAGGTAATGCCTTGGTCTGGCTGTCTAATAAACACTAAAGTTTCCTTCGATTCTGAGAGCTTCAGGCTGTAACACGAACCCTAAGAATCCTCAACTCGTCTGAGTCTGGATCTCTCAGCCTCAAGTACTCTAATAATGAAATCCTAAGAATCTTCGGCATAATAGCGTGTGTATAAACCACACTCACACGCATGATAGCAACAGCTTGCTAACTCGATCGTATACACACGTGTGGTGTTAATAGAGCCCATGTCAGAGTGATGTACACTCGTGTGTGTGCAGTGCCAGATTATCCTCGTAGCAAAAGTAGCTACAAATGCTACGGGCCCGGGCACTTTCGAGGGCCTAAATGCTTTCAATGTCTCAATTCTACTTCAGTGATTCTACACTTGCGCTATTACTATAGTACTATACTGCCTTCAACTTTTATGAACGACTGGGTGTTTAATGTTAGCGATTTGTTGTATTATCTGGCTGTATAGGAAATGAAAAGATTAAATTACCTTACTTTGCAAGTTAAACATATGTATTTTAATATTTACGTGTATTGTTATTTATTTAGGGCCTCTTTAAAATATATGCTACAGGCTCCGCACGAGCTTAATCCGGCACTGCACACGTGTGGTCTTAATAGAGGCAATGTAAGAGTGATGTACACTCATCTGTGTTTGTGTGTGTGCTATATATCAATGTATAGATATATTGATATGTTTTATTGTAATTACCTTTTTTCCTGTCTCGTGCTTTGCACAGCCAACCAAGCTTATGCGTTGGTCTGGCTTTCTGATAAACATCTGAATATGAACACAGAATCCAGGAGGTGCCTTTGATTCTGAGAGTTTCAGGCATCACCAATGCACCCCAAGAATCTTAAAGGTGTCTGAGTCTGGATCTCCCAGCCTCAAGTACGGTACTAACAATGAATCCTATTAAACACAACCATAGCGTCTGGTTGTTAAACATTTTCACGCAAAATAGCAACAGCACCTCACTCATCATGAGGCCTCCTTTGACAGTACCAAAATATACTAATAGGGGTTTCCCCTTTTTTTCTGGCAACAAAACTGACACCTTTTGCAAGGAATCATATCTACATTAACCACAATATTTGCAGTCAAAATGTAAACAAAAAACAATACTCTGATAATTTATGCATTGTCCTTGGACTCATCTGTTACATTGGAATGGACACTTCGCCCATTCCGTATTAATCAATTTTAAATGAATCAGAATGTTCACTATTTTACTGAGAGGCTCTCATCCCTTATCAATTTCTCATGTAATAACACGTGATATAACAGCCACACTTTACGTCTATGAGCAAGTGTGGGGGGAGCAGGTGGGAGTGCTATTAGACATCTGAACTTGACAATGAAAAGCAGCATAGCGTGTGTCCAATCAGTGAAAGTTTTCAATCAGTGCAGTGGCCCCTATTGTGTTAAATTGTTCAGATCCATGAACACTGACAAATTCTGACAAATCTTCCGATAAGCACAGTTGGCTCAGTATGTTGCAAAAGAAGTTCAAAATATATTCACACACAGAGACTCACAGACACCCAGCCCCATAGAGACCCACAGAGACCCATAGATTAGCATGGTTGGCTACGTATGGTGCAAAATTTGTTCAACATGCATACATATGTAGAGGAGTAGTATGGAGACATAACGTCATGCGCACGGTGAGGCGCGATGATGTCATGTCACCTCTGGAAACTTAAGGGGGATCGGGTGACGAAAGCGGGGTCGTTATTGAAGCCCGGGATGGAGAGTGTCTGAGGAGATAGCCAGGGGTAGGGCTGAGAGAAGTCTGCAAGAGCCGGCTACGTTTATGTGGAGTGCTGCTCTCCTCGGTCGGGTGGTGCTGGTTGAGTGAGAGAGTCAAGAGATAGCCAAGGCTAGCAGCAGATAGAGCCCGAGGTCCGCGTGAAGGGCCGAGTGTAGGGACACCTACCTCTGGTGTGTAGTGTTAACCTCTTGTGTTAATAAACTGGCGTAAGCCTTTACTATCAATTCTGCCTCCCGAGTCTTCATACACCACACAACACATACAAATGACATTTAACAAAAGCTGAAAAGTGCGCAAATAAGGATAGAGAAGTACACACTTGTAATAGAACTGACAGACAGAAACAGGAGCCCGTGCAGAAGGGAATACAGGCAAATTAAATAGCATAATATAAGTTACTAATAAAACTACGTAAAAAAAAACACTCGCATTCATCAATAAGACTACCTTAAAAGGAAAAATATAGTAGTGGACGTTTCGGGCAATGTCCTTCTTCATATCACGTGTATAAATATGTGTGTGCTCTGAATAATCTGTTGAGTTGTTTTGTTATTTGTGATTGTGCACCACTGCCGACGCAGTGCCAGCATCACCAAACCAGTTGGTAAGTAAAACAAAGTAGGGGCGCTAGAGAATGGCTTGATGCCGACATCACAAGAGATTGGTGCCAGAAAGATGTGGTTACTACCTGAGCATATTGGCACTACAAAATAGAGAGGAAAGTGGAAACAAATGACAAAATATGCAGTGGACACCTACTTCAGGCTATCTGCCAATGGATCGTGATCATGATTGACTCATAGAGACCCAGAGACTCAGTGATCCATAGAGACTCACAGATCCAGAGATGTTTGGAGAGCTATAGATACTCCTTGAGACTCGTAGATACCCATTGAGACTCGTCGAGACCAATAGGGATTCGTAGAGACTCATAGAGGAAGACCTAACACAGAATGAGAAAAGAGATTAGTGCCAGAAAGAGGTGGCACTACGTGAGAATATTGGCACAAGACAGAGGAAAGTGGAAAGAAATGACGGAATTTGCAGTGGACACTTCCCACGGGCTATCTGCCCATGAATCGTGGTGATGATGATGAGGAGTGCTCAGACAGGACAGATCGCCAAAACGGACGAGGTCTGGTGGTCGACACTAATGATGGAGTGGCAGCCAATGGTGAATGCTCACCCGAGAGATGGAGCGACGATGTGAGCGCATTAGGCTAAGGCGCTCTAGATATGTAAAATGAGATATGGAGTAACTACATTGACTTGTGGAGGCATTCATCCAGCAGTGGATAGATCATGGATGATGATGAAGGTGTTGATGTCATTACTCCCATGTGACAGAAGCTGAGTTGTCTACATTATTTAGATCCACTCTACCTCCACCACTGATATCGATGCCCTCACCCCTAGTTGAGAGTGAACTGAGTGCCATGAGTGGTGAGGGTTGGATGTGTTGTTCAGTCATTGGAGACTAAGCTAAGGCTAGACTCATCACATTTGAGGATATTGGCTATCCTGAATAGGAGTAAAAAATGGGGCTTGAACCCAGGGCGCTGCTATTTGGGCTTGGCTGTTTCAACAGCACAGACCTCCCCTTTACACTGAGCCAGGTTTTATTAACTCGTTGGGGGAATGATGATGAATAGGATACCATCTTCGACAAGCAAAAACAAATATATGTCCTCTAAACCTGCCTGCATTTATATGGATGTGTGTTTCTATCCTTTGGTCTCTCTCCTTGGCACAGTAGGGGGCACGGGTGGTACATCGGCCAGTCATTTCAGTCAGTCGACCCATGGCACCTGGGTTTGTCCCGTGACCTGTCAGCGGGCGTTCGATACTTCACGTGGTCTTAACATACACTTAGTCTGCCACTAGCGCCGTGGTGAAGTAACCACCACTTAGAGACAAATGGCGGTTGTTAGCACGGTTGGCAATGTACGGTGGAAAATAAGTTGAACATACATACGTACGGGTCTTGGCCGTGTGAATGTGAACTCACATGGTGCAGACAGCTTGAGCTTCTCAATGACTCCACTCAGCCAGCTCACTTCACCCAAAGTCAAGTCACTCGGAGGAGCGGGTGGTGGGAGGTTCTCAGTCCTAAGCACACGGGGAAGGGAGAGAGGACTTCACACGAGCACATGTCAACACGTAGACATACAAACAGTGCAGACACAGCACTGATACAGCACATGGTAGATGAGGAGAATAAAATCACTTTAGGGTAGAATCCTGCAGGAGGTGGGCAGGGTAATGTTCAATATTCAGTTTATTTCGATTTGTAACACGGTTGTTCCCGCTTAGCCAGTTGCCTGGCTATCCTAAAAAGTAGATCCATGGTGCGTGAGCACGGCCACAACGAAACAAAAACGTTAACGTTGCAGAGAACGAATACAGGTTCATATTCTTGTTTCTTACGGTAAAGTCACGTAGAAGGGAAACAATAAAATATAAAACAATAAAATTCTCACAACGTTTCGACTGCAACACAAGCAATCATCATCAGGTGTGAAAACCACAGCAAGAAAATTCGAAAAAAGTGGCGGTTATTTTTAACGTTAACACCATGGAGTGCGATTTGACAGTTTGTTAAGATGGTCGAGTCCATCTATGTTCGGAAAAGAGGAGAGGGGAGACGAAAAATTAATGTATGCTGGCTGAAAGCCACCGTAAGCGTGAACAATCAATTAAGACCCAAAATGGTTTATCAAATCCTTCCAATGATTGCTAAGCAAGAATCCATCTTCTCGGTTGAAATTGTCTCTGTGTTTGTATATGTGGATAGCCTCATGAACGAATCTCTCATGGTAGCCAGATGGCTTGCAAAGAACCTCTGTCTTGGAGAAGTCAATGTTATGTGAGCCTACTGAATTATAACAGTGATCTGCCACGGCCGAGGTGTTGATCCTACCGTGTTTTAGGTCTGCTTTGTGTTCACGAATGCAGTCCGAGACATGTCGTTTGGTTTCTCCAATGTAACTACTACAACAGAGGCAACTTAGTTTGTAGACGCCAGGATACTGTATGTCCGGAATCACATTTTTTACAGACGGAACCAGATCACAAATTTTATGTAATGTGTTGAATCTGACCTGGATCTTGTGTTTATTCAAGATTTTGGAGATCTTTTTTTGTGATCCCCGCAATGTAAGGTAAAGTGATGGTGTTGAAAGGCTCCTCAAGAGGGTCCTTCTTCATGGTTGGAGTGATAGCTTTGCGGATTATGTAGTAGGAGTAACCATTAGCCTTAAGAGCTTGGTGTACGTGCTTGAGATCACTGGCTATGTGTTCCTGGTCGGATTTGCATTGGGCTCTATGGTGCAGAGTCTTAATGAGGGAATTCTTCTGGGATGGATGGTGGTGGGAATCCGGTTTCAGGTAAGCATCCATATGGGTAGCTTTCCTGTAGACAGAGTGGCTCATTGAACCATCAGGTCTCTTTTTTATTAGGACATCCAAAAAAGGTAGCTTCCCATCTTTTTCGACTTCCATGGTAAATCTGATGGCTGGGTGTATGGAATTGATGTGGTCAAAGAATTGATCTAGAGCAGGCCGGCCATGTGGCCAGATGACAAAAATGTCATCTACGTACCTCTTCCATAAGGTTGGGCGCAGAGTGGCATTCTGGATGGCGTCAGTCTCAAATTTTTCCATGAAAATGTTGGCAACAACCGGAGATAGGAGGGAGCCCATTGGGGTACCCTCAGTTTGTTTGTAGAAAGTTCCATTCCAAGTTAAGTATGTATTGGTTAAGCAGTGTCTTACCAGGGGGGGTACCTCAGTGTTTAGTCCTTGATGAACCAAGTCTTCAATGACTGCGATGGTGTCAGGTACAGGAACTTTGGTGAATAAGGAAACTACATCAAAACTTACAAGCAGGTCGTCTGGGGACAGGGAAATACCCTTGATTGTCGATACCAGGTGAGTAGAATTTTGTACCGCAGGGGTGGTTTTTCCAGTGAAAGGCCGCAGGATTTCAGACAGAAAACGTGAGCTGGCTGAGTGGAGTCATTGAGAAGCTCAAGCTGTCTGCACCATGTGAGTTCACATTTACTGTCTGAAATCCTGCGGCCTTTCACTGGAAAACCACCTCTGCGGTACAAAATTCTACTCACCTGGTATCGACGATCAAGGGTATTTCCCTGTCCCCAGACGGCCTGCTTGTCAGTTTTGATGTAGTTTCCTTATTCACCAAAGTTCCTGTACCTGACACCATCGCAATCATTGAAGACTTGGTTCATCAAGGACTAAACACTGAGGTACCCCCCTGGTGAGACACTGCTTAACCAATACATACTTCACTTGGAATGGAACTTTCTACAAACAAACTGAGGGCACCCCAATGGGTTCCCCCTTATCTCCGGTTGTAGCCAACATTTTCATGGAAAAATTGACTTCTCCAAGACAGAGGTTCTTTGCAAGCCATCTGGCTACCATGAGAGATTCGTTCATGAGGCTATCCACATATACAAACACAGAGACAATTTCAACCGAGAAGATGGATTCTGGCTTAGCAATCATTTTAAGAATTTGATAAACCATTTCGGGTCTTAATTGATTGTTCACGCTTATGGTGACTTTCAGACCGCAACCATTATTTTCGTCTCCCCCCTCCTCTTTTCCGAACATAGATGGACTCGTCCATCTGAACAAACTGTCAAATCGCACTCCGTGGTGCTAACGTTAAAAATAACCGCCAATTTTTTTCAAATTTTCTTGCTGTGGTTTTCACACCTGATGATGATTGCTTGTGTTGCAGTCGAAACGTTGTGAGAATTTTATTGTTTCATATTTTTATTATTTTATTGTTTCCCTTCTACGTGACTTTACCGAAAGAACCAAGAATATGAATTCCTGCAGTCACGAAAGCTTTAAATCTAAATTTAGAATACAGGTTCCTTAAGGAAATTTGCACAACTATGGACAGAGGAAGATGGATGCGCTGAAGCACAGTAACCCTCGCCGATTCTTTTCTGAGTTCTTCAAATCCCTCTCCTACTAACGCATTCACATGTTGAGCAAACCCAGCCTCAGCCTGTGTTAGTGCACCAAGGTACCTCTCTGTCTTCTTCATATGACCCTGTGGAAGAAAACATGGACGGAAATGATCAATAATATAAGGTACATTTAATCATAGATGGACAGGAGTGATCAGAGTGTATTATTGTATTAATGTACACCACGATGAGAATAGCAACCAAGGTAAGATCATTCATGGGACGGTGACCAAAAGAAGGAAATGGTGAGGGTAATGAAAGATATCTTGGAAAATAAACAATTTGATTATAATTTTAATGTGTTAATGGGATGAAGATGCACACAGACTCTGTCTTTGTGGGTTGGTCACTTTGTTATCAGTACGTGTACTGTAAGTGTACTGATACGTGTTCTTTTGTTATTAGAACTAAAATAATATAACTTTATCAGCACCAAGGCTCTGACAATGTCATGCAGAAGGGAATTTGACACAGTTTGGCCCCCACTATCGCAGAGTGCGGTCGTGTCGCTACCATTCTCTGCGGTGACTAAAATGTTTTAAAAACAAAGGCACTATGCCTCTCTGAATACATTTTACGCTAAATACTAGCGTGTTCCAATATTCAACGACGAATGGGAGCCACGCTGTAACTTGCAGATGTCTGAGAATGGGAATAGGTTAACCACCGTATTGCAGGACACCACATTTCTTTTTTTCATTTCCTCACACTGAACGTCCATGAAATTTCCTCGCTTGGTCTCTATTCCCAGTTTCCTGTAACCGTGTGTTCGTTGTTTTTTGCTGTACTATCGAAGCTGTCAGTAGCCAGTCACTGTTTGTTCCAAGTCTTGGGGCCTGTGCTGATATACGTGAACCCTTTAGCCAGGAGTTTCTCTACTGCTGAGGGCTCTGTCAAACTGGGACACTTGCCCAGGCTCCGCAAGCGCTCTACCTGCAGGAACGTGAGCGAGTCCTTCTCCTCCTGCAGAGCGCGCAGGCGTGTGGCTGCTGCCTGGAGCTCGCTGATCTCGCGCTCGTAATGAGCGATGTTCTCCTCGATCTTTGACAGCAGCTCGCGCCCCTTCACGTCCACGCGGTCCAGAGCTGCCCTCTCGTCCTCGTTCAGCGTCGCCCTCATGCGGGTGAACTCGCCTGAGATGCGAACCTTGGTCTGGGCCATGGAATCCTGCAAAGGGCGTGTGACGAATTATATCAATTCACTTTTTCACAGCCCTATTACCAAGTGGGATAGTGGAGGTGGGTTTGCTACCTTTTCCACAGACTAAACCCAGGCATATTTAATAGGCGGCCCAGGTTTATCTAAACCATGCAGTATAATGTAATGAAGTTCAAGCCAATATGACCACATTCTGTTACAAATCAATTCCTGGTTTAACCAATATCCACAATAGCTTTTTTGGGGGGTTAGATCACATAAATATATAAATGTGTTGTTAAAACCCGCCATCACCCGACACAGCCAACTAGTAAGGGTTGTCGCGTAAACAGAACGTGGCCAATTCGTCACTAGTACAGCACACTGGTGTGTTGGAGAGCCAAGCCACAACATTTACCATCTGTTAATGACGTTTCACCAGTAATTACAACTAGCTTCATTGGGCGACAGCCAGATTTGTGGAGAAGGCCATCTGTTTCGTTCCTTATATAGAGGCATAGAAGTGGTGACCACACTTCTGCGTCCTTGCGCAAAGTGGGGTGAGGAGGATTAAAGATGCCAATGTACATTATGCATGCGCATTACGCGAGCCCTTTGATCTTGTCCTTCCTGTCCATTGTGTGAATTGGCATGTTCCATTTACGTGACAACCCTTACTGGTTGGCTGTGTCGGGTGGTGGTGGGTTTTAACGACACACTAATATTTCTACTCGATTTAACCCCCAAAAAAACCTATATTATGAAATAAATTCCTACCAGCCGAACACCGAAGCCAACTCCTAAGCTGTGCAAGTTAAACCTGAGAAGTTGTCAACCCTAATGATGAGGTAGTTGACCAGCGCAACTAAGTATGGCCACACTAGCCTCAATGGTTAGCACGATGTTGGGAAGCCTTCATCCAGAGGTGTATTGATAATGATCTGCAAATTATTGATACAATCGATAAGCACACAAGTCGCCTACTTCGCAGATCTGTCTGCATAATCTGTCAGCCCCACAGATATTTGGTAATGCATAATTTTAGCACCATTGATTCAGTACATGCAAACTCTGGACCTGCTTTGACATGGAGTGTCTCATTAGCAGTGCCAGGCTTGCTTGAATGAATCTGATGACCTGCCAACAATTATAGGCAATGACCCAATTTTTTATATGGATCCTAATCAGATGCAAAATTATATTATGCATGAACCTCTCCAGAGTTTCCTGTACTGAATCAATACTTCTTAAATCATGCACTCTCAGTTAGTGGGGCTGATGGGATTTTAAAAGTTTCTTACATGCATAATTTTGACATAGAGACATATATCTGAAGATGTCGTGTCTGCTTATCTGTTTGTAATAATATTCTCCACAACATGGTTATTTTGTGTAAATTATTAATACCACCAGGTGACTTGGTGCCCTCTTTTACAGCAGCATTTGCGTTACATTGGAAATCTATGTAGGTGACAACAACAAAAACAAGCATATAGCAATATCGTTGAAGACATCAAATGTCGACGCAATTACGTAATTATCCTTCCATTAACATGTACGACACCGATACTCAATAACGAATACACGATACATTCATGCGAACTGTAATACAATTAAACAGATTTTAAATCTCCATAACTTATATATTGTGTTTGCTTTATAATGGTTCCTGCATTCACTGTTGTGACGAACATTGTGTACAAATTGACAGTGGACAATAATTATTGTATTTTATTGTTTTCTGGAAGAGAGTTAATGAGTGTGCGAGAGATCACCATACAGGTAGAGCGTATTTACAGGAGGGGGAGGAGCTTCGACGTGGAGAGCCAGGCACTCCATATTAGGAAAGACCACGTGACCCACAATTTTGCGAAGAAGAATTGAACGGGAGCGACGTTCATTGCTAGGAAACTTGTCCAGAAAAGAGCTTAAAGGCGTCAGACAGATGGCACATCATCTCACTGCAGTCCACTTACACTAGTAGTAAATAGTAAATAAACACACAAATCTTCTACAGAAACAATCAACGCTTCGCCGAATCCGCGCAAACCAGGAGATGCGGCTAGCCAACGCACAACAGAATCAATCAGAGATTCTCCTCTCTAATGTGTGGCTACGAACTGCAAGCTATGGGCAATACGGCGCACTGCCCAATACATGCAAGTGAAGGCGGTGGGGTGAATGTGTGTCTGCAATGCACCAACTTTCAAACACGGCAATTAAATGGCCAAATCACAACTAAACCCCGAACTGGGTAGTAAATAAACACACTGATGTGCGATACACAGAACGAGTGCATATCTATCCTCATAGCCTTTCAGGAGTGTGGAGACACGACACCAACTCAGGTCTGTGTCTGGAGGACAAGAACTTTCAGGCAGGACCAGGCGAGACTCCACGGAGTGGGACCACGCTGGGAAGAAGCCCGCGAGCTGACACCGTGGGAGCAATCGGCGAGAGAGCCAAGGCGGAGGAGTGCTCACGGTAAGGGGAGTCTCATCTCTGCTGAGTTTCCAGCCCCTGTTGGAGGTGCAACTTTGAATGACTGGTGGGTGGAATGGTCTCAGAGAGAACCTGCTCTGTGGGAGAGCTACTGGGTGCCACGGTGGCGAGATGTTAACCACCTCGCCGGGTTTGCAGGACATCGTGGGTTGATCCTGACTCTGACGCCTATTGTATATTTGGAGACTGCGCGTTCCGTGGATTTTTATCTGGGTCCTCTGGGTTTTCCCTCCACATTTAGAATCAACATCACGCGTTTATAGTATTTGGCTGCAATAATTGCCTACGTGATAAACCAATTCGTTGGACTATCATTTATGATAGCCAGGTAACTTGTGAAAAAAGAGCTTCATAGCTCAGTAGCCCTTATATGATAAAATAAACATATTCGGTTAATAAAAATAACCCATCCTCTCTAACTCCATGCTCTATGAGAGGTACGAACTCTGTATAGTATTTTAAAGGAAACACTCTTACTGCACACTGCCGTGAGTGCACAACCATATGATGGTGTACTGTATGTGAACACGCACATTTTGATCGGGTGAACCTGTGTGCAGTATTGTCTCTGCTGAGCGAGGAGAGTTGTGACCCGGTGATGTTATTGCGAGTAGCACGCTATTTGATTACCACACCCTGCTGGGTAGTTGTTGAGGATCGGGTAATACAATTCTGAAGATTATGAAGCGTGGCAATGTCAGATGGCACTACCCCGACCCACAAGTTGCACAAACTGAACCACATTCCAATATCCGCTCCATTTCGTAACGCCAGGCATCTCTTCAGGGTCGCATCTCGTGTTGTAAAATTGAACCGCCGATTTCTAGTAATATTTTGATCCTAATTGTATTTGTTTTATTTGTTCGTTTTTAATACAATGCAGTCGTTGCACCATACTGTGCTATTGTCTCACCCATTGCAAGACATTCGAATTATCCTGAAAAATGCGTTGCAGTCTCACGAGATATTCTTTTTTTTATATAAATGTTGCATTTGTTTAAATTTCAAGCACCCATAGCCATAACACTGCAATATCCTGCACCGTTATTACACATTGACTCAAGACTAACAAAATTTCACTTGGATCTACGGAATTGTTCTCACAGGGAGAGTCACAGACTCCACGCAGGGTGGAGGTCACAGGGTCACAGAGCCCACACGTCGTACCTGCACGTCCTTGCGAGCGGCCTTCATCTGTCCCACGGACACCTCTGCCTTTTTCCTCTTCTCCTCCACCGCTAGCGTTTCCTCTCCGACTCCACTCTGTAAGAGACGAAGTCACCAGAGGAGACTCCACTCCCTGAGCGGCTCCATCTCAGCCCCACTCCACACGGAGCCCTCCACAGTGATGGCCAGTAAGTCAGCCTCTACTGACTGAACAGTCTGAAAGGCAAGGGACAGTGGAGAAGGAATTGGCCCACACTGATGATTTACATCCCACGTCGTTATGCCCTCTGTCTATCTGCTCTAGTTGTATCATTGGTTTGCAACTGAGTGGTTCTCACTCTTTGTATGGAGGCCTCACCTTCCTTGTTTCGTGCTCTTTCTCCAGCGTGATAACCTGATGACTGATGTGGTCTCCTGCGATGGTGCAGACCATGCAGGCCAGGCACTCGTCCTGCTTGCAGAAGAACCTGTAAGGGTCTCCATGCTGCTGGCATCGTCGCTCCTCCAGGCTGACAATGGGAGCCACCAGGACGTGGTCCATCAATCTCGGGTTAATCACGTGAGGTTGCAAGTGGGACTCACAGAAGGAAGTCTCACACCTGAGGCAGGTCTTCACTGCACGAGTCTTCCCATCACCACAGGTGTCACAGAAGACAACTGCGGCCATCCTCTCTCCAACTCTGAGCTGCTCCACCAGGTTTGCGAGCACTACATTCCTCTTCAGCTGGGGTCGCTCAAGGAAGGCCGCTCGGCACTGCGGGCAGCTGAAACTGCTCACTCTCTCCCAGGCACCGTCCAGACACCGGAGGCAGAACGAGTGTCCGCAGCTCAGCGTGGAGGGGCAGTCAAACGTGCACAGGCAGATGGGGCAGCTTAGCTCACTGTCTGCACAATCACTGGGAGACGCGCTCGCCATAGCTTTACTCGGACTTAGTTGCTCGCCGCGGCTCACGGAGGAGCAATCGCAGCAGCAGCTCACACAGGGGAGACGAACAAGGAAATTGAACTTTACTTCACCTGCAGTTAAGTTATAAATACCTTTAGACACGCCCTGGAATGTTCCACACGGTGGCCGTGCTCACCTGTGTAGACGTGGCGTTATAGACACGCACTGTTATAGCTAAAACTGATTTTTGTGATTAGTTTGTTGTCCTTCCCCTGCACTTCGAATTAGCATGGCTGGCTACGTATGCTGTGAAAGAAGTTCAACATACATACATAGCTTTGACTGGTCTCAAGTGATATAATATTTCTACAAACAAAACCCAGCAGCAGCATCAGCCAGGCACACAGCGATAATGGTTTGTCCCACAGGCTGATTGACCGGCTCGGGTCAGGATGTGTGCATTGCACACAGTGGAACCGCACCTTGTACAGACATTCTGATGTAAAGATTAACTTGTTTTTTTCCCATCTGTGTCTTTTTCCATTTTTTTCTTGCAAGGCCTGTTTGTTTAAGCTTCAAAGTCTGTAATCGTTTTCAACCTTTGTCAACTAATATTTAACTACTGGCTTCATGCGACCTATGTTTATCTGTGAAATATTTTTTTGGTTATTTATTCCTACGACACCGTTTTATTCTGGGTGGATGGTGGTTGTATGTATGCTAATCGTAGGTGTGTAGGTGGGCGAGTGGGTTAGTGTGTGGGCGAGTGGGTGAGTGGTTGGGTGAGTGGGTGGGTGAGTGGGTCAGTATATATGTTGAACTTTTTTCGCAGCGTACGTAGCCACTCGTGCTAATCGAAGGTGCAAGTGGGTGGTGGTGGAGGTTGAGTGAGTGGGGGGTTATTTGGTGAGAGGGGAGACAGATGGGCAGGAGGATGGCGTGAAGGGTGGACGAGCAGGAGGTGATGGAGGGAGGAAGGGTGGCTGGGAGGGCGTGCGGTTGAGTGCTTGGGTTCCTGGGTGGGTGGCCTCACGCATTACCACAGCGAACAACCCCTGGATAAACAAACATCGTCGTTCATTTAAGCTCGTTATCGACATGACTTTCACTGTATATTTTCCTATTATGTAAAAAAGAGGTTTTAAATCTTCATAAAATAATGATATTTTCATCACCTATTGTTAATGTTAACATTTTACATCTTGGACTCGCTGAGTTTGGCGAGTTCTATATATATTTAAAAAAATGACTTGGCCACAAAAGATAGCTCAACGACAACGTGGTTTATTACGTTAACATTTCTAGCAGCCAAACACTCTAAACGCACGTTTCTAAGTGTGTGTGGTGGGGGGGAATTGGAGGACCCGGAGAGAAATCCAAGCTACCATGGAGAAAGAGACATGCAAACTCCAAGTACACGTATAGGCGTCAGGGTCGGGATCGAACCCACGCCCTCCCGTATACCAAGCGAAATAGTTAACATCTTCCAGCCACCACAGCGAAATGTAAGTAATCGCAGCGAGATATAAAAATAATAACAGAGCAACGACAACAAGGAAACGAACTGATTTCACCTGCAGATAAATTATTAACACCTCGAGACGTGCCCTGGAATGTTGCACGCGGCAGCCCGTACTCACCTGTGTAGGTGTGGCGTCACATTCACACACACACAGTGTCAAGGTTAAAGAGTCGCAATTGATATATTTTTACAAAACCCCCACGGTAACCATGAAAAAGGTGATGGGTTGTCTTACAGACTGGTTACACCGGCTTGGGTGAGGCTGGGGTTTTCACGGTAAACCGCACCGTGTAAATTCTTATTTAAGCTTTTAAATTGTCGGCTTTCGCGACCAAAATTCTTCATTAAACGTGTTTTTGGGTTAGATCGCATAAATATAAACGTGTCGTTAATCCGCCACCACGCGACACATCCAATGAGTACAGTTTGTCACGTAAACAAAAACACATTTCGGCTCGGGTGAGCTGTAAGTTCGTATTTAATGTAAAAAAACAGATTCCCCTATAAGCAAGGGGTTCAGAAACCAAAATTACAAATAAATATTTTTTTTCTTGTTTTTTACAGTTCGTAAAGTTAAATAAAAAACAACCATCTAATTATTTCAAGAGCCCCAATGCAACTCGGTGTGAGTCCGAGAGACGGTGGTGGTGGTGGTGATGAAAACGTCTCACGAAGCAGCCGTCCCTCAAAGAGCCGATCGCCGCTTCGGAGCCGCAGGTGGCAGACCCCGTGCCCTGAACCAACTGGCGTGGCCGGCAGAAATAATAATTTAATAAATATAATTTAATTGGACATTCATAAAAATGACAAAGATTTAGCGATTTTTTTTACATTTTTATCTATGAACATTTTAATTATTAAATAAGTTTCCTACTGTCACTTAAATAATAGAACAATAATATTGTAATACTTTGATGATAATAATGCAAAATGATAATAAATTTATGATGATTTAATAATTTTTCGGTAATGGTAATTTAATAATATAATTTATATTTACATTTACTAAACGCCCTTTAACAATTGCTCTCGGGGTGCTATGCATGGTAAAGCAGAAAATAGTAAACATCACCCAAGGAAAGAAGTGAGAAGGACATTTGAACATCACTAAAGGGAGAAAGACATTTTAAACAGACGGCTTTAGTGGAGATGTGAAGATGAGCAGCGTCTCGGAAGTCCACTTGACCTCGAAGGGCAACGAGTTCCAGAGTTTAGGTGCCGCGATTGCCAAAGCACCGTCACCCCCCACGTGTGTAGCCTGGAGACCGTGGGACAGTGAGCAATGCACAAGCTGAGGATCTTGACGATCTTGATGGAATATTCGTGGCTGAAGGAGGTCATGAATGTAGTGAGGAGCAAGTCCATTTAAGGCGAAGGCGAGTCGGTTGGCGCTGCCTTTTTCACGTTTGTGTCATTGCCGCTTCCTTCTGCGAGGATCTGTGTTTACGCTTTGCAGTTCTTTCTTGGTCTCATTCTCTCCTTCTGAAAATCTGAGAAACGGGTTTATTCCTGGGGGAGATGTTATCCCTGGTGCAAGGCCGATGGTGAGCAGTGTATGTCGATGGTGAGTGGTGTGTGGATGGTGAGTGGTGTATGGTTGGTGAGTAGTGTGTGAATATCAGGTGGTGAGTAATGTGTGGATGGTGAGTGGTGAGTAGTGTGTGGATATAGAGTGATGAGTAGTGTGTGGATGGTGAGTAGTGTGTGGATGATGAGTGGTGAATATATTTTTTATCAAGGCTCACAGACTTGAAACAATTATTTAACACGTAATCTTTCGCGACCATGAAGAAACAATTATTTTTAATTACTTTACACGGGGTTACAAACCTCACGAGGCACCCCATGGAATGTGCTCAGATGTTTGAGGAATGTAAAACAAGCCCCGCATCACACAAACCTGTCTAGATGTACCTGTAGATTCGCGCCGTTGGCTTTAACCAGTGCCAACAATGGACTTTGTAAGAACATGATCACAATCGTGAAAATAACACATCCTGAGATGCGGGCTTTCGATTCCAAGCAGTCGCCTGTGATTAAACGTGGTTCTCCGGTGAAAGGCGTTGATGGTTTAAGGGTATAGAGTCGCAATTTATTTATCTTTACAAAAACCCCACGGTAACCAGGAAAAAGGTGATGGTTTGTCCTACAGGCCGTACACCAGATTGGGTGAGGCTGTGTTTTTCCACTGTCAACCACACTGTGTAAATTCTTATTCAAGATTTCAAATTCTAAGTAGGATTTAGCGACCAATATTATCCATAAAACGTGTTTTTGGGTTAATCGCGTAAATATAAAAGTGTCGCTAAACCCGCCACCACCAATGAGTAAAGTTTGTCACGTAAACAAAACATTCCGGCTAGGGGGAGGCTGTGCGTTTTGTCCTGCAAACCACACCACTGTAAGTTCCTATTCAAGGTTAACAAAAAAAGATTCCCCTCGACCAGGGGGGTCGCCAACCAAAACAACAAGGAGAGACATTTTTACTTATTTGTTTTACAAACCCGTAAGTAAAATAAAAACCAACCAACTCATTATTTCAAGAGCCGCAATGCAACGTGGTGTGAGTACTAGAGATGGTGCTGGGCCTTGATAAATAATAACGTGGCGTGAGTATGAGAGACGGTGGTGGTGATAAATAATAACGTGGCGTGAGTACGAGAGACGGTGCTGGTGATAAATAATAACGTGGCGTGAGCACGAGAGACGGTGGTGGTGGTGATAAATAAAAACGTGGCGTGAGTATGAGAGACGGTGCTGGTGGTGGTGGTGATAAATAAAAACGTGGTGTGAGTATGAGAGACGGTGCTGGTGGTGGTGGTGGTGATAAATAAAAACGTCTCACGAATCAGCCGCACGCCGCTCCGGAGCCGCAGGTCGCCGACCCCGTGACCTGCACCAACTGGCGTGACCGTCAAGTAATAATAATTTAATTAGTATTATTTTATTATAATGGTATTAACACGTAGGCTTTCGCGACCAATATTATTCATAATAAAGGTTTTTGGGTTAGATCGCGTTTATTTATAAATGTGTCGTAACCCTCCACCACCCGACACGGCCAATCAGCAAAAAAAGTGTCACGTTGACAAAAGACAAATAATTCACTACTTTAGCCCACCGGTGTGTTGAAGAATGAATCCACATTTACAGTTTGAGTACGACGTTTCGCTGGTAAATACATCCAGCATCATCGGGCAATTCGCCAGAATGGTGAATTCGCCAGAATGGTGAATTGCCCGATGATGCTGGATGTATTTACCAGCGAAACGTCGTACTCAAACTGTAAATGTGGATTCACTCTTCAACACACCGGTGGGCTAAAGTAGTGAATTATTTGTCTTTTGTCAACGTGACACTTTTTTTTGCTGATTGGCCGTGTTGGGTGGTGGAGGGTTACGACACATTTATAAATAAACGCGATCTAACCCAAAAACCTTTATTATGAAGAATGGTATTATATGAATTTAATTATTATGTAATTGGAAATGTATAATTTTACGAATACAACTTTCCAGTATTCCGTCGATTCAAATTGTAATTTGTTAATGGCTGTACAATAACAGTCGCAGTGATTTTATAATTCTGTGTCTTGCTTTGTGTTGTTATGTTTTAAAGTAAAAGTTATTGCGAAACTGTTCATACCCCCCCCCCCCGCTGAGTGAGTGGTACATTCCGAACAGTCCAACAGCTACGGTGAGCAATGTGGATCAAAGCAAATACCGTAAACGCGATTTGTTATTATCACCACATGATAATTTGACATCTGTGGACTGACGCACATCAGAATCGAAATATTTATACTGCAGCAGGAATCCGATGACCTGTAAAGCTCTTTTGTAACAGATGTCCAGTAGGAGCACGGGGTAAGAACGTTACAACAGCAAACAGTACACAAACATGATAGTAGCGCAAGTACAAGGAAAGTTAACACATCACCATACACACATCTACAGTATTGTGGGGGCGAACGTCCCCCGCCATCACCGAATTGTCGGGGCTGTTGCCTCCCGACTCCCCCGCTACATTCGTCCCACTACCCCCCGGCTGTTCTGTGGGGTCCGGGCTACCGGCCTCCACTGCCTCGCCCTCCTGTGCTGCTGACCGCGTCAGCATGTTTCAAGCGATGGGTGATGGCGCGGCGCTTTACGCTTGCGTGCCACGGTGAGCGCGCTCGCAAAGTAGAACCCCGTCCTGCACGCCAATAAACAGGTGCGGCGTGCTGAAGCGCGATTTTCTCCCGCCCACGCTCCGTGCGCT
The DNA here is from genome assembly GCF_048934315.1 of Petromyzon marinus. Lineage (NCBI taxonomy): Eukaryota > Metazoa > Chordata > Hyperoartia > Petromyzontiformes > Petromyzontidae > Petromyzon > Petromyzon marinus. The sequence goes on from NC_133734.1 coordinate 8,472,255, forward strand.
CCGGTAATGACAAACACGCCGCTACTGCTTCGCTCCGATTTAAAGGGCCGTGTAAACAGCGACCTCGCAATAGACAATCGCGTAGGCGCGCGATCGCAACGCAGTCACACAGGTACGCGAGCGCTACGCGCTATTGTAAACAATCGTGCGGGTACATAAACACCAAACACTTCGTTTTGTGGTGTACAACCGCGCATACATATAGACACCCAGCACACTCTACCCTCCGCTTCACGCTCCCAAAAGACCACACAACACAGTTTTATCCCCCCACTAGCGATTTTATTTACTGTGAGCAAGCCGTTGAAACTACGCATAAGTGTGTGCGTCAGAGGCTGCCAGCCTACTCTCCCGGGGATTCTAGGTTGAACCTACTCTACCTATCGCCCCGCTCTCTACTCTCGATTAACTCACTCCGGACTCACTTCTCTCACACACGCTTACTTCCCCTCTGCTGCGCTGAACGCTGTAGAAGGAGGAGATTGTAGGTCGGCTCCGTCGAGAGTGGAACCTGGCTGCGTTGGAGTTCGTCACATGGACGTCCCGAACGGCTGACCCTGCTGCTCCGTGGACCGCGAAGATTTTGAAGAAGACTCTCTTGCTACCCCCAACCTCTGCGTTTTTATCCACCCTAGCGGCATTCCGTTGTTCAGGAGCGTGCTCACCCGTGCTCTTTCGTATGCAGATCTGTGACCTTTCCTGGAACAATAGGTATTCAGATGCTTCCGCCCCCGTGCCTGCCCTGTCCATTCAGGTGTCGGAATGTTCATGCCTCATTGTTCGTTGGAGTCCCTAATTGCATCTATAATAAAGGCGTGCCGCGGTTCACACACCCCAGGCGGCTCTGTCCATTCAGATGTCGGAATGTCCCTGTCGCATTGTTATTGGGGGGCCCGAATGCTACCTATGACAAAGGCGTACCGCTGTTCTCACGCTCCGTGCTATGTGTGCGTAATTGCATCCGTGGCGGCCATACGGCCTCCGCCGTGACCATGTAACTTTAATATCTGGTCATGGCGCTGCGGTTCGCATCAGCTGCGGGGGGAGATCGCCCAATTTCCCGGCCGCAGGAAACCATGAAACTTAATCCCATTAGGGGTATCTGGAAGAAAACCTATCGGCCAGGTGATCTCTCCTTCCGGCTCTACGTGGGGTGTGTGTGCGTTCGTGTGGGGGGGGGGGGGGGGGGGAAGCGAGGCGTGCCGCGTCGGCATTGTCACCCCCCGGTGGTAGTGTCGCGGCAGTGGGCACGGTCCCCGACGGAGCTACTCCGCCGCGGTGGCACCACAGTGTTCTTGGTTCTTTCAGGTGATGATGATTGCTTGTGTTGCAGTCGAAACGTCGTGAGAATTTTATTGTTTTATATTTTTATTATTTTCTTGTTTCCCTTCTACGTGGTGACTTTACCGATATAACCAAGAATATGAATCGCTGCAGTCACGAAAGCTTTAAATCAAAATTTAACATCTAAAGTAGTTTAACACGTAAAGCTTTCGCGACCAATATCCATTACACAGTTTTATTGGGGGGTTGACCATCTAACCCAAACAACCTGCATTATGAACATCTACAGTATATATAAATGTAGTGCCGTGAATTCACTCGGACGACAACCGTCTCTTTTTCCACCGTCACTTTTATTCCATCGTTCCGTACACACAGTAATTCTCTCCGTGCTCCGCCAACTCGGACACTCCGATTTACTTCAGCATCGTCCGTCCATCCCCTTCCACACACAGTGTTTCTTCCTCTATCTCTTCACACACAGTGTCTTCCCTTCCACACACAGTGGTTCGTCTTCTATCTCCTCACACACAGTATCGCTGCCATCTCTTCACACGCAGTGACTTCCCTTCCACACACAGTGGTTCTTCTTCTATCTATTGACACACAGTATCCTGTCTGTCTATTCACACACAGTGACTCCATCTATCTATTCACACACAGTGACTCCATCTATCTATTCACACACAGTGACTCTATCTCTGCTAACGCTAACTCTCCCTATCGCGATTTACTGTCTTTGGGGTTCGGCTCTCTATCTATTCTTCCCTAACATTGCCAGCTGTCTTCTTCGTATCTCTTCACCTCTCGCCAACAACTGCCCAGCAACAACTCTCCAGCAACGACTCTCCAGCAACAACTCTCTCTCCGTTCAAATCACCTCGCGTTTATCCCCTTTCGCATTAGCCTTAATTAATTGGCACATGGCTCGCTGGCCGTTTTCCGCCAGCTCGCACCTGTCCCCTCCGTCAGATATCCAGACGCCACCACTTAACACTAACAGCCTCTCGACCAATCACAGCCCTCGTGCCACGACTCCCTTAATTACTTCGGGTTGTTTACGCCACTCGTGACTCGACCACTTGTTCGACCTCATGTGACCCGTTCTCCTTGTCTGTCTGTATGTACTGTATGTGGCCAATTCCTATGCGTATTGTTTACTCCACTACATAAATATAAAAGTTAGTAGTTCCCCGTGCGTCTTGTTGACATTCGGGGCGATTGCCACAAAGTGCTTCGCTTTATTCCACCGCTTTCTTTGTTGTCGGAGTGCAGCGACGAATTCGCCTTTGGCTCCGCGTCGCCGTGGACTGCGTCTGTAGCTACGCGTTGTGGGCGAACGGCGGTGCGAGTGGTGAACCAAGTTGACGCACAGCTACAGCTGCTGCTGTTGTTGTTGTACAACATTAATGGTTGACGCACAGCTGTTGTTGTTGTACAACATTAATAGTTTACGCGCAGCTGCTGCTGTTGTTGTTGTACAACATTAATGGTTGACGCCTCATCAATGTCTCTTTAAATTCACTACGCGCGATTGTATCACCGATGTGACTTTTATTTTTACTTTGACGACAGACGTCTTCTCGTCGTTCTTGATTCGAAAGCTTTCGCGACTGCAGGAATCCCAAACTCTTTGATGTTGTTACGGTTAAAAACAAAAATATCTACGTGACTTTACCGACAAGAACCGAGGAGTTTACTTCTCATCATTTTCTCTCAAAAACCTCGCCCGTTGACTGTTTGCAGCTCAGATCTAGCACGTGGTGTGGGTATGCAGAGCCGTGAACCCCCTTATCAGTGCCCTACTTTATTACGGATCGATCCAGACATGATCGGTCACTCCGTAGTCCCTTATAAATCTCAGCGTTCATCCTACAAAGTCCCCCATCACAAGGGAGAAACACAAACAAATAGAAAAACAATGTTTTTACTCAATTTCCCTGTACAAGAATACGATTAAAACCGTATGGTTTTCTTTGGTTCTTTCGGTAAAGTCACGTAGAATGAGAATAAAATAATAAAAGAAAATAAGACAATAAAATTCTCACGACGTTTCGGCCACAATACAAGTAGCTTTCTTCAGGTGAAAGAACAGAACTGTCGGGACGACAGAGCTTCAATTAATGCTGCTCAGATTCGCAGCGTATTTTAAGCTCGGTGAGAGGCGTGGCGAGCCTTGAAAAAGGAGTTCACATATCAAAGCAGGAGAATTTAGCATTGAAAAAACTGAGGGATTGGCTTGTGACAGAAATAGCTATGTTAAAGTCAAAGTTTACATATCCACAGAGGCATTTAGTATATGGACGCTAAAGGCCTCCAATTACCAACTATTATAAAGTAATTCTAGATTTAAAGCTTTCGTGACTGCTAGGATCCATACTCTTTGGTTCTACTGGGTAAAGTCACGTAGGTGAAAATAAAATAACAAAAAATCACGACGTTTCGGCCACAACTCAAGCGGCCTTCATCAGGTGAAGGGACGAGACTGTCTGGAGGACAGCGCTGGAGTGGAAGAAGCCACGCTTAGATCACGACCTTTAAGCTGTGTGAGAAGAAAAAGACCACGCGCCTTGACAAAGGAATTAGCATATAATTTAGCATTGAAATGGCTCATTGAAATAGCTAAGTTAAAGTATACACATCCGCAGAGGTACCCCTTGACAAAGGAATTAGAGCTGGAGTGGAAGAAGCCACGCTTAGATCACGACCTTTAAGCTGTGTGAGAGGAAAAAGGCAAAATGCCTTGACAAAGGAATTATCATATAATTTAGCATTGAAATGGCTCATTTAAATAGCTAAGTTGAAGTATACACATCCGCAGAGGTACCCCTTGACAAAGGAATTAGCATCGAATTTAGCATTGAAATAGCTGAGTGATTAGCTTGTAACTGGTCACAGTTACAAGCTGTCCTACCAGACAGTCTCGTCCCTTCACCTGATGAAGGCCGCTGTGTTGTGGCCGAAACGTCGTGAGAATATTATTGTGTTATTTTATTTTATCAATTTATTATTTTATTCTCATTCTACGTGACTTTACCGAAAGAACCAAAGAAGACGTTAAAGATATGAATGCATGTGGGGTATATGATGATGCGGACTATCTGAAATTTGTTTTACACAAAACGCTATTTTTGCGGGGTGTATGCGTATGCGGGCTATATGCGGGAAAATACGGTACACACCGCGTATCGACGATGGAGTCCTGTGGATGCTGACAGACGTGGACGAGGTCGAGCCTTGGCGACCACCAGCTGAACTTTAATTGGTTGCACGCCAAGAGATTGAACAGGAACAGCGGCACTTGAAGGAAGCCGATGATAAGCACCAACTCTGATAATAATATGCACTGTCCTTTTTTGTTTGCATTTTGACTGCTTGTGTTGTGGTTATAGCAAACATGATGCCTTGCATAAAGGTGTCAGTTTTTGTGCCAGTTAAAAGGGTAAAACCTATTCCTATATCTTGTTTCTGGCAAAGGAGGTCTCATAATGTAAACATTTACAGTATTCTTGGTTCTTTAAGGTGATGATGATTGCTTGCGTTGCAGTCAAAACATCGTGAGAATTGTATTGTTTTAATATTTTTTTATTATTTTATTGTTTTCCTTCTACGTGACTTTACTGAAAGAACCAAGAATATGAATCCCTGCAGTCACGAAAGCTTTAAATCTAAATTTTACATCTACAGTAGTTTAACACGTAAAGCTTTCGCGACCAATATCCATTACACAGTTTTATTGGGGGGTTAACCATCTAACCCAAACAACCTGCATTATGAACATGTACACTCTACAGTATATATAAATATACAAGTTAGTAGTTCCCCCGTGCGTCTTGTTGACATTCGGGCTGATTGCCACAAAGTGCTTCGCTTTATTCCACCGATTTCTTTGTTGTCGGAGTGCAGCGACGAATTCGCCTTTGGCTCCGCGTCGCCGTGGACTGCGTCTGTAGCTACGCGTTGTGGGCGAGCGGCGGTGCGAGTGGTGAACCAAGTTGACGCACAGCTACAGCTGCTGCTGTTGTACAGCTACAGCTGCTGTTGTTGTAAAACATTAATAGTTGACGCACAGCTACAGCTGCTGCTGTTGTTGTACAGCTACAGCTGCTGTTGTTGTACAACATTAATGGTTGATGCACAGCTACAGCTGCTGTTGTTGTACAGCTACAGCTGCTCTTGTTCTTGTACAACATTAATAGTCGACGCACAGCTACAGCTACTGTTGTTGTACAACATTAATGGTTTACGCACAGCTACAGCTGCTGCTGTTGTTGTTGTACAACATTAATAGTTGACGCACAGCTGCTGCTGTTGTTGTACAAAATTAATGGTTGACGCACAGCTGCTGTTGCTGTTGATGTTGTACAACATTAATAGTTGACGCACAGCAGCTGTTGTTGTTTTACAACATTAATGGTTGACGCCTCATCAATGTCTCTTTAAATTTATTACGCGCGATTGTATCACCGATGTGACTTTTATTTTTACTTTGACGACAGACGTCTTCTCGTCGTTCTTGATTCGAAGCTTTCACGACTGCAGGAATCCCAAACTCTTTCATGTTTCGGTTAAAAACAAAATATCTACGTGACTTTACCGAAAGAACCGAGGAGTTTACTTCTCATCATTTTCTCACAATAACCTCGCCCGTTCACTGTTTACAGCTCAGATCTAGCACGTGGTGTGGGTATGCACAGCCGTCAACCCCCTTATCAGTGCCCTACTTTATTACGGATCGATACAGACGTGATCGGTCACTCCGTAGTCCCTTTTAAATCTCAGCGTTCATCCTTCAAAGTCCCCCATCACAAGGGAGAAACACAAACAAATAGACAAACACAATGTTTTTACTCAATTTCCCTGTACAAGAATATGGGTAAAACCGTATGGGTTGACAGGTTTGGGTATGAAACAGCAGTCAACCCCTTATCAGTGCCTTACTTTATTACGAACAATGCAGCCGACATTACTTAGCACGAGGTTACAAACCTCACGAGACACTCCGTGGAAATGTGCTCAGGTGGTCAAGGTCACAGACACGAGCTTCGTATCGCACGCAGCTGTCTAGACGCAACGTGAGACACGTTACACGGTCGGCTTTGACCACTTCCAGACGGGGGCCAGGTCCACTCGCTACGACTCTCAGTGGGAGCTGCGCTCGCCACGACTCTCAGTGGCTTCTTCTCACCGATAGCCGCTCGCTGTGGCTGAGAGACGCTGTTCCTGGAGCGCACACGGCAGTGACGAACCAAGACACGAATCGACTCTCACCTGCGCAGAGAGGAGCGTTGCATTCACACCGCGGTGTTGGGGTTTACGGGTCGCGATTTTTACAAAACCCACAGTGGCCAGGCAAATGGTGATGGTTTGTCCCTTGGACTGATGTCGTCAGCTATGGTGAGGTTCCGTGGGTTTCTGCACCAAACCGTACCTTGTAAAGCATTCTTATTTAAGGTTTTAAAAAATAAGTACGTCGTCTCTATCACTGCCATTATTTTAGCATGACAGTTTATAATTGTCTTAATATTTTGATTTAAAGCTTTCGTGACTGCAGGGATTCATATTCTTGATTCTTTCGGTAAAGTCACGTAGAAGGGAAACAATACAATAATAAGCATTGAAAGGATTTGATCAACCATTTCGGGTCTTAATTGATTGGTCATGCTTACGGTGGCTTTCAGACCGCATCTATTATTTTCGTCTCCCCCCTCCTCTTTTCCAAACATAGATGGACTCGTCCATCTGAATAACTGCCAAATCGCTCTCCGTGGTGCTAACGTAAAAAAAAAACCGCCACTTTTTTCAAATTTTCTTGCTGTGTTTTTGACACCTGATGATGATTGCTTGTGTTGCAGTCGAAACGTCGTGAGAATTTTGTTTTATATTTTTATTATTTTATTGTTTCCCTTCTACGTGACTTTACCGAAATAACCAAGAATGTCTTAATATTGTTAATTTTTAGACAAATTATCTCCTAACATCACGTGTAAATTAGTGGGGGATCAGGTGGGAGGGTAGGAGGGTGTGTGTGGTTGAGTAGGTGTGTGTGTGTGTACGTGGAGATTAGTGTTATAGTGGTGAGTGCGCTGTGCTATGAACCTGCTGATCCAATTTCAATTCCCACTCATGGCCACCAACACCAATGACCATTGTCTGAACCGGTCATGGGCCTCCCTTAGGTCGATTCAGCCTCAAATGAGTACCTGGTGTGGAGTATAAATATCACCACTCGGGAGACAAAGGCGGCAGAGCTTGGTGCTAGCCACCCACCCACTTGTGTGCCATGCCGGCCTTCATAGATGCTCGCTAACAGCACTTGCCCAACAGTCTGTTCAGGCTATACGGGGGATCTTTGCCTTTGTGCGGGTGGGTGATTAAGCGGGTTTGCAGGTGATCAGGTGGGAGGGAGATCAGCCGGGAATGGGCGCTTGAATATTCATGAGGTGGGTAGGTGGGGGGGGTGGCAGGATGGGCAGGTGTATGGCCAAGCAGGTGTGTGCAGGTGGGAGGGTCTCTGTAGACGGCTGGGGGGTAGTAGGTTAGGGAGTTGCAGGTGTCAGGTAGGAGAGTGTTGGGTGCAGGTGAGTGGGCGGTGGTCATCATTACCAAGCGTAATCATCATCATCGTGCTCTTCATCATCATCCATCAGTCAGGATCCATTCATCATCATAGCTCATGATGACGAGGAACAAGCAAACTGACTGAGAGTGCTGCTATAAATACCACGAGACGCGTCATGGAATGTGGCCCAAGGCTACAGACAGTACTTACCTGTGAAGGCGTTAGCTGTAGATTTACAAACCGTGCCCGGGTTTAATCTCCGATAATATAACATCAATACAAACAAAACAACAATAACCATCCCAAAAAATACATGTTTACACAAGTCAGTCTCAGCTATGAGAGTGTCACATTCACAGCCTGGATGACAATCTTAAAAAAAGATTTTCAGATTTTATTTATTATTCACCGAGAACACATTGACCCTTGACCAACAATACAATGTGATTACAATTCACAGGTAACCCAGAACACAATCAAGTCTATGTATATTTACGCGATCTAACCCAATAAACATTTATCATTGATAATATTGGTCGCGAAAGCCTACGTGTTAAAGTCGATTTGTTTAACCAGGTGGGAACTCAAGAGACCAGGATGAGTCTCGGTTGCAAGAGTGATGATAATGATGCTGATTCTGCTGCTGATCATGATTCTGTTACTGCTGATAATGATTCTATCATTATTGATGCTGCTGGTTCTACTCCCGATGCTGATGATGATAATGATGGAGCTACTGCTGTTGATGCTGTTGCTCCTGTTACTAATTCTGCTGCTGATGCTACTTCTGCTGATGCTGATGATCGAGTCGGGTTGAATTTAAATGTAACGAGGTGAGAACTCAGGAGATCAGGATGAGTCTCATTGACAAGAGTGACCTGGGTCACAAAAATGAAGAAATCAAAACAAGTCAAACCCATGCCAGCAATGAAGCAAGTAGAAATCTCACCCACAGCCCAGAGCACAATTGACTTAGCGTTCACACTACACAATTGGTACGATATAATCAATGTGTTTCAAATCATCTACGCCTTGCTAAAGAGCCTGAGACTCGAGTTAGGTTCACACCAGATTGGTGTCTCACGTTAAGGAGGGCGCCGCGGTGGCCAGGAGATGTTAACTCCCTCGCCTGGTATGCAGGAGGTCGTGCGTTGGATTACGACCCTGAAAGCTGCTGTATATTTGGATTTTACTTTGTCATTATCCCTGTAATAACACACAGTGTATCTGTGTTATTAATGCGTGTTGAGACAATATTAGTCGTGTTGTATTGTAAGGTAGATCTTCACTCCTGACATATATCAAGCTTAATTAACATACTTCAAAGTCAAAAGACAGTTCCAATTTTTGTCTGCAGAGAAAGGTGTTAACCCATGAATCGAAGGTTGTGTCTGGAGGTCCAAAGATATTAAAATTTTAAACAAAACAAACCTTTATTACGAAAAATATTGGTGGCGAACGCCCTCCTACTAGATTTTAAAATGGATTCTCTCTCTCTAAGCCCTGCAAAATAAATCAACTTTGTGTGGGTGGAGGAGTCCCTCGACCCCTGGTTAGAACAAAAATGCTTCATCTCAGCGACGCTCTGCACACGCCACGAGTAGCCCCTCCCCCCTAGTGATGCCATCCCATTCCCACCCCATGCCCACCCCTGGTTTATCTCCCAACGAGCGAGTGACCGCGAGGGGGATGGCGCGCGTCACCCCGTAGCGTCACGTGACGCGTGTTCCCAGCACGCCCACGGTGGAACTCCGCTCAACGCCGAGAGCGTGGAGAGAATTCCCCGCCCTCCCCTACCAGTGCGCTAACCACTGCACCACCGCTCCACCCCACACTACGCACATGACCCTCTATACACTAAAGACAAAAATCTCCTGTGTAGCTTTAACAGACTGTTGGGTCAAGTGCTGTTAGTGAGTAGGCCAGCCTGGCAGAGACCCGCCTGGCAGAGACCCGCCTTTGTATTCTCAGGGGCGATATTTTATCATCGCACCAGGTACTCATTTGAGGCTAAGTCGACCTACGGGAGAACCAAGACAGATTCAGATATTCGCTATCAATGGTTTTAGTAAACCCGTACTGGGCCTTCCCTAGGTCGACTCAGCCTCAAATTAGTACCTGGTGCGATGAGAAAATATCGCCAATGGGGAGACAAAGGCTGTCGGGCGTGGTGCTGGCCACCCACCCCCTCATGTACCATTCCGGCCTTCATAGGTGCTCGCTAACAGCACTTGCCCCAACAGTCTGTTCAGGCTATACGAAGGATCTTTGTCTTTATCTATTGTGTCTATGTAGTCTTAACAGACTGTTGGGGAAAGGGCTGTTCATAGCAAGTAGCAGCGCCTGTGAAGGCTGGCACTCTCGCACACGAGGGGATGGTTGGCCAGCACCAAAACAGAAATACAAAGACACACACACACAGACAAAGTAACAAAGACACACACACAGACAAAGGCATACAGACCAACCCACTAACCCAAAGAAAATTATCCCCCGTGTAGCCTTAACAGACTGTAGGGGCAAGTGCTGTTTGCTAGTAGCACCTATGAAGGCCGGCACTGTGGCACACGAGGGTGTCAGTAACCAGCACCACGCCCGACCCGCCTTTGTCTCCCCAGTGGCGATGTTTGCACATCAAACAGGCACTCATTTGAGGCTCAATCGGCCTAGGGGAGAGCCTGGACAGATTCCGATAATCGTCACTGGTGTTGGTGAACCGGTCATGGGCCTCCCCTAGGTCGACTCAGCCTCAAATGAGTTACTGGTACGGTGTGTAAGCATCATCCCTGAGGTGACAAAGGCGGCCGGGCGGGTTGCTGGCCACCCACCCGCTCGAGTGCCGTGCCGGCCTTCATAGCTGCTCTGTATCAGCCCTTGCCCCTACAGTCTGTAACGGCTACACGGGGGATCTGTCTTTGTGTGCGTGAGTGTGCGTTGTGCCCGTTTCTCTGCGCTGCTCACACTCCTTGCTCTCAGGACGCACGACTCAGATCCAGAATCCTCACTGAGTTACCATCAACACCATACACACTCAGTGCGGGGTAGAGCGGTTGACTAAACGAGTGGTGAAAGGAGTGCAGCAGCTCCATGGAGTCAGCGCGGTAAAACGACAGCAGCCCCGCCTCCCAGTGCAGGTGACACCCAACTCTCCAGGGAGGATCACTCACCGGCACTGAGGTCGCTACACCACCATAACGCACTGAGCAGCTGTCATTATTTTTATATAAAACCCAGGATGAGTCGTTCCTTCCCAGCTCACACTCTTTACCACCCCCTTTCCGTGCGATCGTCCCATACGCGACTCCAACCTCACAGCCCCCCGCCGCACCCCCCACGTCCACCTCCCAGTAGTGCTGACCCGACGAGAAGCTCTCTGAGCACAGGACTTGTGGCCAGGCATCAAAGCGGTGTGGGTGATCGGGGCGACCCAGGGAGACAGCAATTCGCGTCACCGTCCTGAGGTCTGAGGAAATCTGGAGTTTGTTGTGGGCCGAGTTTGGGTCCACAGTCGGTGAGCGTCCGTCTGCAGTAACGATAATCACAGTAGCCGTGTAACAACAGCACCACTATAATAGCACTTGTGCACTCACACGCACGTACAGTACAATAGAGCAATTAATAATGAGCATCGTTATACAACGTTGTAATGCGTAGCTAGCGGTGTGATGACATCTAACGGGTACTTTGTCAATCCACTGCCTCCCTACACCGTGCGGGTCGCGGTGGATATTTGACCATACTTCACCACGCCGGTCACCGCGCGTTGGCGAAGTCAGGCGGCGCATCAGGTGTTAGCACAGACGTACAGTACAGCGGTATCCTGTCTCCCTCCAATTACTTTTCGGGGTCTGAAGAGTAGGTAGGCGCCTTGATGGTCATGTCGGCGGGCCAGGACCCCTTTTTACAGGTCCTAAATTCGGAGCCCTCGCCGATCGTCATTCCAGTCGGTGCCGTTTTAGCGCTTGCTACCCCGGGCCCCCCTCCCGACGACGCTAGGCCGGCTGGAGAGGTTGTGGCTGGCGTGTTGCACAAGGGGAGGACCGACGCATCGTGGATCAATGTGTTGTGTAACGAGAATGTCTTGTTATCTTCCGAGGAGCACAAGTGGCTCCGCGAACTCATCGTGAGGTTCACCGATGTGTTTAGCCAGAGTAAATTCGATCTCGGTCGCCCCTCTCTCCTGGAACATCACATAGATACGGGCAACTCGACCCCTATTCGGCTAAATTCGTACCACTTTAGCCTGGCGGAAAAGGATCATGTCCGCTCCGCAGGTGACGAGATGTTGGCAGCGGACATTTTCTCCCCATCCACTAGCCCAGTGGTTCTTAACCTTGTTGGAGGTACCGAACCCCACCAGTTTCATATGCGCATTCACCGAACCCCTCTTTAGTGAAAAATAAAATGTGATTTTTTTCAGATTCAAGACGTAGATATGTTTTTTACTGGTACACAAAATGAGCCGTGCATGAACATTACCTTGTTCAAAGAATAAAACCAACACAATGCATAAACTCACAACAAATTACATACCTGGAAATCAATGTGACTTCTGCTGTTGCCTTTGAGAGATCAGTTCAGATATGCGTGGCTTCACCTTGGCAAGTGCCACTCTCATGTCATTTTCACAGCAAAGTCTGTTCCTTTTCTTCGTTTTTATGTCCAGCATCCTCGAAAAGGATTGCTCACAAAGATATGTTGTAACAAATGGTATAAAAAAATCCAGGGCTTTCTTAGCAATAACTGGATACTTGTTCATTTGTCGACACCAAAACGTTGAGAGCGTTGTTGTTCTGAAGAGTTGCTGTTGAACCTGGCTCTGCTGAATTTCAATGATTTCGTCGAGGAATTCATCATTGACATCTGCTGTTTCAACAGCAAACGTGAACGGCTGTCTCACCCATGCTGGATATGACTCTCTTGTAGGGAAATATCCGTCGAGAGACTTTGCAAGCTCATCTAAGTGCGTGGCAATTGTTTGCTTCAGTTCCGTGGATACAGAAATATCTCCGATTCCAGACACATCTTCGATCTTACTTGCACAGTCGTCCAGAAGCGGGAAGTTTGCGAAGTTATTGTTCTCTGTTCGTCGTTTCCATAACGGTAGCTTTTTTTTAAAAGCCTTCAGGTGTTCTTCCGCTTCCATGATATTGACTCCACCACCCTGCATCTGCTGATTGAGATGATTGAGAGCTGCGAATATATCAGCCATGTACGCTAAAATGAGAATGAACTCAGGATTTTTGAAGCAATCCGCATGGCAGTGTTGGTGCTCTTGCAAAAACAGGGCTAATTCCACACGCATGGCAAAAACACGATTCAGCACCTGTCCCCGGGATAACCACCGAATATTAGAATGGAGCAGAAGTACCTCAAATTCAGAGCCCATTTCTTTACACAGCTCACTGAACATGCGGTGCCTCAGAGCACTTTTTCGCACATAGTTCACACATTCCACCACAGTTTTTAATACTTCTGCCATTTTTGGAGGTAAGGTTTTTGTTGCCAACGCATGCCTGTGCAGAATACAATGCGTCACAATGATGTGTGGTGCATCGGCCTTTACTAGCGCACCAAAACCAGACTTTCTTCCCAGCATGACTGGAGCTCCGTCCGTACAAACTGCAGAAACCATATCCCATGAAAGATTGTTGTCTCTGAAGAAGTCATCCACAAGCTTCTTCACATCGGCTGCCTTCGTTGTTGTAAGAGGCTTACAAAATAAAAACTCTTCTTTTATCATGTCGTCTTTCACATAGCGTACAAAAACAGCAAGCTGGCTTAGATCAGAAACGTCTGTGGTTTCGTCGAGTTGAAGGCTGAATTTTGCCGGGCTTGAAATCAGATCCGCGACTACTTGAGCCAAGATGTCTTTACTCATGTCTTCTATTCTGTCACTGACGGTGTCATTTGAAAGGGGAATTTGGGATAATTTACCTTCGGCCGCTGTTCCGAGTATCAGATTCGCCATCTTTAATGCAGCTGGTTTCACAAGTGTTTCACCAATGGTGTGTGGCTTGCCCTGCTTTGCGATCAGGTAAGCAACTTCGTACGATGCTGTCAGGATCGGTTTGTTAACAGGTACAAATCCAAGAGCAGGCAGAGTGGCCCTTTCATCGAATCTGGCTCTCTTCACCCTGAATTCAGCAAGTGTTGTGTTCTTGTATTCCCCGTCTCCATGCAGCTTCAAGAAGTGTTCCTTTAGTTTTGCCGGTGCAAGACTAGAGTTGCTCAACTTGGCGTTGCAAATCATGCAGATAGGACGCTCACTCCCATCACGTTCCGTGATACATGAGAATCCATGTTGTACATATTCGTCCGACCACTTTCTTCTTTTGCCCGACATAGTTAGTATGGATAAAATATTAAAGAAATCACACGACGTACGACAACAACAGTCACACGTTGACTACTGAGTACGCACTAAATTCCCCGCAGCGCTGATTGGCCAAGCAGTGTAGCATGATCATCTGCAGCCAGTGATGGCCAAGCGGGCCGTGTGTGTCATCACAAATTTACACAATAATTCAAGTGTGTCCGGACCTCCGTGGCGGGGGCTCTGCCGAACCCCTGAGATCGACTCACCGAACCCCTGGGGTTCGATCGAACCCAGGTTAAGAACCACTGCACTAGCCCTTGGGGTGCCCCCTTTGCGCTAGTCAAGAAACGGGACGGGAGTCTCCGTTTCTGTGTCGACTTCCGTAAATTAAACAAGATCTCGGTGGCTGATGCATATCCATTGCCTCGCATGATGATTCCCTGGACGCTCTCTTGGGTGCACGGTTCTTTTCGACCCCAGATTTGCTCTCAGGCTTCTGCAGTTGCCACTGGACAAGGTCTCTAGACCCAAGACAGCGTTCCGCACACCCCAGGGGCTGTTCCAATTAAATCGGCTTGCTATGGGTCTCCATTCGGCCCCGGCCACCTTCCAGCATCTCATGGAGATGGTCTTGGCGGGGCTGCAGTGGGAATCTTGTTTAATCTACTTGGACGATGTTATTGTTTTCGGCCATACGTTTGATGAGCACTTGCAATGCCTTGAGGCAGTGTTCCTCAAAGTGCGGGCCGCAGGCTTGAAGTTCAAACCACAGAAATGTAATTTATTGCAACCATCGGTGAAGTATTTGGGACACATTGTGAGTGCGTCAGGTGTTGCCATGGATCCGGAAAAGACAGCTTGTGTCCGGACATGGCCGACTCCTACATCTGTCGCTGAGGTGTGTAGCTTCGTTGGCTTCGCATCGCACTATCATCGGTTCGTCCGCGATTTTGCGACAATTGCGAAACCACTGCACGCACTCTCCGCCAAAGGTCAAAAGTTTTGCTGGGGGATAGAGGAGGAAGCCGCTTTTGTGGCGCTTCGCACGGCCTTGGCGGATGCGCCGCCCCTGGGGTATCCGGACCTCTCCAAACCATTCCTCCTCAACACCGATGCCAGTGACATGGGCATTGGGGCTGTCCTGGCTCAGGTGGTCGAAGGGGTTGAGAGGGTTATTGCCTATTGCAGCCGTGTTTTGTCTCCCACTGAACAGCGGTACTGTGACTCGGAGGGAGCTGCTGGCCACAGCTGTACAGGCCCTATTTGTATGGTAGGTGGTTTACCATCCGGACCGACCATGTGGCCCTGCAATATTCCCTGAGGATTGACCAGCCCTCGGGTGAGCTGTCCCGCTGACTCGAGGTGCTCCTAGAGTACTGTTGGATATCAACCTTTTTCCAAAATTAATATAAATAATAATATTTGCATATTTTTTTAATGACCCGAAATAATGAATGAAAAACACAAACCCAGCGCAGCAAACACAGATGGAAATCGTCAAAAGGCCATAAAATATATAAATAATGAATACACTCCCGGGCCAAAGAGAGGTTACCTTATTTGCGAAT
Organism: Petromyzon marinus; assembly: GCF_048934315.1. NCBI lineage: Eukaryota > Metazoa > Chordata > Hyperoartia > Petromyzontiformes > Petromyzontidae > Petromyzon > Petromyzon marinus. Next base: position 8,487,988 of record NC_133734.1, read on the forward strand.
CACCAGATGGCCAGGGGATGATTTCACAAACAAACCGGTTTGATGGACACAGCCTCCAGGGTCACCAAGAGGGGAGGGGAAGTTAACTCAAAGGTAGAGAGAGAGAGAGGAAGAGCCTCCCGGCCGTCTTTGTCTCTCCCCGCAGCACGAATAGAATTTAACACCCTAGTGAGGGATGGCTGTTATTACGAAGAGGGTCGCCCCCTCCTCCCCCCGGGGTTGTATAACACATGGCTTAACAAACATACACACACGAACACACACACGAACGCACACACACACAGACCACGCCCCCCCCCCCTTCACTGCGCAGAGCGGAGAATGTCTTTGAATATAACGGCTGAGCATCTTTCAAAAGTTCAGTCAAGACAGATCAGCGGTTCGAGAAGTCGACAGGACACGAGCAGTCACAGCGAGCGGCTGGCTCCAAGGAGCGTGAGCCTCGCTGAGTAGCGAGGATCACTGAGTCGCGATGTATCAACGAAAGTGATTTCTGAGCTGAAAGGCAAAGTATCGCTTAAAGACCCTTATTTCTACATCGAGTCCAGCTGTAGCGCGACCGAGGCACCAAACAAGAGCTTCTGCAACAAGCAGCCAAGCGTGTGCCGACTTGAGTCATCCAGCAGTGAAGCCGGCTGTCAACGAATCAGCTGAGAGCGCTCGGGCATCTCAACAGAAAGAGCGTGCAGCAGCCATCCAGCAGCGGAAAAGCTTTGCCAGCCGCCAACAACTTCAGCAAACCAGCGACCAAGCGCGTGCGACTTGAGTCATCCAGCAGTGGAGAGAACTGCTGTCCGTGAACCAGCACGGGCGCGTTCGCGCATCTTCAAGGAGAGGCAGCGCGCGCTACAGCGCGCCACTTCGCGTCACCAGTGCTGAGAGCGTTTGGGCAGCACGAGGAGAGGGCAGCGGGCCCGCACTCAACACCCATCATCGCGCGACGACGGCGAGCGTCGCGCTGACTCTTCCAGCCAGCAGTGGACAGAAACTGTCGCAGCCTGTTTGTATGCCCCACCCCTCCCCCACAATCTCCCCCTCACACCCCCCACCGCCCCACAGTGAGCAAACACGTTTTTGAAAAGGAATGCCAACCTAGGCGTTTGCTTAACGCAATGAAATCAACAACGCTCACACATTAACACATACAAGAAGATTCCTAAGTGCGTCAAATATTAGCTGATAACAGAAAACATTGCCATCAAGTTACGTGGTTACAGTCACTTGGGAGTATTTGAGTCGTTCGGTTTTTTTTCTTTAATGGCATATTCTTGTTTATGCATCCATGAATTAACATAAGGAATCCATGAACGCATATTTGTGCCTTTAGGAATAATAATGGTTTGAGTGTCTTTTTCATATGTCATTGAGTTGCATAATAATCAATCGTCCTACTGGTTAATGTGACAAGAATTTGTATTAAGGGTCACGGATGATCAATGACTGAGTGCCGTGTTGGTAACAATTCAAGTATACGAATTTACATATGATAGAGTTAAGGGTTAGATAGAATAGTATGCATGTTTAATCTTTCTCTCAACCACCGATTGATTGCGTTACGCGTCGGGAATTAACCACAGGTGCCGTTATCGAGGTGAAACAATGCAATCGTGATGGTTACCGTGTTAATGCTGTGTTAAAATTCCGAGATTGAGAGTTCTCATATTATCCAAAATGTAAGTTTAGCTAGGAAATAAAATGTATTAAAGCAGAAGGTTGCGTGTGATTCTTTCCGTGATTCTGCATAATAATTGATCTGCGATTGAGATCTGAACTCTGGGGACCTATAATAAGCACACTAAGAACACATAACCCATCACATAATCAATAACGTTAAATCGAAGATAATTGTATCCTCATTGATAATATGGAGTTAAACAACGAAGTCGCGTTGACTCTCATTCACGCTCACAACACCTAATCAACTGCATACGGCTAATTGCGTTATTCCAATTAATAACCAACCCTCGTCACTGAGGCTGGACCCTAATCATCATAACGACGTGCATTATCATAACCACACCCACTCGCATGAATTAATACGATTATCTCTCGAATTAACATAATTACACTAATTAACATAATTTCGGATAAATTATGCAAATTTCGAATTTCATTTAATTTTCGTTATTTTCATCAAATTTTCATAACCTACATATACAACAGTACCCCTTCGATGTCATCCACCGGAAGGGGACTCAGCATGGTAATGCGGATGGCCTTTCCAGGCTGCCTACGGACGGTGGGTGCGCTTGTGCCCTGGGTTCTAGCCGCGGCAAGGCCCCAGTGGACACCGCGGCCCAGTTGGTTGCCTCGGCCGAAACGGCCCCCCCTCCAGGTGTGGCGTTGCCTGTTGATTTCGGCCTGGGACTCCCCTGAGAGGTATGGTCTAAGTTGCAGATGGAGGATTCCTCTGCTGAGGCTACGATACCGTGTTGGGCCAAATGCCCGGAGCTCAACTCCGTCGGCTGCCCCGGTGATCGCCGTGCATGATGGCTTCCTCATGCATTGGGATGCCCAGTTGGAAAGTTATTGTGTGGTTGTGCCCATTGGCCTGTGAGGTAAATTGACCCGAGCCATTCAGAAGAAACTTATGCACCTGGGCCACAATGAAACCTTGTTGACCCTTAAACGGGTCAACTATTGGCTGTGTGTGGAGGATGACGTGGCACTGATTTTGAAGGGTTGCCACGACTGTGCGCGGAGGAAGGCCCCAGTTGGCCAGGATCGGGCCCCGCTGCAGTCCATCTGGGTTTCTCGTGTCAATGAGCTCATAGCACTCGACATTCTGGGGCCATTCCCAATATCCCAACGGGGCCACAAGTACCTCTTGGTGTGAGTTGAGTACCTCACGTTGGCCTATGGTGTGGCTTCTGATGGACCAGTCGGCCCGTCCATCACTGAGTCATTCGTACAGGGGTATGTTGTTGACAAGGGTGCGCAGGAACAGCTCTTGACTGATCAGGGGTGGAACTTTCCTTCTCGGTTGCTCAAGGAGTCTGTGACCTCCTTGGCACAAAGAAAATCTGCACCTCGCCCTACCATCCCCAGTCCAACGGGATGGTAGAGCGCTTGAACCGCACCTTCACATCCATGCTGTGCCACCACGTAAGTACGTCCCAATCGGACTGGGACCTGTTCATTCCGGGGGTTCTGGCCACATATAGGTTGGCACCGCATGCCTCGACAGGGTTCTCCCCTTTTTATTTAATGTATGGCAGGGACCCGGAGCCCCCGATGCACGTCCAGCTGGACCTGGGGCCTTTAAAAAAGGCTCGCCAGTGCCTGCCCCAATGAAAGTCGTGCTCGACCGGCTGCGAGAGGCAGAGCAGACGGCCTAAATAATTCGGCCAGCCAGCAGGGGGCTAACGAGCGCTTGCACAAGCACCAGGCTGTCGGCCCCCAAGTACCTGTTGGCACGTCCCCTGAATTGCATCGCCCTTGGCAGGGCCCTGTCGAGGTCATAGAAGTCCGCCGACCGTAGTGCATCCGTATTTAGTTGGGCCGCCGCCACTGGATTGTGCACCCGTCTCGGCTCAAGCGGGTTGTACTGCCTGGCCTCACTGATTCATCCCCACTTCAGGAGCGGCCGGCGATTGATGCGTCCGACAACCCGGGCCGCACGGGTTGTTATGGCGCGAGCGATGCCCTGCCTGTGTATGCGCCTGCAGAGCCCCCGCCAGTAACAAACAGCGACACCTCACCAGGCGGATGTACCGGCGACGGACTTGACAGCTGCCAGTACACCGCCGGTTCCGACGCCCGACGTTGCGCGGGGAAGCGGGCCGGCATCACGCATACGCTCACGGGGCGTGCGGGTACTGTGAAGGGTGGAAGTTGGGACCCAGGGGTAGGGCTGACGGGGAATAGGGGAAATCTTGCATGAGGGTTAGGAGTGGCTGCTTTACCCATTCGGCCGATTTTGGTATAGCCCTCGGCCGGCACAGTGGGAAGAGCCCGGTAAGTCAGTGTGTTAGGAGTCCCAGTACCCTATCCCTGGGGAGAATTATATCAGCCCTTAGCCCGTAACTGGCATAAGCCCCTAATAGTCCCTTGGCATAAGCCCCTAATAAACCCTTGGCGTAAGCCCCTAAGAAGATCTGCCTCCGAGTCGTCTTTGTACTGTAACATATGTACAGTGATACACATTGTCAGCCACAGTGATAGCCCAGTGTGGCTCTGTGAGCCTCGGGAATTAACACCCAATCCCAATAATCCTTGAGGTGCCTTAGATGGAATATAGCAGCCTCAAGCAATATTGATGAATCCTAATGCTGAGTTAGCCTGGCTATGCATCTCATGCATTAACAATTCACCTTTTGCATTACAACGGTGATGTAGTCTGGCTCTCGTCTGATGATGACATCCTTGACCGAGAAACCTCCTCTACTAATAGATTCATCTGGTACATTGGCCAATGACATCCTTGCTCAATAATTATACACTCGCACCTCCGATTAGCACGGTTGGCTAAGTGCGGTGGGAAACAAGTTTAACATACCCGTTTAGTATTAATAGAGCACCGTAAGAGCGATTTACACTCATGTGTGTGCACTATACATTAAAATTTAGATAATTCACTACCTGTGTAACTGTAACGTATCTTATGATATGAAGAGTGATAAAATTATCACCTGAGCCTGGAATATGGACACTGAACCCTACGACTTATAAAAGTTGCTCGAGCCTAAATGTAACAGCCTGGAGTAGGAATGATGAATCCTGACATTCCAAAACGAGACTTATTCTGCTTCTGTGAGTCTCAGGAATTAACACTGAGTCATATGCATCATGATATGACACTGACATTGATGCCCTCGCTTTTGGATGAGAGTGAACGAAGTGCTATTAGCAATGGAGGGTTGTGTTTGTTGTGCAACGATTGGAGACTAAGCTCAGCCTAGACTCACAGCACATGAGTACATTGACTATACTGGGCATCAGTTAGAACTGGGGATTGAACCCAGGACCCTAGTATCTGGAATCAGTTGTTTCAATAGCCAAGGTCTCCCCTCCACACTGGGGCAGGAGTGATGAACTCACAGACGAGAGGGAGCAGTCTGCCCATGACTCTCTCAAGGGAGCGGATCGTGGGGGTGTCCAGTGGAGTAGGAGCTGGGGGCGGAGACTTCTTAGGAACCTTTCTTCTGTGACAACGATTAGCAAAAAACAATCAGCATCACCACACACACACACAGCATCACCACAAACACAGCATCACCACACACATAGCATCACCACACAAATACAGTATCACCACACAAATACAGTATCACCACTCAAACGCAGCATCACCACTCACACGCAGCATCACCACTCACACGCAGCATCACCACTCACGTACAGCATCACCACACTCACATCATTACCACACAAACACACAGCATCACCACAGACACACAGCATCATCATACACACACAGAGCATCATCACACACACAGCATCACTAGACACACACACACAGCATCACCACACACACACACAGCATCACCACATGCAGACAACGTTTAAAATGCAGCATCATTAAATGGAACTTGTGTCCCACACACAGCCTATGCCCCATAAATAGTCCTTGTGCAATATGCAGTCCTCTATTTACGCAACATTAGCATGGTAAAATAACACAGTGTTTACCGAAAGAAAACGCATACTGATGCCTATCTGAATGCAGAGTCACACCATCACCCCTCACAGAAATCTGCTCTTATTAAGACGCTCATTCATTGAGCTAAGAAAGTGTCAGATGGTGATAGTCTGAGAAGTGAAATTGAACATGTTAAAGAAGCGCTGCAAATTAACGGTTACAATGATGCACAAATCAATAGGGCATTGAACACTAAAACCAAATCAAATAAGAGCACTGAAACTGCGCAAGCAATTAAAACGATTTAAATACTGTACATTGCGGGAGTAACTGATAAAATAGACAGACGTTTGGAAAAACAAAACATCCGCGTCAGATTTGGCACGGTACATAAAATACAGAAAATAATATCTGGTACAAAAGATGTATTACCAAAGCTATCAACAGAAGGTGTGTACAGGATTAACTGCACGTGTGGTAAATGTCATGTTGGGCAAACAGGACGAGACTAAAAGAACATCAGAGAAACATTAAATTATCCATAATACAACTGTCAGCAGTAGCAGAACACGTGTGCAAACAAGGAAACTCAATCAGTTTAATAATCAGTTTAATAATCTTGAAGTTTTGTGCAAGACTAGCTACTACTGGCCAAGACTAATTAGATAATCTATCGAAATTGAAAGAAATCAAAATTCTTTAACTGTTCGGATAGCTTCCGCCTTAGTGCTGCGTGCAAGCAAATGATCAAATAATACATTATTTAAATGCATGTCTACAAAGGGCAGCGTACTTCAGTAGGGATTACCGTTGATAGGGCTATTTTAATAAACACAATAGACAGGAAGGTCAAGTTCAAAGGACTCGCATAATGCACATGCATAATGTATGTTGCCTTAGTAACCACACCCCCCACCCACACATTGTGCGAGAGCGCAGCTGCGTGGTCAACACATCTACGCCTCTATATATGGAATAAAACAGTAAGATTTCTCCACAAATCTGGCTGTCGCTTGATGAAGCTATTTGTAATTACTGGTGAAACGTCGTCCTCAGATTGTAAATGTTGTGGCTTGCCTCGGCTCTCCAACACACCAGTGTGCTGTACTAGTCACGAATTGGCATGTTCTGTTTACGTGACAACCCTTACTATAATCTTTGGTTCTTTCGGTAAAGTCACATAGGTATAAAATAAAATCAATCACGACGTTTTGGGCACAAAATAAGCGTCCATCATCAGGTGGGAAAGCATGGTCTGCTGCTGATGCAGACTGTTTTAAAAGGTTTGAAATAGGTGTAGCTCAAGGGTTATAAAGCAGTGACCGGGGCTAGTTATGTTAATGTGAGAAATTAGCATGTGATTGTAAGATATGAGAGCGGCCTCCTACGACGAGGGCACGGAAGTGGCTATGTTAATGTGAGGGATTAGCGTGATGTTAATTTGAGAAATTAGCATGTAGTTGGCTGTGTCGGGTGGTAGTGGGTTTTAATGACACATTTATATATTTACGTGATCTAAGCCAAAAAACTCTATAATAGACTGCATGGCCACACGCATCCAGTTTGTAACACCCACTCAATATAAACAGCCGATGTTCCACATACAGATAATCACAAACAGCACCAAGCACACACAGCAAATTGTCCATATCACAAAGAGCATCATCACACACATATGTATGTGTGTCTATTTAGCTTCTTTCGCACCAAACTTAGCCAACCATGCTAATCGAAGGTGAGGGGAATTACAACAAACTAAACACAAAGCAGTTCTAAAGAAACGAGCTAGGATAGTATCGTTTAAAGTAATTCATCAGAACCACCTGACGTTAACTTTAATGTATGCAACAGGGATTCAAATCACTATCCAAGTATACTACAATCACAACGGTGATTAAAATCACTGTACAAGTAAACACACAGCTAAAGGCTCCCACACTGCACCGCCTCGTGGTGCTGGTCTGTGATGGTTGAGGTTCTGTACCTGCGTGTCTCCTCCAGGTGCCCCTGTGGGATACAGAGAGATACGTCACTGTGATGCTGCCTCCATTCGCTCCCATGGCATCGCTCGAGTTCTCTCTGCGAGTCCCATAACCGGAATATGAATCCCACATCTTGGCTAATTACCCCGTGAAGGCCAAATTTGTATCCTTGGTTAATAAGTGAAGCGATCTTCTCAAGACCTGAGCATATCAACCCTTTATCCAGGGTTTGAGTCCCCTTCAGCCTTGGGCAGTGCTCATTTCCCGTGGCTTGAAACAACCTCTCAAAATGATAAGCAATGTCTATTTCTGAAGAGGCAATTCATGTCTGTATATTAAAAGTGCTTGAGCGTGGATATCAAACACCTGATAGCAACAAAGCAACTGTTTATAAAATAGTCGATTAAATTGCATAACATTAGGTATTTAGAATTGAACTTTATCTGAATGTTATCTTCAGGGTAATATGTGGAATTCTCTGCAGAAAATGTGATAAGATACATAATTAATTTAGATAGATAGCGGGATTTCAAATGAAGCCACTATCGTGGTTAAGAGAAATTATTATTGTTATTGAAGCTGTGTTCTCATGTTCCGAGCATCTAAACCCTAGGGCCAGAAGCCTCTCTACTGCTGAGGGCTCTGTCAAACTGGGGCACTCGCCCTGGCTTCGCGAGTGGTCTACCTTCAGGAACGTGAGTGAGTCCCTCTCCTCCTGCAGAGTGCGGAGGCGCACGGCTGCTTCCTGCAGCTCGCTGATCTCGTGCTTGTAATGAGCGATGTTCTTGTCGATCTGGGACAGCAGCTCCTTCTCCTTCAGTTCCGCGCGATGTAAAGCCACCCTCTCGTCCTCATTCAGTGCCGTTCTCAGGCGGGTGAACTCGGCTTTGATTCGCTCCTTCACCCCAGTCATAGATCCCTGTCGAGACACGCAGATTCTAATGATTGACCATTCCCCTCTAAATTTCGATTTAAAACTTTCGTGATTGCAGGGATTCATATTCTTGGTTCTTTCGGTAAAGTCACGTAGAAGGGAAATTATAAATTAATAAACATAAAATAATAACATTCTAACGACGTGTCCCCTCTAGATGAAGCAGTCCCCCTCCTTAACTTCCTTTCGTTCGTCTCTCAAAGTTCACCCATTCCCTTCCTCTCCCCTCGCCCCTCCCCTCCTTCCCACTCCTCACCTGCTCTTTCGTGACCCCTATGTGCCCTCTGTTACTGTCACGGATTTATTGGCCCTGCCGTCTAACTTACTCTATTGTTGCCGTTTGTGTTTATAAAGCGCCATGAGAGAATGCACTCTATAAATATAAGATAACATTTTCCATGAGCCATGATAATTATTTTTATTATTCTGCTTGTTTGCCCAGAAATAGCTCTTTTGTATGTATGTTGAAGTTATTTTACACTGTACATAGCCAACTTGGTTGCAAGACTATTTTTTGCAAGGTCCTGCCAAGTTTTGAGAGTAGAGGGCAACGCTGTTGCTTTGTGGTATTGAGTAACTTCTCAGCATTGTGAAGTTTGGCCAATACCAGGGAGATTTAATGTTCTTTTAGCTGCCCGGTGCTTCGCTCGTTTTTGTGAGCTTCACTCCTCTTCCCTCCACTCTTGCTGGATGGCGACTGCCTCCAACTGCCCAGGAGCGTCCTTCATGAGCATCCTCCTTCACAGAGGCCAATCTTGACATTGCTGGTACCGGTCATCGGCAAGTCCACTCAGCCCCACATCCTCATGCACCACATCAGCTCTGTCTCTTTTCTAGCCCATGCTATGCCCGTTTATCCCCCTCTATCTGGTCAAACAAAAGCTGATTGGGCATGCGTGGCACTGTGGATCACGCTGTAATGTTGCAAAGGCTAAAATTGCTACATGTTTCGGATTGTGCAATCAAGTGGATTCGCAACGACTTATCTCACCGATTTAAAATTGTGTCCAAAATGGGGGACTGACAGGACCCCGAATACTAAAGGAGTTCCTCAGAGCTCTGTGCTTGGCCCTGTTCTGTTTTCTCTCTATTTCAACAAGAAGGCATCTCCAATCTGCACTTTGACATTTACGTTTTTGCTGATGACACAGACCCAGCATCTACAACAGGGCTTCGATGGACTTCAACTTAATGCCCTAAAACTGGTCCTCAACATTTACAATTTGATGCATAGACATGCCTCTCTACATGTAAGCAAACGCCAATTAGGACAGCACTTTATTTCAAAATACTATTACGGCCTTTAATTTTGACAAAGGTACATTTTTACAATTCTAAATTTAATTCAATATTTAGCCAGACACATTCTGTTTGTCTGAAACATGGTTTACCTCACATATAAATCCTAGCCTAATTAAATTTAAGGATATCATAATTTGTGATTAGACAATCAAGAGGAGGTGTGGTAGTATATGTTAAAATTAACCTACGTTGCATACAACTTTCTACTGTAAGAAACCCGGGTTCTTTTGAATATATTGTGGTCACAATTTATTCTCCAGGTAACCAACATTTTACTCTGATGTGTTGCTATACACCGCCAAACAGTAAAATATCAAATAAATCTCTGGATTAGATAGAATCAAACATTATTTTCCCATTTGATGATGTCTGCAAATAGGTGAAGCTCTCATTTAATCACTCATTGACTACTGTGATGCTGCTTATAGATCCGATCCTAATGAATCATTAAACCGACTAAACCCGATTCATCGTTATGCTCATCGATTTGCACTGGGTGGACCACACAGGACCCACCATTGTGACATCTAATTAAAAATCCAATCTCACTTTACTGGATCCAACAAGAAATCTACAGTGGGCCCTGTTCATCCACAAAGTCCTGATTGGCAAATCTACGCTGTACTGAGCTAATTCATTCATCCCATTGCCAAATCCAAGAAAGCTAAGGCGTCCATCTAATTGCCTTTAACTATCCAAAGAACAAACATTGGAATAGGTGAAAAAGCCCTTGCCATTGCAGCACCAACGTTTTAGCTCTCACTCGAACGCCGAAACGTCGTGAGAATATTATTATTTTATTTTTATCAATTTATTATTTTATTCTCATTCTACGTGACTTTACCGAAAGAACCAAAGAAGATTAATCCTTGCAGTCACGAAAGCTTTAAATCGAAAGATGACAACATTCTACGGAGTTGGCCTCATAGGGAGAGTCATAGACTCCACACGGTGGAGGTCACAGGGTCACAGAGCCCACACGCGGTACCTGCACGTCCCTGCGAGTGGCCTCCATCCGTTCCACAGACGCCTCCGCCTCCCTCCTCTTCTTCTCCACCGCTCGCGTCTCCTCTCCGACTCCACTCTGTAAGAGACAAAGTCACCAGAGGAGACTCCACACCCTGAGTGACCCCCTCTCATGCCCACTCCACACGGAGCCACTCCACAGTGGTGGCCCTGAAATGCCCACCAGAAGAGTGGTCAGGAAGTCAGACTAGACTGACTGACAAGTATACAATGCAAGATACCACAGAGAGGGAATCAACTCATGGTGATGTTTGTTTTATGAAATGTTTCTATTAATCCCAGTAACACTGATTATTTACATGGCACGTTGTTATGCCCAGTGATGGCTTTTACCAGCTCGTGTGTGGTATCATTCACTGCTGAGTGGTTCTCACTCCCTGGGGGCCTCACCTTCCGTATCTCATGCACATCCTCCAGTGTGTTAACATCATGCCCTCTATGGTGCCCTGCGATTGTGCAGACCGTGCAGATTAGGCTTTCGTCCTGCTTGCAGAAGAACCTGTAGGGGTCTCCATGCTGCTGGCATCTTCGCTCCTCCAGGCTGACAATGGGAGCCACCAAGACGTGGTCCATCAACTTGGGGTTTTTCAGGTGAGGCTTCAGGTGGGACTCACAGAAGGAAGACTCACACCTGAGGCAGGTTTTCACTGCAGGAGTCTCCCCATCATCACAGCCGTCACAGAAGACAACTGCAGCCATCCTCTCTCCAACTCTGAGCTGCTCCACCAGGTTGGCTAGCGCCACGTTCCTCTTCAGCTGGGGCCGCTCAGGGAAGGTCGCTCGGCACTGCGGGCAGCTGAAGCTGCTCGCTCTCTCCCAGGCACCGTCCAGACACTGGAGGCAGAACGAGTGTCCGCAGCTCAGCGTGGAGGGGCAGTCAAACGTGCACAGGCAGATGGGGCAGCACAGCTCACTGTCTACACAATCACTGGGAGATGCGCTCGCCATGGCCTATGGCTTCACTCAAACTCAGTCGCTCACCGCGGCTCACGAAGGAGCTATCGCAGCGGCAGCAGCTCACACAACGGGAACGAACAAGGAAATGAACTTGACTTCACCTGTAGTTAAGTTATAAATACGTCGAGACACGCCCTGGAATGTTCCACGCGGCGGCCGCGCTCACCTGTGTAGACATAGCGTTACAGTCACGCACTGTTAGCTAAAACTTATTTTTCTGTTTAGTTTGTTATCCTTCCCCTGCACCTCCGATTAGCACGGTTGGCTACGTACGGTGTGGAAGAAGTTCAACATACATACATAGCTTTGACTGGTCTCAAGTGATATAATATTTGTACAAACAAAACCCAGCAGCAGCAGCCACGCACACAGTGATAACGGTTTGTCCCACAAGCTGATTGACCGGCTAGGGTCAGGCTGTGTGCATTGCACAATGGAACCGAACCTTGTGCAAACATTCTGATGTAAATGTGAACATGTTTTTTTTTCTTCTGTGTCTTTATCCATTTTTTAATTGCAAGGCATTTTTTCAAGGTTCGCAGTCTGTAATCGTCTTCCACCTTCATCAACTAATATTTTAACGACTGGCTTCATGCGCCCTCTGTTCATCTGTCAAATATTTTTTCGTCTTTTTTATTCCTACCACACAGTTGTATCCTGGGTGGATGGTGGTTTTATGTATGTTTAATTTCTTTCACACCGTACGTAGTCAACCGTGCTAATCGGAGGTGTGTGAGTGAGTGTGTGAGTGAGTGAGTGGTTGGGTCAGTGGGTGTGTGGGTGAGTGTGTGTGTGGGTGAGTGGTTGGGTGAGTGGGTGAGTATGTATAATGAAATTATTTTGCAGCATACGTAGCCACTCGTGCTAATCGAAGGTACGAGCGAGTGAGTGGGTGGTGGTGGAGGTTCAGTGAGTGAGGTGGTTATTTGATGAGAGGGGAAACAGATGGACAGGAAGATGGGGTGATGGTTGAGAAAAAGCGACAGGCCCACTGTAATCGGTTACAGAATCCCACGTCAGAGAATGAGGAGGCTTACCGCAGCCGTCGCTCGGAGGTTCGGAGAGCCGTGAGGCGCTGCAAGGATGGGTGGTGGTCGCGGGTTGCTGTGGAGATGGAGTCTGCCTCAGTGGCCCGCGATCACAAATCTCTATTTAACTCCATCAAAAAAGTAACCTGCAACGCCACACCTATTACCATCATTGGGGGAAAAAACGGTGATCCAATCTTCGACCCCCAAGAACAGGTTTGCAAATTTGCTGAGCATTTCTGTGAGGTCCTGGGAGAGGGAAAATCCCTCAGCCAGGAAAACATCGTGGCACAAAGTGAGGATGACCCTGCTGAGGCTGCGGTGCCTCAAATATTGGAAGAAGTCACCCCCTGTGAGTGGCTGGCTGCAGTACCATCTGTTGAGGAACTACTAAAGGCGATCTGGAATCTGAGACCAGGAAAGGCAGCGGGCAGAGATGATCTCCCAAGCGAAATGCTGAGGGAGGGTGGCGTTTGTGCACAAACTGCCCTATACAACATCATAACAACAGTCTGGACCACTGGACAGGTTCCGCAGGATTGGAAAGATGCCCTGGTGGTCCCCCTCTTTAAGAAGGAGGACTGCACAGACTGTAACAACTACAGGGGCATCTCACTCCTCAGTATGCCGGGAAAGGTCCTGGCAAGGATTATTTAACATCGCCTTGCCAGGCATGCTGAGGAGAGGCTTGCGGAGCCCCAATGCGGTTTCAGAAAATGGCGGTCCTGCATAGATGCCATATTTTCTGTCTGTCTGCTACAGCAGAGGTGTAGGGAATTCCAACAAGACCTACATCTCTGCTTTATTGACCTGGTCAAGGCCTATGATACCATCAGTAGGCCTGGTCTCTGGGTTGTTCTTCGTGCTTTTGGAGTCCCTGACCCTCTGCTCACGATCATTAAGGACCTTCAAGATGGTGAGCGGGCCCGGGTAATACTACGTGGCCGGGAGTCAGAACCATTCCCTGTACACATTGGGGTGCGACAGGGATGTCCTCTGGCCCCCACATTATTTAACATATATTTTGACCACGTAGTTCGTGAAGCCTTCAATAGCTGTACCGGGGGAATCTCCATTTGGTACAGATATAATGGGAGGCTGATCGATGCCCGGGTGCGGTCAAGGGATGGCTCCCTATTGCTCAACCACGTTATGTATGCCGATAATTTTTGTAATAGTTGCTCATTCAGAGGAGGAGTTGGAGACGCTGCTGCTGAGACTGGAGCGTGCCACTAAGAGATGGGGCCTTACCATCAGCCCCACCAAAACGAAGCACCTGCATGGGTATTTTGTACCATCGGACACTCCACTCCCACAACTCCCAATCGGTGATGGGGCAGTTGTGGAGAGAGTGGAGAGTTTCCCGTACCTAGGCAGTGTGCTGATGACCGGCTCCAGTTTAATAGCAGAGGTCTCACTCCGAATCAGTCGAGCGGCAATATCTTTCATCGGTTGCGTAACGCTGTGTGGAAGCTACCTGGTCTGTCGCGCCGCACTAAGCTTCAGGTCTTCTCGGCCACGGTCATTCCCTCCCTTCTCTACGCTTGCGAAATGTGGACCCCCTTAATGGAGCATCTTCGCTGGTTGGAAACATTTAGGCTGGCCTGCCTACGATCCATCCTGGGTTTAACCAGGCTGCATTGTGTGAGGAGCTCACACATCCTTGAAAGATCTGGGCAAGGTCCCATCGGTGAGCTCCTTCGGCAGGCAAGGCTGCGTTGGCTGGGTCATGTAGCCCGCATGCCCAGCCACCGCATGCCGAAACAGCTTTTGTTCGGCCAGATTGAGGGGGCTAAACGGGCGCGGCACGGGCTAGAGAAGAGATGGAGTGATGTGGTACAGCAGGACATGGAGCTGAGTGGACTTGCCGACTACTGGTACCAGTGGTGTCAAGATCGGCCTCTGTGGAGGAGGCTCGTGAAGGACACTATTGGGCAGTTGGAGGCAGACGCCCTTCAACAACAACGGAGGGCGGAGGAGCGATGCTCATAACAACGAGCGGAATGCCGGGTGGCTTAAGCACAGCAGGTTGGCACAGTAGGGGGCACAGGTGGTGCACCAGCCAGTCATCTCAGTCAGTCGACCCGTGGCACCTGGGTCTGCCCCGTGACCTCCTGCCCGCGGGCGTTCGACACTTCACGTGGCCTCAAGGTGCACGTGGCCTGGTACAAGCGTCGTGATGACGTCACCACCACTTAGTGGCGAATGGCGGTTGTTGTTGTTGTTGGGTGAATGGTTGGGTGAGTGGGTGCGTGGGTGAGTGGGTGAGTATGTATATTGAAATTATTTCGCAGCGAGCGTAGCCACTCGTGCTAATCGAAGGTACGAGCGAGTGAGTGGGTGGTCGTGGAGGTTGAGTGAGTGAGTAGGGTGGTTATTTGATGAGAGGGGAAACAGATGGACAGGAGGATGGGGTGAAGGGTGGGCGAGCAGGCGGTGATGGAGGGAGGAAGGGTGGCTGGGAGGGCGTGCGGTTGAGTGGCTGGGTCCCTGGGTGGGTGGCCTCACGCATTACTACAGCGAACAGCCTCTGGCTAAACAAACATCGTCCCTCGTTTAAGCTCAAAATCGGTATGACTATCACTGTACATTTTCCTAATATGCCTTAAAAAATCTTGCTCAACGTTTAAAATCACCGTCACGTAAACAAAAAAAGTATTTATCACCTATTCTTGTCAATGTTGACATTTTAAATCCTGGACTCGCTGAGTTTGGCAGATTCTATAAAAAAATAACAAAAATATTTCACAAGGTAGTAAGGTCCACTGAGCTACGTAGCTCTTTTTCCCACAGATGACCTGGCCACAAATGGAAGCCCAGCGAAGTGACTTTTCCCGTGGACATTTTCTCATCCAAAAACTCTGAACGCGTGATGTGAATTCTAAATTTCGAGGGGAGAGCGGAGGGAGCGGAGAAAAATCCACAGAACCACGGCGAGAGAGACACGCAAACTCAAAATATACAGCAGCAGGCGTCAGGGTCGGGATCGAACCCACGACCTGCTGTGTACCAGGCGAGGTAATTAACATCTACGAGACACCGGGATGATGATGAGAGAGAGACGCAGACTCCAACTATACAGCAGGCATCAGGGCCAGGATCGAACCCGCGACCTCCTGTGTGCCAGGCGAGGTAGTTAACATCTACGAGACACCGGGATGATGAGAAAGAGACGCAGACTCCAACTATACAGCAGGCATCAGGGCCGGGATCGATCCCGCGACCTCCTGTGTGCCAGGCGAGGTAGTTAACATCTCAGAGCCACCGCAGCAAGATGTAGAAAAAAAATCACAGAGCAGCCACGACGAACAAGGAAACGAACTGACTTCACCTGCAGTTAAATTATAAACACCACGAGACGCGCCCTGGAATGTTCCCTGCGGCAGCCCTGCTCACCTGTGTAGACGTGGCGTTACATTCACACAGTGTCAGGGTGTAAGATCCACAATTGATATATTTATACAAAAACCCCATTGTAACCATGAAAAGTTGATGGTTTTTCCCACAGACTGGTTACACCAGATAGGGTGAGGCTGGGGTTTTTCAGAGTAAACTGCACGTTGTAAATTATTATTAAAGTTTTAAAGTTATACGTAGGCTTTCGTGATAAATATTAGCTGTAATATTTTTTTTCATTTTGGGTTAGATCCCGTAAATATAAAAGTGTCGTTAAACCCGCCACTACCTTACACAGCCAATGAATTAAGGTTTGTCACTTAAACAGAACATTCCGATTAGTTACTATAGCACACCGGTTGTCTGTTGGAGAGTAAACCCACAGCATTTACCTTTTGACAATTCTGGCTATCGCCTGATGTAGCTGGTTGTAATCTCCAGCAATACATCATACTCGGAATTGTCATCGTTGTGGATTTACTCTCCAATACACCACCGGTGTGCTGAAGTAGTAACTAGTTGGCACTTTTTATTTAAGTGGCAAACTTTACTGATTGGTTGTGTCAGGTGGTGGGGGCTTTAACGACACATTTATATTCACGTGGTCTAGCACTAAACATTATACTCGTCACAGTCATTACTATTTATTTATTCAGCATGTGTTTTAGAATTCTAAATTTGGAATTTTCAAATCTACATCAACTTCATGTGTTCAATCTGTGCCTCGTGATCTCTGATGGTCATTTGTAAAATCATTTTTTTCTTGGGATGCGGTTTTAGTCCTGGTGGTTGGCGATCGGCTGGATGGGTGAGTCGGTGGGCGGGTGAGCAGATGGGCGAGTTGGAGGGTGGGCCGGGTTATTTGGTGGGTGAGTGATCAGGTGGGTGGGTTTGTGAATGGATGGACCGGGTAATTGGGTGGGTGAGTGATCAGTTGGGTTGGTGTGTGAATGGATGGCCGGGTTATTTGGTGGGTGAGTGATCCATACTCTTTGGTTCTTTCGGATGAGTGATCAGTTGGGTGGCTGTGTGAATGGATGGGCGGGTAATTGGGTGGGCACCTGTGCAGGTATGAGATGAGTGTGGGCTGGTGGAGAGATGTGAGGGGGGGGGGAGGTCTCTGTAGATGGCTGGGTGGGTCGTGGGTGAGGGAGTGGCAGATTAGCCGGTGGGAGGGTGTTGGGTGCAGATGAGTGGGTGTTGGTTGTAACTTTTTCAGCATGGTTATTATTATTATTTTCATCCACTTCATCATCATCATCCATCTACCTACTCACATGTATGGGTGCTTAGCCCTTCGCCCCACTGCTTCAGCGAAAGATCTTCACTCCATAGTCCTCTGTAAACGACGCAAGTCTCGGTACTTCCCCGGTCAAACGGCCTCAGACGTCGCTGTCGCCGTTGTCGAGGTGGCAGGAGTCGAACTCTCCATGCTGCTACTCACGCTCCTCATGTGAGATCATCCGTCTGTTGTATATATTGTGACGAAATGATGAATTAAATGTGAAAATGAAAATGATTTTAAAAATAATAATAAAATAATAATTACGTAAAATATGTTAACGTGTGTAATTAAGTGTTCTGAACTGGAAATGTGTGTTAAGTGTAATTCGTGTGTGTGTTCAAAATTATTATTGGACGTGTATGTGATTGTGTATGTGATTGTGTATGTGATTGTGTGTGAGTTATGTGTTTGTAATTGAGTTAATTAAGTGTATGTGATTATGTGAGTGATTATGTCTGTGATTATGTGAGTGATTATGTGTGTGTTCAGTTATTATGTGATTGTGTGTGCTTATTAAGTAGGTTCGATTATTATTGGCTCTCTCGTTGTCTAGGGGTATGTGTGCGTGTGATTATGCTTTTGTGATTATGTGTTTGATTATTGCGTATGTAATTTTGTGTGTGTGATTATGTATGTAATTATGTGTGTGTGATTATTATGTATGTGATTATGTGTGTGATTGTTTTATTGACCTGGTCAAGGCCTATGATACCATCAGTAGGCCTGGGCTCGTGTTTTTTCTTCGTGCTTTTGGAGTACCTGACCCTCTGCTCACGATCATTAAGGACCTTCATGATGGTGAGCAGGCCCGGGTAAAACTACGTGGCCGGGAGTCAGAGCCATTCCCTGTACACCTTGGGGTGCGACAGGAATGTCCTCTGGCTCCCACATTATTTAACATCTATTTTGACCACGTATTTCGTGAAGCCTTCAATAGCTGTACCGGGGGAATCTCCATATGGTACAGATATAATGGGAGGCTGATCGATGCCCGGGTGCGGTCAAGGGATGGCTCCCTATTGCTCAACCACGTTATGTATGCTGATGATTTAGTAATAGCTGCTCATTCAGAGGACGAGTTGGAGACGCTGCTGCTGAGACTGGAGCGTACCACTAAGAGGTGGGGCCTTACCATCAGCCCCACCAAAACTAAGCACCTGCCTGGGTATTTTGTACCATCGGACACTCCATCCCCACAACTCCCAATCGGTGATGGGGCAGTTGTGGAGAGAGTGGAGAGTTTCCCATACCTGGGCAGTGCGCTTATGACTGGCTCCAGTTTAACAGCAGAAGTCTCACTCCGAATCAGTTGAGCGGCAATATCTTTTCATCGGTTGCGTAACGCTGTGTGGAAGCTACCTGGTCTGTCGCTCCGCACTAAGCTTCAGGTCTTCTCGGCCACGGTCATTCCCTCCCTTCTCTACGCTTGCGAAACGTGGACCCCCCTAATGGAACATCTTTGCCGGTTAGAAACATTTAGGCTGGCCTGCCTACGATCCATCCTGGGTTTAACCAGACTGGATTGTGTGAGGAGCTCAAAAATCCTTGAAAGATCTGGGCAGGGTCCCATCAGTGAGCTCCTCCGGCGGGGAAGGCTGCGAAGGCTGGGTCATGTAGCCTGCATGCCCAGCCACCGCATGCTGAAACAGCTTTTGTTCGGCCGGATCGAGGGGGCTAAGCGGGCGCGGCACGGGCTAGAGAAGAGATGGAGTGATGTGGTACAGGAGGACGTGGAGCTGAGTGGACTTCTGGGCAGTTGGAGGTAGTCGCCCTCCAACAACAACGGAGGGCGGAGGAACGACGCTCAGAACAACAAGCGGAGCGCCGGGTGGCTAAAGCACAGCAGGTTGGCACAGTAGGGGGCACAGGTGGTGCATCAGCCAGTCATCTCAGTCAGTCGACCCGTGGCATCTGGGTCTGCCCCGTGACCTCCTGCCAGCGGGCGTTCGACACTCCACGTGGCCTCAGGGTGCACATAGCCTGGCACAAGCGTCGTGGTGACGTCACGGCCACTTAGTGGCGAATGGCGGTTGTTGTAATGTATGTAATTATGCGTGTGATTATTATGTACGTGAAATGTGTGTCTGTGATTATTATATGTGACTATATGTGTGTGTGATTAATGTAACTTTTCAAACTTTTTTTCACCCCGCCTCCTGTAGGCCCCCGACGGGTTCTCGGGCCCTCCGCGCTCGCCTAGAATCCCCTGTCCGACCAGGGCGGCAGGCCCCGGGCACCCCGGGCACCCCGAGCACCGGCGGAACAACGCCGCCGCCGCCAAAACTTTTTTTCATTAATTTAAATGATTTCAACGATTTTTGCTGCAACGTTCAAAGTTCACCGAATTGATGTCCCGATCGCCTGCGCCGCCTTCGGAAGCGTTCACACGGAACCAACGCCTGCTGCCTGCTGCTGCTGCTGCCTGCTGCTGCCTGCTTCTTGATGCCTGCTGCTGCTGCTTGCTGCTGCTGCCTGCTGCTGCTGCCTGCTGCTTGCTTCTTGATGACTGCTTGCTGCTTGCTTCTTGCTGCCTGCTGCTGCCTGCTTCTTGCTGCCTGCTTGCTTCTTGATGACTGCTGCTTTGCTGGCTTCTTGCTGCCTGCTTCTTGCTGCCTGCTGCTTGCTTCTTGCTGCCTGCTTCTTGATGACTGTTGCCTGCTTCTTGCTGCTTGCTGCCTGCTTCTTGCTGCTTGCTTCTTGCTGCTTGCTGCTTGCTTCTTGCTTCTTGCTGCTTGCTGCTTGCTGCTTGCTTCTTGCTTCTTGCTGCGTGCTGCTTGCTTCTTGCTGCCTGCTGCGTGACCTGAAGCGACTGAGCAATGGTGGAAGTTGTGGGGAGGGGGGGAATCGATTCCTCCCATCGATTCCGAGCAAACTGTCGAATCCGCGACGGCAACAAAAATCGATTCCGGGAAATCAACGCCGGTGGGGCGGGGCTAAGCGATGGGGGGGGGGTTGATGGTGGAGGGGCAACTCCTCGACTTACGAACGCGATCCGTTCCCACCCCAACGTTGGCCCCAGCTGCGGACTCAATCCGTGCGGTGCGGGAGGGGTTGGGGTTGGATCCTCCTCCCTCGTGGGAAATTACAACACGGGGTAGGGAAGTCTCATCTCTCAGCATTTTAGGGGCCGTCTATAAATGACGTCACGCGATTTTGGACGATTTTTGACCCACCCCCCTAGTCACACGGCGTCACAAAAAGTCAGACCCCCCCCCCATCAAATATGACGTCACAAAGCTCTGCTCCCCCCCCCAAAAAAAATTAAACATGCTTCAAATCTTGATTTAAAGCTTTCGTGACTGCAGGGATTCATATTCTTGGTTCTTTCGGTAAAGTCACGTAGAAGGGAAAGAATAAAATAATACAAATATAAAACATTGTTTTATATTTTTATTATAAAACATATTATTGTTTAATATTTTTTATTATTTTATTGTTTCCCTTCTACGTGACTTTACCGAAAGAACCAAGAATATGCTTCAAATTGTATTCTTGGTTCTTTCGGTAAAGTCACGTAGAAGGGAAACACCTGATGATGATTGCTTGTGTTGGCAATGCTGCCCTGGCAGGAACACAGCCTGGGGTCCGTAGCAATGTTCCCTGGGCAAGAAGACAGCTTGGGGTCTGTGGCAATGTTGCCTTGGCAGGAACACAGCTTGGAGTTCGTGGCCATGTTGCCTTAGCAGGAACACAGCTTGGGGTCCGTGGCAATGTTGCCTTACCAGGAACATAGCTTGGGGTCCGTGGCAATGTTGCCTTGGCAGGAACATAGCTTGGGGTCCGTGGCAATGTTGCCTTGGCAGGAACACAGCTTGGGGTCCGTGGCAATGCCGCCTTGGCAGGAATACAGCTTGTGGTCCGTGGCAATGTTGCCTTGGCAAGAACACAGCTTGGGGTCCGTGGCCATGTTGCCTTGGCAGGAACATAGCTTGGGGTCCGTGGCAATGTTGCCTTGGCAGGAACACAGCTTGGGGTCCGTGGCAATGCCGCCTTGGCAGGAATACAGCTTGTGGTCCGTGGCAATGTTGCCTTGGCAAGAACACAGCTTGGGGTCCGTGGCCATGTTGCCTTGGCAGGAACATAGCTTGGGGTCCGTGGCAATGTTGCCTTGGCATGAACACAGCTTGGGGTCCGTGGCAATGCCGCCTTGGCAGGTATACAGCTTGTGGTCCGTGGCAATGTTGCCTTGGCAAGAACACAGCTTGGGGTCCGTGGCCATGTTGCCTTGGCAAGAACACAGCTTGGGGTCCGTGGCAATGTTGCCTTGGCAGGAATACAGCTTGGGGTCCGTGGCCATGTTGCCTTGGCAGGAACAGCTTGGGGTCCGTGGCAATGCCGCCTTGGCAGGAACACAGCTTGTGGTCTGTCGCACTATTAACTAGGCCTCACTCAGGCTGTGCCATGGGCGCAATCAACCAGGCCTCACTCAGGCTGCGCCAGGTGCACGATTTCCTAGGCCTCACTCAGGCTGCGCCAGGTGCACTGTCTACCAGGCCTCACTCAGGCTGTGCCTTGTGCATTAACCAGGCCTCACCCAGGCAGTGTCATGTGTACAACCAGGCCTCACTCAGGCCGTGCGATGTGCACGATTAACTAGGCCTCACTCAGGCTGCGCCACGTGCACGATTTACTCGGCCTCACTCAGGCTGTGTCATGTGCACGATCAGCTAGGCCTCACTCAGGCTGTGCCACGTGCACTATTAAATAGACCTCACTCATGCTGCGCCAGGTGCACGATTAACTAGACCTCACTCAGGCTGCGCCAGGTGCACGATTAACTAGGCCTCACTCAGGCAGCGCCAGGTGCACGATTTACTTGGCCTCACTCAGGCTGTGTCATGTGCAGTATTACCTAGGCCTCACTCAGGCTACGCAAAGTGCATGATTAACTAGGGCTCACTCACGCTGCCCCAGGTGCACTATTAACTAGGCCTCACTCAGGCTGCACCAGGCGCACGATCTAGCTAGGCCTCACTCAGGCTGCGCCAGGTGCATGATTAGCTAGGCCTCACTCAGGCTGTGTCATGTGCACGACCAACCAGGCCCCACCCAGGCCGCACCAGGTGCACAATCAACCAGGTCTCACTCAGGCTGCGCCACATGCGGGACCAACCAGGCCTCACTCAGGCTGCGCCAGGTACACCCACGAGCGCACATCACCACACCACCACACACACACACGAGTGTACACCATCACACCATCACACGAGCGCACATCACACCATCACACACACACGAATGTACACCATCACACCATCACACACACACACGAGTGCACATCACCGCACCATCACACACACACAGTGCACACCACCACACTATCACACACACACAGAGTGCACATCACCACTCCATCACACACACACAGAGTGCACATCACCACTCCATCACACACAGAGTGCACATCACCACACCATCACACACACACGAACGCAGAAGTCCCTCTCGTCACAGCCACTCTCACACGGCTCACCCTCACACGGCTCACTCACACGCACGGCTCACTCACACACACTCACACGCAGCTCACACACAGCTCATTCTCACTCACATTTTCACACACTCACGCACAGTTTACACTCACGCAAAACAACTCACAAAAACAACTCACACGCTGCTACACACGCCGCCGCCGGCATCATGCTTTATCCCTCGTTACTTTATCTCGCATAAATGTTCTCTATATTCTTGTTTCTTTCGATAAAGTCACGTAGATGTTGTGCCATAACAAGGCGCTGTAGGCAGCTGACCTGCCGCCACGCTCACGGGCCGACA
Organism: Petromyzon marinus; assembly: GCF_048934315.1. Taxonomy (NCBI): domain Eukaryota; kingdom Metazoa; phylum Chordata; class Hyperoartia; order Petromyzontiformes; family Petromyzontidae; genus Petromyzon; species Petromyzon marinus. The sequence goes on from NC_133734.1 coordinate 8,511,254, forward strand.
GGGGGCAGCCGAGAGAGAGAGCGAGTTGGGTAGGGATTGACCGAAGGTCAAACCCCCGCCCCTCCGTGACCGGAGGTTGACACCCCAGACCCCCCAGGGGCTGGGGACTGAGGGAGATGATGGCCCCCCTCCACTTACTAAGACCTCTTAAGAATTAAGACCCTCTAAGATCTTCCAGAAGGTTCTGGAGGGGGGGTCATGAGGGGAGGGGTGACGCCGACCTGGAGATAAAAGGCCGGCCCTCGGGACGGTCGTTGCAGTACTCACCAACTCAAGCTCGAAGACATTTGAAGATCTGAAGACTGGACCAGCGACCCGGGGACCCTCAACCGTGGCTCTCGTAAGCCGGTTGAAGCGGAGCCGAGGTAGCTCGGACCCCCTGGGACCCTCCCCAAGGCTCTTGCTAAGCCGGGGTTGAAGCGGTCCAGGGCGAGTCCTGTACTTCTGGGTGGGTCGGTCGGTCCAGCCTTCTCCTAGCCGCCGTCGCAACGGACCGGCGTGTGCGTAGCCCAGAGTGGGTAGAGTACGCTAGAAGGGAGGCTGTCTCTTCCTTAGAATAGAGTGGAAGGGGTCGCACCTCTCCGTGTTAACAGAGTAGTGGTTAACAGAGTAGCTTTAACAGAGTGTTCAGAGTTATTCAATAAACTTGTTGCCTCCAGCAGACGTCTCCGTGTGGTTAGTTATAGGACGCAACATAGATGTGAAAATACAAAAAAAAAATGTACATTTTAAAAAATTGAAAATAATAAAAGCAAAAAACCCACGACGTTTCAATCGCAACACCAAGCGGTCTTCATCAGGCAGAGAGAAAAGACGGGGCAAGCCTCCAAATGCAACTGCTTATGCTAAGGGCTTCCAAAGTTAGTGGACGGGGGACGAGAGCTGGGAGGAGGAGGGCTTCGCGGCACACACAGCATGGACGGGGCAGTCACTGAGCCAGTGGCAATGTAAGAGTCGACAATGCGGTAGCTGGGAGTAGGAGAGCTGAGCGGTGTAAGTCAGCCAGTGGCAATGTAGGAGTAGACAATGGGGGTAGGAAGGGGGTAGAGATAGGGGGAGAAAGAGGTGGGTAGCGATGGTGGCGGGGGGGGCATTGCACCTCGCTACAAACATCCACACTGCTGACGGTAGAGGTTGACACGAAAACACAAAACAAGTCATGGCCCAAAGTGGTTGATGACATCTTTCCAATGATTTCTGAGTTGAAATTGTGTCTGTGTCGGTATATATGGATGGCTTCGTGAACGAATTTTTGTTGATAGCGAGTGGGCTTGCAAGTACCATCGTCTTAGGGAAATCAACTTCACGTGAGCCAGCCGCATTAAAGTAATGATCAGCCATGGCAGAAGTATTGGTCCTGCCGTGTTTCAGATCTCCCTTATGTTCATGAACACGGTCCGAGGCATGAAGTTTAGTTTCCCCAAGGTAACTGCTGCCGCAGATACAGCTTAGTTTGTCAAGGCCGGGATATTGCATATCAGGAATCTTGTCCTTCACAGATGGGATCAGATCACGAATTTTACGCACTGTGTTAAATTGGACCTGGATCTTGTGTTTGTTCAATATTTTGGAATTCTTTTTGGTGATGGTTTTGATTGGATCTTCACTTTAACTCTCATCACTTTATCTCGATTCAATTTAACTCGATTCACTTTATCTCTCGTCGCTTTATCTCTCATCATTTTATCTCTCATCGCTTTATCTCTCACCACCACTTGATTTGATCTTCAAATGGCTCCTTCCTCACGGTTGGGGTGATGGCTTTGCAGATTGTGTAGTCAGAATATCCATTCGCCTTGGGAGTTTTGTGTACGTGTTTGAGTTCACTCGTCAGGTGTTCATGGTCGGAGATACATTGAGCTCTATGGTATAGCGTTTTCATGAGGAAATTCTGGTGGGATCGATGGTGGTGGGAATCATGTTTTAGGTAGGCGTCGGTATGAGTTACTTTCCTGTAGACAGATGGGCTCAATGAGCCATCTGGTCTCTTTTTGATTATGACATCCAAGAAAGGTAGCATGCCTTTTTCTACCTCCATCGAGAATTTCATTGCTGGGTGTATGTAATTGATGTGTTTGAGGAATTGTTTCAGAGCCGGTCAGCCATGTGGCCAGATGACAAACGTGTCATCCATGTATCTCTTCCACAAGGACGGGCGTAGAGTGTATACCTGGATGCATTGATTATCTCTCACTGCTTTATCTCTATTCACTTTATCTCTCGTCGCTTTACCTCTCATCACTTTATCTCTCATCACTTTATCTCTCATCATTTTATCTCTCGTTACTTTATCTCTAGTCACGTTCTCTTTCACTGCTTTATCTCTCGTCACTTTATCTCTCATCGCTTTATCTCTCATCACTTTATCTCATCATTATATCTCTCATCACTTTATCTCTAGTCACTTTATCTCGATTCACTTTATCTCTCGTCACTTTATCTCTCATCACTATCACCCATCGCTCTATCTATAGTCACTTTATCTCTCGTCACTTTATCTCTCGTCACTTTATCTCTCATCGCTTCATCTCCCATCAATTTACCTCTCATCACTTCATATAACTCCTGAGCAGGCCCACGCAGAAAAATGCCGACTTCAATGGAACGGATGAGCAACAGGCAGTCTTCGATGACCTCCGAGCCGTGCTTATCCAAGAAGCAGTGTTTCAGCTATACCGTATCAACGACACCTCACCACAAGATGTACTCACAGCACTGAAATCATTAATCAACGAAGACGGACTATCTGCTCGCATCATCAGTGACCAAGGTTCCTGCTTCACCTCAAGGGAAGATGATTGTGATTGGGATGGCAATATTAAATAATTGAACGCAATCTAAACTGTGCTGTCAACCGGACGACAGAGAAGAGCACCTTCCAACTTCCATGACTACCATATTTTCCCGCGTATATCCCGCGGGGTATACCACTTTTTACAAACAAAACAAAACCGTGCGGGGTATATGGAGGTGCGGGCTATCCCAAATATATTTTACACGTGTGACATGTCATAACTCGTTTAATTTCTTCATGGTAGGACTATCCACTATGCAACACTTAAGTGATTATAATAAACTACGGTATAGCGACTTATAGTTACTTGAAACACGCATGAAACAACAGTATGTATACTGCAAAAATCACACTCAAGAACACTCTGAAACGACAATGTTTGAAGTGGGCACGCTTTGTTTAATACTTTCAGTGGCTGTAGGGCGATGCGAAAGTTTCAGCTGAGGCTATGGATTGCACAATGGGAAGGGCCTTAACAAGCATCTACCATCTTCTTTGGTTCTTTCTTTAAAGTCACGTAGAATGAGAATAAAATAATAAATTGATAAAATAACACAATAATATTCTCACGACGTTTCGGCCACAACACAAGCGGCCTTCATCAGGTGAAGAGACGAGACTGTCTGGAGGACAGTGCTGGAGTGAAAAAGCCACGCTCAGATCGCATCTACCAGACGCGGAATCATAATTGCTGAGTCCCTTGGGCCGCTGCCATTGGCTGAGCACTATACAGTCGCGACCATGAGCTTTGTTTCAAACTTCCAATGGCTTTGTTGCCAGGAGGCAATGGCGTTAGTGCCGCTATTGTCTGCGCAGTGCGCAATCTACCAGTGCTAAAACTGTACAGGGGTAACTACTGGTCCAGTAGCTGTAATATGATGAGGTCGAATGCTGGTAAGCCTAACAGTACGCTTACTTACTTATCTACCAGTTATGTGTTATTTATTGGATACGCGGTGTGTACCGTATCGTCAGCTTTGATGTAGTTTCTCTGTTCACCAAGGTTCCTGTACCTGACACCTTAGCAATAATTGAAGACTTAGTCCAACATGGACTGAATCCTGATGTACCTACTCTGGTTAGGCACTGCCTTACCAACACTTACTTCACCTGGAATGGTACTTTCTACAAACAAAATGAAGGTACCCCCATGGGTTCCCCCTTATCACCTGTGATAGCGAATGTTTTAATAGAGAAATTTGAAACAGATGCCATCTAGACATCCACCCTATGTCCTTCCTTGTGGAAGAGATATGTAGATGAGACTTTGTCATTTGGCCACATGGCCTGCCAGCTTTGAACCAATTTCTCAACCACATAAATTCCATACACCCATCCATCAAATTCACCATGGAAGTGGAGAAGGATGGTAAGCTACCATTCCTGGATGTTTTGTTTGAGAAGAGACCTGACGGCTCGTTGGGACACTGTCTACAGGAAATCCACTCACACAGATTCATATCTGAAACCTGATTCCCACCACCATCCGGCACAGAAGAATTCCCTCATCAAAACGCTACACCACAGGGCCCACTGCATTTCAGACCATCACCACCTAGCCAGTGAACTGGAATACGTACACCAGGCCCTAAAGATGAATGGGTACTCGGACCGCATTATTCGCAAAGCTGTTTCTCCAACCATGGAGAAATAACCCCCTGAGAAGCCAATCAAAACCATCATGTTAGCATACATAGCAGGTGTTACCAAAAATATTCCCAAAATCTTAAACAAACACAAGATTCAGGTCCGATTCAATAGAGTACACAAAATCCGTGATCTAATCCCATCTGTTAAGGATGTCATTCCTGACATGCAATATCCTGGAGTTTACAAACTGAGTTGTACCTGCGGCAGCAGTTACATAGGGGAAACGAAACGACATGTCTCGGACCGTGTCCGCGAACACAAGGCAGATCTGACAAACGGCAGAAGCAATACCTCTGCCGTAGATGACCATTGTTATATCGCTGTGGGCTCGTGTGATATTGTTTTTTTCCGAGACCAAGGTGCTCTGCAAACCTTTGGGCTACTATCAAAGGTTTGTTCATGAAGACATCCAGATATATAAACATAGACATAACTTCAATCGAGAAGATGGATACAAATTGAGTAATCATTGGAAGGATGTTATTAAGCAGGTAAAACCTTAACTGCTTTATGGTTGTTCTCTTTCATATCAGCTCTGAAAGCGATCGAAGAGTTCCTCAACGGCTTTGGAACAGGCTGAAGGGATGCTGCGGGTCTCAGCACCAGCGTCCCCATGTAAATGAAACTGAGCTGTACAGTTTATCATCGATTATCCGGCTTCCAACCTTTATCCAGCAGTCCAAGGCTAATCGGTAAAAAACTGCTCCAAATGACTGTAACCCAGTCGGGCGGTCGGCATCGTGTGCATGACAACACTATGTTTGAATTAAGTGTCAAATATATGCAGTACATCATACACTACATACAGTTTAACACGTAGGCTTTCGCGACCAATATTCATAACAAAGGTTTTTTAGTTAGATCACGTATAAATGTTGTGTCGTAACCCTCCACCACCGGACACAGCCAATTAGTAAGGGATTTGTTACGTAAGCAAAACGCTAATTAGTTACTACCTCAGCCGACCGGTGTATTGGAGAGTAAATCCACAACATTTACCATTTGAGTGCGACGTTTCGCTATATACAACTACTTAATGAAAATGCTGCATGGTATTTTTCGTGACTGTATAACGACAGCAATAGAAAAAACATGAATATGCACAGCGCCATCCTGGCAAAAAGTTTCATTGTCTAATTTCGCGTTCCGGAGCACCGCTCTGAAGGCTGCATTGTCACGTGATCACGGCGAAAGAGACACGCAAACTCCAAATATACAGCAGCAGGCATCAGGGTCGAACCCATGAGTTCCTGTATACCAGGCGAGGTAGTTAACATATCCTAGCCACCGTGATGATGACAGAGACACGCACACTTCAAATATACAGCAGCAGGCGCCAGGGTCTGGATCGAACCCACGACCTCCTGTATACCAGGCGAGATAGTTAACATCTCATAGCCAACGTGATGATGGAGAGAGACACTGCAAACTCCAAATATACAGCAGCAGCAGGTGTCAGGGTCTGGATCGAACCCACGACCTCCTGTATACCGGGCGAGATTGTTAACATCTCATAGCCACCGTGATGATGATGATGAGAGAGAGACACGCAGACTCCAAATATACAGCAGCAGGCGTCAGTCAGGGTCGGGATCGAACCCACGAGCTCCTGCATACCAGGCCAGGTAGTTAACATCTCCTTGCCACCGTTATGATGATGAGAGAGACACGCAGACTCTAAATATACAGCAGCAGGCATACCAGGCGATGCAGTTAACATCTTTGCCACTGTGGTATTACTGCACGCTAAATCGCACAAACCACACCCCGCATCGATCGAGGGGGACGTGCACAACACCTGCACGTGCCGTGGGGTGAGGGCTCGCGCATGAACATCGCTGGGAGGATGGGACACACGGGGTGAGGATCCTCGTCTTCGCGGCCTCAAGGAGCGCGCTGTAGCGGGGTGGAGGGGAGAGAGATCGCCTGCAGGGGGGGAGAGACGCCTGCAGGGGGTCAGTGTCACGGTGGACGTGGCTGGGAAAGTCCCTCTCGGCGGTGTTTATTTCTTTCTTTCACGCGAGTTCGCCTGAATTCACTTTCACTCGGAGCTCCGCGTCTCTTTCGACAGAGAGGTGAGAGGAGGAAATTCCACGATGCCTCGTGGATGCCACTCCCCAGCAGGCCAGCAGGGGGCGGCAGTCCGCGCATTTGTTGCACTTCACACAGGTCGCCCCAGTAGGGGACGCTGTGCCTCCATCGCTCTCAGCCTTTTGGGTACGAATGTTGAACTGCTTTCGCGCCGTACGTAAGTCAACCGGCGTCTAATCGGAGGTGCGGGGGAAGGACAGATAACCAAACGCAGCATCATGCAGTTTTAAAGAAATGTCTTTTCAATCTGGATGATTTAAAAGTGCATAGCTCCAGTGGCTTCCTAATATCAGAAGGAAGAGCTCTCCAGATGGCTGCAGAAGCGCATCTGAAAGCACACGATGCGGTGACCGTCTTTGTTTGATGGTTAGCCAAAATCCGCCGCGAGGGTGATCTGAGTTTGCGCGATGGTTCATGCTCCTTGATGAGAGCAGCAAGGCTTTGTGGTTAATTTGTGGCAAGCACTTTTATTGTCTTCGTTCAGGAACTGGAATCCAATGCAGCTCAATGAGCACCAGACGGACATGGTGAGATGTTGGGGTACCCATTACGACACGTGCCAAAGAATTTGATATGCCTTCAACGATATTTCTATGAGCCTGTTAGTGTTGTCGCATGCATAAATATCCATTTCACTGCAAATCCTGCTGTAAAAGAGAACATAAAGTCTCCTGGTGATATTAATAATTTACACAAAATAGCCGCGTTGTGTAGAGTATTTGTAACAATAATAGATCAGCATCCTTCCTAAAGCTGTCTATATATATATTATTTTTTAGAATCTTTTAAATGTCCAAATCCATCAGCCCTAATACAGTAAAACCTTGGATTGCGAGCATAATTCGTTCCAAAAACGTGTTTGTAATCCAAAGCACTCGTATATCAAAGCACGTGATGCTCGGCAGACAAAGCGTATACGTACTACTCGTATTGCAAGACCTCGCTCGTTTATCAAATTAATATTTATTTAAAAAATTTGCTCGTCTTGTAAAACACTCGCAGACCAAGTTACTCGCAATCCAAGGTTTTACTGTACCTGGAAGTGCATGATTCCAGAAGTGTTGATTTACACAAACAGTGCTTCTCTGAGGCACAATTAGGATGCATAATGTACAGTGTTATTGGCTGTGGCTCATATCCAGACTTTCTTAGCATTCTTAGAATTTAGTAATCATACTTGAGGCAGTTAGATCCAGACTCAGGCATCTTTTATAATTAGTAGGGTTCAGTTTTAATACCTTAAACTCACAGAACCAGACTAAGGTATAGCTATGTTTGACTATATATGCACAACAGTAAATTACCACTGCCCATATACACTACTGCAATACCTCGACGCGAGGTTTAGCGAGGTTGGAGTCGCGTACGGGACCATCGTTCGGAAAGGGAGTGGTAAAGAGTGCAGACTGCGAGAGAACGACTCATCCTGGGATTTTAGGAAAAGTGGCAACAGCTGATCAGTGATTCATGGTGATGTAGCAATCTCAGTCTCGGTGAAGGATCTTCCCCGGGGAGTCGGGTGTCACCTGCACTGGAAGGCGGGGCTTGCTGTCGTTTTATCACGCAGAATCTATTGTGCTGCTGCACGTGATTCACCACTCGTTTAGTCAGCCTCTCTACCCCGCACTGTGGGAAGTAATGGTGACTCAGTGAGGATTCTGGATCTGAGTCGTGCGTCCTAAGAGCACCGAGTGTGACCAACTCAGAGAACAGACAATTTACATATTCGTGCACACAAACATACACACACAATACAACTACCCCCCATATATGTTCCAACAGAATGTTGGGGCAAATGCTGTTCGTGAACGACTGTAAGATTGGCTGAGGTGGAGGAAGGATATCTCCTGAGGGTAAATGGCCGAGGGGAACTGTGTCAAAAGGGGTGTATTTATTTAACTAATGATTCTACAGTACACGGGACTGTCATACAGTTAGAGCACAAGAACCGCAAGAAAAATAAATAAGTAAATTAACACGGGATAGTTCTTTGAGCCTCCTGCTCAGAAGTGGGGGTCCTGTTGCTGTGAATTCGGATAGGGCAGTGCTCCTGCGATGTGATTTTCTGTGCAAGAAACATACTGTACTCCTGTATAGTACTTCGCTGTTTAAACCGTGTAGTCTATTTCCTAAATTCGGCCCCTTATCAATTTGTGTAGTGTAAGATTATCACACTTAAAAATGGTCCAGTCATAAAAACTATTTAATAATAATCACAAAACGGGGAACAACCACAAAGCGCGGCTCACCTCAACTCGAACCGTAGCTCTGGAGCGCCCCCCTTGTTTACCATGACATCAAAGGTAAGTTTGTCTGCACGCGTAACATACCTGTAAACCCATACGGTTTACCCGGATTCTTGCACAGGGAAATTTAGTTTTCAGGTCCATACGGTGTACAGCCGTTTCAATGTGGGCAACATTTTTTGTGTCTATTTGTTTGTGTTTTTTTTCCCTTGGGATGGGACTTTGTAGGATGAACGTTGAGATTTATAAGGGAGCACGGGGTTGCCAATAAGGTCTGAATTGGTCTGTAATAAAGTAGCCACTGATAAGTGGTTGACAGATATACGGTTACAACACAACACTTGTACTGTACTCTTTGCTTCTTTCAGTAAAATCACGTAGTTAGTTTCTAACTGCTTAGTTTCTACCTACGTGACTTTACCGAAAGAACCAAAGAGTATGGATTCCTGCAGTCAGGAAAGCTTCAAATCAAGACTTGTACAGTACTTCAAACATTCAAACTGAAACATCTGAACCTCTGCTATGTACTGTACTTAATTCAAAAATGACAATTCTCAAACACCTGAACCCCCTTGAGATTTGGGGGGAGGTGCTGGGGGCTGTCTTCATGGTTACAGGGCGAGTGGCACTACCGGTTTGTGGTGGACGATTTAATTTTGTACTTGTTTGATAGATTTCGCCAGTCGCCTCCACCTGTGGAGCTGTCCACTTTATTTTCTGTGTTGTTTGTGTGAAAGTACAAAGCTCCCTTGAAGATCATCATCATCACGATCCATGGGCAGATAGCCCGTAGGTGTCAACTGCACATTTCGTCATTTGTTTCCCCATTCTTACGTCTTGTGCTAATCTCCTCAAGTAGTGTCAAATCTTTCCGGCACCAACCTCTTCATGATGTCATCGTCAAGTCATTCTCTGTTAAGTCTTCCTCTCTTTCCTGTTCCTTCCATTTTTCCGAACAACCGACATTACATTTTCCTGCTGTTGTTCATCCCACATAATGTCCAAATAGTGCCAGTTTCTTTCTCATCGCTGCCTGCAATCGGTCTTCTTCTGTGCAACCTTTGTTCTTGCTTCTACGTTGGTCAGTCTTTGCGTCCAGCTTAGATGCAGTATCATTCTGTTGCAATACAGTCCGAGTGTCAATATCTTATCTTTGTTAGTCTTTTTCAATCTCCAAGTCTCGCAAGAATACAAAGCTGTGCTGAAAACGCATGTTCTTAAGATGTTCAGCCTGGTCTTGCAGCCGATTTACCTGCTTCTCAAAATGTTATTGAATCCTGCCATTCCTCCTTTTGCCTTTGTGATCCTCGCTCTTCTTTTGTCTTTCAGGCAGTCGTTTTCCCATGTCAGTCGACTTCCCAAATATTCAAATTAATTTACATTCTCAATCTTGCCACTATCTATTATTACTTCTTGCTCAACGCCCTCCATTCCGACACCATTGACTGTCTTTTCCACGTTAATCCTCAGTCCTGCATCCTTTCCTGACTTATTCCACGTAAGAAGACTTCCCTGCAGTACTATTACGCAGCTTTCTTCCATCGGATCTATGTCGTCCGCGAATCTCAGGTTATTTATTCTTTCACCTCTTATATATTCCCCTCCTCTCTCCCTTTTGTGACCCCTAAGTAACCTCAGTCGTATAAAGCACCAATGTGATGAAGAAAAGAGACCAGAGATAAACAAAAAAGTATGTTGGATATGTACATTCTGTTAAGTCACTTATTTGAATCTACATAATTCAGTCAAGAACAGCATACAGTACAAGCTGTCTCCCCAGCCATGGGGAAACAACCATCTGAGGATCCAACCAATACCTTTACTTTGACATACATAGTAGGGGTTACCAAAAAGATTTCCAAAATCTTAAACAAACACAAGATCCAGGTTCGTTTCAACACAGTACACAAAATCCGTGATTTGATCCCATCTGTAAAGGATGTGATTCCTGATATGCAATACCCGGGTATCTACAAACTGAGTTGTGGCTGCGGCAGCAGTTACATTGAGGAAACGAAACAACGTCTCGGACCACGTTCATGAACACAATTCAGATCTGAAACACGGTAGGACCAATACCTTTGCTGTTGCTGATCATTGTTTTAACAAAGTGGGCTCACACGAAATTGACTTTTCCAAGACGAAGGTACTCTGCAAACCCACCGGCTATTATCAGAGATTTGTTCATGAAGTCATCCAGATATATAAACACAGACACAACTTGAACCGAGAAGATGGGTACAAACTGAGCAATCATTGGAAGGACATTATTAACCAGGTAAAGTCTTAACTGACAGTGATGTTTACATCCTACCTGCCTATGTCAGCTGTTATTTCCGACTCTCTGTGTCTTTCTCTCTCTGTGCATCTCTTTCCGATCTCTACTCCAGTGACCCGGGTGCTGCCGTGGGGTCCACTTTCTGCCCCGCCTCCTTCCCTCCCCTTCTCTCTCCTTCCATGCAGCCGATCTCTCCAGTGCTGCTGCCGTGGTCCACTTTACTCCAGTGACCCAGGGCTGCCGCGGGGTCCACTTTCTGCCACGCCTCCTCCCCCCCTCTTCTCTCTCCCCCCCTACTGCCGAGGCCTACTATATAACCTCGTGCCACGGCAGATCTCTCGCCTACTTCAGCAGTTTTTTCTTGCTGTCGTTGTCCCACCTGATGACGATTGTTTGTGTTGTGATCGAAACGTCGTGCAAAGTATAGTATAGTACACAGTTTGAATATGTTGGGTACATAATGAGTCATGTATATGATTTCGATTGTTCAGCTGATGTATATATTAACCTATTTCGATGACGTATGCGTATGTCATCGGTTTTTCGTGAGATTCCATTCTGATGACATTGCGTGCACAAAGCACATCTCTCATGATCGTCGAGGAACCAGAGGCAAGCGGGAAAGCATCAGTCAGGTGGTGATTAGCTGGCTTCACCAACGATTACCAAATCTTTCCGGCTATTATCAGAGATTTGTTCATGAAGTCATCCAGATATATAAACACAGACACAACTTGAACCGAGAAGATGGGTACAAACTGAGCAATCATTGGAAGGACATTATTAACCAGGTAAAGTCTTAACTGACAGTGATGTTTACATCCTACCTGCCTATGTCAGCTGTTATTTCCGACTCTCTGTGTCTTTCTCTCTCTGTGCATCTCTTTCCGATCTCTACTCCAGTGACCCGGGTGCTGCCGTGGGGTCCACTTTCTGCCCCGCCTCCTTCCCTCCCCTTCTCTCTCCTTCCATGCAGCCGATCTCTCCAGTGCTGCTGCCGTGGTCCACTTTACTCCAGTGACCCAGGGCTGCCGCGGGGTCCACTTTCTGCCACGCCTCCTCCCCCCCTCTTCTCTCTCCCCCCCTACTGCCGAGGCCTACTATATAACCTCGTGCCACGGCAGATCTCTCGCCTACTTCAGCAGTTTTTTCTTGCTGTCGTTGTCCCACCTGATGACGATTGTTTGTGTTGTGATCGAAACGTCGTGCAAAGTATAGTATAGTACACAGTTTGAATATGTTGGGTACATAATGAGTCATGTATATGATTTCGATTGTTCAGCTGATGTATATATTAACCTATTTCGATGACGTATGCGTATGTCATCGGTTTTTCGTGAGATTCCATTCTGATGACATTGCGTGCACAAAGCACATCTCTCATGATCGTCGAGGAACCAGAGGCAAGCGGGAAAGCATCAGTCAGGTGGTGATTAGCTGGCTTCACCAACGATTACCAAATCTATAAATATATGTGTCAATAAACCTGCTACCACCCGACACAGCCAATTAGTAAGGTTTTTCACATAAATAGAACATGCTAATTCGTTAATAGTACAGCACACCGGTGTGATGAAAAGCCAAGCCACAACATTTATAATCTGAGTACGACGTTTCACCACTAATTACAACTAGCTTCATCATTTATATATTTACGGGTTCTAACCCCCCCCCCCCCAAATGTGTTATTGAGGATATTGGTCGTGAAAGCCAACGTGTTAAACTTATTACCAAATGTCTGCACTCCTCTATGTATGTTAAGATGTCTTTAGTCAATGAATGTTTGTATGTGTGCATGTGGGAAGAATTTGGTCGACCCGCATAAAGCCTGCGCTTGAAACGGCGCTACACTCCATGCCATACAGAAGGGACAGACGATTTTAGTCCACACTTTGCAATACGGAGTTCTCCTGGCAGAGCCAGCTTGGGGCACGGCATCTGCTCGGCTCCTTCGGGAAGTGGGCTTCACAACATTCGAGCGGTCCCACCAACCCTCAGCTCCACAGTGCGGGATTACAGGCCACGTGCATAGCCACCACTGATATCAAGATGTCAAACTGCTACCGCCCAGCCACAGAGAAACGAGGAAACTCACCCAAACGTGGGCCCAAACATCCCAGCACAGTAAAGTGATGTTCAGATTTAATGTTTTTATTCATCACCACACACACATGGACCCTTGACCCACAATAAAATAGTATTCCAATTCACAGGTAACCCAGAACACAATCAAGTAATTTGTGTTAAAGTCAATTTGTTTAACCAGGTGAGAACTCAAGAGACCAGGATGAGTCTCGGCTGCAAGAGTGATTGCTGCTGCTTTTGCTGCTTCTACTGCTGATGGTGAACATTCTGTTGCTGCTGAAAATGCTACTATTATTATTGATGCTGTTGCTACTACTCCTGATGCTAACGATGATGATGCTAATGATGGAGCTACCACTGCTGATGCTGTTGGTCCTGCTGCTACTACTAATTCTGCTGCAGATGACACTTCTGCTGATGCTGATGATGATCGAGTTGAGTTGAATTTGAGTTTAACGAGGTGAGAACTCAGGAGATCAGGATGAGTTTCGTTGACAAGAGTGACCTGGGTCACAAAAATGAAAAAAATCAAAACAAGTCAAACCCATGCCAGCAATGAAGCAAATAGAAATCTCACCCAGAGTCCCGAGCACAATGTGATTAGCGTTCACACAAGTACACAACTGGTACGATATAATCAATGCGTCTCAAATCATCTACGCGTTGCTAAACAGCCTCAGACTCGAGATTGGGTTCACACCGGATTGGTGTCTCACGTTAAGGAGGGGTGCCGCGGTGGCTAGGAGATGTTAAGTCCCTTGCCTGGTATGCAGGAGGTCGTGGGTTAGATTACTACCGTGACAGCTGCTGTATATTTGGAGTTCGCGTTGTCATTATCCCTGTAATAACACACAGTGTCTGTGTTATTAATGCGTGTTGAGACAATATTAGTCGTGTTGTAGTGTAAGGTAGATCGTCACTCGAGATATATATCAGACTTTATTAAATAACAGACTTCAAAGTCAAGAGACAGTTCCAATTTTTGTCAGCAGAGGAAGGCGTTATCCCATGAATCAAAGGTTGTGGCTGGAGGTCAGAAGATAATTCAGACATTCAGCAAAACCAACCTTTATTACAGAAGATATTGGTGGCGAAAGCCCTCCTACTAGGTTTTAAAATGGCTTCTTTCTCTCTTAGCCCTGTAAAATAAACCTAGTTTGTGTGGGTGGAGGAGTCACTCAAACCCTGGTTATGACAAACATGTCATAGTGATGCCATCCCATTCCCACCCCATTCCCACCCCGGGTTTATCGCCCAACGAGCGAGTGACCGCGAGGGGGACGGCGCGCGTCACCCTGTAGCGTCACGTGACGCGTGTTCCCAGCACGCCCGCGGTGGAGCTCCGCCCCCTCGGCGTTGAGTGCTACGCGGCGTGCGGTGCGAGGGACGATGGCGTCAGAGAGAACCTAAAATCCCCCCACTCCCCCCCCCCCACAGTGCGCTAACCACCGCACCACAGCTCAACCGCACACTACACACATGGCCCTCTATACACTAAAGACAAAGATTCACCGCGTAGCCTTAACAGACTGTTGGGGCAAGTTCTGTAAGTAGCGAGTAGCAACTATGAAGGCTGGCACTGTGACACACGAGGGGGTGGGTGGCAAGCATCATGTCCAGACACACACAAAGACAAAGACACACAAAGACACAGGCACAATAACAAAGACACAGAAAGGCATAAACACACCAACCCACTCACCCAGACAAATATCCCACGTATATCCTTAACAGACTGTTGGGCCAAGTGTTGTTAGCGACCACCTATCAAGGCCGGCACGGCACACAAGGGGGTGGGTGGACAATACCACGACTGACCCGCCTTTGTCTCCCCAGTGGCGATGTTTCCACACCACACCAGGAACTCATTTGAGGCTGAGTCGACCCTAGGGACCGAATCAGATAATCGGCAATGGTGTTGGCGAACGGGTCATGGGCCTCTCGTAGGTCGACTCAGCCTCAAATTAGTTACTGGTGCGGTGTGTAAACGTTACCACTGGGGAGACAAAGTCGGGTCAGTCGTGGTGTTGGCCACCCACCCCCTCGAGTGCCGTGTCAGCCTTCTGAGGCGTTTGCTAACAGCACTTGCACCAACAGCCTGTTTAGGCTGCACGGTGGATCTGTGTCTTTGTGTGCGTGAGTCTGTGCGTTGTGCCCGTTTCTCTGCGCTGCTCACACTCCGTGCTCTCAGGACGCACGACTCAGATCCAGAATCCTCACTGAGTTACCACCCCACACACTCAGTGCGGGGTAGAGAGGCTGACTAAACGAGTGGTGGATGCAGTGCAGCAGCTCCATGGAGTCGGCGCGGTAAAACGACAGCAGCCCCGCCTCCCAGTGCAGGTGACACCCGACTCTCCGGGGAGGATCCCTCACCGGCACTGAGGTCCAGACACCACCATGAATCACGTACCAGCTGTTGTTGTTAACTTTATATAACACCCAGGATGAGTCGTTGTGTCCCAGCCAGCACTCGTCACGACTCCCTTTCCGTGCGATCGTCCCGTACGCGACTCCAACCACACAGCGCCCCGCCGCACCCCCCACGTCCACCTCCCAGTAGTGCTGACCCGACGAGAAGCTCTCTGAGCACAGGGCTTGTGGACAGGCATCAAAGCGGTGTGGGTGATCGGGGCGACCCTGGGAGACAGCGGCCCGCGTCACCGTCCTGAGGTCCGAGGACATCTGGAGGTTGTTGTAGGCCGAGTTTGGGTCCACAGTCGGTGAGCGTCCGTCTGCAGTAACGATAATCACAGTAGCCGTGGTAACAACAGCAGCACTTTAACAATATCACTCGTGCACTAACACGCACGTACACTACAATAGAGCAATTCATAATGAGCATTGTTACACAACGTTGTAGTGTGTGTAGCTAGCGGTGTGATGACATCTAACGGGCACTTTGTCAATCCACTGCCTCCCTACACCGTGCGGGTCGCGGGGGATATTTGACCATACTTCACCACGCCGGTCACCGCGCGTTGGCGAAGTCAGGCAGCGCGGCTGGCGAGAGCACAGAAGTACAGTACAGCGGTGCGTTTGTCTGCCCCGCTACCTGCTGCCCCACCACGTAGCCACGCAGCCTGTAGCACCTGTTAGGCAGGGTGGTGACTGCCCCACCACGTGACCCCGCAGCCTGTAGCACCTGCTAGGCAGGGTGGTGACTGCCCCACCACGTGACCCCGCAGCCTGTAGCACCTGCTAGGCAGGGTGGTGACTGCCCCACCACGTGACCCCGCAGCCTGTAGCACCTGCGAGGCAGGGTGGTGACTGCCCCACCACGTGACCCCGCAGCCTGTAGCACCTGCTAGGCAGGGTGGTGGCTGTCCGTGCGGGGCTTTGCGAGGTGCCAGGAGGTGGGGCGCTCTGTCCGCTAGGGCTGCACGATTTGGGGAGAATCTCTAATTGCGATTTTTTTCTGACAGATATTGCGATTTGATTTGCGATTAAAAAAATTGGAAATCAAGCTTCAGTTCGATATTCATTGTGTGATAGATTTAAAACACGTGATGGAGCATTACCACGTGATACCATCACAATATGAACTGCTCATTCTATTCTAATGCAAGGATGAGAACTTTAAAGATATGAATTGTTTCCAACGTGTATTCATTAAAATATTTTAATTTTAAAAGAACAATCAAACATGTCACAACTGTTAAGTTAAATAAATGAAGTCATCATAATAAAACACTTAACAATTCCAAATAGAAACTGACAGGACTTTTTAAATCGCAAAAAATCGCAGCCATTGCGATTTGCTAATCGCGTTGTTTATAATTGCGATTTCGATTTTGAATCGATTAATCGTTCAGCCCTACTGTGCGGTAGTGCCCGTGGGAGGCAGTGGATCACAGCAGCAGCAGCAGCAGCGTGGATATAAACACCGCCATAGCGTCCCTGTGTGTGTACAACAAACACAAACATCTCCCGTGTGTCACCTTTCACAGACTGTAGGAGCAAATGCTGTTGGTGAGCACCTGTGAAGGCCGGCACACGAGGTGGGTGTGTGATAGTGTAGTGATGTACACTGTGTGTGATAGTGTAGTGATGTACACTGTGTGTGATAGTGTAGTGATGTACACTCGTGTGTGTGTGATAGTGTAGTGATGTACACTCGTGTGTGTGTGTGATAGTAGTGATGTACACTCGTGTGTGTGATAGTAGTGATGTACACTGTGTGTGTGATAGTGTAGTGATGTACACTCGTGTGTGTGTGTGATAGTGTAGTGATGTACACTCTGTGTGTGAGATAGTGTAGTGATGTACACTCTGTGTGTGTGATAGTGTAGTGATGTACACTCTGTGTGTGTGATAGTGTAGTGATGTACACTCTGTGTGTGTGATAGTGTAGTGATGTACACTCGTGTGTGTGTGTGATAGTGTAGTGAAGTACACTGTGTGTGTGATAGTGTAGTGATGTACACTCGTGTGTGTGTGATAGTGTAGTGATGTACACTCGTGTGTGTGTGATAGTGTAGTGATGTACACTGTGTGATAGTGTAGTGATGTACACTCTGTGTGTGAGTGATAGTGTAGTGATGTACACTTTGTGTGTGTGTGTGATAGTGTAGTGATGTACACTGTGTGTGTGATAGTGTAGTGATGTACACTGTGTGTGTGATAGTGTAGTGATGTACACTGTGTGTGTGTGTGATAGTGTAGTGATGTACACTGTGTGTGTGATAGTGTAGTGATGTACACTGTGTGTGTGATAGTGTAGTGATGTACACTCTGTGTGTGTGTTAGTTTAGTGATGTACACTGTGTGTGTGATAGTAGTGATGTACACTCTGTGTGTGTGTATGATAGTGTAGTGATCTACACTCGTGTGTGTGTGATAGTGTAGTGATGTACACTGTGTGTGTGTGATAGTGTAGTGTTGTACACTCGTGTGTGTGTTAGTGCAGTAATGTACACTCTGTGTGTGTGTGATAGTGTAGTGATGTACACTCGTGTGTGTGTGTGTTAGTGTAGTAATGTACACTCGTGTGTGTGTGTGTGATAGTGTAGTGACGTACACTGTGTGTGTGTGATAGTGTAGTGATGTACACTCTGTGTGTGTGTGATAGTGTAGTGATGTACACTCTGTGTGTGCGATAGTGTAGTGATGTACACTGTGTGTGTGATAGTGTAGTGATGTACACTCGTGTGTGTGTGTTAGTGTAGTGATGTACACTCGTGTGTGTGTGATAGTGTAGGGATGTACACTCGTGTGTGTGTGATAGTGTAGTGTTGTACACTCGTGTGTGTGTGATAGTGTAGTGATGTACACTCTGTGTGTGTGTGTTAGTTTAGTGATGTACACTGTGTGTGTGATAGTAGTGATGTACACTGTGTGTGTGATAGTGTAGTGATGTACACTGTGTGTGTGATAGTGTAGTGATGTACACTGTGTGTGTGATAGTAGTGATGTACACTGTGTGTGTGATAGTGTAGTGATGTACACTCGTGTGTGTGTTAGTGCAGTGATGTACACTCTGTGTGTGTGTGATAGTGTAGTGATGTACACTCGTGTGTGTGTGTGTTAGTGTAGTAATGTACACTTGTGTGTGTGTGTGATAGTGTAGTGATGTACACTGTGTGTGTGTGATAGTGTAGTGATGTACACTCTGTGTGTGTGATAGTGTAGTGATGTACACTCTGTGTGTGTGATTGTGTAGTGATGTACACTCGTGTGTGTGTGTGATAGTGTAGTGATGTACACTCGTGTGTCTGTGTGATAGTGTAGTGATGTACATTAGTGTGTGTGTGTGATAGTGTAGTGATGTACACTCGTGTGTGTGTGTAGTGATGTACACTGTGTGTGATAGTGTAGTGATGTACACTCGTGTGTGTGATAGTGTAGTGATGTACACTGTGTGTGTGATAGTGTAGTGATGTACACTCTGTGTGTGATAGTGTAGTGATGTACACTCTGTGTGTGTGATAGTGTAGTGATGTACACTCGTGTGTGTGTGATAGTGTAGTGATGATGTCCACTCGTGTGTGTCATAGTGTAGTGATGTGCACTGCGTGTGTGTGATAGTGTAGTGATGTACACTCGTGTGTGTGTGTGATAGTGTAGTGATGTACACTCGTGTGTGTGTGATAGTGTAGTGATGTACACTCGTTTGTGTGTGTGTGTGATAGTGTAGTGATATACACTCGTGTGTGTGATAGTGTAGTGATGTACACTCGTGTGTGTGTGTGATAGTGTAGTGATGTACACTCGTGTGTGTGTGATAGTGTGGTGATGTACACTCGTGTGTGTGTGATAGTGTAGTGATGTACACTCGTGTGTCTGTGTGATAGTGTAGTGATGTACATTAGTGTGTGTGTGTGTGATAGTGTAGTGATGTACACTCGTGTGTGTGTGTAGTGATGTACACTGTGTGTGATAGTGTAGTGATGTACACTCGTGTGTGCGATAGTGTAGTGATGTACACTGTGTGTGTGATAGTGTAGTGATGTACACTCTGTGTGTGTGATAGTGTAGTGATGTACACTCGTGTGTGTGTGTGATAGTGTAGTGATGATGTCCACTCGTGTGTGTCATAGTGTAGTGATGTGCACTGCGTGTGTGTGATAGTGTAGTGATGTACACTCGTGTGTGTGTGTGATAGTGTAGTGATGTACACTCGTGTGTGTGTGATAGTGTAGTGATGTACACTCGTTTGTGTGTGTGTGTGATAGTGTAGTGATATACACTCGTGTGTGTGATAGTGTAGTGATGTACACTCGTGTGTGTGTGTGATAGTGTAGTGATGTACACTCGTGTGTGTGTGATAGTGTGGTGATGTACACTCGTGTGTGTGTGTGTGTGATAGTGTAGTGATGTACACTTGTGTGTGTGTGTGTGATAGTGTAGTGATGTACACTCGTGTGTGTGATAGTATAGTAATTTACACGGGCAATCCTCAAGGTGTCTGGATCTCCCTGCCTCAAGCAATAATAATGAATCATAAACATCTTAGCCCTAGTGTGTGTGTGTCAGACTCACACGCAGAATAGCAATAGCATGCTCACTCAATTATACACACGTATAGTGTTAAAAGAGCTCATGTAATAGTGATTTGCACTCATTTGTGTGTATGTGCTATATTTTAATGTGTAGTTATATTGATGTATGTTGCCGCGAGGCTCCCGGGGCCTTCGCTAAGGCCTCCCCTCCTTCCACTGGCTCTTCAGCAGCAGCAGCAGCAGCCTTGGGGCCCCAGGCAAGTCGCGACGCATCAATCGTACGGCGGCTCCCCTCACCTCACGCATCTAACGGGGTTAGGGTCCATCCTCGCGGGGTCATCTCTGGGGGGCCGGGCTCGGGCCCTGCACATTAGTGTCCATCTGCCGGGTGGCCCAGGCGGACCCGCCAGTGGAATGCACTTGCGCATCGCGTGGTGGCGGCCGCTGCCGTGTCCTCGGCGGTGGTAGGGTACGTGCAAGGGATCGAGGTGCAAATCTTGGTGGACATGGATGGTTTCTGAGTCCATTTTTCGGTTTCGGCCATGCAGCGTTGGGCCGTTGCGGCCGGTTCAAGGAGCTTGTGTGGCTGTGAATGGCGGCAGCCTTGGCATTTTGGGTCACATTGTCGCTTCGATCACAATTGGCGAAATTGAATTGGTGGGGCCCATTCTTGTCTCCAGGACCTTGGCACTGCCATGTCTCTTGGGGACTGACTTTTTGGCCAAAATGCCCGTGCGAATTTTTGTTGACCAAGGTTGTGTAGAGATGCCGTCGGGGGGGGTGGTTGCACTTTCTGCATTCTCCCACTGTACTGTCCCCCCTTGCCACCAGTGTGCGGGCCTTGACTAAGGTGTCTGTGACGGTTCCACCTGGGTCACAATTCCTACAACCCCTCAGGCTGTGCAGACCATTAAAATTGCATTCCCCGGAGGCAAGTATCCTCTTGTCTCCCTCCAATTACTTTTCGAGGTCGGACGAGTAGGTAGGCGCCTTGACGGCCATGTCGGCGGGCCAGGACCCCTTTTTACAGGTCCTAAATTCGGGGCCCTTGCCGATCGTCGTTCCAGCTGGTGCCGTTTTAGCGGACGCTACCCCGGGCCCCCCCTCCCGATGATGCTAGGCCGGCTGGAGAGTTTGTGGCTGGTATGTTGCACAAGGGGAGGACCGACGCATCATGGATCGATGTGTTGTGTCACGAGTGGCTCCACGAACTCATCGTGAGGTTCACCAATGTGTTTAGCCAGAGTAAATTCGATCTAGGTCGCACCACTCTCCTGGAACAATCACATAGATACGGGAAACTCGACCCCTATTCGGCTAAATTCATACCACTTTAGCCCGGCGGAAAAGGATCATGTCCGCTCCGCAGGTGACGAGATGTTGGCAGCGGACATTTTCTCCCCATCCACTAGCCCTTGGGGTGCCCCCTTTGCGCTAGTCAAGAAACGGGATGGGAGTCTCCGTTTCTGTGTCGACTTCTGTAAATTAAACAAGATCTCGGTGGCTGATGCATATCCATTGCTTCGCATGATGATTCCCTGGACGCTCTCTCGGGTGCGCGGTTCTTTTCGACCCCAGACTTGCTCTCGGGCTTCTGCAGTTGCCACTGGACGAGGCCTCTAGACCCAAGACAGCGTTCCGCACACCCCAGGGGCTGTTCCAATTCAATCGGCTTGCTATGGGTCTCCATTCGGCCCTGGCCACCTTCCAGCATCTCATGGAGATGGTCTTGGCGGGGCTGCAGTGGAAATCTTGTTTAATCTACTTGGATGATGTTATTGTTTTCGGCCGTACGTTTGACGAGTACTTGCAATGCTTTGAGGCAGTGTTCCTCAAAGTGTGGGCCGCGGGCTTGAAGTTCAAACCACAGAAATGTCATTTATTGCAACCATCGGTGAAGTATTTGGGACACATTGTGAGTGCGTCAGGTGTTGCCATGGATCCGGAAAAGACAGCTTGTGTCCGGACGTGGCCGACTCCTACATCTGTCGTTGAGGTGCGTAGCTTTGTTGGCTTCGCATCGTACTATCGTCGGTTCGTCCGCGATTTTGTGACAATTGCAAAGCCACTGCACGCACTCTCTGCCAAAGGTCAAAAGTTTTGCTGGGGGATAGAGGAGGAAGCCGCTTTTGTGGCACAAGGCACGGCCTTGGCGGATGCGCCGCCCCTGGGGTATCCGGACTTCTCCAAACCCTTCCTCCTCGACACCGATGCCAGTGACACGGGCATTGGGGCTGTCCTGGCTCAGGTGGTCGATGGGGTTGAGAGGGTTATTGCCTATGGCAGCCGTGTTTTGTCTCCCACTGAACAGAGATACTGTGTGACCCGGAGGGAGCTGCTGGCCACAGTGTTTTTCGTCCAGCTGTACAGGCCCTATTTGTATGGTAGGCGGTTTACCATCCGGACCGACCATGTGGCCCTGCAATATTCCCTGAGGATTGACCAGCCTTCGGGTCAGCTGTCCCGCTGGCTCGAGGTGCTCCAGGAGTACCCCTTCGATGTCATCCACCGGAAGGGGACTCAGCATGGGAATGCGGATGGCCTTTCCAGGCTGCCTACGGACGGCGGGTGCGCTTGTGCCCTGGGTTCTAGCCGCGGCAAGGCCCCAATGGACACGGCGGCCCAGTTGGTTGCATCGGCCGAAGCGGCCCCCCCTCCGGGTGTGGTGTTGCCTGTTGATTTCGGCCTGGGACTCCCCTGAGAGGTATGGTCTAAGTTGCAGATGGAGGATTCCTCTGCTGAGGCTACGACGCCGTGTTGGGCCAAATGCCCGGAGCTCAACTCCGTCGGCTGCCCCGGTGATTGCCGTGCATGACGGCTTCCTCATGCATTGGGATGCCCAGTTGGAACATTATTGCGTGGTTGTGCCCATTGGCCTGCGAGGTAAATTGACCCGAGCCATTCACAAGGAACTTATGCACCTGGGCTACAATGAGACCTTGTTGACCCTTTAACGGGTCTACTATTGGCCACGTGTGGAGGATGACGTGGCACTAATTTTGAAGGGTTGCCACGACTGTGCACGGAGGAAGGCCCCAGTTGGCCAGGATCGGGCCCCGCTGCAGTCCATCCGGGTTTTTCGTGTCAATGATTTCATGGCACTCGACATTCTGGGGCCATTCCCCGTATCCCAACGGGGCCACAGGTACCTCTTGGTGTGAGTTGTGTACCTCACACGTTGGCCTATGGCGTGGCCTCTGATGGACCAGTCGGCCTCGTCCATCACTGAGGCATTCGTACAGGAGTACGTTGTTGACAAGGGTGCGCGGGAACAGCTCTTGACTGATCAGGGGCGGAACTTTTCTTCTCGGGTGCTCAAGGAGTCTGCGACCTTCTTGGCACAAAGAAAATCTGCACCTCGACCTACCACCCCCAGTCCAACGGGATGGTAGAGTGCTTGAACCGCACCCTCACATCCATGCTGTGCCACCACGTGAGTACGTCCCAATCGGACTGGGACCTGTTCATTCCGGGGGTTCTGGCCATGTATAGGTTGGCACCGCATGCCTCGATAGGGTTCTCCCCTTTTTATTTAATGTATGGCAGAGACCCGGAGCCCCCAATGCATGTCCAGCTGGACTTGGGGCCTTCAAAAAATGCTCACCAGTGCCTGCCCCAATGAAATTCGCACTCGACTGGCTGCGCGAGGCACGGCAGGCGACCTTGGATAATTCGGCCAGCCGGCAGGCGGCTAACGAGCGCTTGCCCAAACACCAGGCTGTCGGCCCCCAAGTACCTGTTGGCACATTAACCTTAATTGCATCGCCCTTGGCAGGGCCCTGTCGAAGTCATAGAAGTCCGCCGACTGCAGTGCATCCGTATTCAGTTGGGCCGCCGCCACTGGATTGTGCACCCGTCTCGGCTCAAGCGGGTTGTACTGCCTGGCCTCACCGATTCATCCCCACTTCAGGAGCGGCCGGCGATTGATGCATCCGACAACCCGGGCCGCACGGGTTGTTATGGCGCGAGCGATGCCCTGCCTGTGTATGCGCCTGCAGAGCCCCCGCCAGTAACAAACAGCGACACCTCACCAGGTGGATGTACCGGCGACGGACTTGACAGCTGCCAGTACACCACCGGTTCCGATGCCCGACGTTGCACGGGGAAGCGGGCCGGCATCACGCACACGCTCGCGGGGCGTGCGGGTACTGTGACGGCCAGTGGGGCCATTTATTCGTCCCCTGCCTTCCTTGGACACTTTTACAGTGTCCCATGTGGGGACTGTTTCCAAACTTTAACTTGTACCATGCTGCCTAGTAATGGTTACAGCCGGTGTAGGCTGATTCTTTTTCATGGGGGGGGGGGGGGGAGGCGGGGGGAGGGGGTAATGTAGAAGAGTAGTCGAGGACATTACATCACGCTCACCTTCTGGTGCGGTGACGTCCGGTAGGATGACGTCACGAGCAGTGACGTCATGCATGGGGGGCGGGGCGATGACGTCATGTCTCCGTGGGGTACTTAAGCTGGAGCCCGTGACATGAGCGGATCGTAGCAGGAGCCCGGGAACGTGAAGGGTGGAAGTTGGGACCCAGGGGTAGGGCTGACGGGGAATAGGGGAAATCTAGCATGAGGGTTAGGAGTGGCTGCTTTACCCATTCGGCCGATTTTGGTAGAGCCCTCGGCTGGCACAGTGGGAAGAGCCCGGTAAGTCAGTGTGTTAGGAGTCCCAGTACCCTATCCCTGGGGAGAATTATATTAGCCCTTAGCCCATAACTGGCATAAGCCCCTAATAGTCTCTTAGCGTAAGCCCCAAATAAACCCTTGGCGTAAGCCCCTAAGAAGATCTGCCTCTGAGACGTCTTTGCACTATAACACATGTACAGTGATACACATGGTCAGCCACAGTGATAGCCCAGTGTGGCTCTGTGAGCCTCGGGAATTAACACCCAATCCCAATAATCCTTGAGGTGCCTTAGAAGGGATATAGCAGCCTCAAGCAATATTGATGAATCCTAATGCTGAGTTAGCCTGGCTATGCACCTCATGCATTAACAATTAACCTTTTGCATTACAACGGTGATGTAGTCTGGCTCTCGTCTGATGATGACATCCTTGACCGAGAAACCTCCTCTACTAATAGATTCATCTGCCACATTGGCCAATGACATCCTCGCTCAATAATTATACACTCGCACCTCCGATTAGCATGGTTGGCTAAGTGCGGTGGGAAACAAGTTTAACATACCCGTCTAGTATTAATAGAGCACCGTAAGAGCGATTTACACTCATGTGTGTGCACTATACATTAAAATTTAGATAATTCACTACCTGTGTAACTGTAACGTATCTTATGATATGAAGAGTGATAAAATTATCACCTGAGCCTGGAATATGGACACTGAACCCTACGACTTATAAAAGTTGCTCGAGCCTAAATGTAACAGCCTGGAATAGGAATGATGAATCCTGACATTCCAAAACGAGACTTATTCTGCTTCTGTGAGTCTCAGGAATTAACACTGAGTCATATGCATCATGATATGACACTGACATTGATGCCCTCGCTTTTGGATGAGAGTGAACGAAGTGCTACTAGCAATAGAGGGTTGTGTTTGTTGTGCAACGATTGGAGACTAAGCTCAGCCTAGACTCACAGCACATGAGTACATTGACTATACTGGGCATCAGTTAGAACTGGGCATTGAACCCAGGACCCTAGTATCTGGAATCAGTTGTTTCAATAGCCAAGGTCTCCCCTCCACACTGGGGCAGGAGTGATGAACTCACAGACGAGAGGGAGCAGTCTGCCCATGACTCTCTCAAGGGAGCAGATCGTGGGGGTGTCCAGTGGAGTAGGAGCTGGGGGCGGAGACTTCTTAGGAACCTTTCCCCTGTGACAAGATTAGCAAAAAACAATCAGCATCACCACACACACACACAGCATCACCACTCACGTACAGCATCACCACACACACATCATTACCACACAAACACACAGCATCACCACAGACACACAGCATCATCATACACACACAGAGCATCATCACACACACAGCATCACTAGACACACACACAGATTCACCACAGACACACAGCATCATCATACATACACAGAGCATCATCACACACACAGCATCACTAGACACGCACACAGCATCACCACACACACACACAGCATCACCACATGCAGACAACGTTTAAAATGCAGCATCATTAAATGGAACCTGTGTCCCACACACAGCTCATGCTCCATAAATAGTCCTTGTGCAATATGCAGTCCTCTATTTACGCAACATTAGCATGGTAAAATAACAGTGTTTACCGAAAGAAAACGCATACTGATGGCTATCTGAATGCAGAGTCACACCATCACCCCTCACAGAAATCTGCTCTTATTAAGATGCTCATTCATTGAGCTAAGAAAGTGTCAGATGGTGATAGTCTGAGAAGTGAAATTGAACATGTTAAAGAAGCGCTGCAAATTAACGGTTACAATGATGCACAAATCAATAGGGCATTGAACACTAAAACCAAATCAAGTAAGAGCACTGAAACTGCCCAAGTAATTAAAACGATTTAAATACTGTACATTGCGGGAGTAACTGATAAACTAGATAGATGTTTGGAAAAACAAAACATCCGAGTCAGATTTGGCATGGTACATAAAATAATATCTGGTACAAAAGATGTATTACGGAAGCTATCAACAGAAGGTGTGTACAGGATTAACTGCACGTGTGGTAAATGTCATGTTGGGCAAACAGGACGAGACTAAAAGAACATCAGAGAAACATTAAATTATCCATAATACAACTGTCAGCAGTAGCAGAACACGTGTGCAAGCAAGGATACTCAATCAATTTAATAATCTTGAAGTTTTGTGCAAGACTAGCTACTACTGGCCAAGACTAATTAGATAATCTATCGAAATTGAAAGAAATCAAAATTCTTTAACTGTTTGGATAGCTTCCGCCTTAGTGCTGCGTGCAAGCAAATCTTCAAATAATAAATTATTTAAATGCATGTCTACAAAGGGCAGCGTACTTCAGTAGGGATTACCGTTGATAGGGCTATTTTAATAAACACAATAGACAGGAAGGTCAAGTTCAAAGGGCTCGCATAATGCACATGCATAATGTATGTTGCCTTAGTAACCACGCCCCCCGCCCACACATTGTGCGAGAGCGCAGCTGCGTGGTCAACACATCTACGCCTTTATATATGGAATAAAACAGTAAGATTTCTCCACAAATCTGGCTGTCGCTTGATGAAGCTATTTGTAATTACTGGTGAAACGTCGTCCTCAGATTGTAAATGTTGTGGCTTGGCTCGGCTCTCCAACACACCGGTGTGCTGTACTAGTCACGAATTGGCATGTTCTGTTTACGTGACAACCCTTACTATAATCTTTGGTTCTTTCGGTAAAGTCACGTAGGTATTAAATAAAATAAATCACGACGTTTTGGGCGCAAAATAAGCGTCCATCATCAGGTGGGAAAGCATGGTCTGCTGCTGACGTAGACTGTTTTAAAAGGTTTGAAATAGGTGTAGCTCAAGGGTTATAAAGCAGTGACCGGGGCTAGTTATGTTAATGTGAGAAATTAGCATGTGATTGTAAGATATGAGAGCGGCCTCCTACGACGAGGGCACGGAAGTGGCTATGTTAATGTGAGGGATTAGCGTGATGTTAATTTGAGAAATTAGCATGTAGTTGGCTGTGTCGGGTGGTAGTGGGTTTTAATGACACATTTATATATTTACGTGATCTAAGCCAAAAAACTCTATAATAGACTGCATGGCCACACGCATCCAGTTTGTAACACCCACTCAATATAAACAGCCGATGTTCCACATACAGATAATCACAAACAGCACCAAGCACACACAGCAAATTGTCCATATCACAAAGAGCATCATTACACACATATGTTTGTGTGTCTATTTAGCTTCTTTCGCACCGAACTTAGCCAACCATGCTAATCGAAGGTGAGGGGAATTACAACAAACTAAACACAAAGCAGTTCTAAAGAAACGAGCTAGGATAGTATCGTTTAAAGCAATTCATCAGAACCACCTGATGTTAACTTTAATGTATGCAACAGGGATTCAAATCACTATCCAAGTAAACTACAATCACAACGGTGATTAAAATCACTGTACAAGTAAACACACAGCTGAAGGCTCCCACACTGCACCGCCTCGTGGTGCTGGTCTGTGATGGTTGAGGTTCTGTACCTGCGTGTCTCCTCCAGGTGCCCCTGTGGGATACAGAGAGATACGTCACTGTGATGCTGCCTCCATTCGCTCCCATGGCATTGCTCGAGTTCTCTCTGCGAGTCCCATAACCGGAATATGAATCCCGCATCTTTGCTAATTACCCCGTGAAGGCCAAATCTGTATCCTTGGTTAATAAGTGAAGCGATCTTCTCAAGACCTGAGCATATCAACCCTTTAGCCAGGGTTTGAGTCCCCTTCAGCCTTGGGCAGTGCTCATTTCCCGTGGCTTGAAACAACCTCTCAAAATGATAAGCAATGTCTATTTCTGCAGAGGAAATTCATGTCTGTATATTAAAAGTGCTTGAGAGTGGATATCAAACACCTGATAGCAACAGAGCAACTGTTTATAAAAAGTCGATTAAATTGCATAACATCAGGTATTTAGAATTGAACTTTATCTGAATGTTATCTTCAGGGTAATATGTGGAATTCTCTGCAGAAAATGCGATAAGGTACATAATTAATTTAGATAGATAGTGGAATTTCAAATGAAGCCACTATCGTGGTAATGGGAAATTATTATTGTTATTGAAGCTGTGTTCTCATGTTCTGAGCATCTAAACCCTAGGGCCAGAAGCCTCTCTACTGCTGAGGGCTCTGTCAAACTGGGGCACTCCCCCTGGCTTCGCGAGCGATCTACCTTCAGGAACGTGAGCGAGTCCCTCTCCTCCTGCAGAGTGCGGAGGCGCGCGGCTGCTTTCTGCAGCTCGCTGATCTCGTGCTTGTAATGAGCGATGTTCTTGTCGATCTGGGACAGCAGCTCCTTCTCCTTCAGTTCTGCGCGATGTAAAGCCACCCTCTCGTCCTCATTCAGTGCCGTTCTCAGGCGGGTGAACTCAGCTTTGATTCGCTCCTTCACCCCAGTCATAGATCCCTGTCGAGCGACACGGATTCTAATGATTGACCATTCCCCTCTAAATTTCGATTTAAAGCTTTCGTGACTGCAGGGATTCATATTCTTGGTTCTTTCGGTAAAATCATGTAGAAGGGAAATAATAAATTAATAAAAATAAAATAATACAATTTTCACGACGTTTCCCCTCTACATGAAGCAGTCCCCCTCCTTAGCTTCCTTTCGTTCGTCTCTCAAAGTTCACCCATTCCCTTCCTCTCCCCTCACCCCTCCCCTCCTTCCCACTCCTCCCCTGCCCTTTCACGACCCCTATGTGCCCTCTGTTACTGTCACGGATTTATTGGCCCTGCCGTCTAACTTACTCTATTGTTACAGTTTTTGTTTATAAAGCGCCATGAGAGAACGCACTCTATAAATATAAGATAAGATTTTCCATGAGCCATGGTTATTATTTTTTATTATTCTGCTTGTTTGCCCAGAAATATCTCTCTTGTATGTATGTTGAAGTTCTTTTGCACCGTACATAACCAACTTGGTTGCAAGCATATTTTTGCAAGGTCCTGCCAAGTTTTGAGAGTAGAGGGCAACGCTGTTGCTTTGTGGTATTAATTGAGTAACTTCTCAGCATTGTGAAGTTTGGCCAATACCAGTTAGATTTAATGTTCTTTTAGCTGCCCGGTGCTTCGCTCATTTTTGTGAGCTTCACTCCTCTGCCCTCCACTGTTGCTGGATGGCGACTGCCTCCAACTGCCCAGGAGCGTCCTTCATGAGCATCCTCCTTCACAGAGGCCAATCTTGACATTGCTGGTACCGGTCATCGACAAGTCCACTCAGCCCCACATCCTCATGTACCACATCAGCTCCGTCTCTTTTCTAGCCCATGCTATGCCCGTTTATCCCCCTCTATCTGGTCAAACAAAAGCTTATTGGGCATGCGTGGCACTGTGGATCACGCTGTAATGTTGCAAAGGCTAAAATTGCTACATGTTTCGGATTGTGCAATCAAGTGGATTCGCAACGACTTATCTCACCGATTTCAAATTGTGTCCATAATGGGGGACTGACAGGACCCCGAAAACTAAAGGAGTTCCTCAGAGCTCTGTGCTTGGCCCTGTTCTGTTTTCTTTCTATTTCAACAAGAAGGCATCTCCAATCTGCACTTTGACATTTACGTTTTTGCTGATGACACAGCCCCAGCATCTACAACAGGGCTTCGATGGACTTCAACTTAATGCCCTAAAACTGGTCCTCAACATTTACAATTTGCTGCATAGACATGCCTCTCGACATGTCAGCAAACGCCAATTAAGATAGCACTTTATTTCAAAATACTATTAAGGCCTTTAATTTTGACAAAGGTACATTTTTACAATTCAAAATTTAATTCAATATTTAGCCAGACACCTTCTGTTTGTCTGAAACATGGTTTACCTCACATATAAATCCTAGCCTAATGAAATTTACGGATATAATAATTTGTGATTAGACAATCAAGAGGAGGTGTGGTAGTATATGTGAAAATTGACCTACGTTGCATACAACTTTCTACTGTAATAAACCCGGGCTCTTTTGAATATATTATGGTCACAATTTATTCTCCAGTTAACCAACATTTTGCTCTGATGTGTTGCTATACACCGCCAAACAGTAAAATATCAAATCAATCTCTGGATTAGATAGAATCAAACATTATTTTCCCATTTGATGATGTCTGCAAATAGGTGAAGCTCTCATTGAATCACTCATTGACTACTGTGATGCTGCTTATAGATCCGATCCTAATGAATCATTAAACCGACTAAACCAGATTCATCATTATGCTCATCGATTTGCACTGGGTGGACCACACAGGACCCACCATTGTGACATCTAATTAAAAATCCAATCTCACTTTACTGGATCCAAGAAGAAATCTACAGTGGGCCCTGTTCATCCACAAAATCCTGATTGGCAAATCTACGCTGTACTGAGCTAATTCATTCATCCCATTGCCAAATCCAAGAAATCTAAGGCGTCCATCTAATTGCCTTTAACTATCCAAAGAACAAACATTGGAATAGGTGACAAAGCCCTTGCCATTGCAGCACCAACGTTTTGGAAAAAAAAAAAAAAAACCTTGTTTCCTTCGCATCATAAATATTACTTCAAAAAATATTCTGAAACCAGGCACGTTTCGTACACAAGGGGCGTTGGGGCGCTGCCCCACCAATCAGCTGGAGATGAGAAATATTTTTTCTACTACAAATACTTTTCTCTAAATTGTTTTGTTGTGTTGAAAAATATACATAAAATGATTCGTTCAACGTGAATTTCCTAATGAAGATAACATTTTAAGTTGTTTATATTAGAAACCGCTGCAACGCCACAGTCTGATTTGTGCCTCAGGGATATCTCGGGATGGCTGTGAAGGCGTCCGAGTGAGGGCTATCTCTTCATTCATTGCGATTAGTTTCTAGAATTTTATCCACACCGTTTGAGACCCATTCAGGGTGGTGAAAATGGCGCCCATGGCTCTAATGATGATGTCACAACGCTAGGTTGCACTGTGCAAATGTAGCAGGTCACGGCCTACACATAGGTGGGTGTATGACGGTATGTGGCTGTTATTGTACAGTATGCGGTGTCTTGGTTTCCTGGGCTAATTCGTTGAGTCGTGTCAGCTGATCTTTAATTGTACTTTAGGCTTTTGGCAGTGTCAAAGTCTGTATTTTGCACGTGGAGATCAATCGACATATTCTGATTGAGTATGGTGCTGAGGCTCTTTAGATGAGTAGAAAACTGCATCCTGGAGTCTGCGACCACCACACCTGATCCTCCCACAAATGTTTTCGCCTGCAGAACCTCTGATTTTACTGGATTAAGCAGCGTTTCACTTCGTGCAAACCACATGTGCATTGCTGACATGCAATTTTCAAAGTCACCGAGGCTCTTCAAATCTAACTTTTAATTAACTGCGGTGTAAAATTGTCTCAGCATATAGATGGAACTTGATGTCATACGATGAGATGACATTGGCGATTGGAGAGACATATGTTGAAAATAGGAAGGGCCCGATAACGGACCCCTGTGGTACACCAACTAGACACAGCATAAGCGATGACTGTTCATCACCCAGCTTCACGAACCGTGATCGACTTATGTAGGCATGACTCCACCCACACCAGTGCCATACCTGATACACCAGCGTGCTCGTGTCCCGTGGTGGAATAATGCCTTTGATCAACGCCTTTGGTCAACCCTAACTTTTACACTCGAACTCTATAATCTATTATCTAGAACCTATAACACTATAAACTATGACACTTTCATCATGTGCTTCTATTAGGATATTTTATCTCCTAGTTAAATAAAGTTTAAGTTGATTTTTGTTTTTATCGGGTGAGAACTCAAGATTTCGAGAGAGTCTTATTTTCTTTGGTTCTTTCGGTAAAGTCACGTAGAATGAGAATAAAATAATAAATTGATAAAATAAAATAACACAATAATATTCTCACGACGTTTCAGCTAGTCACTAGCTAATCACTCAGTTATTTCAATGCTAAATTCGCCTAGTTATTTCAATGCTAAATTCTCCTGTTTGATTTGTACTAAGTGCCTCGGTGAATGTGTATGGTCTGACTTTAACGTAGCTATTTCTGTGAGCAGTTACAAGCTAATCACTCAGCTATTTCAATGCTAAATTCTATGCTAATTCCATTGTCAAGGGGTGCCTCTGCGGATGTGTATGCTTTAACTTAGCTATTTCAATGCTAAATTCTATGCTAATTCCATTGTCAAGGGGTGCCTCTGCGGATGTGTATGCTTTAACTTTTAACATAACTATTTCTGTGACCAGTCACAAGCTAATCATTCAGCCATTTCAATGCTAAATTATATGCTAATTCCTTTGTCAAGGCGCTTTGTTCCTCTCACACAGCTTAAAAGGCCGTGATCTGAACGTGGCTCTTTCACTCCAGCGCTGTCCTACCAGACAGTCTCGTCCCTTCACCTGATGAAGGCCGCTTGTGTTGTGGCCAAAACGTCGTGAGAATATTATTATTTTATTTTATCAATTTATTATTTTATTCTCATTCTACGTGACTTTACCGAAAGAACCAAAGAAGATGAATCATTGCAGTCACGAAAGCTTTAAATCGAAATTTAGAGTCTTATTTGTATGAGCGGCCTGGGTCAAAAGAATTACGAAATAAAAGAATAAAGCACAGCAACGAAGAAAATAGGAATCAGCACGAAGACAGCCACGTCACACGATAAATTAAACACACTGCACGAACATAAATTAATGCAAAGTAATAAACTCCCTGCAGCACAAGGTCGTCTTGTATATATTATACTTATACTGGTCTTACCATCTCACCGATAGCGAATGTTTTTAAGTTATTCAGTAAAATTAAGTGAGCATCTTGGCTGGAGGCACGAGATATGAACATTTTTCTTATAAAGTTGAATTGAAATTTTTTGTTCACATTTCAAGCACTCGTCACCATAATGATTCAATTTCCTGTAGATTTATTAGGGATTTAGTGACGGATGACAATTCTACGGAGTTGGCCTCACAGGGAGAGTCACAGACTCCACACGGTGGAGGTCACAGGGTCACAGAGCTGACACGCGGTACCTGCACGTCCCTGCGAGTGGCCTCCATCCGTTCCACAGACCCCTCAGCCTCACTCCTCTTCTTCTCCACCGCTCGCGTCTCCTCTCTGACTCCACTCTGTAAGAGACAAAGTCACCAGAGGAGACTCCACTCCCTGAGTGACCCCCTCTCATGCCCACTCCACACGGAGCCACTCCACAGTGGTGGCCCTGAAATGCCCACCAGAAGAGTGGTCAGGAAGTCAGACTAGACTGACTGACGAGTATACAATGCAAGAGACCACAGAGAGGGAATCAACTCATGGTGATGTTTGTTTTATGAGATGTTTCTATTAATCCCAGTAACACTGATTATTTACATGGCTCATTGTTATGCGCAGTGATGGCTTTTACCAGCTCGTGTGTGGTATCATTCACTCCTGAGTGGTTCTCACTCCCTGAGGGCCTCACCATCCGTATCTCATGCACATCCTCCAGTGTGTTGACATCATGCCCTCTATGGTGCCCTGCGATTGTGCAGACTGTGCAGATCAGGCTTTCGTCCTGCTTGCAGAAGAACCTGTAGGGGTCTCCATGCTGCTGGCATCTTCGCTCCTCCAGGCTGACAATGGGAGCCACCAGGACGTGGTCCATCAATCTCGGGTTGTTCAGGTGAGGTTTCAGGTGAGAGTCACAGAAGGAAGTCTCACACCTTAGACAGGTCTTCACTGCAGGAGTCTCTCCATCACCACAGGTGTCACAGAAGACAACTGCGGCCATCCTCTCTCCAACTCTGAGCTGCTCCACCAGGTTGGCGAGCGCCACGTTCCTCTTCAGCTGGGGCCGCTCAGGGAAGGCCGCTCGGCACTGCGGGCAGCTGAAGCTGCTCGCTCTCTCCCAGGCACCGTCCAGACACCGGAGGCAGAACGAGTGTCCGCAGCTCAGCGTGGAGGGGCACTCAAACGTGCCCAGGCAGATGGGGCAGCTCAGCTCACTGTCTACACAATCACTGGGAGATGCGCTCGCCATAGCTTTACTCGGACTCAGTTGCTCGCCGCGGCTCACGGAGGAGCAATCGCAGCAGCAGCTCACACAGGGGAGACGAACAAGGAAATTGAACTTTACTTCACCTGCAGTTAAGTTATAAATACCTTTAGACACGCCCTGGAATGTTCCACACGGTGGCCGTGCTCACCTGTGTAGACGTGGCGTTATAGACACGCACTGTTATAGCTAAAACTGATTTTTGTGATTAGTTTGTTGTCCTTCCCCTGCACTTCGAATTAGCATGGCTGGCTACGTATGCTGTGAAAGAAGTTCAACATACATACATAGCTTTGACTGGTCTCAAGTGATATAATATTTCTACAAACAAAACCCAGCAGCAGCATCAGCCAGGCACACAGCGATAATGGTTTGTCCCACAGGCTGATTGACCGGCTCGGGTCAGGATGTGTGCATTGCACACAGTGGAACCGCACCTTGTACAGACATTCTGATGTAAAGATTAACTTGTTTTTTTCCCATCTGTGTCTTTTTCCATTTTTTTCTTGCAAGGCCTGTTTGTTTAAGCTTCAAAGTCTGTAATCGTTTTCAACCTTTGTCAACTAATATTTAACTACTGGCTTCATGCGACCTATGTTTATCTGTGAAATATTTTTTTGGTTATTTATTCCTACGACACCGTTTTATTCTGGGTGGATGGTGGTTGTATGTATGCTAATCGTAGGTGTGTAGGTGGGCGAGTGGGTTAGTGTGTGGGCGAGTGGGTGAGTGGTTGGGTGAGTGGGTGGGTGAGTGGGTCAGTATATATGTTGAACTTTTTTCGCAGCGTACGTAGCCACTCGTGCTAATCGAAGGTGCAAGTGGGTGGTGGTGGAGGTTGAGTGAGTGGGGGGTTATTTGGTGAGAGGGGAGACAGATGGGCAGGAGGATGGCGTGAAGGGTGGACGAGCAGGAGGTGATGGAGGGAGGAAGGGTGGCTGGGAGGGCGTGCGGTTGAGTGCTTGGGTTCCTGGGTGGGTGGCCTCACGCATTACCACAGCGAACAACCCCTGGATAAACAAACATCGTCGTTCATTTAAGCTCGTTATCGACATGACTTTCACTGTATATTTTCCTATTATGTAAAAAAGAGGTTTTAAATCTTCATAAAATAATGATATTTTCATCACCTATTGTTAATGTTAACATTTTACATCTTGGACTCGCTGAGTTTGGCGAGTTCTATATATATTTAAAAAATGACTTGGCCACAAAAGATAGCTCAACGACAACGTGGTTTATTACGTTAACATTTCTAGCAGCCAAACACTCTAAACGCACGTTTCTAAGTGTGTGTGGTGGGGGGGAATTGGAGGACCCGGAGAGAAATCCAAGCTACCATGGAGAAAGAGACATGCAAACTCCAAGTACACGTATAGGCGTCAGGGTCGGGATCGAACCCATGCCCTCCCGTATACCAAGCGAAATAGTTAACATCTTCCAGCCACCACAGCGAAATGTAAGTAATCGCAGCGAGATATAAAAATAATAACAGAGCAACGACAACAAGGAAACGAACTGATTTCACCTGCAGATAAATTATTAACACCTCGAGACGTGCCCTGGAATGTTGCACGCGGCAGCCCGTACTCACCTGTGTAGGCGTGGCGTCACATTCACACACACACAGTGTCAAGGTTAAAGAGTCGCAATTGATATATTTTTACAAAACCCCCACGGTAACCATGAAAAAGATGATGGTTTGTCTTACAGACTGGTTACACCGGCTTGGGTGAGTCTGGGGTTTTCACGGTAAACCGCACCGTGTAAATTCTTATTTAAGCTTTTAAATTGTCGGCTTTCGCGACCAAAATTCTTCATTAAACGTGTTTTTGGGTTAGATCGCATAAATATAAACGTGTCGTTAATCCGCCACCACGCGACACATCCAATGAGTACAGTTTGTCACGTAAACAAAAACACATTTCGGCTCGGGTGAGCTGTAAGTTCGTATTTAATGTAAAAAACAGATTCCCCTATAAGCAAGGAGTTCAGAAACCAAAATAACAAAGAAATATTTTTTCTTGTTTTTTACAGTTCGTAAAGTTAAATAAAAAACAACCATCTAATTATTTCAAGAGCCCCAATGCAACTCGGTGTGAGTCCGAGAGACGGTGGTGGTGGTGGTGATGAAAACGTCTCACGAAGCAGCCGTCCCTCAAAGAGCCGATCGCCGCTTCGGAGCCGCAGGTGGCAGACCCCGTGCCCTGAACCAACTGGCGTGGCCGGCAGTAATAATAATTTAATAAATATAATTTAATTGGACCTTCATAAAAATGACAAAGATTTAGCGATTTTTTTTACATTTGTATCTATTAACATCTTAATTATTAAATAAGTTTCCTACTGACACTTAAATAATCGAACAATAATATTGTAATACTTTGATGATAATAATGCAAAATGATAATAAATTAATGATTTAACAATTTTTCGGTAATGGTAATTTAATAATATAATTTATATTTACATTTACTAAATGTCCTTTAACAATTGCTCTCGGGGTGCTATGCATGGTAAGTCATAAAATAGTGAACATCACCCAAGGAATGAAGTGAGAATGACATTTGAACATCACTAAAGGGAGAAAGACATTTTAAACAGAGACGGCTTTAGTGGAGATGTGAAGATGAGCAGCGTCTCGGAAGTCTCCTTGACCTCGAAGGGCAACGATTTGCAGAGTTTAGGTGCCACGATTGCCAAAGCACCGTCACCCCCCACGTGTCTAGCCTGGAGACCGTGGGATGGTGAGCAATGCACAAGCTGAGGATCTTGACGATCTTGATGGAATATTCGTGGCTGAAGGAGGTCATGAATGTAGTGAGGAGCAAGTCAATTTAAGGCGAAGGGGAGTCGGTTGGAGCTGCCTTTTTAACGTTTGTGTCATTGCCTCTTCCTTCTGCGAGGATCTGTGTTTACGCTCTGCAGTTCTTTCTTGGTCTCAATCTCTCCTTCTGAAAATCTGAGAAACGGGTTTATTCCTGGGGGAGTTGTTGTCCCTGGTGCATGGCCGATGGTGAGCAGTGTGTGTCGATGGTGAGTGGTGTGTCGATTGTGAGTGGTGTATGGATGATGAGTGGTGAGTAGTGTGTGAATATCAGGTGGTGAGTAATGTGTGGATGGATGCTGAGTGGTGAGTAGTGTGCGTGGATGGATGCTGAGTGGTGAGTAGTGTGTGGATGATGAGTGGTGAATATTTTTTGTCAAAGCTCACAGACAAGAAACAAGGATTTTTAATTACTTTACACGGGGTTACACACCTCACGAGGCACCCCATGGAATGTGCTCAGATCTTTAAGGAATGTAAAAACAAGCCCAGCATCACACAAACCTGTCTAGATGTACCTGTAGATTCGCGCCCTTCGTTTTAACCAGTACCAACAATGGACTTTGTAAGAACATGATCACAATCGTGAAAATAACACATCCTGAGATGCGGGCTTTCGATTCCAAGCAGTCGCCTGTGATTAAACGCGGTTCTCCAGTGAAACGAGTTGATGGTTTAAGCCCCATTTTCAATGCCAGGCATGAACACAAACGCATACAGAGTTTTGTTCTGCGATTCATTTGTCCAAAGTCCAGCTGTGAGCATTGTAGAGTCGTGGTTTGACCGCCGTGCGTCGAACATCGACAATGCAGCTGGGGTGGGTTGGTAATTGCTGCCTTCTGGTTGAGATGAGAACAGCATTTGGCGATGCATCGTTGGCGGTGGTGCGCAGGTACAACTAACACAACACATTTACAATAACCGTGTTCCGAACCTCCGTTAGGCACGGTTGGCTACGTATGGTGCGAAAGAGGTCCAACATAAATGCAACTATACAGCACTAATATACACTACACGACGACACAGTATACACGACACTACACACCACACACGATACACACTGCAGACCACACACGATACACGATTATACGCTACACTAAACTATGATACAGGACACCACTATACTACGTTGACAACATCCACACGTGCCGTAAAAAAAACTCCAATATATTCGGCCTGCATCAGGTGCAGAGATGTTATCTGCTAAGCTTCGTATGCATGAGGTCAAGGGTTCGATCCCAGCCCTGACACCTGTATATTTGGAGTTTGCATGTTCTCCCCGTAGTCGCCTGGATTTTTCTTCGGGTCCTCTGGTTTTTTCCTCCACATGTAGAAACACGCGTTTAGAGTATCTGGCTGCTATACATTTCCACGTGATAAGCAACTTCGTTGAGCTATAATTTGTGGCCAGGTCGCGTCTGATAAAGAGCTATATAGCTCAGTGGGCCTTACTTGGTAATGTAAATATAGTATATTAAGAGTTTACTTCTACGATTGTCACTTTTTGGGTCCAGCTTAGAGGCAGTATCCTTTCTGTCACACTACATTTCGAGTGCCAATATCTCCTCTCTGTCAGTCTTATTTTTAATGTCCAAGTCTCGCATGAATACAAAGCTGTACTGAACACGCCTGGTCTTAAGATGTTCAGTTCGGTCTCGTAGCTGATTTGCCTGCTTTTTCAAATATCATTGCATTCTGCCGTTCCTCCTCTTGCCTTTGCGATCCTCGCCCTTATTGTGCCTTTCGTGCAGTCGTTGTCCCATGTCAGTAGACTGCCCACGCATACAAATTCATTTACATTCACAATCTTGCTGCTTTTTTATCTGCTTCTTGCTCAATGCCCTCCCTTCCGAACATCATCGTCTCTGTCTTTTCCACGTCAATCCCTTGTCCTGTATCCTTTCCTGACTCATTATGGGTATGAACACTTCCCTGCAGTACAACTACACATTCTTCCAACCCATCTACGTCGTCCGCGAATCTCGCGCTATTTATTCCTTCTCCTGACACAGATATTTTTTTCTGTGCCGTTCTTAAAATGGCATCCATCACTCTTTCCAAGCATCTATGACGAAGTTGTTTGGTGATAGTGGACCGATACAACAATTGGGGACAGAATGGGGGTGGGGGGGTAGATATTTGTGTTCTTACCATTAAGGTCACTTCAATAGTCTGAGCGGTGTGACCGGCTGGCCGGAGTGAGGCTGCGTGCGTAACCACGGACAATCTTGCCTGGTGAACGCGTTCTGGTAACGCTTCCATACGTCACGTTTCGTGTCTCTAAATATTTTA
Organism: Petromyzon marinus; assembly: GCF_048934315.1. Taxonomy (NCBI): domain Eukaryota; kingdom Metazoa; phylum Chordata; class Hyperoartia; order Petromyzontiformes; family Petromyzontidae; genus Petromyzon; species Petromyzon marinus. Next base: position 8,551,147 of record NC_133734.1, read on the forward strand.
TTTGACCAGGTAAGGGCCAACTCGAGCTATGTAGCTCCTTTCAGAAGCGACCTCGCCAAAAATGGTAGCTCACGGAAATGCCCTTTCACATGGAAATGTATAGCAGACAAATACTCTGAACGCGTGTTTTTAAATGTGGAGGGAAAAACCGGAGAACCCGGAGAAAAATTCCACGAGAACACCAAAGAGAGAGAGAGAGAGACACCGCAAACTGCAAATATACAGCAGGTGTCAGGATCGGGACGGGATCGAACCCACGACCTCCTTCATACGAGGCGAGGTAGTTAACATCGCCTAGCTACTGTGGCACCCTTATTGTCACCCTCCCCCCTTTTTCTTTCTGCATCCACTTAAAGTGTCGATACGGCTTTAAGTCGCTTCAATGTTGTAGTCGATGTTATTTTTCGATTTTGTTGAAGTTGATATTTAATATCCTCGATCAATTACGATTGTCATGTTTCCGTGTAATAACCACTTCGTGTGATAGCTGCCCCACACTGATAATACGGAGAGAAATCCAAGCCACCATGGAGAGAGAGACACGCAAACTCCAAGTACACGTATAGGCGTCAGGGTCGGGACCAAACCCACGCCCTCCTGTATACCAGGCGAGGTAGTTAACATCTTCCAGCCACCGCAACGAGATGTAAATAATCGCAGCGAGATATAAAAATAATCACAGAGCAACGACAACGAACAAGGAAACGAACTGATTTCACCTGCAGATAAATTATTAACACCTCGAGACGTGCCCTGGAATGTTGCACGCGGCAGCCCGTACTCACTTGTGTAGACGTGGCGTCACATTCACACACAGTGTCAGGGTTAAAGAGTCGCAATTGATATATATTTTACAAAACCCCCACGGTAACCATGAAAAAGGTGATGGTTTGTCTTACAGACTGGTTGCACCGGCTTGGGTGAGGCTGGGGTTTTCACGGTAAACCGCACCGTGAAAATTCTTATTTAAGCTTTTCAATTGTCGGCTTTCGCGACCAATATTATTCATAAAACGTGTTTTTGGGTTAGATCGCGTAAATATAAACGTATCGTTTATCTGCCACCACGCGACACATCCAATGAGTAAAGTTTGTCACGTAAACAAAAATACATTTCGGCTCGGGTGAGCTGTAAGTTCGTATTTAATGTAAAAAAACAGATTCCCCTATAACCAGGGGGTTCAGAAACCAAAATAACAAAGAAAACAAATTTTTCTTGTTTTTTACAGTTCGGAAAGTTAAATAAAAAAAGACCATCTAATTATTTCAAGAGCCGCAATGCAACTCGGTGTGAGTCCGAGAGACGGTGGTGGTGGTGATAAAAACGTCTCACGAAGCAGCCGTCTCTCAAAGAGCCACACGCCGCTTCGGAGCCGCAGGTGGCAGACCCCGTGCCCTGAACCAACTGGCGTGGCCGGCAGAAATAATAATTTAATAAATATAATTTAATTGGACATTCATAAAAATGACAAAGATTTAGCGATTTTTTTTACATTTTTATCTATGAACATTTTAATTATTAAATAAGTTTCCTACTGTCACTTAAATAATAGAACAATAATATTGTAATACTTTGATGATAATAATGCAAAATGATAATAAATTTATGATGATTTAATAATTTTTCGGTAATGGTAATTTAATAATATAATTTATATTTACATTTACTAAACGCCCTTTAACAATTGCTCTCGGGGTGCTATGCATGGTAAAGCAGAAAATAGTAAACATCACCCAAGGAAAGAAGTGAGAAGGACATTTGAACATCACTAAAGGGAGAAAGACATTTTAACAGACGGCTTTAGTGGAGATGTGAAGATGAGCAGCGTCTCGGAAGTCCACTTGACCTCGAAGGGCAACGAGTTCCAGAGTTTAGGTGCCGCGATTGCCAAAGCACCGTCACCCCCCACGTGTGTAGCCTGGAGACCGTGGGACAGTGAGCAATGCACAAGCTGAGGATCTTGACGATCTTGATGGAATATTCGTGGCTGAAGGAGGTCATGAATGTAGTGAGGAGCAAGTCCATTTAAGGCGAAGGCGAGTCGGTTGGCGCTGCCTTTTTCACGTTTGTGTCATTGCCGCTTCCTTCTGCGAGGATCTGTGTTTACGCTTTGCAGTTCTTTCTTGGTCTCATTCTCTCCTTCTGAAAATCTGAGAAACGGGTTTATTCCTGGGGGAGATGTTATCCCTGGTGCAAGGCCGATGGTGAGCAGTGTATGTCGATGGTGAGTGGTGTGTGGATGGTGAATGGTGTATGGTTGGTGAGTAGTGTGTGAATATCAGGTGGTGAGTAATGTGTGGATGGTGAGTGGTGAGTAGTGTGTGGATATAGAGTGATGAGTAGTGTGTGGATGGTGAGTAGTGTGTGGATGATGAGTGGTGAATATATTTTTTATCAAGGCTCACAGACTTGAAACAATTATTTAACACGTAATCTTTCGCGACCATGAAGAAACAATTATTTTTAATTACTTTACACGGGGTTACAAACCTCACGAGGCACCCCATGGAATGTGCTCAGATGTTTGAGGAATGTAAAACAAGCCCCGCATCACACAAACCTGTCTAGATGTACCTGTAGATTCGCGCCGTTGGCTTTAACCAGTGCCAACAATGGACTTTGTAAGAACATGATCACAATCGTGAAAATAACACATCCTGAGATGCGGGCTTTCGATTCCAAGCAGTCGCCTGTGATTAAGCGTGGTTCTCCGGTGAAAGGAGTTGATGGTTTAAGGGTATAGAGTCGCAATTTATTTATCTTTACAAAAACCCCACGGTAACCAGGAAAAAGGTGATGGTTTGTCCTACAGGCCGTACACCAGATTGGGTGAGGCTGTGTTTTTCCACTGTCAACCACACTGTGTAAATTCTTATTCAAGATTTCAAATTCTAAGTAGGATTTAGCGACCAATATTATCCATAAAACGTGTTTTTGGGTTAATCGCGTAAATATAAAAGTGTCGCTAAACCCGCCACCACCAATGAGTAAAGTTTGTCACGTAAACAAAACATTCCGGCTAGGGGGAGGCTGTGCGTTTTGTCCAGCAAACCACACCACTGTAAGTTCCTATTCAAGGTTAACAAAAAAAGATTCCCCTCGACCAGGGGGGTCGCCAACCAAAACAACAAGGAGAGACATTTTTACTTATTTGTTTTACAAACCCGTAAGTAAAATAAAAACCAACCAACTCATTATTTCAAGAGCCGCAATGCAACGTGGTGTGAGTACTAGAGATGGTGCTGGGCCTTGATAAATAATAACGTGGCGTGAGTATGAGAGACGGTGGTGGTGATAAATAATAACGTGGCGTGAGTACGAGAGACGGTGCTGGTGATAAATAATAACGTGGCGTGAGCACGAGAGACGGTGGTGGTGGTGGTGATAAATAAAAACGTGGCGTGAGTATGAGAGACGGTGCTGGTGGTGGTGGTGATAAATAAAAACGTGGTGTGAGTATGAGAGACGGTGCTGGTGGTGGTGGTGATAAATAAAAACGTGGTGTGAGTATGAGAGACGGTGCTGGTGGTGGTGATAAATAAAAACGTGGTGTGAGTACGAGAGACGGTGGTGGTGGTGATAAATAAAAACGTGGTGTGAGTATGAGAGACGGTGCTGGTGGTGATAAATAAAAACGTGGTGTGAGTATGAGAGACGGTGCTGGTGGTGGTGGTGATAAATAAAAACGTGGTGTGAGTACGAGAGACGGTGGTGGTGGTGATAAATAAAAACGTGGTGTGAGTATGAGAGACGGTGCTGGTGGTGATAAATAATAACGTGGTGTGAGTATGAGAGACGGTGCTGGTGGTGATAAATAAAAACGTGGTGTGAGTATGAGAGACGGTGCTGGTGGTGGTGGTGATAAATAAAAACGTCTCACGAATCAGCCGCACGCCGCTCCGGAGCCGCAGGTCGCCGACCCCGTGACCTGCACCAACTGGCGTGACCGTCAAGTAATAATAATTTAATTAGTATTATTTTATTATAATGGTATTAACACGTAGGCTTTCGCGATCAATATTATTCATAATAAAGGTTTTTGGGTTAGATCGCGTTTATTTATAAATGTGTCGTAACCCTCCACCACCCAACAAGGCCAATCAGCAAAAAAAGTGTCACGTTAACAAAAGACAAATAATTCACTACTTTAGCCCACCGGTGTGTTGAAGAATGAATCCACATTTACAGTTTGAGTACGACGTTTCGCTGGTAAATACATCCAGCATCATTGGGCAATTCGCCAGAATGGTGAATTCGCCAGAATGGTGAATTGCCCGATGATGCTGGATGTATTTACCAGCGAAACGTCGTACTCAAACTGTAAATGTGGATTCACTCTTCAACACACCGGTGGGCTAAAGTAGTGAATTATTTGTCTTTTGTCAACGTGACACTTTTTTTTGCTGATTGGCCGTGTTGGGTGGTGGAGGGTTACGACACATTTATAAATAAACGCGATCTAACCCAAAAACCTTTATTATGAAGAATGGTATTATATGAATTTAATTATTATGTAATTGGAAATGTATAATTTTACGAATACAACTTTCCAGTATTCCGTCGATTAAAATTGTAATTTGTTAATGGCTGTACAATAACAGTCGCAGTGATTTTATAATTCTGTGTCTTGCTTTGTGTTGTTATGTTTTAAAGTAAAAGTTATTGCGAAACTGTTCATACCCCCCCCCCCCCCGCTGAGTGAGTGGTACATTCCGAACAGTCCAACAGCTACGGTGAGCAATGTGGATCAAAGCAAATACCGTAAACGCGATTTGTTATTATCACCACATGATAATTTGACATCTGTGGACTGACGCACATCAGAATCGAAATATTTATACTGCAGCAGGAATCCGATGACCTGTAAAGCTCTTTTGTAACAGATGTCCAGTAGGAGCACGGGGTAAGAACGTTACAACAGCAAACAGTACACAAACATGATAGTAGCGCAAGTACAAGGAAAGTTAACACATCACCATACACACATCTACAGTATTGTGGGGGCGAACGTCCCCCGCCATCACCGAATTGTCGGGGCTGTTGCCTCCCGACTCCCCCGCTACATTCGTCCCACTACCCCCCGGCTGTTCTGTGGGGTCCGGGCTACCGGCCTCCACTGCCTCGCCCTCCTGTGCTGCTGACCGCGTCAGCATGTTTCAAGCGATGGGTGATGGCGCGGCGCTTTACGCTTGCGTGCCACGGTGAGCGCGGTCGCAAAGTAGAACCCCGTCCTGCACGCCAATAAACAAGTGCGGCGTGCTGAAGCGCGATTTTCTCCCGCCCACGCTCCGTGCGCTCCGGTAATGACAAACACGCCGCTACTGCTTCGCTCCGATTTAAAGGGCCGTGTAAACAGCGACCTCGCAATAGACAATCGCGTAGGCGCGCGATCGCAACGCAGTCACACAGGTACGCGAGCGCTACGCGCTATTGTAAACAATCGTGCGGGTACATAAACACCAAACACTTCGTCTTGTGGTGTACAACCGCGCATACATATAGACACCCAGCACACTCTACCCTCCGCTTCACGCTCCCAAAAGACCACACAACACAGTTTTATCCCCCCACTAGCGATTTTATTTACTGTGAGCAAGCCGTTGAAACTACGCATAAGTGTGTGCGTCAGAGGCTGCCAGCCTACTCTCCCGGGGATTCTAGGTTGAACCTACTCTACCTATCGCCCCGCTCTCTACTCTCGATTAACTCACTCCGGACTCACTTCTCTCACACACGCTTACTTCCCCTCTGCTGCGCTGAACGCTGTAGAAGGAGGAGATTGTAGGTCGGCTCCGTCGAGAGTGGAACCTGGCTGCGTTGGAGTTCGTCACATGGACGTCCCGAACGGCTGACCCTGCTGCTCCGTGGACCGCGAAGATTTTGAAGAAGACTCTCTTGCTACCCCCAACCTCTGCGTTTTTATCCACCCTAGCGGCATTCCGTTGTTCAGGAGCGTGCTCACCCGTGCTCTTTCGTATGCAGATCTGTGACCTTTCCTGGAACAATAGGTATTCAGATGCTTCCGCCCCCGTGCCTGCCCTGTCCATTCAGGTGTCGGAATGTTCATGCCTCATTGTTCGTTGGAGTCCCTAATTGCATCTATAATAAAGGCGTGCCGCGGTTCACACACCCCAGGCGGCTCTGTCCATTCAGATGTCGGAATGTCCCTGTCGCATTGTTATTGGGGGGCCCGAATGCTACCTATGACAAAGGCGTACCGCTGTTCTCACGCTCCGTGCTATGTGTGCGTAATTGCATCCGTGGCGGCCATACGGCCTCCACCGTGACCATGTAACTTTAATATCTGGTCATGGCGCTGCGGTTCGCATCAGCTGCGGGGGGAGATCGCCCAATTTCCCGGCCGCAGGAAACCATGAAACTTAATCCCATTAGGGGTATCTGGAAGAAAACCTATCGGCCAGGTGATCTCTCCTTCCAGCTCTACGTGGGGTGTGTGTGCGTTCGTGTGGGGGGGGGGGGGGGGAAGCGAGGCGTGCCGCGTCGGCATTGTCACCCCCCGGTGGTAGTGTCGCGGCAGTGGGCACGGTCCCCGACGGAGCTACTCCGCCGCGGTGGCACCACAGTGTTCTTGGTTCTTTCAGGTGATGATGATTGCTTGTGTTGCAGTCGAAACGTCGTGAGAATTTTATTGTTTTATATTTTTATTATTTTCTTGTTTCCCTTCTACGTGGTGACTTTACCGATATAACCAAGAATATGAATCGCTGCAGTCACGAAAGCTTTAAATCAAAATTTAACATCTAAAGTAGTTTAACACGTAAAGCTTTCGTGACCAATATCCATTACACAGTTTTATTGGGGGGTTGACCATCTAACCCAAACAACCTGCATTATGAACATCTACAGTATATATAAATGTAGTGCCGTGAATTCACTCGGACGACAACCGTCTCTTTTTCCACCGTCACTTTTATTCCATCGTTCCGTACACACAGTAATTCTCTCCGTGCTCCGCCAACTCGGACACTCCGATTTACTTCAGCATCGTCCGTGCATCCCCTTCCACACACAGTGTTTCTTCCTCTATCTCTTCACACACAGTGTCTTCCCTTCCACACACAGTGGTTCGTCTTCTATCTCCTCACACACAGTATCGCTGCCATCTCTTCACACGCAGTGACTTCCCTTCCACACACAGTGGTTCTTCTTCTATCTATTGACACACAGTATCCTGTCTGTCTATTCACACACAGTGACTCCATCTATCTATTCACACACAGTGACTCCATCTATCTATTCACACACAGTGACTCTATCTCTGCTAACGCTAACTCTCCCTATCGCGATTTACTGTCTTTGGGGTTCGGCTCTCTATCTATTCTTCCCTAACATTGCCAGCTGTCTTCTTCGTATCTCTTCACCTCTCGCCAACAACTGCCCAGCAACAACTCTCCAGCAACGACTCTCCAGCAACAACTCTCTCTCCGTTCAAATCACCTCGCGTTTATCCCCTTTCGCATTAGCCTTAATTAATTGGCACATGGCTCGCTGGCCGTTTTCCGCCAGCTCGCACCTGTCCCCTCCGTCAGATATCCAGACGCCACCACTTAACACTAACAGCCTCTCGACCAATCACAGCCCTCGTGCCACGACTCCCTTAATTACTTCGGGTTGTTTACGCCACTCGTGACTCGACCACTTGTTCGACCTCATGTGACCCGTTCTCCTTGTCTGTCTGTATGTACTGTATGTGGCCAATTCCTATGCGTATTGTTTACTCCACTACATAAATATAAAAGTTAGTAGTTCCCCGTGCGTCTTGTTGACATTCGGGGCGATTGCCACAAAGTGCTTCGCTTTATTCCACCGCTTTCTTTGTTGTCGGAGTGCAGCGACGAATTCGCCTTTGGCTCCGCGTCGCCGTGGACTGCGTCTGTAGCTACGCGTTGTGGGCGAACGGCGGTGCGAGTGGTGAACCAAGTTGACGCACAGCTACAGCTGCTGCTGTTGTTGTTGTACAACATTAATGGTTGACGCACAGCTGTTGTTGTTGTACAACATTAATAGTTTACGCGCAGCTGCTGCTGTTGTTGTTGTACAACATTAATGGTTGACGCCTCATCAATGTCTCTTTAAATTCACTACGCGCGATTGTATCACCGATGTGACTTTTATTTTTATTTTGACGACAGACGTCTTCTCGTCGTTCTTGATTCGAAAGCTTTCGCGACTGCAGGAATCCCAAACTCTTTGATGTTGTTACGGTTAAAAACAAAAATATCTACGTGACTTTACCGACAAGAACCGAGGAGTTTACTTCTCATCATTTTCTCTCAAAAACCTCGCCCGTTGACTGTTTGCAGCTCAGATCTAGCACGTGGTGTGGGTATGCAGAGCCGTGAACCCCCTTATCAGTGCCCTACTTTATTACGGATCGATCCAGACATGATCGGTCACTCCGTAGTCCCTTATAAATCTCAGCGTTCATCCTACAAAGTCCCCCATCACAAGGGAGAAACACAAACAAATAGAAAAACAATGTTTTTACTCAATTTCCCTGTACAAGAATACGATTAAAACCGTATGGTTTTCTTTGGTTCTTTCGGTAAAGTCACGTAGAATGAGAATAAAATAATAAAAGAAAATAAGACAATAAAATTCTCACGACGTTTCGGCCACAATACAAGTAGCCTTCTTCAGGTGAAAGAACAGAACTGTCGGGACGACAGAGCTTCAATTAATGCTGCTCAGATTCGCAGCGTATTTTAAGCTCGGTGAGAGGCGTGGCGAGCCTTGAAAAAGGAGTTCACATATCAAAGCAGGAGAATTTAGCATTGAAAAAACTGAGGGATTGGCTTGTGACAGAAATAGCTATGTTAAAGTCAAAGTTTACATATCCACAGAGGCATTTAGTATATGGACGCTAAAGGCCTCCAATTACCAACTATTATAAAGTAATTCTAGATTTAAAGCTTTCGTGACTGCTAGGATCCATACTCTTTGGTTCTACTGGGTAAAGTCACGTAGGTGAAAATAAAATAACAAAAAATCACGACGTTTCGGCCACAACTCAAGCGGCCTTCATCAGGTGAAGGGACGAGACTGTCTGGAGGACAGCGCTGGAGTGGAAGAAGCCACGCTTAGATCACGACCTTTAAGCTGTGTGAGAAGAAAAAGACCACGCGCCTTGACAAAGGAATTAGCATATAATTTAGCATTGAAATGGCTCATTGAAATAGCTAAGTTAAAGTATACACATCCGCAGAGGTACCCCTTGACAAAGGAATTAGAGCTGGAGTGGAAGAAGCCACGCTTAGATCACGACCTTTAAGCTGTGTGAGAGGAAAAAGGCAAAATGCCTTGACAAAGGAATTATCATATAATTTAGCATTGAAATGGCTCATTTAAATAGCTAAGTTGAAGTATACACATCCGCAGAGGTACCCCTTGACAAAGGAATTAGCATCGAATTTAGCATTGAAATAGCTGAGTGATTAGCTTGTAACTGGTCACAGTTACAAGCTGTCCTACCAGACAGTCTCGTCCCTTCACCTGATGAAGGCCGCTGTGTTGTGGCCGAAACGTCGTGAGAATATTATTGTGTTATTTTATTTTATCAATTTATTATTTTATTCTCATTCTACGTGACTTTACCGAAAGAACCAAAGAAGACGTTAAAGATATGAATGCATGTGGGGTATATGATGATGCGGACTATCTGAAATTTGTTTTACACAAAACGCTATTTTTGCGGGGTATATGCGTATGCGGGCTATATGCGGGAAAATACGGTACACACCGCGTATCGACGATGGAGTCCTGTGGATGCTGACAGACGTGGACGAGGTCGAGCCTTGGCGACCACCAGCTGAACTTTAATTGGTTGCACGCCAAGAGATTGAACAGGAACAGCGGCACTTGAAGGAAGCCGATGATAAGCACCAACTCTGATAATAATATGCACTGTCCTTTTTTGTTTGCATTTTGACTGCTTGTGTTGTGGTTATAGCAAACATGATGCCTTGCATAAAGGTGTCAGTTTTTGTGCCAGTTAAAAGGGTAAAACCTATTCCTATATCTTGTTTCTGGCAAAGGAGGTCTCATAATGTAAACATTTACAGTATTCTTGGTTCTTTAAGGTGATGATGATTGCTTGCGTTGCAGTCAAAACATCGTGAGAATTGTATTGTTTTAATATTTTTTTATTATTTTATTGTTTTCCTTCTACGTGACTTTACTGAAAGAACCAAGAATATGAATCCCTGCAGTCACGAAAGCTTTAAATCTAAATTTTACATCTACAGTAGTTTAACACGTAAAGCTTTCGCGACCAATATCCATTACACAGTTTTATTGGGGGGTTAACCATCTAACCCAAACAACCTGCATTATGAACATGTACACTCTACAGTATATATAAATATACAAGTTAGTAGTTCCCCCGTGCGTCTTGTTGACATTCGGGCTGATTGCCACAAAGTGCTTCGCTTTATTCCACCGATTTCTTTGTTGTCGGAGTGCAGCGACGAATTCGCCTTTGGCTGCGCGTCGCCGTGGACTGCGTCTGTAGCTACGCGTTGTGAGCGAGCGGCGGTGCGAGTGGTGAACCAAGTTGACGCACAGCTACAGCTGCTGCTGTTGTACAGCTACAGCTGCTGTTGTTGTTGTACAACTACAACAACAGCTACAGCTGCTGTTGTTGTACAGCTACAGCTGTTGTTGTTGTAAAACATTAATAGTTGACGCACAGCTACAGCTGCTGCTGTTGTTGTACAGCTACAGCTGCTGTTGTTGTACAACATTAATGGTTGATGCACAGCTACAGCTGCTGTTGTTGTACAGCTACAGCTGCTGTTGTTGTACAACATTAATGGTTGATGCACAGCTACAGCTGCTGTTGTTGTACAGCTACAGCTGTTGTTGTTGTACAACATTAATGGTTGATGCACAGCTACAGCTGCTGTTGTTGTACAGCTACAGCTGCTCTTGTTCTTGTACAACATTAATAGTCGACGCACAGCTACAGCTACTGTTGTTGTTGTACAACATGAATGGTTGACGCACAGCTACAGCTACTGTTGTTGTTGTAAAACATTAATAGGTGTCGCACAGCTGCTGCTGCTGTTGTTGTTGTTGTACACCATTAATAGTTGACGCACAGCTGCTGCTGTTGTTGTACAAAATTAATGGTTGACGCACAGCTGCTGTTGCTGTTGATGTTGTACAACATTAATAGTTGACGCACAGCAGCTGTTGTTGTTTTACAACATTAATGGTTGACGCCTCATCAATGTCTCTTTAAATTTATTACGCGCGATTGTATCACCGATGTGACTTTTATTTTTACTTTGACGACAGACGTCTTCTCGTCGTTCTTGATTCGAAGCTTTCGCAACTGCAGGAATCCCAATCTCTTTGATGTTGTTTCGGTTAAAAAACAAAAATATCTCCGTGACTTTACCGACAAGAACCGAGGAGTTTACTTCTCATCATTTTCTCACAATAACCTCGCCCGCTGACTGTTTACAGCTCAGATCTAGCACGTGGTGTGGGTATGCACAGCCGCCAACCCCCTTATCAGTGCCCTACTTTATTATGTATCAATACAGACGTGATCGGTCACTCCGTAGTCCCTTATAAATCTCAGCGTTCATCCTGAAAAGTCCCCCATAACAAGGGAGAAACACAAACAAATAGACAAACACAATGTTTTTACTCAATTTCCCTGTACAAGAATACGGGTAAAACCGTATGGGTTGACAGGTTTGGGTATGAAACAGCAGTCAACCCCTTATCAGTGCCTTACTTTATTACGAACAATGCAGCCGACATTACTTAGCACGAGGTTACAAACGTCACGAGGCACTCCGTGGAAATGTGCTCAGGTGGTCAAGGTCATAGACACGAGCTTCGTATCGCACGCAGCTGTCTAGACGCAACGTGAGACACGTTACACGGTCGGCTTTGACCACTTCCAGACGGGGTCAGGTCCACTCGCTACGACTCTCAGTGGGAGCTGCGCTCGCCACGACTCTCAGTGGCTTCTTCTCACCGATAGCCGCTCGCTGTGGCTGAGCGACGCTGTCCCTGGAGCGCACACGGCAGCAACGAACCAAGACACGAATCGACTGTCACCTGGGTAGACAGGAGCGTTGTTGGGGTTTACGGGTCGCTATTTTTACAAAATCCACAGTGGCCAGGCAAACGGTGATGGTTTGTCTCTTGGACTGATTTCGTCGGCTATGGTGAGGTTCTGTGGGTTTCTGCACCAAGCCGTACCTTGTAAAACATTCTTATTAAAGTTTTTTTTAAGTAAGTCGTCTTTATCATTGCCATTATTTAAGCATGACAGTTTAAGATCCTTAAAAAATGATCAACTTAATGTTGTTACATTTTTAACACATTATCTCCCAACTTCACGTGTAAATGAGTGGGGGATCATATGGGAGGGTAGGAGAGTGATCGTGTGGGTGGTTGAGTAGGTGTGTGTGTGTAGGTGGAGATTGGTGTTGTAGTGGTTAGTGCACTGTGCTATGAACCTGACGATCCAAGTTCAATTCCCACTCATGGCCACCAACACCAATGACCATTGTCTGAACCGGTCATGGACCTCCCTTAGGTCGTTTCAGCCTTAAATGAGTGCCTTGGTGTGGAGTATAAATGTCACCACTCGGGAGACAAAGGCTGCAGGGCTTGGTGCTAGACACCCACCCACTCGTGTGCCGTGCCGGCCTTCATAGATGCTCGCTAACAGCACTTGCCCAACAGTCTGTTCAGGCTATATGGGGGATCTTTGCCTTTGTACGGGTGGGTGAGTGAGCGGGTTTGCAGGTGATCAGGTGGGAGGGAGATCATCCGAGAATGGGCGCTTAAATATTTATGAGGTGGGCAGGTGGGAGGGTGGCAGGATGGGCAGGTGTATGGCCAAGCAGGTGTGCGCAGGTGGGAGGGAGGGTCTCTGTCGACGGCTGGGGGGGGTAGTAGGTTAGGGAGTTGCAGGTGTCGGGTAGGAGAGTGTTGGGTGCAGGTGAATGGGTGGTGGTCATCATTACCAAGCGTAGTCATCATCTTCGTGCTCTTGATGATCATATATCAGTCAGGATCCATTCATCATCATAGCTCATGATGACGAGGAACAAGCAAACTGAGAGTGCTGCTATAAATACCACGAGACGCGCCATGGAATGTGGCCCAAGACAGCACTTACAAGACAGCACTTACCTGTGAAGGCGTAAGCTGTAGATTTACAAACCGTGCCGGGTTTAATCTCCGATAATATAACATCTATACAAACAAAACAACAGTAACCATCCCAAAAAAATACATCTTTACACAAGTCAGTCTGAGCTATGAGAGAGTCACATTCACATCCTGGATGACAATCTTGACAATAGATTTTCAGATTTTATTTATTATTCACCGAGAACACATTGACCCTTGACCCACAATACAATGTGATTACAATTCACAGGTAACCCAGAACACAATCAAGTCTATGTATATTTACGCGATCTAACCCAATAAACCTTTATCATTGATAATATTGGTCGCGAAAGCCTACGTGTTAAAGTGGATTTGTTTAACCAGGTGGGAACTCAAGAGACCAGGATGAGTCTCGGTTGCAAGAGTGATGATAATGATGCTGCTTCTGCTGATGATGATTCTGGTACTGCTGATAATGATTCTATCATTATGGATGCTGCTGGTTCTACTCCCGATGCTGATGATGATAATGATGGAGCTACTGCTGTTGGTGCTGTTGCTCCTATTCTTAGTTCTTTCAGTAAAGTCACGTTGAAGGGAAACAACAAAATAATAATATATATAAAACAATACAAATTCTCACGACGTTTCGACCATAACACAAAGGTCGTCTTCAGGTGTGTTGCTCCTGTTACTAATTCTGCTGCTGCTGAAACTTCTGCTGATTCTGATGATGATCGAGTCGAGTTGCATTTGAATTTAACGAGGTGAGAACTCAGGAGATCAGGATGAGTCTCGTTGACAAGGGTGACCTGGGTCACATAAATGAAAAAAAACAAGTCAAACCCATGCCAGCAATGACGCAAGTAGAAATCTCACCCCCAGCCCAGAGCACAATGCGATTCGCGTTCACACAACTACACAACTGGTACGATATAATCAATGCGTCTCAAATCATCTACGCGTTGCTAAACAGCCTGAGACTTGAGGTAGGTTCACACCAGATTGGTGTCTCATGTTAATGAGGGGTGCCGTGGTGGCTAGGAGATGTTAACTCCCTCGCCTGATATGCAGGAGGTCTGTGGTTGAATTACGACCCTGAAAGCTGCTGTATATTTGGAGTTTGCTTTGTCATTATCCCTGTAATAACACACAGTGTCTCTGTGTTATTAATGCGTGTTGAGACAATATTATTCGCGTTGTAGTGTAAGGTAGATCTTCACTCTAGATATATATCAGGCTTAATTAACATACATCAAAGTCAAAAGATAGTTCCAATTTTTGTCAACAGAGAAAGGTGTTATCCCATGAATCGAAGGTTGTGGCTGGAGGTCCAAAGATATAAAAATGTTAAACAAAACAAACCTTTATTACGAAAAATATTGGTGGCAAAAGCCCTCCTACTAGGTTTTAAAATGGATTCTCTCTCTCCAAGCCCTGCAAAATAAAACTACTTTGTGTGGGTAGAGGAGTCCCTCGACCCCCGGTTATAACAAAAATGCTTCATCCCAGCGACTCTCGGCACACGCCACGAGTAGTCCCCCCCTAGTGATGCCATCCCATTCCCACCCCATTCCCACCCCTGGTTTATCGCCCAACGAGCGAGTGACCGCGAGGGGGATGGCGCGCGTCACCCCGTAGCGTCACGTGACGCGTGTTCCCAGCACGCCCGCGGTGGAACTCCGCTCAACGCCGAGAGCGTGGAGAGTATTCCCCGCCCTCCCCTACCAGTGCGCTAACCACTGCACCACCGCTCCACCCCACGCTAAGCACATGCCCCTCTATACACTAAAGACAAAAATCCCCTGTGTAGCTTTAACAGACTGTTGGGTCAAGTGATGTTAGTGAGTAGGCTAGCCTGGCAGAGACCCGCCTTTGTATCCCCAGGGGCGATATTTTCTCATTGCAGCAGGTACTCATTTGAGGCTGAGTCGACCTACGGGAGAACCAAGACCGATTCAGAAATTCGATATCAATGGTTTTAGTAAACAGGTACTGGGCATTCCCTAGGTCGACTCAGCCTCAAATGAGTACCTGGTGCAATGAGAAAATATCGCCAATGGGGAGACAAAGGCGGTCGGGCGTGGTGCTGGCCACCCACCCCCTCATGTACCATTCCGGCCTTCATAGGTGCTCGCTAACAGCACTTGCCCCAACAGTCTGTTCAGGCTATACGAAGGATCTTTGTCTTTATATATTGTGTGTCTATGTAGCCTTAACAGACTGTTGGGGAAAAGGCTGTTCGTAGCAAGTAGCAGCGCCTGTGAAGGCTGGCACTCTCGCACACGAGGGGATGGGTGGCCAGCACCAAAACAAAAATACACAGACAGACACAGTAACAAAGACACAGACACAGTAACAAAGACACAGACACAGTGACAAAGACACACACAGACAAAGACACACAAACACAAAGTAACAAAGACACACACACAGACAAAGGCATACACACCAACCCACTAACCCAAAGAAAATGATCCCCCGTGTGGCCTTAACAGACTGTAGGGGCAAGTTCTGTTTCCTAGTAGCACCTATGAAGGCCGGCACTGTGGCACACGAGGGTGTCGGTAACCAGCACTACGCCCGACCCGCCTTTGTCTCCCCAGTGGCGATGTTTGCACATCAAACAGGCACTCATTTGAGGCTCAGTCGACCTGGGGGAGATCCAGGACCGATTCCGATAATCGTCACTGGTGTTGGTGAACCGGTCATGGGCCTCCCCAAGGTCGACTCAGCCTGAAGAGTTTCTGGTACGGTGTGTAAACATCAACACTGGGGAGACAAAGGCGGCCGGGCGGGTTGTTGGCCACCCACCCCCTCGATTTTGGACAATTTTTGACCCCCCCCCCACGTCACAAAAAGTAGAACGTGTTGTCTTTATTTATTTAGAGTTGCGCATTTTGATGTGACGTCACATTTCTCACCCCTCGTCACACATCGTCACAAATGTCTAACCCTCCCCTAGGTGGGTGACGTCATTTATGTACGGCCATAGGTGCTCGCTAACAGCACTTGCCCCAACAGTCTGTTAAGGCTGCACGGGAGATCTGTCTTTGTGTGCGTGAGTCTGTGCGTTGTGCCCGTTTCTCTGCGCTGCTCACACTCCGTGCTCTCAGGACGCACGACTCAGATCCAGAATCGTCACTGAGTCACCAACACCACCCCACACACACAGTGCGGGGTAGAGAGGCTGACTAAACGCGTGGTGAATGCAGTGCAGCAGCTCCATAGAGTCG
Source organism: Petromyzon marinus (assembly GCF_048934315.1). Taxonomy (NCBI): domain Eukaryota; kingdom Metazoa; phylum Chordata; class Hyperoartia; order Petromyzontiformes; family Petromyzontidae; genus Petromyzon; species Petromyzon marinus. The sequence continues at coordinate 8,567,547 of NC_133734.1, forward strand.
GCGCTGTAAAACGACAGCAGCCCCGCCTCCCAGTGCAGGTGACACCCGACTCTCCGGGGAGGATCCCTCACCGGCACTGAGGTCCAGACACCACCATGAATCACGTAGCAGCTGTTGTTATATTTATATAAAACCCAGGATGAGTCGTTGTGTCCCAGCCTGCACTCTTTACCACGCCCTTTCCGTGCGATCGTCCCGTACGTGACTCCAACCTCACAGCGCCGCGTCGCAACCCCCACGTCCACCTCCCAGTAGTGCTGACCCGACGAGAAGCTCTCTGAGCACAGGGCATGTGGCCAGGCATCAAAGCGGTGTGGGTGATCGGGGCGACCCTGGGAGACAGCGGTCAGCGTCACCGTCCTGAGGTCCGAGGAAATCTGGAGTTTGTTGTAGGCCGAGTTTGGGTCCACAGTCGGTGAGCGTCCGTCTGCAGTAACGATAATCACAGTAGCCGTGGTAACAACAGCACCACTTTAACAATATCACTCGTGCACTAACACGCACGTACACTACAATAGAGCAATTCATGAGCATTGTTACACAACGTTGTAGTGCGTAGCTAGCGGTGTGATGACATCTAACGGGCACTTTGTCAATCCACTGCCTCCCTACACCGTGCGGGTCGCGGGGGATATTTGACCATACTTCACCACGCCGGTCACCGCGCGTTGGCGAAGTCAGGCAGCGCAGCTGGCGAGAGCACAGAAGTACAGTACAGCGGTGCGTTTGTCTGCCCTGCTACCTGCTGCCCCGCCACGTAGCCCCGCAGCCTGTAGCACCTGCTAGGCAGGGTGGTGACTGCCCCACCACGTGACCCCGCAGCCTGTAGCACCTGCTAGGCAGGGTGGTGGCTGTCCCACCACGTGACCCTGCAGCCTGTAGCACCTGCTAGGCAGGGTGGTGACTGTCCCACCACGTGACCCCGCAGCCTGTAGCACCTGCTAGGCAGGGTGGTGGTGACTGCCCCACCACGTGACCCCGCAGCCTGTAGCACCTGCTAGGCAGGGTGGTGACTGCCCCACCACATGGTCCCGTAGCCTGTAGCACCTGCTAGGCAGGATGGTGGTGGCTGCCCGGGTGGGGCTTTGCGAGGTGCCAGGAGGTGGGGCGCTCTGTCCGCTAGGGCTGCACGATTTGGGGAGAATCTCTAATTGCGATTTTTCTGACAGATGTTGCGATTTGATTTGCGATTAAAAAAATTGTAAATCAAGCTTCAGTTCGATATTCATTGTGATAGATTTAAAACACGTGATGGAGCATTGCCACGTGATACCATCACAATATGAACTGCTCTTTCTATTCTAATGCAAGGATGAGAACTTTAAAGATATTAATTGTTTCCAACGTGTATTTATTAAAATATTTTAATTTAAAAAGAACAATCAAACATGTAACAACTGTTAAGTTTAATAAATAAAGTCATATTAATGAAACACGAAACAATTCCAAATAGAAACTGACAGGACTTTTTTAATCGCTAAAAATCGTAGCCATTGCGATTTGCTAATCGCATTGTTTCCAATTGCGATTTCGATTTGGAATCGATTAATCGTTCAGCCCTACTGTGCGGTAGTGCCCGTGGGAGGCAGTGGATCACAGCAGCAACAGCGTGGATATAAACACCGCCATAGCGTCTCTGTGTGTGTACAACAAACACAAACATCTCCCGTGTGTCACCTTTCACAGACTGTAGGAGCAAGTGCTGTTGGTGAGCACCTGTGAAGGCCGGTACACTCGTGTGTGTGTGATAGTGTAGTGATGTACACTGTGTGATAGTGTAGTGATGTACACTCTGTGTGTGTTAGTTTAGTGATGTACACTGTGTGTGTGTGATAGTAGTGATGTACAGTGTGTGTGATAGTGTAGTGATGTACACTGTGTGTGATAGTGTAGTGATGTACACTCTGTGTGTGAGTGATAGTGTAGTGATGTACACTCTCTGTGTGTGTTAGTTTAGTGATGTACACTGTGTGTGTGTGATAGTGTAGTGATGTACAGTGTGTGTGATAGTGTAGTGATGTACACTGTGTGTGTGATAGTGTAGTGATATACACTGTGTGTGTGATAGTGTAGTGATGTACACTGTGTGTGTGATAGTGTAGTGATGTACACTGTGTGTGTGATAGTGTAGTGATGTACACTCTGTGTGTGTGTATGATAGTGTAGTGATCTACACTCGTGTGTGTGTGTGATAGTGTAGTGATGTACACTGTGTGTATGATAGTGTAGTGATGTACACTCTGTGTGTGTGATAGTGTAGTGATGTACACTCGTGTGTGTGATAGTGTAGTGAAGTACACTCGTGTGTCTGTGTGATTGTGTAGTGATGTACATTAGTGTGTGTGTGTGATAGTGTAGTGATGTACACTCGTGTGTGTGTGTAGTGATGTACACTGTGTGTGTGATAGTGTAGTGATGTACACTCTGTGTGTGTGTGATAGTGTAGTGATATACACTGTGTGTATGATAGTGTAGTGATGTACACTCTGTGTGTGTGATAGTGTAGTGATGTACACTCGTGTGTGTGTGTGATAGTGTAGTGATGTACACTCTGTGTGTGTGTGATAGTGTAGTGATATACACTGTGTGTATGATAGTGTAGTGATGTACACTCTGTGTGTGTGATAGTGTAGTGAAGTACACTCGTGTGTCTGTGTGATTGTGTAGTGATGTACATTAGTGTGTGTGTGATAGTGTAGTGATGTACACTCGTGTGTGTGTGTAGTGATGTACACTGTGTGTGTGATAGTGTAGTGATGTACACTCTGTGTGTGTGTGATAGTGTAGTGATATACACTCGTGTGTGTGATAGTGTAGTGATGTACACTCGTGTGTGTGTGATAGTGTAGTGATTATGTCCACTCGTGTGTGTGATAGTGTAGTGATGTGCACTGCGTGTGTGTGATAGTGTAGTGATGTACACTCGTGTGTGTGTGTGATAATGTAGTGATGTACACTCGTGTGTGTGATAGTGTAGTGATGTACACTCGTTTGTGTGTGTGTGTGATAGTGTAGTGATATACACTCGTGTGTGTGATAGTGTAGTGATGTACACTCGTGTGTGATAGTGTAGTGATGTACACTCGTGTGTGTGTGATAGTGTAGTGATGTACACTCGTGTGTGTGATAGTGTAGTGATGTACACTGTGTGTGTGATTGTGTAGTGATGTACACTCGTGTGTGTGTGTGATAGTGTAGTGAAGTACACTCGTGTGTGTGTGATAGTGTAGTGATGTACACTCGTGTGTGTGTGTGATAGTGTAGTGATGTACACTGTGTGTGTGATAGTGTAGTGATGTACACTCGTGTGTGTGTGTGATAGTGTAGTGATGTACACTCGTGTGTGTGATAGTGTAGTGATGTACACTCGTTTGTGTGTGTGATAGTGTAGTGATATACACTCGTGTGTGTGATAGTGTAGTGATGTACACTCGTGTGTGATAGTGTAGTGATGTACACTCGTGTGTGTGTGATAGTGTAGTGATGTACACTCGTGTGTGTGTGTGATAGTGTAGTGATGTACACTCGTGTGTGTGTGATAGTGTAGTGATGTACACTCGTGTGTGTGTGTGATAGTGTAGTGATGTACACTCGTGTGTGTGTGTGTGTGTGATAGTGTAGTGATGTACATTCGTGTGTGTGATAGTATAGTAATTTACACGGGCAATCCTCAAGGTGTCTGGATCTCCCTGCCTCAAGCAATAATAATGAATCCTAAACATCTTAGCCCTAGTGTGTGTGCGTGTCAGACTCACACGCAGAATAGCAATAGCATGCTCACTCAATTATACACACGTATAGTGTTAAAAGAGCTCATGTAATAGTGATTTGCACTCATCTGTGTGTATGTGCTATATTTTAAAGTGTAGTTATATTAATGTATGTTGCCGCGACGCTCCCGGGGCCTTCGCTAAGGCCTCCCCTCCTTCCACCGGCTCTTCAGCAGCAGCAGCAGCCTTGGGGCCCCAGGCAAGTCGCGACGCATCAATCGTACGGGGGCTCCCCTCACGCATCTAACGGGGTTAGGGTCCATCCTCGCGGGGTCATCTCTGGGGGGCCGGGCTCGGGCCCTGCACATTAGTGTCCATCTGCCGGGTGGCCCAGGCGGACCCGCCAGTGGAATGCACTTGCGCATCGCGTGGTGGCGGCCGCTGCCGTGTCCTCGGCGGTGGTGGGGTACGTGCAAGGGATCGAGGTGCAAATCTTGGTGGACATGGATGGTTTCTGAGTCCATTTTTCGGTTTCTGCCATGCAGCGTTGGGCCGTTGCGGCCGGTTCAAGGAGCTTGTGTGGCTGCGAATGGCGGCAGCCTTGGCATTTTGGGTCACATTGTCGCTTCGATCACAATTGGCGAAATTGAATTGGTGGGGCCCATTCTTGTCTCCAGGACCTTGGCACTGCCATGTCTCTTGGGGACTGACTTTTTGGCCAAAATGCCCGTGCGAATTTTTGTTGACCAAGGTTGTGTAGAGATGCCGTCGGGGGGGGGGGGGTGGTTGCACTTTCTGCATTCTCCCACTGTACTGTCCCCCCTTGCCACCAGTGTGTGGGCCTTGACTAAGGTGTCTGTGACGGTTCCACCTGGGTCACAAATCCTACAACCCCTCAGGCTGTGCAGACCATTAAAATTGCATTCCCCGGAGGCAAGTATCCTCTTGTCTCCCTCCAATTACTTTTCGAGGTCGGACGAGTAGGTAGGCGCCTTGACGGCCATGTCGGCGGGCCAGGACCCCTTTTTACAGGTCCTAAATTCGGGGCCCTCGCCGATCGTCGTTCCAGCTGGTGCCGTTTTAGCGGACGCTACCCCGGGCCCCCCCTCCCGATGATGCTAGGCCGGCTGGAGAGTTTGTGGCTGGTATGTTGCACAAGGGGAGGACCGACGCATCATGGATCGATGTGTTGTGTCACGAGTGGCTCCACGAACTCATCGTGAGGTTCACAAATGTGTTTAGCCAGAGTAAATTCGATCTCGGTCGCACCACTCTCCTGGAACAATCACATAGATACGGGAAACTCGACCCCTATTCGGCTAAATTCATACCACTTTAGCCCGGCAGAAAAGGATCATGTCCGCTCCGCAGGTGACGAGATGTTGGCAGCGGACATTTTCTCCCCATCCACTAGCCCTTGGGGTGCCCCCTTTGCGCTAGTCAAGAAACGGGATGGGAGTCTCCGTTTCTGTGTCGACTTCTGTAAATTAAACAAGATCTCGGTGGCTGATGCATATCCATTGCTTCGCATGATGATTCCCTGGACGCTCTCTCGGGTGCGCGGTTCTTTTCGACCCCAGACTTGCTCTCGGGCTTCTGCAGTTGCCACTGGACGAGGCCTCTAGACCCAAGACAGCGTTCCGCACACCCCAGGGGCTGTTCCAATTCAATCGGCTTGCTATGGGTCTCCATTCGGCCCTGGCCACCTTCCAGCATCTCATGGAGATGGTCTTGGCGGGGCTGCAGTGGAAATCTTGTTTAATCTACTTGGATGATGTTATTGTTTTCGGCCGTACGTTTGACGAGTACTTGCAATGCTTTGAGGCAGTGTTCCTCAAAGTGTGGGCCGCGGGCTTGAAGTTCAAACCACAGAAATGTCATTTATTGCAACCATCGGTGAAGTATTTGGGACACATTGTGAGTGCGTCAGGTGTTGCCATGGATCCGGAAAAGACAGCTTGTGTCCGGACGTGGCCGACTCTTACATCTGTCGTTGAGGTGCGTAGCTTTGTTGGCTTCGCATCGTACTATCGTCGGTTCGTCCGCGATTTTGTGACAATTGCAAAGCCACTGCACGCACTCTCTGCCAAAGGTCAAAAGTTTTGCTGGGGGATAGAGGAGGAAGCCGCTTTTGTGGCACTTGGCACGGCCTTGGCGGATGCGCCGCCCCTGGGGTATCCGGACTTCTCCAAACCCTTCCTCCTCGACACCGATGCCAGTGACACGGGCATTGGGGCTGTCCTGGCTCAGGTGGTCGATGGGGTTGAGAGGGTTATTGCCTATGGCAGCCGTGTTTTGTCTCCCACTGAACAGAGATACTGTGTGACCCGGAGGGAGCTGCTGGCCACAGTGTTTTTCGTCCAGCTGTACAGGCCCTATTTGTATGGTAGGCGGTTTACCATCCGGACCGACCATGTGGCCCTGCAATATTCCCTGAGGATTGACCAGCCTTCGGGTCAGCTGTCCCGCTGGCTCGAGGTGCTCCAGGAGTACCCCTTCGATGTCATCCACCGGAAGGGGACTCAGCATGGGAATGCGGATGGCCTTTCCAGGCTGCCTACAGACGGCGGGTGCGCTTGTGCCCTGGGTTCTAGTCGCGGCAAGGCCCCAGTGGACACCGCGGCCCAGTTGGTTGCATCGGCTGAAGCGACCCCCCCCCTCCGGGTGTGGTGTTGCCTGTTGATTTCGGCCTGGGACTCCCCTGAGAGGTATGGTCTAAGTTGCAGATGGAGGATTCCTCTGCTGAGGCTATGACGCCGTGTTGGGCCAAATGCCCGGAGCTCAACTCCGTCGGCTGCCCCAGTGATCGCCGTGCATGACGGCTTCCTCATGCATTGGGATGCACAGTTGGAACGTTATTGCGTGGTTGTGCCCATTGGCCTGCGAGGTAAATTGACCCGAGCCATTCACAAGAAACTTATGCACCTGGGCTACAATGAGACCTTGTTGACCCTTAAATGGGTCTACTATTGGTCACGTGTGGAGGATGATGTGGCACTAATTTTGAAGGGTTGCCATGACTGTGCATGGAGGAAGGCCCCAGTTGGCCAGGATCGGGCCCCGCTGCAGTCCATCCGGGTTTCTCGTGTCAATGATTTAATGGCACTCAACATTCTGGGGCCATTCCCCGTATCCCAACGGGGCCACAGGTACCTCTTGGTGTGAGTTGTGTACCTCACACGTTGGCCTATGGCGTGGCCTCTGATGGACCAGTCGGCCTCGTCCATCATTGAGGCATTCGTACAGGAGTACGTTGTTGACAAGGGTGCACCGGAACAGCTCTTGACTGATCAGGGGCGGAACTTTTCTTCTCGGGTGCTCAAGGAGTCTGCGACCTTCTTGGCACAAAGAAAATCTGCACCTCGCCTTACCACCCCCAGTCCAACGGGATGGTAGAGCGCTTGAACCGCACCCTCACATCCATGCTGTGCCACCACGTGAGTACGTCCCAATCGGACTGGGACCTGTTCATTCCGGGGGTTCTGGCCACATATAGGTTGGTACCGCATGCCTCGACAGGGTTCTCCCTTTTTTATTTAATGTATGGCAGAGACCCGGAGCCCCCGATGCACGTCCAGCTGGACTTGGGGCCTTCAAAAAATGCTCACCAGTGCCTGCCCCAATGAAATTCGCACTCGACTGGTTGCGCGAGGCACGGCAGGCGACCTTGGATAATTCGGCCAGCCGGCAGGCGGCTAACGAGCGCTTGCCCAAACACCAGGCTGTCGGCCCCCAAGTACCTGTTGGCACATCACCTTAATTGCATCGCCCTTGGCAGGGCCCTGTCGAAGTCATAGAAGTCCGCCGACCGCAGTGCATCCGTATTCAGTTGGGCCGCCGCCACTGGTTTGTGCACCCATCTCGGCTCAAGCGGGTTGTACTGCCTGGCCTCACTGATTCATCCCCACTTCAGGAGCGGCCGGCGATTGATGCGTCCGACAATCCGGGCCGCACGGGTTGTTATGGCGCGAGCAATGCCTTGCCTGTGTATGTGCCTGCAGAGCCCCCGCCAGTAACAAACAGCGAAACCTCACCAGGCGGATGTACTGGCGACGGACTTGACAGCTGCCAGTACACTGCCGGTTCCGATGCCCGACGTTGCGCGGGGAAGCGGGCCGGCATCACGCACACGCTCACGGGGCGTGCGGATACTGTGACGGCCAGTGGGGCCATTTATTCGTCCCCTGCCTTCCTTGGACACTTTTACGGTGTCCCATGTGGGGACTGTTTCCAAACTTTAACTTGTACCATGCTACCTAGTAATGGTTACAGCCGGTGTAGGCTAATTCTTTTTCATGGGGGGGGGGGCGGGGGGAGGGGGTAATGTAGAAGAGTAGTCGAGGACATTACATCACGCTCACCTTCTGGTGCGGTGACGTCCGGTAGGATGACGTCACGAGCAGTGACGTCATGCATGGGGGGCGGGGCGATGACGTCATGTCTCCGTGGGGTACTTAAGCTGGAGCCGGTGACGTGAGCGGGATTGTAGCAGTAGCCCGGGAACGTGAAGGGTGGAAGTTGGGACCCAGGGGTAGGGTTGACGGGGAATAGGGGAAATCTAGCATGAGGGTTAGGAGTGGCTGCTTTAGCTATTCGGCCGATTTTGGTAGAGCCCTCGGCCAGCACAGTGGGAAGAGCCTGGTAAGTCAGTGTGTTAGGAGTCCCAGTACCCTATCCCTGGGGAGAATTATATTAGCCCTTAGCCCGTAACTGGCATAAGCCCCTAATAGTCTCTTAGCGTAAGCCCCAAATAAACCCTTGGCGTAAGCCCCTAAGAAGATCTGCCTCTGAGATGTCTTTGCACTATAACACATGTACAGTGATACACATGGTCAGCCACAGTGATAGCCCAGTGTGGCTCTGTGAGCCTCTGGAATTAACACCAAATCCCAATAATCCTTGAGGTGCCTTAGAAGGGATATAGCAGCCTCAAGCAATATTGATGAATCCTAATGCTGAGTTAGCCTGGCTATGCACCTCATGCATTAACAATTAACCTTTTGCATTACAACGGTGATGTAGTCTGGCTCTCATCTGATGATGACATCCTTGACCGAGAAACCTCCTCTACTAATAGATTCATCTGCTACATTGGCCAATGACATCCTCGCTCAATAATTATACACTCGCACCTCCGATTAGCATGGTTGGCTAAGTGCGGTGGGAAACAAGTTTAACATACCCGTCTAGTATTAATAGAGCACCGTAAGAGCGATTTACACTCATGTGTGTGCACTATACATTAAAATTTAGATAATTCACTACCTGTGTAACTGTAACGTATCTTATGATATGAAGAGTGATAAATTTATCACCTGAGCCTGGAATATGGACACTGAACCCTACGACTTATAAAAGTTGCTCGAGCCTAAATGTAACAGCCTGGAATAGGAATGATGAATCCTGACATTCCAAAACGAGACTTATTCTGCTTCTGTGAGTCTCAGGAATTAACACTGAGTCATATGCATCATGATATGACACTGACATTGATGCCCTCGCTTTTGGATGAGAGTGAACGAAGTGCTATTAGCAATGGAGGGTTGTGTTTGTTGTGCAACAATTGGAGACTAAGCTCAGCCTAGACTCACAGCACATGAGTACATTGACTATACTGGGCATCAGTTAGAACTGGGCATTGAACCCAGGACCCTAGTATCTGGAATCAGTTGTTTCAATAGCCAAGGTCTCCCCTCCACACTGGGGCAGGAGTGATGAACTCACAGACGAGAGGGAGCAGTCTGCCCATGACTCTCTCAAGGGAGCGGATCGTGGGGGTGTCCAGTGGAGTAGGAGCTGGGGGCGGAGACTTCTTAGGAACCTTTCCCCTGTGACAACGATTAGCAAAAAACAATCAGCATCACCACTCACACGCAGCATCACCACTCACACGCAGCATCACCACTCACGTACAGCATCACCACACACACATCATTACCACACAAACACACAGCATCACCACAGACACACAGCATCATCATACACACACAGAGCATCATCACACACACAGCATCACTAGACACACACACAGATTCACCACAGACACACAGCATCATCATACATACACAGAGCATCATCACACACACAGCATCACTAGACACACACACAGCATCACCACACACACACACACAGCATCACCACATGCAGACGTTTAAAATGCAGCATCATTAAATGGAACCTGTGTCCCACACACAGCTCATGCTCCATAAATAGTCCTTGTGCAATATGCAGTCCTCTATTTATGCAACATTAGCATGGTAAAATAACAGTGTTTACCGAAAGAAAACGCATACTGATGCCTATCTGAATGCAGAGTCACACCATCACCCCTCACAGAAATCTGCTCTTATTAAGATGCTCATTCATTGAGCTAAGAAAGTGTCAGATGGTGATAGTCTGAGAAGTGAAATTGAACATGTTAAAGAAGCGCTGCAAATTAACGGTTACAATGATGCACAAATCAATAGGGCATTGAACACTAAAACCAAATCAAGTAAGAGCACTGAAACTGCCCAAGTAATTAAAACGATTTAAATACTGTACATTGCGGGAGTAACTGATAAACTAGATAGATGTTTGGAAAAACAAAACATCCGAGTCAGATTTGGCATGGTACATAAAATACAGAAAATAATATCTGGTACAAAAGATGTATTACCGAAGCTATCAACAGAAGGTGTGTACAGGATTAACTGCACGTGTGGTAAATGTCATGTTGGGCAAATAGGACGAGACTAAAAGAACATCAGAGAAACATTAAATTATCCATAATACAACTGTCAGCAGTAGCAGAACACGTGTGCAAACAAGGATACTCAATCAATTTAATAATCTTGAAGTTTTGTGCAAGACTAGCTACTACTGGCCAAGACTAATTAGATAATCTATCGAAATTGAAAGAAATCAAAATTCTTTAACTGTTCGGATAGCTTCCGCCTTAGTGCTGCGTGCAAGCAAATCTTCAAATAATACATTATTTAAATGCATGTCTACAAACGGCAGCGTACTTCAATAGGGATTACCGTTGATAGGGCTATTTTAATAAACACAATAGACAGGAAGGTCCAGTCAAAGGGCTCGCATAATGCACATGCATAATGTATGTTGCCTTAGTAACCACGCCCCCCGCCCACACATTGTGCGAGAGCGCAGCTGCGTGGTCAACACATATACGCCTTTATATATGGAATAAAACAGTAAGATTTCTCCACAAATCCGGCTGTCGCTTGATGAAGCTATTTGTAATTACTGGTGAAACGTCGTCCTCAGATTGTAAATGTTGTGGCTTGGCTCGGCTCTCCAACACACCGGTGTGCTGTACTAGTCACGAATTGGCATGTTCTGTTTACGTGACAACCCTTACTATAATCTTTGGTTCTTTCGGTAAAGTCACGTAGGTATAAAATAAAATAAATCACGACGTTTTGGGCGCAAAATAAGCGTCCATCATCAGGTGGGAAAGCATGGTCTGCTGCTGATGCAGACTGTTTTAAAAGGTTTGAAATAGGTGTAGCTCAAGGGTTATAAAGCAGTGACCGGGGCTAGTTATGTTAATGTGAGAAATTAGCATGTGATTGTAAGATATGAGAGCGGCCTCCTACGACCAGGGCACGGAAGTGGCTATGTTAATGTGAGGGATCAGCGTGATGTTAATTTGAGAAATTAGCATGTAGTTGGCTGTGTCGGGTGGTGGTGGGTTTTAATGACACATATTTACGTGATGTAAGCCAAAAAACTCTATAATAGACTGCATGGTCACACGCATCCAGTTTGTAACACCCACTCAATATAAACAGCCGATGTTCCACATACAGATAATCACAAACAGCACCAAGCACACACAGCAAATTGTCCATATCACAAAGAGCATCATTACACACATATGTATGTGTGTCTATTTAGCTTCTTTCGCACCGAACTTAGCCAACCATGCTAATCGAAGGTGAGGGGAATTACAATAAACTAAACACAAAGCAGTTCTAAAGAAACGAGCTAGGATAGTATCGTTTAAAGCAATTCATCAGAACCACCTGACGTTAACTTTAATGTATGCAACAGGGATTCAAATCACTATCCAAGTATACTACAATCACAACGGTGATTAAAATCACTGTACAAGTAAACACACAGCTAAAGGCTCCCACACTGCACCGCCTGGTGGTGCTGGTCTGTGATGGTTGAGGTTCTGTACCTGCGTGTCTCCTCCAGGTGCCCCTGTGGGATACAGAGAGATACGTCACTGTGATGCTGCCTCCATTCGCTCCCATGGCATCGCTCGAGTTCTCTCTTCGAGTCCCATAACCGGAATGTGAATCCCGCATCTTGGCTAATTACCCCGTGAAGGCCAAATCTGTATCCTTGGTTAATAAGTGAAGCGATCTTCTCAAGACCTGAGCATATCAACCCTTTAGCCAGGGTTTGAGTCCCCTTCAGCCTTGGGCAGTGCTCATTTTCCATGGCTTGAAACAACCTCTCAAAATGATAAGCAATGTCTATTCTGAAGAGGCAATTCATGTCTGTATATTAAAAGTGCTTGAGCGTGGATTTCAAACACCTGATAGCAACAAAGCAACTGTTTATAAAATAGTCGATTAAATTGAATAACATCAGGTATTTAGAATTGAACTTTATCTGAATGTTATCTTCAGGGTAATATGTGGAATTCTCTGCAGAAAATGTGATAAGATACATAATTAATTTAGATAGATAGTGGGATTTCAAATGAAGCCACTATCGTGGTTAAGGGAAATTATTATTGTTATTGAAGCTGTGTTATCATGTTCCGAGCATTTAAACCCTAGGGACGGAAGCCTCTCTACTGCTGAGGGCTCTGTCAAACTGGGGCACTCACCCTGGCTTCGCGAGTGGTCTACCTTCAGGAAAGTGAGCGAGTCCCTCTCCTCCTGCAGAGTGCGGAGGCGCGCGGCTGCTTCCTGCAGCTCGCTGATCTCGTGCTTGTAATGAGCGATGTTCTTGTCGATCTGGGACAGCAGCTCCTTCTCCTTCAGTTCCACGGAATGTAAAGCCACCCTCTCGTCCTCATTCAGTGCCGTTCTCAGGCGGGTGAACTCGGCTTTGATTCGCTCCTTCACCCCAGTCATAGATCCCTGTCGAGACACGCAGATTCTAATGATGGACCATTCCCCTCTAAATTTCGATTTAAAACTTTCGTGATTGCAGGGATTCATATTCTTGGTTCTTTCGGTAAAGTCACGTAGAAGGGAAATAATAAATTACTAAACATAAAATAATAAAATTCTAACGATGTGTCCCCTCTAGATGAAGCAGTCCCCCTCCTTAACTTCCTTTCGTTCGTCTCTCAAAGTTCACCCATTCCCTTCCTCTCCCCTCGCCCCTCCCCTCCTTCCCACTCCTCCCCTGCTCTTTCGTGATCCCTATGTGCCCTCTGTTACTGTCACGGATTTATTGGCCCAGCCATCTAACCTACTCTATTGTTGCCGTTTTTGTTTATAAAGCGCCATGAGAGAATGCACTCTATAAATATAAGATAACATTTTCCATGAGCCATGATTATTATTTTTATTATTCTACTTGTTTGCCCAGAAATAGCTCTTTTGTATGTATGTTGAAGTTCTTTTACACCGTACATAGCCAACTTGGTTGCAAGACTATTTTTTGCAAGGTCCTGCCAAGTTTTGAGAGTAGAGGGCAACGCTGTTGCTTTGTGGTATTAATTGACTAACTTCTCAGCATTGTGAAGTTTGGCCAATACCAGGGAGATTTAATGTTTTTTTAGCTGCCCGGTGCTTCGCTCGTTTTTGTGAGCTTCACTCCTCTGCCCTCCAATCTTGCTGGATGGCGACTGCCTCCAACTGCCCAGGAGCGTCCTTCATGAGCATCCTCCTTCACAGAGGCCAATCTTGACATTGCTGGTACCGGTCATCGACAAGTCCACTCAGTCCCACATCCTCATGTACCACATCAGCTCCGTCTCTTTTCTAGCCCATGCTATGCCCGTTTATCCCCCTCTATCTGGTCAAACAAAAGCTGATTGGGCATGCGTGGCACTGTGGATCACGCTGTAATGTTGCAAAGGCTAAAATTGCTACATGTTTCGGATTGTGCAATCAAGTGGATTCGCAACGACTTATCTCACCTATTTCAAATTGTGTCCATAATGGGGGACTGACAGGACCCCGAATACTAAAGGAGTTCCTCAGAGCTCTGTGCTTGGCCCTGTTCTGTTTTCTCTCTATGTCAACAAGAAGGCATCTCCAATCTGCACTTTGACATTTACGTTTTTGCTGATGACACAGACCCAGCATCTACAACAGGGCTTCGATGGACTTCAACTTAATGCCCTAAAACTGGTCCTCAACATTTACAATTTGATGCATAGACATGCCTCTCTACATGTAAGCAAACGCCAATTAGGACAGCACTTTATTTCAAAATACTATTACGGCCTTTAATTTTGACAAAGGTACATTTTTACAATTCAAAATTTTATTCAATATTTATCCAGACACATTCTGTTTGTCTGAAACATGGTTTACCTCACATATAAATCCTAGCCTAATTAAATTTAAGGATATAATAATTTGTGATTAGACAATCAAGAGGAGGTGTGGTAGTATATGTTAAAATTAACCTACGTTGCATACAACTTTCTACTGTAAGAAACCCGGGTTCTTTTGAATATATTGTGGTCACAATTTATTCTCCAGGTAACCAACATTTTACTCTGATGTGTTGCTGTACACCGCCAAACAGTAAAATATCAAATTAATCTCTGGATTATATAGAATCAAACATTATTTTCCCATTTGATGATGTCTGCAAATAGGTGAAGCTCTCATTTAATCACTCATTGACTACTGTGATGCTGCTTATAGATCCGATCCTAATGAATCATTAAACCGACTAAACCCAATTCGTCATTATGCTTATCGATTTGCACTGGGTGGACCACACAGGACCCACCATTGTGACATCTGATTAAAAATCCAATCTCATTTTACTGGATCCAAGAAGAAATCTACAGTGGGCCCTATTCACCCACAAAATCCTGATTGGCAAATCTACGCTGTACTGAGCTAATTAATTCATCCCATTGCCAAATCCAAGAAATCTAAGGCGTCCATCTAATTGCCTTTAACTATCCAAAGAACAAACATTGGAATAGGTGACAAAGCCCTTGCCATTGCAGCACCAACGTTTTGGAAAAAAAAAACCTTGTTTCCTTCGCATCATAAATATTACTTCAAAAAATATTCTGAAACCAGGCACGTTTCGTACACAAGGGGCGTTGGGGCGCTGCCCCACCAATCAGCTGGAGATGAGAAATATTTTTTCTACTACAAATACTTTTCTCTAAATTGTTTTGTTGTGTTTAAAAATATACATTAAATGATTCGTTCAACGTGAATTGCCTAATGAAGATAGGATTTTAAGTTGTTCATATTAGAAACCGCTGCAACGCCACAGTCTGATTTGTGCCTCAGGGATATCTCGGGACGGCTGTGAAGGCATCCGAGTGAGAGCTATCCCTTCATTCATTGCGATTAGTTTCTAGAATTTTATCCACACGGTTTGAGACCCATTCAGGGTGGTGAAAATGGCGCCCATGGCTGTAATGATGATGTCACAACGCTAGGTTGCACTGTGCAAATATAGCAGGTCACGGCCTACACGTAGGTGGGTGTATGACGGTATGTGGCTGTTATTGTACAGTATGCGGTGTCTTGGTTTCCTGGGCTAATTCGTTGAGTCGTGTCAGCTGATCTTTAATTGTACTTTAGGCTTTTGGCAGTGTCAAAGTCTGTATTTTGCACGTGGAGATCAATCGACATATTCTGATTGAGTATGGTGCTGAGGCTCTTTAGATGAGTAGAAAACTGCATCCTGGAGTCTGCGACCACCACACCTGATCCTCCCACAAATGTTTTCGCCTGCAGAACCTCTGATTTTTCTGGATTAAGCAGCGTTTCACTTCGTGCAAACCACATGTGCATTGCTGACATGCAATTTTCAAAGTCACCGAGGCTCTTCATATCTAACTTTTAATTAACTGCGGTATAAAATTGTCTCAGCATATAGATGGAACTTGATGTCATACGATGAGATGACATTGGCGATTGGAGAGACATATGTTGAAAATAGGAAGGGCCCGATAACGGACCCCTGTGGTACACCAACTAGGCACAGGATAAGCGATGACTGCTCATCACCCAGCTTCACGAACCGTGATCGACTTATGTAGGCATGACTCCATCCACCCCAGTGCCATACCTGATACACCAGCGTGCTCGTGTCCCGTGGTGGAATAACGCCTTTGATCAATGCCTTTGGTCAACCCTAACACTATAAACTATGACGCTTTCATCATGTGCTTCTATTAGTATATTTTATCTCCTAGTTAAATAAAGTTTAAGTTGATTTTTTTTTTATCGGGTGAGAACTCAAGATTGCGGGAGAGTCTTATTTTGTATGAGCGACCTGGGTCAAAAGAATTACGAAATAAAAAAAAGAATAAAGCACAGCAACGAAGAAAATAGAAATCAGCACGAAGACAGCCATGTCACACGATAAATGAAACACACTGCACGAACAGAAATAAATGCAAAGTGATAAACTCCCTGCAGCACAAGGTCGTCTTGTATATATTATACCTATACTGGTCCTACCATCTCACCATTAGCGAATGTTTTTAAATCATTCAGTAAAATTAAGTGAGCATCTTAGCTGGAGGCACGAGATATGAACATTTTTCTTATAAAGTTGAACTGAATTTTTTCTGTTCACATTTCAAGCACTCGTCACCATAATGATTCAATTTCCTGTAGATTTATTAGGGATTTAGTGAAGGATGACAATTCTACGGAGTTGGCCTCACAGGGAGAGTCACAGACTCCACAGGGTGGAGGTCACAGGGTCACAGAGCCCACACGCGGTACCTGCACGTCCCTGCGAGTGGCCTCCATCCGTTCCACAGACGCCTCCGCCTCCCTCTTCTTCTTCTCCACCGCTCGCGTCTCCTCTCCGACTCCACTCTGTAAGAGACAAAGTCACCAGAGGAGACTCCACTCCCTGAGTGACCCCCTCTCATGCCCACTCCACACGGAGCCACTCCACAGTGGTGGCCCTGAAATGCCCACCAGAAGAGTGGTCAGGAAGTCAGACTAGACTGACTGACTAGTATACAATGCAAGATACCACAGAGAGGGAATCAACTCATGGTGATGTTTGTTTTATGAGATGTTTCTATTAATCCCAGTAACACTGATTATTTACATGGCACGTTGTTATGCCCAGTGATGGCTTTTACCAGCTCGTGTGTGGTATCATTCACTCCTGAGTGGTTCTCACTCCCTGGGGGCCTCACCTTCCGTATCTCATGCACATCCTCCAGTGTGTTGACATCATGCCCTCTATGGTGCCCTGCGATTGTGCAGACCGTGCAGATCAGGCTTTCGTCCTGCTTGCAGAAGAACCTGTAGGGGTCTCCATGCTGCTGGCATCTTCGCTCCTCCAGGCTGACAATGGGAGCCACCAGGACGTGGTCCATCAACTTGGGGTTTTTCAGGTGAGGCTTCAGGTGGGACTCACAAAAGGAAGTCTCACACCTGAGGCAGGTCTTCACTGCAGGAGTCTCCCCATCACAGACGTCACAGAAGACAACTGCAGCCATCCTCTCTCCAACTCTGAGCTGCTCCACCAGATTGGCGAGCGCCACGTTCCTCTTCAGCTGGGGCCGCTCAGGGAAGGTCGCTCGGCACTGCTGGCAGCTGAAGCTGCTCGCTCTCTCCCAGGCGCCGTCCAGACACCGGAGGCAGAACGAGTGTCCGCAGCTCAGCGTGGAGGGGCAGTCAAACGTGCCCAGGCAGATGGGGCAGCTCAGCTCACTGTCTACACAATCACTGGGAGACGCGTTCGCCATGGCCCATAGCTTCACTCGGACTCAGTCGCTCGCTGCGGCTCACGGAGGAGCTATTGCAGCTCACGGAGGAGCTATCGCAGCAGCTGCTCACACAGCGGAGACGAACAAGGAAATGGACTGACTTCACCTGCAGTTAAGTTATAAATACGTCGAGACACGCCCTGGAATGTTCCACACGGCGGCCGTGCTCACCTGTGTAGACGTGGCGTTACAGTCACGCACTGTTAGCTAAAACTTAATTGTGTTTAGTTTGTTGTCCTTCCCCTGCACCTCCGATTAGCACGGTTGGCTACGTACGGTGTGGAAGAAGTTCAACATACATACATAGCTTTGACCGGTCTCAAGTGATATAATATTCGTACAAACAAAACCCAGCAGCAGCAGCCAGGCACACAGTGATAACGGTTTGTCCCACAAGCTGATTGACCGGCAAGGGTCAGGCTGTGTGCATTGCACAATGGAACCGCACCTTGTGCAAACATTCTGATGTAAAGGTGAACTTGTTTTTTTCCTTCTGTGTCTTTATCCATTTTTTTCTTCCAAGGCCTTTTTTCAAGGTTCGCAGTCTGTAATCGTCTTCCACCTTGATCAACTAATATTTTAACTACTGGCTTCATGCGCCCTCTGTTCATCTGTTAAATATTTTTTCGTCTTTTTTATTCCTACCACAGTTTTATTCTGGGTGGACGGTGGTTTTATGTATGTTGAACTTCTTTCACACTGTACGTACTCAACCGTGCTAATCGGAGGTGTGTGGGTGAGTGTGGGTGAGTGGTTGGGTGAGTGGGTGAGTGTGTGGGTGAGTGGTTGGGTGAGTGGGTGTGTGGGTGAGGGGGTGTGTATGTATATTGAAATTATTTCGCAGCGTACGTAGCCACTCGTGCTCATCGAAGGTACGAGCGAGTGAGTGGGTGGTGGTGGAGGTTGAGTGAGTGAGTGGGGTGGTTATTTGATGAGGGGAAACAGATGGGCAGGAGGATGGGGTGAAGGGTGGGCGAGCGGGCGGTGATGGGAGGGAGGAAGGGTGGCTGCGAGGGCGTGCGGTTGAGTGGCTGGGTCCCTGAGTGGGTGGCCTCACGCATTACCACAGCGAACAGCCTCTGGCTAAACAAACATCGTCGTTCGTCTAAGCTCAATATCGGTATGACTATCACTGTACATTTTCCTAATATGCATAAAAAAATCTTGCTCAACGTTTAAAATCATCGTCACGTAAACAAAAAAAAAAGTCTTCATCACCTATTCTTGTCAATGTTGACATTTTAAATCCTGGACTCGCTGAGTTTGGCAGATTCTATAAAAAAAATTACAAAAATATTTCACAAGGTAGTAAGGTCCACTGATATACGTAGCTCTTTTTCCCACAGGCGACCTGGCCACAAATGAAAGCCCAGCGAAGTGACTTTTCCCGTGGACATTTTCTCAGCCAAAAACTCTGATCGCGTGATGTGAATTCTAAATGTCGAGGGGAGAGCGGAGGGAGCGGAGAAAAATCCACAGGACCACGGCGAGAGAGACGCAAACTCAAAATATACAGCAGCAGGCATCAGGGTCGGGATCGAACCCACGATCTGCTGTGAACCAGGCGAGGTAGTTAACATCTACGAGACACCGGGATGATGATGAGAGAGAGACGCAGACTCCAACTATACAGCAGGCATCAGGGCCGGGATCGAACCCGCCCCTGCCAGCGGGCGTTCGACACTTCACGTGCCCTCAGGGTGCACATAGCCTGGCACAAGCGTCGTGGTGACGTCACCGCTACTTAGTGGCGAATGGCGGTTGTTGTTATGTATGTAATTATGCGTGTGATTATTATGTACGTGAAATGTGTGTCTGTGATTATTATATGTGACTATGTGTGTGTGTGATTAATGTAACTTTTCAAACTTTTTTTCACCCCGCCTCCTGTAGGCCCCCGACGGGCTCTCGGGCCCTCCGCGCTCGCCTAGAATCCCCTACCGACCAGGGCGGCAGGCCCCGGGCACCCCGGGCACCCCGAGCACCGGCGGAACAACGCCGCCGCCGCCGAAACTTTTTTTCATTAATTTAAATTATTTCAACGATTTTTGCTGCAACGTTCAAAGTTCACCGAATTGAAGTCCCGATCGCCTGCGCCGCCTTCGGAAGCGTTCACACGGAACCAACGCCTGCTGCCTGCTTCTTGATGCCTGCTGCTGCTGCCTGCTGCTGCTTGCTTCTTGCTGCTGCTGCCTGCTTCTTGCTGCCTGCTGCCTGCTGCTGCTGCCTGCTGCTTGCTTCTTGATGACTGCTTGCTGCTTGCTTATTGCTGCCTGCTGCTGCCTGCTTCTTGCTGCCTGCTTGCTTCTTGATGACTGCTGCTTTGCTGGCTTCTTGCTGCCTGCTTCTTGCTGCCTGCTTCTTGCTGCCTGCTTCTTGATGACTGTTGCCTGCTTCTTGCTGCCCGCTTCTTGCTGCTTGCTTCTTGCTGCGTGCTGCTTGCTTCTTGCTGCCTGCTAAGTGACCTGAAGCGACTGAGCAATGGTGGAAGTTGTGGGGTGGGGGGGGGATCGATTCCTCCGATCGATTCCGAGCAAACTGTCGAATCCGCGACGGCAACAAAAATCGATTCCGGGGAATCAACGCCGGGGGGGCGGGGCTAAGCGATGGGGGGGGGGTTGATGGTGGAGGGGCAACTCCTCGACTTACGAACGCGATCCGTTTCCACCCCAACGTTGGCCCCAGCTGCGGACTCAATCCGTGCGGTGCGGGAGGGGAGGGGTTGGGGTTGGATCCTCCTCCCTCGTGGGAAATTACAACACGGGGTAGGGAAGTCTCATCTCTCATCACTTTAGGGGCCGTCTATAAATGACGTCACGCGATTTTGGACGATTTTTGACCCCCCCCCCTAGTCACACGGCGTCACAAAAAGTCAGACCCCCTCCCCCCCCCCCCATCAAATATGACGTCACAAAGCTCTGCTCCCCCCCCCAAAAAATTTAAACATGCTTCAAATCTTGATTTAAAGCTTTCGTGACTGCAGGGATTCATATTCTTGGTTCTTTCGGTAAAGTCACGTAGAAGGGAAAGAATAAAACAATACAAATATAAAACATTGTTTCATATTTTTATTATAAAACATATTATTGTTTAATATTTTTTTATTATTTTATTGTTTCCCTTCTACGTGACTTTACTGAAAGAACCAAGAATATGCTTCAAATTGTATTCTTGGTTCTTTCGGTAAAGTCACGTAGAAGGGAAACACCTGATGATGATTGCTTGTGTTGGCAATGCTGCCCTGGCAGGAACACAGCCTGGGGTCCGTGGCAATGTTCCCTTGGCAAGAACACAGCTTGGGGTCTGTGGCAATGTTGCCTTGGCAAGAACACAGCTTGGGGTCTGTGGCAATGTTGCCTTGGCAGGAACACAGCTTGGGGTCCGTGGCAATGTTGCCTTGGCAGGAACATAGCTTGGGGTCCGTGGCAATGTTGCCTTGGCAGGAACATAGCTTGGGGTCCGTCGCAATGTTGCCTTGGCAAGAACACAGCTTGGGGTCCGTGGCAATGTTGCCTTGGCAGGAACATAGCTTGGGGTCCGTGGCAATGTTGCCTTGGCAGGAACACAGCTTGGGGTCCGTGGCAATGTTGCCTTGGCAGGAATACAGCTTGTGGTCCGTGGCAATGTTGCCTTGGCAAGAACACAGCTTGGGGTCCGTGGCCATGTTCCCTTGGCAGGAACATAGCTTGGGGTCCGTGGCAATGTTGCCTTGGCAGGAACACAGCTTGGGGTCCGTGGCAATGCCGCCTTGGCAGGAATACAGCTTGTGGTCCGTGGCAATGTTGCCTTGGCAAGAACACGGCTTGGGGTCCGTGGCCATGTTGCCTTGGCAGGAACATAGCTTGGGGTCCGTGGCAATGTTGCCTTGGCAGGAACACAGCTTGGGGTCCGTGGCAATGCCGCCTTGGCAGGAATACAGCTTGTGGTCCGTGGCAATGTTGCCTTGGCAAGAACACAGCTTGGGGTCCGTGGCCATGTTGCCTTGGCAGGAACATAGCTTGGGGTCCGTGGCAATGTTGCCTTGGCAGGAACACAGCTTGGGGTCCGTGGCAATGCCGCCTTGGCAGGAATACAGCTTGTGGTCCGTGGCAATGTTGCCTTGGCAAGAACACGGCTTGGGGTCCGTGGCCATGTTGCCTTGGCAGGAACATAGCTTGGGGTCCGTGGCAATGTTGCCTTGGCAGGAACACAGCTTGGGGTCCGTGGCAATGCCGCCTTGGCAGGAATACAGCTTGTGGTCCGTGGCAATGTTGCCTTGGCAAGAACACAGCTTGGGGTCCGTGGCCATGTTGCCTTGGCAGGAACATAGCTTGGGGTCCGTGACAATGCCGCCTTGGCAGGAACACA
This sequence comes from Petromyzon marinus, assembly GCF_048934315.1. Classification (NCBI taxonomy): domain Eukaryota; kingdom Metazoa; phylum Chordata; class Hyperoartia; order Petromyzontiformes; family Petromyzontidae; genus Petromyzon; species Petromyzon marinus. The sequence goes on from NC_133734.1 coordinate 8,589,525, forward strand.
GCTTGTGGTCCGTCGCAATGTTGCCTTGGCAGGAACAGCTTGGGGTCCGTGACAATGCCGCCTTGGCAGGAACACAGCTTGTGGTCTGTCGCACTATTAACTAGGCCTCACTCAGGATGCGCCATGGGCGCAATCAACCAGGCCTCACTCAGGCTGCGCTAGGTGCACGATTTACTAGGCCTCACTCAGGCTGCGCCAGGTGCACTGTCAACCAGGCCTCACTCAGGCTGTGCCTTGGGCATGATTAACCAGGCCCCTCTCAGGCTGCGCCAGGTGCATGATCCGCCAGGCCTCACCCAGGCAGTGTCATGTGTACAACCAGGCCTCACTCAGGCCATGCGATGTGCACGATTAACTAGGCCTCACTCAGGCTGCGCCACGTGCACGATTTACTCGGCCTCACTCAGGCTGTGTCATGTGCACGATCAGCTAGGCCTCACTCAGGCTGTGCCACGTGCACTATTAAATAGACCTCACTCAGGCTGCGCCAGGTGCACGATTAACTAGGCCTCACTCAGGCTGCGCCAGGTGCACGATTAACTAGGCCTCACTCAGGCTGCGCCAGGTGCACGATCAGCCAGGCCTCACTGAGGCTGCGCCAGGTGCATGATTTACTCGGCCTCACTCAGGCTGTGTCATGTGCAGTATTACCTAGGCCTCACTCAGGCTGCACAAAGTGCATGATTAACTAGGCCTCACTCACGCTGCTCCAGGTGCACTATTAACTAGGCCTCACTCAGGCTGCGCCAGGCGCACGATCTAGCTAGGCCTCACTCAGGCTGCGCCAGGTGCATGATTAGCTAGGCCTCACTCAGGCTGTGTCATGTGCACGACCAACCAGGCCCCACCCAGGCCGCACCAGGTGCACAATCAACCACGTCTCACTCAGGCTGCGCCACGTGCGCGACCAACCAGGCCTCACTCAGGCTGCGCCAGGTACACCCACGAGCGCACATCACCACACCATCACACCATCACATGAGCGCACATCACACCATCACACACACACGAGTGTACACCATCACACACACACGAGTTTACACCATCACACACACACACGAGTGCACATCACCACACCATCACACACACAGTGCACACCACCGCACTATCACACACACACAGAGTGCACATCACCACTCCATCACACACACACAGAGTGCACATCATCACTCCATCAAACACACAGAGTGCACATCACCACATCATCACACACACATGAACGCAGAAGTCCCTCTCGTCACAGCCACTCTCACACGGCTCACCCTCACACGGCTCACTCACACGCACGGCTCACTCACACACACTCACACGCAGCTCACACACAGCTCATTCTCACTCACATTTTCACACACTCACGCACAGTTTACACTCACGCAAAACAACTCACAAAAACAACTCACACGCTGCTACACACGCCGCCGCCGGCATCATGCTTTATCCCTCGTTACTTTATCTCGCATACATTTTCTCTATATTCATGTTTCTTTCGATAAAGTCACGTAGATGTTGTGCCATAACAAGGCGCTGTAGGCAGCTGACCTGCCGCCACGCTCACGGGCCGACAGGGGGCAGCCGAGAGAGAGAGCGAGTTGGGTAGGGATTGACCGAAGGTCAAACCCCCGCCCCTCCGTGATCGGAGGTTGTCACCCCAGACCCCCCAGGGGCTGGGGGCTGAGGGAGATGATGGCCCCCCTCCACTTCCTAAGACCTCTTAAGAATTAAGACCCTCTAAGATCTTCCAGAAGGTTCTGGAGGGGGGGTCATGAGGGGAGGGGTGACGCCGACCTGGAGATAAAAGGCCGGCCCTCGGGACGGTCGTTGCAGTACTCACCAACTCAAGCTCGAAGACATTTGAAGGTCTGAAGACTGGACCAGCGACCCGGGGACCCTCAACCGTGGCTCTCGTAAGCCCGTTGTAGCGGAGCCGAGGTAGCTCGGGCCCTGGGACCCTCCCCGAGGCTCTCGCTAAGCTGGGGTTGAAGCGGTCCAGGGCGAGTCCTGTACTTCTGGGTGGGTCGGTCGGTCCAGCCTTCTCCTAGCCGCCGTCGCAACGGACCGGCGTGTGCGTAGCCCAGAGTGGGTAGAGTACGCTAGAAGGGAGGCTGTCTCTTCCTTAGAATAGAGTGGAAGGGGTCGCACCTCTCCGTGTTAACAGAGTAGTGGTTAACAGAGTAGCTTTAACAGAGTGTTCAGAGTTATTCAATAAACGTGTTGCCTCCAGCAGACGTCTCCGTGTGGTTAGTTATAGGACGCAAAATAGATGTGAAAATAAAAAAAATAAAAAAATAAAATAAAATTAAATAAAAAATGTAAAATAAAAAAAATTGAAAATAATAAAAGCAAAAAACCCACGACGTTTCAATCGCAACACCAAGCGGTCTTCATCAGGCAGAGAGAAAAGAGGGGGCAAGCCTCCAAATGCAACTGCTTATGCTAAGGGCTTCCAAAGTTAGTGGACGGGGGACGAGAGCTGGGAGGAGGAGGGCTTCGCGGCGCACACAGCATGGACGGGGCAGCCACTGAGCCAGTGGCAATGTAAGAGTCGACAATGCGGTAGCTGGGAGTAGGAGAGCTGAGCGGTGTAAGTCAGCCAGTGGCAATGTAGGAGTAGACAATGGGGGTAGAAAGGGGGTAGAGATAGGGGGAGAAAGAGGTGGGTAGCGATGGTGGCGGGGGGGGGGCATTGCACCTCGCTACAAACATCCACACTGCTGACGGTAGAGGTTGACACGAAAACACAAAACAAGTCATGGCCCAAAGTGGTTGATGACATTTTTCCAATGATTTCTGAGTTGAAATTGTGTCTGTGTCGGTATATATGGATGGCTTCGTGAACGAATTTTTGTTGATGGCCAGTGGGCTTGCAAGTACCATCGTCTTAGGGAAATCAACTTCACGTGATCCAGCCGCATTAAAGTAATGATCAGCCATGGCAGAAGTATTGGTCCTGCCGTGTTTCAGATCTCCCTTATGTTCATGAACATGGTCCGAGGCATGAAGTTTAGTTTCCCTAAGGTAACTGCTGCCGCAGATACAGCTTAGTTTGTCGAGGCCGGGATATTGCATATCAGGAATCTTGTCCTTCACAGATGGGATGAGATCACGAATTTTACGCACTGTGTTAAATTGGACCTGGATCTTGTGTTTGTTCAATATTTTGGAAATCTTTTTGGTGATGGTTTTGATTGGATCTTCACTTTAACTCTCATCGCTTTATCTCAATTCAATTTAACTCGATTCACTTTATCTCTCGTCGCTTTATCTCTCATCATTTTATCTCTCATCGCTTTATCTCTCACCACCACTTGATTTGATCTTCAAATGGCTCCTTCCTCACAGTTGGGGTGATGGCTTTGCAGATTGTGTAGTCAGAATATCCATTCGCCTTGGGAGTTGTGTGTACGTGTTTGAGTTCTCTCGTCAGGTGTTCATGGTCGGAGATACATTGAGCTCTATGGTGTAGCGTTTTGATGAGGAAATTCTGGTGGGATGGATGGTGGTGGGAATCAGGTTTTAGGTAGGCGTCGGTATGAGTTACTTTCCTGTAGACAGATTAGCTCAATGAGCCATCTGGTCTCTTTTTGATTATGACATCCAAGAAAGGTAGCATGCCTTTTTCTACCTACATCGAGAATTTGATTGCTGGGTGTATGTAATTGATGTGTTTGAGGAATTGTTTCAGAGCCGGTCAGCCATGTGGCCAGATGACAAATGTGTCATCCATGTATCTCTTCCACAAGGACGGGCGTAGAGTGTATACCTGGATGCATTGATTATCTCTCACTGCTTTATCTCTATTCACTTTATCTCTCGTCACTTTACCTCTCATCACTTTATCTCTCATCACTTTATCTCTCATCATTTTATCTCTCGTTACTTTATCTCTAGTCACGTTCTCTTTCACTGCTTTATCTCTCGTCACTTTATCTCTCAACGCTTTATCTCTCATCACTTTATCTCATCATTATATCTCTCATCACTTTATCTCTAGTCACTTTATCTCGATTCACTTTATCTCTCGTCACTTTATCTCTCATCACTATCTCCCATCGCTTTATCTCTAGTCACTTTATCTCTCGTCACTTTATCTCTCGTCACTTTATCTCTCATCGCTTCATCTCCCATCAATTTACCTCTCATCACTTCATATAACTCCTGAGCAGGCCCACGCAGAAAAATGCCGACTTCAATGGAACGGATGAGCAACAGGCAGTCTTCGATGACCTCCGAGCCGTGCTTATCCAAGAAGCAGTGTTTCAGCTATACCGTATCAACGACACCTCACCACAAGATGTACTCACAGCACTGAAATCATTAATCAACGAAGACGGACTATCTGCTCGCATCATCAGTGACCGAGGTTCCTGCTTCACGTCAAGGGAAGATGATTGTGATTGGGACGGCAATATTAAAATAATTGAACGCAATCTAAACTGTGCTGTCAACCGGACGACAGAGAAGAGCACCTTCCAACTTCCATGACTACCATATTTTCCCGCGTATATCCCGCGGGGTATACCACTTTTTACAAACAAAACAAAACCCTGTGGGGTATATGGAGGTGCGGGCTATCCCAAATATATTTTACACGTGTGACATGTCATAACTCGTTTAATTTCTTCATGGTAGGACTATCCACTATGCAACACTTAAGTGATTATAATAAACTACGGTATAGCGACTTATAGTTACTTGAAACACGCATGAAACAACAGTATGTATACTGCAAAAATCACACTCAAGAACACTCTGAAACGACAATGTTTGAAGTGGGCGCGCTTTGTTTAATACTTTCAGTGGCTGTAGGGCGATGCGAAAGTTTCAGCTGAGGCAATTGATTGCACAATGGGAAGGGCCTTAACAAGCATCTACCATCTTCTTTGGTTCTTTGGGTAAAGTCACGTAGAATAAGAATAAAATAATAAATTGATAAAATAAAATAACACAATAATATTCTCACGACGTTTCGGCCACAACACAAGCGGCCTTCATCAGGTGAAGGGACGAGACTGTCTGGAGGACAGCGCTGGAGTGAAAAAGCCATGCTCAGATCGCATCTACCAGACGCGGAATCATAATTGCTGAGTCCCTTGGGCCGCTGCCATTGGCTGAGCACTATACAGTCGCGACCATGAGCTTTGTTTAAAACTTCCAATGGCTTTGTTGCCAAGAGGCAATGGCGTTAGTGCCGATATTGTCTGCGCAGTGCGCAATCTACCAGTGCTAAAACTGTACAGGGGTAACTACCGGTCCAGTAGCTGTAATATGATGAGGTCGAATGCTGGTAAGCCTAACAGTACGCTTACTTACTTATCTACCAGTTATGTGTTATTTATTGGATACGCGGTGTGTACCGTATCGTCAGCTTTGATGTAGTTTCTCTGTTCACCAAGGTTCCTGTACCTGACACCTTAGCAATAATTGAAGACTTAGTCCAACATGGACTGAATCATGATGTACCTACTCTGGTTAGGCACTGCCTTAACAACACTTACTTCACCTGGAATGGTACGTTCTACAAACAAAATGAAGGTACCCCCATGGGTTCCCCCTTATCACCTGTGATAGCGAATGTTTTAATAGAGAAATTTGAAACAGATGCCATCTAGACATCCACCCTATGTGCTTCCTTGTGGAAGAGATATGTAGATGAGACTTTGTCATTTGGCCACATGGCCTGCCAGCTTTGAACCAATTTCTCAACCACATAAATTCCATACACCCATCCATCAAATTCACCATGGAAGTGGAGAAGGATGGCAAGCTACCATTCCTGGATGTTTTGTTTGAGAAGAGACCTGACGGCTCGTTGGGACACTGTCTACAGGAAATCCACTCACACAGATTCCTATCTGAAACCTGATTCCCACCACCATCCGGCACAGATTAATTCCCTCATCAAAACGCTACACCACAGGGCCCACTGCATTTCCGACCAACACCACCTAGCCAGTGAACTGGAATACGTACACCAGGCCCTAAAGATGAATGGGTACTCGGACCGCATTATTCGCAAAGCTGTTTCTCCAACCATGGAGAAATAACCCCCTGAGAAGCCAATCAAAACCATCATGTTAGCATACATAGCAGGTGTTACCAAAAATATTCCCAAAATCTTAAACAAACACAAGATTCAGGTCCGATTCAATACAGTACACAAAATCCGTGATCTAATCCCATCTGTTAAGGATGTCATTCCTGACATGCAATATCCTGGAGTTTACAAACTGAGTTGTACCTGCGGCAGCAGTTACAAAGGGGAAACGAAACGACATGTCTCGGACCGTGTCCGCGAACACAAGGCAGATCTGACAAACGGCAGAAGCAATACCTCTGCCGTAGATGACCATTGTTATATCGCTGTGGGCTCGTGTGATATTGTTTTTTTCCGAGACCAAGGTGCTCTGCAAACCTTTGGGCTACTATCAAAGGTTTGTTCATGAAGACATCCAGATATATAAACATAGACATAACTTCAATCGAGAAGATGGATACAAATTGAGTAATCATTGGAAGGATGTTATTAAGCAGGTAAAACCTTAACTGCTTTATGGTTGTTCTCTTTCATATCAGCTCTGAAAGCGATCGAAGAGTTCCTCAATGGCTTTGGAACAGGCTGAAGGGATGCTGCGGGTCTCAGCACCAGCGTCCCCATGTAAAATGAAACTGACCTGTACAGTTTATCATCGATTATCCGGCTTCCAACATTTATCCGGCAGTCCAAGGCTAATCGGTAAAAAACTGCTCCAAATGACTGTAACCCGTTCGGGCGGTCGGCATTGTGTGCATGACAACACTATGCTTGAATTAAGTGTCAAATATATGCAGTACATTATACACTACATACAGGTTAACACGTAGGCTTTCGCGACCAATATTCATAATAAAGGTTTTTTAGTTAGATCACGTATGAATGTTGTGTCGTAACCCTCCACCACCGGACACAGCCAATTAGTAAGGGATATGTTACGTAAGCAAAACGCGAATTAGTTACTACCTCAGCCGACCGGTGTGTTGGAGAGTAAATCCACAACATTTACCATTTGAGTGCGACGTTTCGCTATATACAACTACTTAATGAAAATGCTGCATGGTATTTTTCGTGACTTTATAACGACAGCAATAGAAAAAACATAAATATGCACAGCACCATCCTGGCAAAAAATTTCATTGTCTAATTTCGCGTTCCGGAGCACCGCTCTGAAGGCTGCATTGTCACGTGATCACGGCGAAAGAGACACGCAAACTCCAAATATACAGCAGCAGCAGCAGGCATCAGGGTCGAACCCATGAGTTCCTGTATACCAGGCGAGGTAGTTAACATATCCTAGCCACCGTGATGATGACAGAGACACGCACACTTCAAATATACAGCAGCAGGCGCCAGGGTCTGGATCGAACCCACGACCTCCTGTATACCAGGCGAGATAGTTAACATCTCATAGCCAACGTGATGATGGAGAGAGACACTGCAAACTCCAAATATACAGCAGCAGCAGGCGTCAGGGTCTGGATCGAACCCACGACCTCCTGTATACCGGGCGAGATTGTTAACATCTCATAGCCACCATGATGATGATGAGAGAGAGACACGCAGACTCCAAATATACAGCAGCAGGCGTCAGTCAGGGTCGGGATCGAACCCACGGGCTCCTGCATACCAGGCCAGGTAGTTAACATCTCCTTGCCACCGTGATGATGATGAGAGAGACACGCAGACTCTAAATATACAGCAGCAGGCATACCAGGCGAGGCAGTTAACATCTTTGCCACGGTGGTATTACTGCACGCTAAATCGCACAAACCAAACCCCGCATCGATCGAGGGGAACGTGCACAACACCTGCACGTGCCGTGGGGTGAGGGCTCGCGCATGAACATCGCTGGGAGGATGGGACACACGGGGTGAGGATCCTCGTCTACGCGGCCTCAAGGAGTGCGCTGTAGCGGGGTGGAGGGGAGAGAGATCGCCTGCAGGGGGGGAGAGACGCCTGCAGGGGGTCAGGGTCATGGTGGACGTGGCTGGGAAAGTCCCTCTCGGCGGTGTTTATTTCTTTCTTTCACGCCAGTTCGCCTGAATTCACTTTCATTCGGAGCTCCGCGTCTCTTTCGAGAGAGAGGTGAGAGGAGGAAATTCCACGATGCCTCGTGGATGCCACTCCCCAGCAGGCCAGCAGGGGGCGGCAGTCCGCGCATTTGTTGCACTTCACACAGGTCGCCCCAGTAGGGGACGCTGTGCCTCCATCGCTCTCAGCCTTTTGGGTACGAATGTTGAACTGCTTTCGTGCCGTACGTAAGTCAACCGGCGTCTAATCGGAGGTGCGGGGGAAGGACAGATAACCAAACGCAGCATCATGCAGTTTTAAAGAAATGTCTTTTCAATCTGGATGATTTAAAAGTGCATTGCTCCAGTGGCTTCCTAATATCAGAAGGAAGAGCTCTCCAGATGGCTGCAGAAGCGCATCTGAAAGCACACGATGCGGTGACCGTCTTTGTTTGATGGTTAGCCAAAATCTGCCGCGAGGGTGATCTGAGTTTGCGCGATGGTTCATGCTCCTTGATGAGAGCAGCAAGGCATTGTGGTTCATTTGTGGCAAGCACTTTTATTGTCTTCTTTCAGGAACTGGAATCCAATGCAGCTCAATGAGCACCAGACGGACATGGTGAGATGTTGGGGTACCCGTCACGACACGTGCCAAAGAATTTGATATGCCTTCAACGATATTGCTATGAGCCTGTTAGTGTTGTCGCATGCATAAATATCCATTTCGCTGCAAATCCTGCTGTAAAAGAGAACATAAAGTCTCCTGGTGATATTAATAATTTACACAAAATAGCCGCGTTGTGTAGAGTATTTGTAACAATAATAGATCAGCATCCTTCCTATAGCTGTCTATATATATATTTTTAATCTTTTAAATGTCCAAATCCATCAGCCCTAATACAGTAAAACCTTGGATTGCGAGCATAATTCGTTCCAAAAACGTGTTTATAATCCAAAGCACTCGTATATCAAAGCACGTGATGCTCGGCAGACAAAGCGTATACGTACTACTCGTATTGCAAGACCTCGCTCGTTTATCAAATTAATATTTATTTAAAAATTTTGCTCGTATTGCAAACACTCGCAGACCAAGTTACTCGCAATCCAAGGTTTTACTGTACCTGGAAGTGCATGATTCCAGAAGTGTTGATTTACACAAACAGTGCTTCTCTGAGGCACAATTAGGATGCATAATGTACAGTGTTATTGGCTGTGGCTCATATCCAGACTTTCTTAGCATTCTTAGAATTTAGTAATCACACTTGAGGCAGTTAGATCCAGACTCAGGCATCTTTTATAATTAGTAGGGTTCAGTTTTAATACCTTAAACTCACAGAACCAGACTAAGGTATAGCTATGTTTGACTATATATGCACAACAGTAAATTACCACTGCCCATATACACTACTGCAATACCTCGACGCGAGGTTCAGCGAGGTTGGAGTCGCGTACGGGACCATCGTTCGGAAAGGGAGTGGTAAAGAGTGCAGACTGCGAGAGAACGACTCATCCTGGGATTTTAGGAAAAGTAGCAACAGCTGATCAGTGATTCATGGTGATGTTGCGACCTCAGTCTCGGTGAAGGATCCTCCCCAGGGAGTCGGGTGTCACCTGCACTGGAAGGCGGGGCTTGCTGTCGTTTTATCACGCAGAATCTATTGTGCTGCTGCACGTGATTCACCACTCGTTTAGTCAGCCTCTCTACCCCGCACTGTGGGAAGTAATGGTGTCTCAGTGAGGATTCTGGATCTGAGTCGTGCGTCCTAAGAGCACCGAGTGTGACCAACTCAGAGAACAGACAATTTACATATTCGTGCACACAAACATACACACACAATACAACTACCCCCCATATATGTTCCACCAGAATGTTGGGGCAAATGCTGTTCGTGAACGACTGTAAGATTGGCTGAGGTGGAGGAAGGATATCTCCTGAGGGTAAATGGCCGAGGGGAACTGTGTCAAAAGGGGTGTATTTATTTAACTAATGATTCTACAGTACACGGGACTGTCATACAGTTAGAGCACAAGAACCGCAAGAAAAATAAACAAGTAAATTAACACGGGATAGTTCTTTGAGCCTCCTGCTCAGAAGTGGGGGTCCTGTTGCTGTGAATTCGGATAGGGCAGTGCTCCTGCGATGTGATTTTCTGTGCAAGAAACATACTGTACTCCTGTATAGTACTTCGCTGTTTAAACCGTGTAGTCTATTTCCTAAATTCGGCCCCTTATCAATTTGTGTAGTGTAAGATTATCACACTTAAAAATGGTCCAGTCATGAAAACTATTTAATAATAATCACAAAACGGGGGAACAACCACAAAGCGCGGCTCACTTCAACTCGAACCGTAGCTCTGGAGCGCCCCCCTTGTTTACCATGACATCAAAGGTAAGTTTGTCTGCACGCGTAACATACCTGTAAACCCATACGGTTTACCCGGATTCTTGCACAGGGAAATTTAGTTTTCAGGTCCATACGGTGTACAGCCGTTTCAATGTGGGCAACATTTTTTGTGTCTATCAGTTTGTGTTTTGTCCCTTGGGATGAGACTTTGTAGGATGAACGTTGAGATTTATAAGGGAGCACGGGGTTGCCAATAAGGTCTGAATTGGTCTGTAATAAAGTAGCCACTGATAAGTGGTTGACAGATATACCGTTACAACACAACACTTGTACTGTACTCTTTGCTTCTTTCAGTAAAATCACGTAGTTAGTTTCTAACTACTTAGTTAGTTTCTACCTACGTGACTTTACCGAAAGAACCAAACAGTATGGATTCCTGCAGTCAGGAAAGCTTCAAATCAAGACTTGTACAGTACTTCAAACATTCAAATTGAAACACCTGAACCTCTGCTATGTACTGTACTTAATTGAAAAATGACAATTCTCAAACACCTGAACCCCCTTGAGATTTGGGGGGAGGTGCTGGGGGCTGTCTTCATGGTGACAGGGCGAGTGGCACTACCGGTTTGTGGTGGACGATTTAATTTTGTACTTGTTTGATAGATTTCGCCAGTCGCCTCCACCTGTGGAGATGTCCACTTTATTTTCTGTGTTGTTTGTGTGAAAGTACAAAGCTCCCTTGAAGATCATCATCATCACGATCCATGGGCAGATAGCCCGTAGGTGTCAACTGCACATTTCGTCATTTGTTTCCCCATTCTTACATCGTGTGCTAATCTCCTCAAGTAGTGCCAAATCTTTCCGGCACCAACCTCTTCATGATGTCATCGTCAAGTCATTCTCTGTTAAGTCTTCCTCTCTTTTCTGTTCCTTCCATTTTTCCGAACAACTGACATTACATTTTCCTGCTGTTGTTCATCCCACATAATGTCCAAATAGTGCCAGTTTCTTTCTCATCGCTCCCTGCAATCGGTCTTCTTCTGTGCAACCTTTGTTCTTGCTTCTACGTTGGTCAGTCTTTGTGTCCAGCTTAGATGCAATATCATTCTGTTGCAATACAGTTCGAGTGTCAATATTTTATCTTTGTTAGTCTTTTTCAATCTCCAAGTCTCGCAGGAATACAAAGCTGTGCTGAAAACGCATGTTCTTAAGATGTTCAGCCTGGTCTTACAGCCGATTTACCTGCTTCTCAAAATGTTATTGAATCCTGCCATTCCTCCTTTTGCCTTTGTTATCCTCGCTCTTCTTTTGTCTTTCAGGCAGTCGTTTTCCCATGTCAGTCGACTTCCCAAATATTCAAATTAATTTACATTCTCAATCTTGCCACTATCTATTATTACTTCTTGCTCAACGCCCTCCATTCCGACACCATTGACTGTCTTTTCCACGTTAATCCTCAGTCCTGCATCCTTTCCTGACTTATTCCACGTAAGAAGACTTCCCTGCAGTACTATTACGCAGCTTTCTTCCATCGGATCTATGTCGTCCGCGAATCTCAGGTTATTTATTCTTTCACCTCTTATATATTTCCCTCCTCTCTCCCTTTTGTGACCCCTAAGTAACCTCAGTCGTATAAAGCACCAATGTGATGAAGAAAAGAGACCAGAGATAAACAAAAAAGTATGTTGGATATGTACATTCTGTTAAGTCACTTATTTGAATCTACATAATTCAGTCAAGAACAGCATACAGTACAAGCTGTCTCCCCAGCCATGGGGAGACAACCATCTGAGGATCCAACCAATACCTTTACTTTGACATACATAGTAGGGGTTACCAAAAGGATTTCCAAAATCTTAAACAAACACAAGATCCAGGTTCGTTTCAACACAGTACACAAAATCCGTGATTTGATCCCATCTGTAAAGGATGTGATTCCTGATATGCAATACCCGGGTATCTACAAGCTGAGTTGTGGCTGCGGCAGCAGTTACATTGAGGAAACGAAACAACATCTCAGACCATGTTCATGAACACAATTCAGATCTGAAACACGGTAGGACCAATATCTTTGCTGTTGCTGATCATTGTTTTAACAAAGTGGGCTCACACGAAATTGACTTTTCCAAGACGAAGGTACTCTGCAAACCCACCGGCTATTATCAGAGATTTGTTCATGAAGTCATCCAGATATATAAACACAGACACAACTTCAACCGAGAAGATGGGTACAAACTGAGCAATAATTGGAAGGACGTTATTAACCAGGTAAAGTCTTAACTGACAGTGATGTTTACATCCTACCTGCCTATGTCAGCTGTTATTTCCGACTCTCTGTGTCTTTCTCTCTCTGTGCATCTCTTTCCGATCTCTACTCCAGTGACCCGGGTGCTGCCGTGGGGTCCACTTTCTGCCCCACCTCCTTCCCTCCCCTTCTCTCTTCTTCCATGCAGCCGATCTCTCCAGTGCTGCTGCCGTGGTCCACTTTACTCCAGTGACCCAGGGCTGCCGCGGGGTCCACTTTCTGCCGCGCCCCCTCTCCCCCTCTTCTCTCTCCCCCCCTACTGCCGAGGCCTACTATATAACCTCGTGCCACGGCAGATCTCTCGCCTACTTCAGCAGTTTTTTCTTGCTGTCGTTGTCCCACCTGATGACGATTGTTTGTGTTGTGATCGAAACGTCGTGCAAAGTATAGTATAGTACACAGTTTGAATATGTTGGGTACATAATGAGTCATGTATATGATTTCGATTGTTCAACTGATGTATATATTAACCTATTTCGATGACGTATGCGTATGTCATCGGTTTTTCGTGAGATTCCATTCTGATGACATTACGTGCACAAAGCACATCTCTCATGATCGTCGAGGAACCAGAGGCAAGCGGGAAAGCATCAGTCAGGTGGTGATTAGCTGGCTTCACCAACGATTACCAAATCTATAAATATATGTGTCAATAAACCTGCTACCACCCGACACAGCCAATTAGTAAGGTTTTTCACATAAATAGAACATGCTAATTCGTTAATAGTACAGCACACCGGTGTGATGAAAAGCCAAGCCACAACATTTATAATCTGAGTACGACGTCTCACCACTAATTACAACTAGCTTCATCATTTATATATTTACGGGTTCTAACCCCCCCCAAATGTGTTATTGAGGATATTGGTCGTGAAAGCCAACGTGTTAAACTTATTACCAAATGTCTGCACTCCTCTATGTATGTTAAGATGTCTTTAGTCAATGAATGTTTGTATGTGTGCATGTGGGAAGAATTTGGTCGACCCGCATAAAGCCTGCGCTTGAAACGGCGCTACACTCCATGCCATACAGAAGGGACAGACGATTTTAGTCCACACTTTGCAATACGGAGTTCTCCTGGCAGAGCCAGCTTGGGGCATGGCATCTGCTCGGTTCCTTCGGGAAGTGGGCTTCACAACATTCGAGGGGTCCCACCAACCCTCAGCTCCACAGTGCGGGATTACAGGCCACGTGCATAGCCACCACTGATATCAAGATGTCAAACTGCTACCGCCCAGCCACAGAGAGACGAGGAAACTCACCCAAACGTGAGCCCAAACATCCCAGCACAGTAAAGTGATGTTCAGATTTAATGTTTTTATTCATCACCACACACACATCGACCCTTGACCCACAATAAAATAGTATTCCAATTCACAGGTAACCCAGAACACAATCAAGTAATTTGTGTTAAAGTCAATTTGTTTAACCAGGTGAGAACTCAAGAGACCAGGATGAGTCTCGGCTGCAAGAGTGATTGCTGCTGCTTTTGCTGCTTCTACTGCGATTGGTGAACATTCTGTTGCTGCTGAAAATGCTACTATTATTATTGATGCTGTTGGTACTACTCCTGATGCTGACGATGATGATGCTAATGATGGAGCTACCACTGCTGATGCTGTTGGTCCTGCTGCTACTACTAATTCTGCTGCAGATGACACTTCTGCTGATGCTGATGATGATCGAGTTGAGTTGAATTTGAGTTTAACGAGGTGAGAACTCAGGAGATCAGGATGAGTTTCGTTGACAAGAGTGACCTGGGTCACAAAAATGAAAAAAATCAAAACAAGTCAAACCCATGCCAGCAATGAAGCAAATATAAATCTCATCCAGAGTCCCGAGCACAATGCGATTAGCGTTCACACAACTACACAACTGGTACGATATAATCAATGCGTCTCAAATCATCTACGCGTTGCTAAACAGCCTCAGACTCGAGATTGGGTTCACACCGGATTGGTGTCTCACGTTAAGGAGGGGTGCCGCGGTGGCTAGGAGATGTTAAGTCCCTCGCCTGGTATGCAGGAGGTCGTGGGTTAGATTACTACCGTGACAGCTGCTGTATATTTGGAGTTCGCGTTGTCATTATCCCTGTAATAGAACACAGTGTCTGCGTTATTAATGCGTGTTGAGACAATATTAGTCGTGTTGTAGTGTAAGGTAGATCTTCACTCGAGATATATATCAGACTTAATTAAATAACAGTCATTCAGCAAAATCAACCTTTATTACAGAAGATATTGGAGGCGAAAGCCCTCCTACTAGGTTTTAAAATGGCTTCTTTCTCTCTTAGCCCTGTAAAATAAACCTAGTTTGTGTGGGTGGAGGAGTCACTCAAACCCTGGTTATGACAAACATGTCATAGTGATGCCATCCCATTCCCACCCCATTCCCACCCCGGGTTTATCGCCCAACGAGCGAGTGACCGCGAGGGGGACGGCGCGCGTCACCCCGTAGCGTCACGTGACACGTGTTCCCAGCACGCCCGCGGTGGAGCTCCGCCCCCTCGGCGTTGAGCGCCACGCGGCGTGCGGTGCGAGGGACGATGGCGTCAGAGAGAACCTTAAATCCCCCCACTCCCCCCCCCACAGTGCGCTAACCACTGCACCACAGCTCAACCGCACACTACACACATGCCCCTATATACACTAAAGATAAAGATTCACCGCGTAGCCTTAACAGACTGTTGGGGCAAGTTCTGTAAGTAGCGAGTAGCAACTATGAAGGCTGGCACTGTGACACACGAGGGGGTGGGTGGCAAGCACAATGTCCAGACATACAAAAAGATAAAGACACACAAAGACACACACAGACACAATAACAAAGACACAGAAAGGCATAAACACACCAACCCACTCACCCAGACAAATATCCCACGTATATCCTTAACAGACTGTTGGGGCCAGTGTTGTTAGCGACCACCTATCAAGGCCGGCACGGCACACAAGGGGGTGGGTGGACAATACCACGACTGACCCGCCTTTGTCTCCCCAGTGGCGATGTTCCCACACCACACTAGGAACTCATTTGATGCTGAGTCGACCCTAGGGGAGACCCAGGACCGAATCAGATAATTGGCAATGGTGTTGGCGAACGGGTCATGGGCCTCCCGTAGGTCGACTCAGCCCCAAATGAGTTCCTGGTGCGGTGTGTAAACGTTACCACTGGGGAGACAAAGGCGGGTCAGTCGTGGTGTTGGCCACCCACCCCCTCGAATGTCGTGTCAGCCTTCTGAGGCGTTTGCTAACAGCACTTGCACCAACAGCCTGTTTAGGCTGCACGGTGGATCTGTGTCTTTGTGTGCGTGAGTCTGTGCGTTGTGCCCGTTTCTCTGCGCTGCTCACACTCCGTGCTCTCAGGACGCACGACTCAGATCCAGAATCCTCACTGAGTCATCAACACCCCACACACCCAGCGCGGGGTAGAGAGGCTGACTAAACGAGTGGTGAATGCAGTGCAGCAGCTCCATGGAGTCGGCGCGGTAAAACGACAGCAGCCCCGCCTCCCAGTGCAGGTGACACCCGACTCTCCGGGGAGGATCCCTCACCGGCACTGAGGTCCAGACACCACCATGCCACACTGACCAGCTGTTGTTAACTTTATATAACACCCAGGATGAGTCGTTGTGTCCCAGCCCGCACTCGTCACCAAGCCCTTTCCGTGCGATCGTCCCGTACGTGACTCCAACCTCACAGCGCCCCGCCGCACCCCCCACGTCCACCTCCCAGTAGTGCTGACCCGACGAAAAGCTCTCTGAGCACAGGGCTTGGTAGTAGGCATCAAAGCGGTGTGGGTGATCGGGGCGACCCTGGGAGACAGCGGTCCACGTCACCGTCCTGAGATCCGAGGAAATCTGGAGGTCGTCCTGGGCAGAGTTTGGGTCCACAGTCGGTGAGCGTCCATCTGCAGTAACGATAATCACAGTAGCCGTGGTAACAACAGCACCACTTTAACAATATCACTCGTGCACTAACAAGCACGCACACTACAATAGAGCAATTCATAATGGGCATTGTTACACAACGTTGTAGCGCGTAGCTAGCGGTGTGATGACATCTAACGGGCACTTTGTCAATCCACTGCCTCCCTACACCGTGCGGGTCGCGGGGAATATTTGACCATACTTCACCACGCCGGTCACCGCGCGTTGGCGAAGTCAGGTGGCACAGCTGGCGAGAGCACAGAAGTACAGTACAGCGGTGCGTTTGTCTGCCCCGCTACCTGCTGCCCCGCCACGTAGCCCCGCAGCCTGTAGCACCTGCTAGGCAGGGTGGTGACTGCCCCACCACGTGACCCCGCAGCCTGTAGCACCTGCTAGGCAGGGTGGTGGTGACTGCCCCACCACGTGACCGCGCAGCCTGTAGCACCTGCTACGCAGGGTGGTGACTGCCCCACCACGTGACCCCGCAGCCTGTAGCACCTGCTAGGCAGGGTGGTGACTGCCCCACCACGTGACCCCGCAGCCTGTAGCACCTGCTAGGCAGGGTGGTGACTGCCCCACCACGTGACCCCGCAGCCTGTAGCACCTGCTAGGCAGGGTGCTGACTGCCCCACCACGTGACCCCGCAGCCTGTAGCACCTGCTAGGCAGGGTGGTGGTGGCTGCCCGTGCGGGGCTTTGCGAGGTGCCAGGAGGTGGGGTGCTCTGTCCGCTAGGGCTGCACGATTTGGGGAGAATCTCTAATTGCGATTTTTCTGACATGTTGCGATTTGATTTGCGATTAAAAAAAATGTAAATCAAGCTTCAGTTCGATATTCATTGTGTGATAGATTTAAAACACGTGATTGAGCATTGCCACGTGATACCATCACAATATGAACTGCTCTTTCTATTCTAATGCAAGGATGAGAACTTTAAAGATATTAATTGTTTCCAACGTGTATTTATTAAAATATTTTAATTTAAAAAGAACAATCAAACATGTAACAACTGTTAAGTTTAATAAATAAAGTCATATTAATGAAACACGAAACAATTCCAAATAGAAACTGACAGGACTTTTTGAATCGCTAAAAATCGTAGCCATTGCGATTTGCTAATCGCATTGTTTCCAATTGCGATTTCGATTTGGAATCGATTAATCGTTCAGCCCTACTGTGCGGTAGTGCCCGTGGGAGGCAGTGGATCACAGCAGCAACAGCGTGGATATAAACACCGCCATAGCGTCTCTGTGTGTGTACAACAAACACAAACATCTCCCGTGTGTCACCTTTCACAGACTGTAGGAGCAAGTGCTGTTGGTGAGCACCTGTGAAGGCCGGTACACTCGTGTGTGTGTGATAGTGTAGTGATGTACACTGTGTGATAGTGTAGTGATGTACACTCTGTGTGTGTTAGTTTAGTGATGTACACTGTGTGTGTGTGATAGTAGTGATGTACAGTGTGTGTGATAGTGTAGTGATGTACACTGTGTGTGTGATAGTGTAGTGATGTACACTCTGTGTGTGAGTGATAGTGTAGTGATGTACACTCTGTGTGTGTGTTAGTTTAGTGATGTACACTGTGTGTGTGTGATAGTGTAGTGATGTACAGTGTGTGTGATAGTGTAGTGATGTACACTGTGTGTGTGATAGTGTAGTGATATACACTGTGTGTGTGATAGTGTAGTGATGTACACTGTGTGTGTGATAGTGTAGTGATGTACACTGTGTGTGTGATAGTGTAGTGTTGTACACTCTGTGTGTGTGATAGTGTAGTGATGTACACTCGTGTGTGTGTTAGTGTAGTAATGTACACTCGTGCGTGTGATAGTGTAGTGATGTACACTGTGTGTGTGATAGTGTAGTAATGTACACTCTGTGTGTGTGATAGTGTAGTGATGTACACTCTGTGTGTGCGATAGTGTAGTGATGTACACTCGTGTGTGTTAGTGTAGTGATGTACACTGTGTGTATGATAGTGTAGTGATGTACACTCTGTATGTGCGATAGTGTAGTGATGTACACTCGTGTGTGTGTGTTAGTGTAGTGATGTACACTGTGTGTGTGTGTGATAGTGTGGGGATGTACACTCGTGTGTGTGTGATAGTGTAGTGTTGTACACTCGTGTGTGTGATAGTGTAGTGATGTACACTCGTGTGTGTGTTAGTGTAGTGATGTACACTGTGTGTGTGATAGTGTAGTGATGTACACTGTTTGTGTGATAGTGTAGTGATGTACACTGTGTGTGTGATAGTGTAGTGATGTACACTCTGTGTGTGTGATTGTGTAGTGATGTACACTCGTGTGTGTGTGTGATAGTGTAGTGATGTACACTCGTGTGTCTGGGTGATAGTGTAGTGATGTCCATTAGTATGTGTGTGTGTGTGTGATAGTGTAGTTATGTACACTCGTGTGTGTGTGTAGTGATGTACACTGTGTGTGTGATAGTGTAGTGATGTACACTCTGTGTGTGTGTGATAGTGTAGTGATGTACACTCGTGTGTGTGTGATAGTGTAGTGATGATGTCCACTCGTGTGTGTGATAGTGTAGTGATGTGCACTGCGTGTGTGTGATAGTGTAGTGATGTACACTCGTGTGTGTGATAGTGTAGTGATG
Organism: Petromyzon marinus; assembly: GCF_048934315.1. Classification (NCBI taxonomy): domain Eukaryota; kingdom Metazoa; phylum Chordata; class Hyperoartia; order Petromyzontiformes; family Petromyzontidae; genus Petromyzon; species Petromyzon marinus. Next base: position 8,608,754 of record NC_133734.1, read on the forward strand.
TACACTCGTGTGTGTGTGATAGTGTAGTGATGTATATTCGTGTGTGTGTGTGATAGTGTAGTGATGTACACTCTGTGTGTGTGTGATAGTGTAGTGATGTACACTTGTGTGTGTGATAGTGTAGTGATGATGTCCACTCGTGTGTGTGATAGTGTAGTGATGTGCACTGCGTGTGTGTGATAGTGTAGTGATGTACACTCGTGTGTGTGTGTGATAGTGTAGTGATGTACACTCGTGTGTGTGTGATAGTGTAGTGATGTACACTCGTTTGTGTGTGTGTGTGATAGTGTAGTGATATACACTCGTGTGTGTGATAGTGTAGTGATGTACACTCGTGTGTGTGTGTGATAGTGTAGTGATGTACACTCGTGTGTGGGTGTGATAGTGTAGTGATGTACACTCGTGTGTGTGTGTTAGTGCAGTGATGTACACTCTGTGTGTGTGTGATAGTGTAGTGATGTACACTCGTGTGTGTGTGTTAGTGCAGTGATGTACACTCTGTGTGTGTGTGATAGTGTAGTGATGTACACTCGTGTGTGTGTGTTAATGTAGTAATGTACACTCGTGTGTGTGTGTGTGATAGTGTAGTGATGTACACTGTGTGTGTGTGATAGTGTAGTGATGTACACTCTGTATGTGCGATAGTGTAGTGATGTACACTCGTGTGTGATAGTGTAGTGATGTACACTGTGTGTATGATAGTGTAGTGATATACACTCTGTATGTGTGATAGTGTAGTGATGTACACTGTGTGTGTGTGTTAGTGTAGTGATGTACACTGTGTGTGATAGTGTGGGGATGTACACTCGTGTGTGTGTGATAGTGTAGTGTTGTACACTCGTGTGTGTGTGATAGTGTAGTGATGTACACTCGTGTGTGTGTGATAGTGTAGTGATGTACACTCTGTGTGTGTGTGATAGTGTAGTGATGTACACTTGTGTGTGTGATAGTGTAGTGATGATGTCCACTCGTGTGTGTGATAGTGTAGTGATGTGCACTGCGTGTGTGTGATAGTGTAGTGATGTACACTCGTGTGTGTGTGTGATAGTGTAGTGATGTACACTCGTGTGTGTGTGATAGTGTAGTGATGTACACTCGTTTGTGTGTGTGTGTGATAGTGTAGTGATATACACTCGTGTGTGTGATAGTGTAGTGATGTACACTCGTGTGTGTGTGTGATAGTGTAGTGATGTACACTCGTGTGTGGGTGTGATAGTGTAGTGATGTACACTCGTGTGTGTGTGTTAGTGCAGTGATGTACACTCTGTGTGTGTGTGATAGTGTAGTGATGTACACTCGTGTGTGTGTGTTAGTGCAGTGATGTACACTCTGTGTGTGTGTGATAGTGTAGTGATGTACACTCGTGTGTGTGTGTTAATGTAGTAATGTACACTCGTGTGTGTGTGTGTGATAGTGTAGTGATGTACACTGTGTGTGTGTGATAGTGTAGTGATGTACACTCTGTATGTGCGATAGTGTAGTGATGTACACTCGTGTGTGATAGTGTAGTGATGTACACTGTGTGTATGATAGTGTAGTGATATACACTCTGTATGTGTGATAGTGTAGTGATGTACACTGTGTGTGTGTGTTAGTGTAGTGATGTACACTGTGTGTGATAGTGTGGGGATGTACACTCGTGTGTGTGTGATAGTGTAGTGTTGTACACTCGTGTGTGTGTGATAGTGTAGTGATGTACACTCGTGTGTGTGATAGTGTAGTGATGTACACTCGTGTGTGTGTTAGTGTAGTGATGTACACTCGTGTGTGTGTGATAGTGTAGTGATGTACACTGTTTGTGTGTGATTGTGTAGTGATGTACACTCTGTGTGTGTGTGATAGTGTAGTGATGTACACTTGTGTGTGTGATAGTGTAGTGATGATGTCCACTCGTGTGTGTGATAGTGTAGTGATGTGCACTGCGTGTGTGTGATAGTGTAGTGATGTACACTCGTGTGTGTGTGTGATAGTGTAGTGATGTACACTCGTGTGTGTGTGATAGTGTAGTGATGTACACTCGTTTGTGTGTGTGTGTGATAGTGTAGTGATATACACTCGTGTGTGTGATAGTGTAGTGATGTACACTCGTGTGTGTGTGTGATAGTGTAGTGATGTACACTCGTGTGTGGGTGTGATAGTGTAGTGATGTACACTCGTGTGTGTGTGTGTTAGTGCAGTGATGCACACTCTGTGTGTGTGTGATAGTGTAGTGATGTACACTCGTGTGTGTGTGTTAGTGCAGTGATGTACACTCTGTGTGTGTGTGATAGTGTAGTGATGTACACTCGTGTGTGTGTGTTAATGTAGTAATGTACACTCGTGTGTGTGTGTGTGATAGTGTAGTGATGTACACTGTGTGTGTGTGATAGTGTAGTGATGTACACTCTGTATGTGCGATAGTGTAGTGATGTACACTCGTGTGTGATAGTGTAGTGATGTACACTGTGTGTATGATAGTGTAGTGATATACACTCTGTATGTGTGATAGTGTAGTGATGTACACTGTGTGTGTGTGTTAGTGTAGTGATGTACACTGTGTGTGATAGTGTGGGGATGTACACTCGTGTGTGTGTGATAGTGTAGTGTTGTACACTCGTGTGTGTGTGATAGTGTAGTGATGTACACTCGTGTGTGTGATAGTGTAGTGATGTACACTCGTGTGTGTGTTAGTGTAGTGATGTACACTCGTGTGTGTGTGATAGTGTAGTGATGTACACTGTTTGTGTGTGATTGTGTAGTGATGTCCACTCGTGTGTGTGTGTGATCGTGTAGTGATGTACACTCGTGTGTCTGTGTGATAGTGTAGTGATGTACATTAGTGTGTGTGTGATAGTGTAGTGATGTACACTCGTGTGTGTGTGTAGTGATGTACACTGTGTGTGTGATAGTGTAGTGATGTACACTCTGTGTGTGTGATAGTGTAGTGATGATGTCCACTCGTGTGTGTGATAGTGTAGTGATGTGCGCTGCGTGTGTGTGATAGTGTAGTGATGTACACTCGTGTGTGTGTGTGATAGTGTAGTGATGTACACTCGTGTGTGTGTGATAGTGTAGTGATGTACACTCGTTTGTGTGTGATAGTGTAGTGATATACACTCGTGTCTGTGATAGTGTAGTGATGTACACTCGTGTGTGTGTGATAGTGTAGTGATGTACACTGTGTGTGTGATAGTGTAGTGATGTACACTCTGAGTCTGTGATAGTGTAGTGATGTACACTCGTGTGTGTGTGATAGTGTAGTGATGATGTCCACTCGTGTGTGTGATAGTGTAGTGATGTGCACTGCGTGTGTGTGATAGTGTAGTGATGTACACTCGTGTGTGTGTGATAGTGTAGTGATGTACACTCGTGTGTGTGTGATAGTGTAGTGATGTACACTCGTTTGTGTGTGTGTGATAGTGTAGTGATATACACTCGTGTGTGTGATAGTGTAGTGATGTACACTCGTGTGTGATAGTGTAGTGATGTACACTCGTGTGTGTGTGTGTGTGTGATAGTGTAGTGATGTACACTCGTGTGTGTGTGTGTGATAGTGTAGTGATGTACACTCGTGTGTGTGATAGTGTAGTGATGTACACTCGTGTGTGTGTGTGTGATAGTGTAGTGATGTACACTCGTGTGTGTGTGATAGTGTAGTGATGTACACTCGTGTGTGTGATAGTATAGTAATTTACACGGGCAATCCTCAAGGTGTCTGGATCTCCCTGCCTCAAGCAATAGTAATGAATCCTAAACATCTTAGCCCTAGTGTGTGTGCGTGTCAGACTCACACGCAGAATAGCAATAGCATGCTCACTCAATTATACACACGTATAGTGTTAAAAGAGCTCATGTAATAGTGATTTGCACTCATCTGTGTGTATGTGCTATATTTTAATGTGTAGTTATATTAATGTATGTTGCCGCGACGCTCCCGGGGCCTTCGCTAAGGCCTCCCCTCCTTCCACCGGCTCTTCAGCAGCAGCAGCAGCAGCAGCCTTGGGGCCCCAGGCAAGTCGCGACGCATCAATCGTACGGCGGCTCCCCTCACCTCACGCATCTAACGGGGTTAGGGTCCATCCTCGCGGGGTCATCTCTGGGGGGCCGGGCTCGGGCCCTGTACATTAGTGTCCATCTGCCGGGTCGCCCAGGCGGACCCGCCAGTGGAATGCACTTGCGCATCGCGTGGTGGCGGCCGCTGCCGTGTCCTCGGCGGTGGTAGGGTACGTGCAAGGGATCGAGGTGCAAATCTTGGTGGACATGGATGGTTTCTGAGTCCATTTTTCGGTTTCTGCCATGCAGCGTTGGGCCGTTGCGGCCGGTTCAAGGAGCTTGTGTGGCTGCGAATGGCGGCAGCCTTGGCATTTTGGGTCACATTGTCGCTTCGATCACAATTGGCGAAATTGAATTGGTGGGGCCCATTCTTGTCTCCAGGACCTTGGCACTGCCATGTCTCTTGGGGACTGATTTTTTGGCCAAAATGCCCGTGCAAATTTTTGTTGACCAAGGTTGTGTAAAGTTGCCGTCGGGGGGGGGGGGGGTGGTTGCACTTTCTACATTCTCCCACTGTACTGTCCCCCCTTGCCACCAGTGTGCGGGCCTTGACTAAGGTGTATGTGACGGTTCCACCTGGGTCACAATCCTACAACCCCTCAGGCTGTGCAGACCATTAAAATTGCATTCCCCGGAGGCAAGTATCCTCTTGTCTCCCTCCAATTACTTTTCGAGGTCGGACGAGTAGGTAGGTGCCTTGACGGCCATGTCGGCGGGCCAGGACCCCTTTTTACAGGTCCTAAATTCGGGGCCCTCGCCGATCGTCGTTCCAGCTGGTGCCGTTTTAGCGGAAGCTACCCCGGGCCCCCCCTCCCGATGATGCTAGGCCGGCTGGAGAGTTTGTGGCTGGTATGTTGCACAAGGGGAGGACCGACGCATCATGGATCGATGTGTTGTGTCATGAGTGGCTCCACGAACTCATCGTGAGGTTCACCAATGTGTTTAGCCAGAGTAAATTCGATCTCGGTCGCACCACTCTCCTGGAACAATCACATAGATACGGGAAACTCGACCCCTATTCGGCTAAATTCATACCACTTTAGCCCGGCGGAAAAGGATCATGTCCGCTCCGCAGGTGACGAGATGTTGGCAGCGGACATTTTCTCCCCATCCACTAGCCCTTGGGGTGCCCCCTTTGCGCTAGTCAAGAAACGGGATGGGAGTCTCCGTTTCTGTGTCGACTTCTGTAAATTAAACAAGATCTCGGTGGCTGATGCATATCCATTGCTTCGCATGATGATTCCCTGGACGCTCTCTCGGGTGTGCGGTTCTTTTCGACCCCAGACTTGCTCTCGGGCTTCTGCAGTTGCCACTGGACGAGGCCTCTAGACCCAAGACAGCGTTCCGCACACCCCAGGGGCTGTTCCAATTCAATCGGCTTGCTATGGGTCTCCATTCGGCCCTGGCCACCTTCCAGCATCTCATGGAGATGGTCTTGGCGGGGCTGCAGTGGAAATCTTGTTTAATCTACTTGGATGATGTTATTGTTTTCGGCCGTACGTTTGACGAGTACTTGCAATGCTTTGAGGCAGTGTTCCTCAAAGTGTGGGCCGCGGGCTTGAAGTTCAAACCACAGAAATGTCATTTATTGCAACCATCGGTGAAGTATTTGGGACACATTGTGAGTGCGTCAGGTGTTGCCATGGATCCGGAAAAGACAGCTTGTGTCCGGACGTGGCCGACTCCTACATCTGTCGTTGAGGTGCGTAGCTTTGTTGGCTTCGCATCGTACTATCGTCGGTTCGTCCGCGATTTTGTGACAATTGCAAAGCCACTGCACGCACTCTCTGCCAAAGGTCAAAAGTTTTGCTGGGGGATAGAGGAGGAAGCCGCTTTTGTGGCACTTGGCACGGCCTTGGCGGATGCGCCGCCCCTGGGGTATCCGGACTTCTCCAAACCCTTCCTCCTCGACACCGATGCCAGTGACACGGGCATTAGGGCTGTCCTGGCTCAGGTGGTCGATGGGGTTGAGAGGGTTATTGCCTATGGCAGCCGTGTTTTGTCTCCCACTGAACAGAGATACTGTGTGACCCGGAGGGAGCTGCTGGCCACAGTGTTTTTCGTCCAGCTGTACAGGCCCTATTTGTATGGTAGGCGGTTTACCATCCGGACCGACCATGTGGCCCTGCAATATTCCCTGAGGATTGACCAGCCTTCGGGTCAGCTGTCCCGCTGGCTCGAGGTGCTCCAGGAGTACCCCTTCGATGTCATCCACCGGAAGGGGACTCAGCATGGGAATGCGGATGGCCTTTCCAGGCTGCCTACGGACGGCGGGTGCGCTTGTGCCCTGGGTTCTAGTCGCGGCAAGGCCCCAGTAGACACCGCGGCCCAGTTGGTTGCATCGGCCGAAGCGACCCCCCCCCTCCGGGTGTGGTGTTGCCTGTTGATTTCGGCCTGGGACTCCCCTGAGAGGTATGGTCTAAGTTGCAGATGGAGGATTCCTCTGCTGAGGCTACGACGCCGTGTTGGGCCAAATGCCCGGAGCTCAACTCCGTCGGCTGCCCCGGTGATCGCCGTGCATGACGGCTTCCTCATGCATTGGGATGCACAGTTGGAACGTTATTGCGTGGTTGTGCCCATTGGCCTGCGAGGTAAATTGACCCGAGCCATTCACAAGAAACTTATGCACCTGGGCTACAATGAGACCTTGTTGACCCTTAAATGGGTCTACTATTGGTCACGTGTGGAGGATGACGTGGCACTAATTTTGAAGGGTTGCCATGACTGTGCACGGAGGAAGGCCCCAGTTGGCCAGGATCGGGCCCTGCTGCAGTCCATCCGGGTTTCTCGTGTCAATGATTTAATGGCACTCAACATTCTGGGGCCATTCCCCGTATCCCAACGGGGCCACAGGTACGTCTTGGTGTGAGTTGTGTACCTCACACGTTGTCCTATGGCGTGGCCTCTGATGGACCAGTCGGCCTCGTCCATCATTGAGGCATTCGTACAGGAGTACGTTGTTGACAAGGGTGCGCCGGAACAGCTCTTGACTGATCAGGGGCGGAACTTTTCTTCTCGGGTGCTCAAGGAGTCTGCGACCTTCTTGGCACAAAGAAAATCTGCACCTCGCCTTACCACCCCCAGTCCAACGGGATGGTAGACCGCTTGAACCGCACCCTCACATCCATGCTGTGCCACCACGTAAGTACGTCCCAATCGGACTGGGACCTGTTCATTCCGGGGGTTCTGGCCACATATAGGTTGGTACCGCATGCCTCGACAGGGTTCTCCCCTTTTTATTTATTGTATGGCAGAGACCCGGAGCCCCTGATGCACGTCCAGCTGGACTTGAGGCCTTCAAAAAATGCTCACCAGTGCCTGCCCCAATGAAATTCGCACTCGACTGGCTGCGCGAGTCACGGCAGGCGACCTTGGATAATTCGGCCAGCCGGCAGGCGGCTAACGAGCGCTTGCCCAAACACCAGGCTGTCGGCCCCCAAGTACCTGTTGGCACATCACCTTAATTGCATCGCCCTTGGCAGGGCCCTGTCGAAGTCATAGAAGTCCGCCGACCGCAGTGCATCCGTATTCAGTTGGGCCGCCGCCACTGGTTTGTGCACCCATCTCGGCTCAAGCGGGTTGTACTGCCTGGCCTCACTGATTCATCCCCACTTCAGGAGCGGCCGGCGATTGATGCGTCCGACAATCCGGGCCGCACGGGTTGTTATGGCGCGAGCAATGCCCTGCCTGTGTATGTGCCTGCAGAGCCCCCGCCAGTAACAAACAGTGACACCTAACCAGGCGGGGGAAGCGGGCCGGCATCACGCACACGCTCACGGGGCGTGCGGATACTGTGACGGCCAGTGGGGCCATTTATTCGTCCCCTGCCTTCCTTGGACACTTTTACGGTGTCCCATGTGGGGACTGTTTCCAAACTTTAACTTGTACCATGCTACCTAGTAATGGTTACAGCCGGTGTAGGCTAATTCTTTTTCATGGGGGGGGGGGGGGGGCGGGGGGAGGGGGTAATGTAGAAGAGTAGTCGAGGACATTACATCACGCTCACCTTCTGGTGCGGTGACGTCCGGTAGGATGACGTCACGAGCAGTGACGTCATGCATGGGGGGCGGGGCGATGACGTCATGTCTCCGTGGGGTACTTAAGCTGGAGCCCGTGACGTGAGCGGGATTGTAGCAGTAGCCCGGGAACGTGAAGGGTGGAAGTTGGGACCCAGGGGTAGGGCTGACGGGGAATAGGGGAAATCTAGCATGAGGGTTAGGAGTGGCTGCTTTAGCTATTCGGCCGATTTTGGTAGAGCCCTCGGCCGGCACAGTGGGAAGAGCCCGGTAAGTCACTGTGTTAGGAGTCCCAGTACCCTATCCCTGGGGAGAATTATATTAGCCCTTAGCCCGTAACTGGCATAAGCCCCTAATAGTCTCTTAGCGTAAGCCCCAAATAAACCCTTGGCGTAAGCCCCTAAGAAGATCTGCCTCTGAGACGTCTTTGCACTATAACACATGTACAGTGATACACATGGTCAGCCACAGTGATAGCCCAGTGTGGCTCTGTGAGCCTCTGGAATTAACACCAAATCCCAATAATCCTTGAGGTGCCTTAGAAGGGATATAGCAGCCTCAAGCAATATTGATGAATCCTAATGCTGAGTTAGCCTGGCTATGCACCTCATGCATTAACAATTAACCTTTTGCATTACAACGGTGATGTAGTCTGGCTCTCATCTGATGATGACATCCTTGACCGAGAAACCTCCTCTACTAATAGATTCATCTGCTACATTGGCCAATGACATCCTCGCTCAATAATTATACACTCGCACCTCCGATTAGCATGGTTGGCTAAGTGCGGTGGGAAACAAGTTTAACATACCCGTCTAGTATTAATAGGGCACCGTAAGAGCGATTTACACTCATGTGTGTGCACTATACATTAAAATTTAGATAATTCACTACCTGTGTATCTGTAACGTATCTTATGATATGAAGAGTGATAAATTTATCACCTGAGCCTGGAATATGGACACTGAACCCTACGACTTATAAAAGTTGCTCGAGCCTAAATGTAACAGCCTGGAATAGGAATGATGAATCCTGACATTCCAAAACGAGACTTATTCTGCTTCTGTGAGTCTCAGGAATTAACACTGAGTCATATGCATCATGATATGACACTGACATTGATGCCCTCGCTTTTGGATGAGAGTGAACGAAGTGCTATTAGCAATGGAGGGTTGTGTTTGTTGTGCAACAATTGGAGACTAAGCTCAGCCTAGACTCACAGCACATGAGTACATTGACTATACTGGGCATCAGTTAGAACTGGGCATTGAACCCAGGACCCTAGTATCTGGAATCAGTTGTTTCAATAGCCAAGGTCTCCCCTCCACACTGGGGCAGGAGTGATGAACTCACAGACGAGAGGGAGCAGTCTGCCCATGACTCTCTCAAGGGAGCGGATCGTGGGGGTGTCCAGTGGAGTAGGAGCTGGGGGCGGAGACTTCTTAGGAACCTTTCCCCTGTGACAACGATTAGCAAAAAACAATCAGCATCACCACTCACACGCAGCATCACCACTCACACGCAGCATCACCACTCACGTACAGCATCACCACACACACATCATTACCACACAAACACACAGCATCACCACAGACACACAGCATCATCATACACACACAGAGCATCATCACACACACAGCATCACTAGACACACACACAGATTCACCACAGACACACAGCATCATCATACATACACAGAGCATCATCACACACACAGCATCACTAGACACACACACAGCATCACCACACACACACACACACAGCATCACCACATGCAGACGTTTAAAATGCAGCATCATTAAATGGAACCTGTGTCCCACACACAGCTCATGCTCCATAAATAGTCCTTGTGCAATATGCAGTCCTCTATTTATGCAACATTAGCATGGTAAAATAACAGTGTTTACCGAAAGAAAACGCATACTGATGCCTATCTGAATGCAGAGTCACACCATCACCCCTCACAGAAATCTGCTCTTATTAAGACGCTCATTCATTGAGCTAAGAAAGTGTCAGATGGTGATAGTCTGAGAAGTGAAATTGAACATGTTAAAGAAGCGCTGCAAATTAACGGTTACAATGATGCACAAATCAATAGGGCATTGAACACTAAAACCAAATCAAGTAAGAGCACTGAAACTGCCCAAGTAATTAAAACGATTTAAATACTGTACATTGCGGGAGTAACTGATAAACTAGATAGATGTTTGGAAAAACAAAACATCCGAGTCAGATTTGGCATGGTACATAAAATACAGAAAATAATATCTGGTACAAAAGATGTATTACCGAAGCTATCAACAGAAGGTGTGTACAGGATTAACTGCACGTGTGGTAAATGTCATGTTGGGCAAATAGGACGAGACTAAAAGAACATCAGAGAAACATTAAATTATCCATAATACAACTGTCAGCAGTAGCAGAACACGTGTGCAAACAAGGATACTCAATCAATTTAATAATCTTGAAGTTTTGTGCAAGACTAGCTACTACTGGCCAAGACTAATTAGATAATCTATCGAAATTGAAAGAAATCAAAATTCTTTAACTGTTCGGATAGCTTCCGCCTTAGTGCTGCGTGCAAGCAAATCTTCAAATAATAAATTATTTAAATGCATGTCTACAAAGGGCAGCGTACTTCAGTAGGGATTACCGTTGATAGGGCTATTTTAATAAACACAATAGACAGGAAGGTCAAGTTCAAAGGGCTCGCATAATGCACATGCATAATGTATGTTGCCTTAGTAACCACGCCCCCCGCCCACACATTGTGCGAGAGCGCAGCTGCGTGGTCAACACATCTACGCCTCTATATATGGAATAAAACAGTAAGATTTCTCCACAAATCTGGCTGTCGCTTGATGAAGCTATTTGTAATTACTGGTGAAACGTCGTCCTCAGATTGTAAATGTTGTGGCTTGGCTCGGCTCTCCAACACACCGGTGTGCTGTACTAGTCACGAATTGGCATGTTCTGTTTACGTGACAACCCTTACTATAATCTTTGGTTCTTTCGGTAAAGTCACGTAGGTATAAAATAAAATAAATCACGACGTTTTGGGCGCAAAATAAGCGTCCATCATCAGGTGGGAAAGCATGGTCTGCTGCTGACGCAGACTGTTTTAAAAGGTTTGAAATAGGTGTAGCTCAAGGGTTATAAAGCAGTGACCGGGGCTAGTTATGTTAATGTGAGAAATTAGCATGTGATTGTAAGATATGAGAGCGGCCTCCTACGACCAGGGCACGGAAGTGGCTATGTTAATGTGAGGGATTAGCGTGATGTTAATTTGAGAAATTAGCATGTAGTTGGCTGTGTCGGGTGGTGGTGGGTTTTAATGACACATTTATATATTTACGTGATGTAAGCCAAAAAACTCTATAATAGACTGCATGGTCACACGCATCCAGTTTGTAACACCCGCTCAATATAAACAGCCGATGTTCCACATACAGATAATCACAAACAGCACCAAGCACACACAGCAAATTGTCCATATCACAAAGAGCATCATTACACACATATGTATGTGTGTCTATTTAGCTTCTTTCGCACCGAACTTAGCCAACCATGCTAATCGAAGGTGAGGGGAATTACAACAAACTAAACACAAAGCAGTTCTAAAGAAACGAGCTAGGATAGTATCGTTTAAAGCAATTCATCAGAACCACCTGATGTTAACTTTAATGTATGCAACAGGGATTCAAATCACTATCCAAGTAAACTACAATCACAACGGTGATTAAAATCACTGTACAAGTAAACACACAGCTGAAGGCTCCCACACTGCACTGCCTCGTGGTACTGGTCTGTGATGGTTGAGGTTCTGTACCTGCGTGTCTCCTCCAGGTGCCCCTGTGGGATACAGAGAGATACGTCACTGTGATGCTGCCTCCATTCGCTCCCATGGCATTGCTCGAGTTCTCTCTGCGAGTCCCATAACCGGAATATGAATCCCGCATCTTGGCTAATTACCCCGTGAAGGCCAAATCTGTATCCTTGGTTAATAAGTGAAGCGATCTTCTCAAGACCTGAGCATATCAACCCTTTAGCCAGGGTTTGAGTCCCCTTCAGCCTTGGGCAGTGCTCATTTCCCGAGGCTTGAAACAATCTCTCAAAATGATAAGCAATGTCTATTTCTGCAGAGGAAATTCATGTCTGTATATTAAAAGTGCTTGAGAGTGGATATCAAACACCTGATAGCAACAGAGCAACTGTTTATAAAAAGTCGATTAAATTGCATAACATCAGGTATTTAGAATTGAACTTTATCTGAATGTTGTCTTCAGGGTAATATGTGGAATTCTCTGCAGAAAATGCGATAAGGTACATAATTAATTTAGATAGATAGTGGAATTTCAAATGAAGCCACTATCGTGGTAAAGGGAAATTATTATTGTTATTGAAGCTGTGTTCTCATGTTCTGAGCATCTAAACCCTAGGGCCAGAAGCCTCTCTACTGCTGAGGGCTCTGTCAAACTGGGGCACTCCCCCTGGCTTCGCGAGCGATCTACCTTCAGGAACGTGAGCGAGTCCCTCTCCTCCTGCAGAGTGCGGAGGCGCGCGGCTGCTTTCTGCAGCTCGCTGATCTCGTGCTTGTAATGAGCGATGTTCTTGTCGATCTGGGACAGCAGCTCCTTCTCCTTCAGTTCTGCGCGATGTAAAGCCACCCTCTCGTCCTCATTCAGTGCCGTTCTCAGGTGGGTGAACTCAGCTTTGATTCGCTCCTTCACCCCAGTCATAGATCCCTGTCGAGACACACGGATTCTAATGATTAACCATTCCCCATTAAATTTCGATTTAAAGCTTTCGTGACTGCAGGGATTCATATTCTTGGTTCTTTCGGTAAAATCATGTAGAAGGGAAATAATAAATTAATAAAAATAAAATAATACAATTTTCACGACGTTTCCCCTCTAGATGAAGCAGTCCCCCTCCTTAACTTCCTTTCGTTCGTCTCTCAAAGTTCACCCATTCCCTTCCTCTCCCCTCGCCCCTCCCCTCCTTCCCACTCCTCCCCTGCCCTTTCACGACCCCTATGTGCCCTCTGTTACTGTCACGGATTTATTGGCCCTGCCGTCTAACTTACTCTATTGTTACAGTTTTTGTTTATAAAGCGCCATGAGAGAACGCACTCTATAAATATAAGATAAGATTTTCCATGAGCCATGGTTATTATTTTTTTATTATTCTGCTTGTTTGCCCAGAAATATCTCTCTTGTATGTATGTTGAAGTTCTTTTGCACCGTACATAACCAACTTGGTTACAAGACTATTTTTGCAAGGTCCTGCCAAGTTTTGAGAGTAGAGGGCAACGCTGTTGCTTTGTGGTATTAATTGAGTAACTTCTCAGCATTGTGAAGTTTGGCCAATACCAGTTAGATTGAATGTTCTTTTAGCTGCCCGGTGCTTCGCTCGTTTTTGTGAGCTTCACTCCTCTGCCCTCCACTCTTGCTGGATGGCGACTGCCTCCAACTGCCCAGGAGCGTCCTTCATGAGCATCCTCCTTCACAGAGGCCAATCTTGACATTGCTGGTACCGGTCATCGACAAGTCCACTCAGTCCCACATCCTCATGTACCACATCAGCTCCGTCTCTTTTCTAGCCCATGCTATGCCCGTTTATCCCCCTCTATCTGGTCAAACAAAAGCTGTTTGGGCATGCGTGGCACTGTGGATCACGCTGTAATGTTGCAAAGGCTAAAATTGCTACATGTTTCGGATTGTGCAATCAAGTGGATTCGCAACGACTTATCTCACTGATTTCAAATTGTGTCCATAATGGGGGATTGACAGGACCCCGAATACTAAAGGAGTTCCTCAGAGCTCTGTGCTTGGTCCTGTTCTGTTTTCTTTCTATTTCAACAAGAAGGCATCTCCAATCTGCACTTTGACATTTACGTTTTTGCTGATGACACAGCCCCAGCATCTACAACAGGGCTTCGATGGACTTCAACTTAATGCCCTAAAACTGGTTCTCAACATTTACAATTTGATGCATAGACATGCCTCTCGACATGTCAGCAAACGCCAATTAAGACAGCACTTTATTTCAAAATACTATTAAGGCCTTTAATTTTGACAAAGGTCCATTTTTACAATTCAAAATTTAATTCAATATTTAGCCAGACACCTTCTGTTTGTCTGAAACATGGTTTACCTCACATATAAATCCTAGCCTAATTAAATTTACGGATATAATAACTTGTGATTAGACAATCAAGAGGAGGTGTGGTAGTATATGTGAAAATTGACCTACGTTGCATACAACTTTCTACTGTAATAAACCCGGGCTCTTTTGAATATATTATGGTCACAATTTATTCTCCAGGTAACCAACATTTTACTCTGATGTGTTGCTATACACCGCAAAACAGTAAAATATCAAATCAATCTCTGGATTAGATAGAATGAAACATTATTTTCCCATTTGATGATGTCTGCAAATAGGTGAAGCTCTCATTTAATCACTCATTGACTACTGTGATGCTGCTTATAGATCCGATCCTAATGAATCATTAAACCGACTAAACCTGATTCATCATTATGCTCATCGATTTGCACTGGGTGTACCACACAGGACCCACCATTGTGACATCTGATTAAAAATCCAATCTCACTTAACTGGATCCAAGAAGAAATCTACAGTGGGCCCTGTTCACCCACAAAGTCCTGATTGGCAAAGCTACGCTGTACTTAGCTAATTCATTCATCCCATTGCCAAATCCAAGGAAGCTAAGGCGTCCATCTAATTGCCTTTAACTATCCAAAGAACAAATATTGGAATAGGTGACAAAGCCCTTGCCATTGCAGCACCAACGTTTTGGAAAAAAAACCTTGTTTCCTTCGCATCATAAATATTACTTCAAAAAATATTCTGAAACCAGGCACGTTTCGTACACAAGGGGCGTTGGGGCGCCGCCCCACCAATCAGCTGGAGATGAGAAATATTTTTTCTACCACAAATACTTTTCTCTAAATTGTTTTGTTGTGTTTAAAAATATACATTAAATGATTCGTTCAATGTGAATTGCCTAATGAAGATAACATTTTAAGTTGTTCATATTAGAAACCGCTGCAACGCCACAGTCTGATTTGTGCCTCAGGGATATCTCGGGACGGCTGTGAAGGCGTCCGAGTGAGAGCTATCCCTTCATTCAATGCGATTAGTTTCTAGAATTTTATCCACACCGTTTGAGACCCATTCAGGGTTCTGAAAATGGCGCCCATGGCTGTAATGATGATGTCACAACGCTAGGTTGCACTGTGCAAATATAGCAGGTCACGGCCTACACGTAGGTGGGTGTATGACGGTATGTGGCTGTTATTGTACAGTATGCGGTGTCTTGGTTTCCTGGGCTAATTCGTTGAGTCGTGTCAGCTGATCTTTAATTGTGCTTTAGGCTTTTGGCAGTGTCAAAGTCTGTATTTTGCACGTGGAGATCAATCGACATATTCTGATTGAGTATGGTGCTGAGGCTCTTTAGATGAGTAGAAAACTGCATCCTGGAGTCTGCGACCACCACACCTGATCCTCCCACAAATGTTTTCGTCTGCAGATCCTCTGATTTTTCTGGATTAAGCAGCGTTTCACTTCGTGCAAAGCACATGTGCATTGCTGACATGCAATTTTCAAAGTCACCGAGGCTCTTCATATCTAACTTTTAATTAACTGCGGTATAAAATTGTCTCAGCATATAGATGGAACTTGATGTCATACGATGAGATGACATTGGCGATTGGAGAGACATATGTTGAAAATAGGAAGGGCCTGATAACGGACCCCTGTGGTACACCAACTAGGCACAGCATAAGCGATTACTGTTCATCACCCAGCTTCACGAACCGTGATCGAATAATGTAGGCATGACTCCATCCACCCCAGTGCCATACCTGATACACCAGCGTGCTCGTGCCCCGTGGTGGAATAACGCCTTTGATCAATGCCTTTGGTCAACCCCAACTTTTACACTCAAACTCTATAACCTATTATCTAGAACCTATAACACTATAAACTATGACACTTTCATCATGTGCTTCTATTAGTATATTTTATCCCCTAGTTAAATAAAGTTTAAGTTGATTTTTGTTTTTATCAGGTGAGAACTCAAGATTGCGAGAGAGTCTTATTTGTATGAGCGGCCTGGGTCAAAATAATTACGAAATAAAAAAAGAATAAAGCACAGCAACGAAGAAAATAGAAATCAGCACGAAGACAGCTGTGTCACAAGATAAATTAAACACACTGCACGAACAGAAATAAATGCTCCCTACAGCACAAGGTCGTCTTGTATATATTATATCTATACCTGTCCTACCATCTCACCGTTAGCGAATGTTTTTAAGTCATTCAGTAAAATTAAGTGAGCATCTTGGCTGGAGGCACGAGATATGAACGTTTTTCTTAAAAAGTTTAATTGAAAATTTTTGTTCACATTTCAAGCACTCGTCACCATAATGATTCAATTTCCTGTAGATTTATTAGGGATTTACTGAAGTATGACAAAATTCTACGGAGTTGGTCTCACAGGGAGAGTCAGACTCCAAACGGTGGAGGTCACAGGATCACAGAGCCCACACGCGGTACCTGCACGTCCCTGCGAGTGGCCTCCATCTGTTCGACAGACGCCTCCGCCTCCCTCCTCTTCTTCTCCACCGCTCGCGTCTCCTCTCCGACTCCACTCTGTAAGAGACGAAGTCAGCAGAGGAGACTCCACTCCCTGAGTGACCCCCTCTCATGCCCACTCCACACGGAGCCACTCCACAGTGGTGGCCCTGAAATGCCCACCAGAAGAGGCGTCAGGAAGTCAGACTAGACTGACTGACTAGTATACAATGCAAGAGACCACAGAAAGGGAATCAACTCATGGTGATGTTTGTTTTATGAGATGTTTCTATTAATCCCAGTAACACTGATTATTTACATGGCACGTTGTTATGCGCAGTGATGGCTTTTACCAGCTCGTGTGTGGTATCATTCACTCCTGTTTGGTTCTCACTCCCTGAGGGCCTCACCTTCCATATCTCATGCACATCCTCCAGTGTGGTGACATCATGCCCTCTATGGTGCCCTGCGATTGTGCAGACCGTGCAGATCAGGCTTTCGTCCTGCTTGCAGAAGAACCTGTAGGGGTCTCCATGCTGCTGGCATCTTCGCTCCTCCAGGCTGACAATGGGAGCCACCAGGACGTGGTCCATCAATCTCGGGTTGTTCAGGTGAGGTTTCAGGTGAGACTCACAGAAGGAAGTCTCACACCTGAGGCAGGTCTTCACTGCACGAGTCTTCCCATCACCACAGGTGTCACAGAAGACAACTACGGCCATCCTCTCTGCAACTCTGAGCTGCTCCACCAGGTTTGCGAGCGCCACGTTCCTCTTCAGCTGGGGCCGCTCAGGGAAGGTCGCTCGGCACTGCGGGCAGCTGAAGCTGCTCGCTCTCTCCCAGGCACCGTCCAGACACCGGAGGCAGAACGAGTGTCCGCAGCTCAGCGTGGAGGGGGAGTCAAACGTGCACAGGCAGATGGGGCAGCTCAGCTCACTGTCTACACAATCACTGGGAGACGCGCTCGCCATGGCCCATAGCTTCACTCGGACTCGCAGCTCACGGAGGAGCTATCGCAGCAGCTGCTCACACAGCGGAGACGAACAAGGAAATGGACTGACTTCACCTGCAGTTAAGTTATAAATACGTCGAGACACGCCCTGGAATGTTCCACACGGCGGCCGCGCTCACCTGTGTAGACGTGGCATTACAGTCACGCACTGTTATAGCTAAAACTGATTTGTGTTTAGTTTGTTGTCCTTCCCCTGCACCTCCCATTAGCACGGTTGGATACGTACGGTGTGGAAGAAGTTCAACATACATACGTAGCTTTGACCGGTCTCAAGTGATATAATATTTGTACAAACAAAACCCAGCAGCAGCAGCCAGGCACACAGCGATAATGGTTTGTCCCACAAGCTGATTGACCGGCTGGGGTCAGGCTGTGTGCATTGCACAATGGAACCGCACCTTGTGCAAACATTCTGATGTAAAGGTGAACTTGTTTTTTTCCTTCTGTGTCTTTATCAATTTTTTCATTGCAAGGCCTTTTTTCAAGATTCGCAGTCTGTAATTGTCTTCCACCTTTATCAAGTAATAGCTAATAGTTTAACTACTGGCTTCATGCGCCCTCTGTTCATCTGTCAAATATTTTTTCATCTTTTTTATTCCTACCACAGTTTTATTCTGGGTGGATGGTGGTTTTATGTATCTTCTTTGGTTCTTTCGGTAAAGTCACGTAGAATGAGAATACAATTAGAAATTGATAAAATAAAATAACACAATAATATTCTCACGACGTTTCGGCCACAACACAAGCGGCCTTCTTCAGGTAAAGGGACGAGACTGTCTGGAGGACAGCGCTGTCCTCCAGACAGTCTAGTCCCTTCACCTGATGAAGGCCGCTTGTGTTGTGGCCGAAACGTCGTGAGAATATTATTGTGTTATTTTATTTTATCAATTTATAATTTTATTCTCATTCTACGTGACTTTACCGAAAGAACCAATGAAGATGAATCCTTGCAGTCACGAAAGCTTTAAATCGGTTTTATGTATGTTTAATTTCTTTCACACCGTACGTAGTCAACCGTGCTAATCGGAGGTGTGTGGGTGAGTGTGTGGGTGAGTGAGTGGTTGGGTGAGTGGGTGTGTGGGTGAGTCGGTGAGTATGTATATTGAAATTATTTCTCAGCCTACGTAGCCACTCGTGCTAATCGAAGGTACGAGCGAGTGAGTGGGTGGTGGTGGAGGTTGAGTGAGTGAGTGGGGTGGTTATTTGATGAGAGGGGAAACAGATATACAGGAGGATGGGGTGAAGGGTGGGCGAGCGGGCGGTGATGGAGGGAAGAAGGGGGGCTGGGAGATTGTGCGGTTGAGTGGCTGGGTCCCTGGGTGGGTGGCCTCACGCATTACAACAGCGAACAGCCTCTGGCTAAACAAACATCGTCGTTCGTCTAAGCTCAATATCTGTATGACTATCCCTGTACATTTTCCTAATATGCATAAAAAATCTTGCTCAACGTTTAAAATCACCGTCACGTAAACAAAAAAAGTCTTCATCACCTATTCTTGTCAATGTTGACATTTTAAATCCTGGACTCGCTGAGTTTGGCAGATTCTATAAAAAAAAATAACAAAAATATTTCACAAGGTAGTAAGGTCCACTGAGCTACGTAGCTCTTTTTTCCCACAGGCGACCTGGCCACAAATGAAAGCCCAGCGAAGTGACTTTTCCCGTGGACATTTTCTCAGCCAAAAACTCTGAACGCGTGATGTGGATTCTAAATGTCGAGGGGAGAGCGGAGGGGGCGGAGAAAAATCCACAGGACCACGGCGAGAGAGACACGCAAACTCCAACTATACAGCAGGCATCAGGGCCGGGATTGAACCCGCGACCTGCTGTGTACAAGGCGAGGTAGTTCATATCTCAGAGCCACCGCAGCGAGATGTAAAAAAAAATCACAGAGCAGCAACGACGAACAAGGAAACGAACTGACTTCACCTGTAGTTAATTTATAAACACCACGAGACGTGTCCTGGAATGTTCCCTGCGGCAGCCCTGCTCATCTGTGTAGACGTGACGTTACATTCACACAGTGTCAGGGTGTAAGAGCCACAATTGATATATTTATACAAAAACCCCATGGTAACCATGAAAACGGTGATGGTTTGTCCCACAGACTGGTTACACCAGATAGGGTGAGGCCGGGTTTTTTCAGAGTAAACTGCACGTTGTAAATTTTTATTACATTTTTAAAGTTATACGCAGGCTTTTGTGAGCAATATTATCCGTAATATATATTTTTTTATTTTGGGTTAGATCGCATAAATATAAAAGTGTCATTAAACCCGCCACTACCTGACACAGCCAATGAATTACGGTTTGTCACTTAAACAGAACATTCCGATTAGTTACTATAGCACACCGGTTGTGTGTTGGAGAGTAAACCTACGGCATTTACCTTTTGACAATTCTGGCTATCGCCTGATGAAGCTGGTTGTCATCTCCAGCAATACGTCATACTCGGAATTGTCATCATTGTGGATTTACTCTCCAATACACCACCGGTGTACCAGTGTGCTGAAGTAGTAACTAATTGGCACTTTTTATTTAAGTGACAAACCTTACTGATTGGCTGTGTCAGGTGGTGGCGACTTTAACGACACATTTATATTCACGTGGTCTAACCCTAAATATTATACTCGTCGCAGTCATTACAATTTATTTATTAAGTATCTGTGTTTTAGAATTCTAAATTTGGAATTGTTTCAAATCTACATCAACTTAATGTGTTCAATCTGTGCCTCGTGATCTCTAATGGTCATTTGTAAAATAATTTTTTTCTTGGGATGCGGTTTTAGTCCTGGTGGTTGGCGATCGGCTGGATGGGTGAGTCGGTGGGCAGCTGAATTGGTTGTGGGGTTGAACAGGTGGGCGGGTGAGCAGATGGGCGGGTTGGAGGGTGGGCCGGGTTATTTGGTGGGTGAGTGATCAGGTGGGTGGGTGTGTGAGTTGGATGGGCCGGGTTATTGGGTGGGTGAGTGATCAGTTGGGTTGGTGTGTGAATGGATGGCCGGGTTATTTGGTGGGTGAGTGATCCATACTCTTTGGTTCATTCGGGTGAGTGATCAGTTGGGTGGGTGTGTGAATGGATGGGCAGGTGATTGGGTGGTCACCTGTGCAGGCATGAGATGAGTGTGGGCTGGTGGAGAGATGTTAGGGTGGGGGGGAGGTCTCTGTAGATGGCTGGGTGGGTCGTGGGTTAGGGAGTGGCAGATTACCGGGTGGGAGGGTGTTGGGTGCAGATGAGTGGGTGTTGGTTGTAACTTTTTCAGCATGGTTATTATTTTCATCCACTTCATCATCATCCATCTACCTACTCACATGTGTGGGGGATAATGCCCCCCTCCCCACTCTCCATTAGGTGGGGGCTGATCTCCCCCTCCCCACTCCCCGTGAGTGGGTGGGGTGCGACGTCTGCCCCCTCCACCCCCACTCGCGCGTCCTAACCACGCGGATTACGTAATATTGTTTGACTCGCCGCTCGCGGCTGTTTAGAGCTAATTCATTATTTCCACTAAGCCGTTGTGTCGACAAGCCAACGGCGGCGCTTTGAATCAATTAATTAATCTCTGCGCGCTACGTTCGCGGCGGGTCAGGCATCCCTCAATTTAATTATTTATTTGTATGTGCGTGCGCGTCGTGCATGTACTGATTAAAGTCACCCACACACCGTCGTGCGCCGATCACAGTCCCACCGCTCTTCACACACACACATGCACCACGCGTCAAACATCAGTCTGTGCTAAGGGTTTATTCCCCCTCGAGCCAGCACCCTTCGGAGAGCGCCTAACCTCCTATCACCTGGCCGTCGCAGAGTGCGACTATCCTCCAAGCTCGAGCTGACTACGAGCTGGGCTGAATTGGCCCCCTCCCCCCGTACTGACCCACCTTTCCAGCTGCACGATGGGGGTTGGGGAAGATGCTCACCTCGGAGACTTTGCCTGGGCAATCGTTTTCAGCTGCACCCTACAGGCGTCTCACGGACGCTGAGGGCGGCTGGTATTCTCCGCCACTCCAGAAGAACTCTGATCCAATCTGCCCCTCCGGCCCTCTAATGTCCCCAAAGCCCCTTAACCCCTGGGTCATATGACGCCATCCTGCGCATCCAATCAAATCCTCTTTGAGGCCGTTTTGAGCGCTCTGGCCGTTGGGGGGGGGGGGGTCGCGTCACCCCCCCCCCCTTCCCATTGTCTCTGTACCTGCGTTCCTCGCCGTTGATTCACCGATAATCCCCTCGCTCCCTCCAACTTAAATCAACTCTTATCTGCCTAGGGGCTTTTCCCTCCCACCCCACTGTTTACCCTGCTGCTGGGTGCTGGCTGAAGGTCCCATCCCCCCGTGTTGTGTGTGCTTCATCGCGGCCGGCCTGTAAAGCTCTATGCCCCCATTTTTGGGGGAGCCGCCATGTAATCCGGTCTGGGGGGATCAGCCAATTTCCTGGTCCGGGGAAACCGTGGAACGTCCCTGCTAGTGGGGTCCTCGGGTGAAAACCCATCGTACCAGGTGATCCCTCCTCGAGACCCTACGGGGGTGCATGCGAGTGTTTAGTGGGGCATGCGTGCGTTCGTGGGGGGGCGGGGGGGGGGAGCGAGGAGAGGGTACCACTGGCCGAGTTCCTCTGCTGCGGTAGCACCACACATGCAGCTGCTTAGCCCTCCGCCCCACTGCTTCAGCGAAAGATCTTCACTCCATAGTCCTCTGTAAACGTCGAAAGTCTCGGTACTCCCCCGGTCAAATGGCCCCAGACGTCGCCTTCGCGGTTGTCGAGGTGGCAGGAGTCGAACTCTCCATGCTGCTACTCACGCTCCTCATATGAGATCACCCGTCTGTTGTATATATTGTGATGAAATGATGAATGAAATGTGAAAATGAAAATATGAATTGTAAAAATAATAATAACGTAAAATATGTTAACATGTGTAATTAAGTGTTCTGAACTGGAAATGTGTGTTAAGTGTAATTCATGTGTGTGTTGAAAATTATTATTGGACGTGTATGTGATTGTGTATGTGATTGTGCGTGATTATGTGTGAGTTACGTCTTTGTGATTGAGTTAATTAAGTGTATGTGATTATGTGAGTGATTATGGCAGTGATTATGTGAGTGTGTGATTACTATGTACGTGATAATGTGTGTCTGTGATTATTATATGTGACTATGTGTGTGTGTGATTAATGTAACTTTTCAAACTTTTTTTCACCCCGCCCCCTGTAGGCCCCTGACGGGCTCTCGAGCCCTCCGCGCTCACCTAGAATCCCCTACCGACCAGGGCGGCAGGCCCCGGGCACCCCGGGCACCCCGGGCACCGGCGGAACAACGCCGCCGCCAACGAAACTTTTTTTTATTAACTTAAATTATTTCAACGATTTTTGCTGCAACGTTCAAAGTTTACCGAATTGATGTCCCGATCGCCTGCGCCGTCTTTGGAAGCGTTCACACGGAACCAACGCCTGCTGCCTGCTGCTGCTGCCTGCTGCTGCCTGCTTCTTGATGCCTGCTGCCTGCTGCTGCTGCCTGCTGCTGGCTGCTGCTGCCTGCTGCTGCTGCCTGCTGCCTGCTGCTGCTTGCTTCTTGCTGCTGCTGCTGCCTGCTTCTTGCTGCCTGCTGCTGCTGCCTGCTGCTTGCTTCTTGATGACTGCTTGCTGCTTGCATCTTGCTGCCTGCTGCTGCCTGCTTCTTGCTGCCTGCTTGCTTCTTGATGACTGCTGCTTTGCTGGCTTCTTGCTGCCTGCTTCTTGCTGCTTGCTTCTTGATGACTGTTGCCTGCTTCTTGCTGCTTGCTGCCTGCTTCTTGCTGCTTGCTTCTTGCTGCTTGCTTCTTGCTGCTTGCTGCTTGCTTCTTTCTGCTTGCTTCTTGCTTCTTGCTGCGTGCTGCTTGCTTCTTGCTGCCTGCTGCGTGACCTGAAGCGACTGAGCAATGGTGGAAGTTGTGGGGAGGGGGGGGGGGAATCGATTCTTCAGATAGATTCCGAGCAAACTGTCGAATCCGCGACGGCAACAAAAATCGATTCCGGGAAATCAACGCCGGGGGGGGCGGGGCTAAGCGATGGGGGGGGGGGGGGGGGTTGATGGTGGAGGCGCAACTCCTCGACTTACGAACGCGATCCGTTCCCACCCCAACGTTGGCCCCAGCTGCGGACTCAATCCGTGCGGTGCGGGAGGGGAGGCGTTGGGGTTGGATCCTCCTCCCTCGTGGGAAATTACAACACGGGGTAGGGAAGTCTCATCTCTCAGCATTTTAGGGGCCGTCTATAAATGACGTCACGCGATTTTGGACGATTTTTGACCCCCCCCCCCCACCTAGTCACACGGCGTCACAAAAAGTCAGACCCCCTCCCCCCCCCCATCAAATATGACGTCACAAAGCTCTGCCCCCCCAAAAAAAAAATTAAACATGCTTCAAATCTTGATTTAAAGCTTTCGTGACTGCAGGGATTCATATTCTTGGTTCTTTCGGTAAAGTCACGTAGAAGGGAAAGAATAAAATAATACAAATATAAACATGGTTTTATATTTTTATTATAAAACATATTATTGTTTAATATTTTTTATTATTTTATTGTTTCCCTTCTGCGTGACTTTACCGAAAGAACCAAGAATATGCTTCAAATTGTATTCTTGGTTCTTTCGGTAAAGTCACGTAGAAGGGAAACACCTGATGATGATTGCTTGTGTTGGCAATGCTGCCCTGGCAGGAACACAGCCTGGGGTCCGTGGCAGTGTTCCCTTGGCAAGAACACAGCTTGGGGTCTGTGGCAATGTTGCCTTGGCAGGAACACAGCTTGGAGTCCGTGGCCATGTTGCCTTGGCAAGAACACAGCTTGGGGTCCGTGGCAATGTTGCCTTGGCAGGAACACAGCCTGGGGTCCGTGGCAATGTTCCCTTGGCAAGAACACAGCTTGGGGTCTGTGGCAATGTTGCCTTGGCAGGAACACAGCTTGCAGTCCGTGGCCATGTTGCCTTGGCAAGAACACAGCTTGGGGTCCGTGGCAATGTTGCCTTGGCAGGAACACAGCCTGGGGTCCGTGGCAATGTTGCCTTGGCAGGAACACAGCCTGGGGTCCGTGCAATGTTGCCTTAGCAGGAACACAGCTTGGGGTCCGTGGCAATGTTGCCTTGGCAGGAACATAGCTTGGGGTCCGTGGCAATGTTGCCTTGGCAGGAACATAGCTTGGGGTCCGTGGCAATGTTGCCTTGGCAAGAACACAGCTTGGGGTCCGTGGCCATGTTGCCTTGGCAGGAACATAGCTTGGGGTCCGTGGCAATGTTGCCTTGGCAGGAACACAGCCTGGGGTCCGTGGCAATGTTGCCTTAGCAGGATCACAGCTTGGGGTCCGTGGCAATGTTGCCTTGGCAAGAACACAGCTTGGGGTCCGTGGCCATGTTGCCTTGGCAGGAACATAGCTTGGGGTCCGTGGCAATGTTGCCTTGGCAGGAACACAGCTTGGGGTCCGTGGCAATGCTGCCTTGGCAGGAATACAGCTTGTGGTCCGTTGCAATGTTGCCTTGGCAAGAACACAGCTTGGGGTCCGTGGCCATGTTGCCTTGGCAGGAACACAGCTTGTGGTCCGTGGCAATATTGCCTTGGCAAGAACACAGCTTGGGGTCCGTGGCCATGTTGCCTTGGCAGGAACATAGCTTGGGGTCCGTGGCAATGTTGCCTTGGCAGGAACACAGCCTGGGGTCCGTGGCAATGTTGCCTTAGCAGGATCACAGCTTGGGGTCTGTGGCAATGTTGCCTTGGCAGGAACATAGCTGGGGGTCCGTGGCAATGTTGCCTTGGCAGGAACATAGCTTGGGGTCCGTGGCAATGTTGCCTTGGCAGGAACACAGCTTGGGGTCCGTGGCAATGCCGCCTTGGCAGGAATACAGCTTGTGGTCCGTGGCAATGTTGCCTTGGCAAGAACACAGCTTGGGGTCCGTGGCCATGTTGCCTTGGCAGGAACATAGCTTGGGGTCCGTGGCAATGTTGCCTTGGCAGGAACACAGCTTGGGGTCCGTGGCAATGCTGCCTTGGCAGGAATACAGCTTGTGGTCCGTTGCAATATTGCCTTGGCAAGAACACAGCTTGGGGTCCGTGGCAATGTTGCCTTGGCAGGAATACAGCTTGGGGTCCGTGGCCATGTTGCCTTGGCAGGAACACAGCTTGTGGTCTGTCGCACTATTAACTAAGCCTCACTCAGGCTGCGCCATGGGCGCAATCAACCAGGCCTCACTCAGGCTGCGCCAGGTGCACGATTTACTAGTCCTCACTCAGGCTGCGCCAGGTGCACTGTCAACCAGGCCTCACTCAGCCTGTGCCTTGTGCATTAACCAGGCCTCTCTCAGGCTGCGCCAGGTGCATGATCCGCCAGGCCTCACCCAGGCAGTGTCATGTGTACAACCAGGCCTCACTCAGGCCGTGCGATGTGCACGATTAACTAGGCCTCACTCAGGCTGCGCCACGTGCACGATTTACTCGGCCTCACTCAGGCTGTGTCATGTGCACGATCAGCTAGGCCTCACTCAGGCTGTGCCACGTGCACTAGTAAATAGACCTCACTCAGGCTGCGCCAAGTGTACGATTAACTAGGCCTCACTCAGGCTGCGCCAGGTGCACGATTAACTAGGCCTCACTCAGGCTGCGCCAGGTGCACAATCAGCCAGGCCTCACTCAGGCTGCGCCAGGTGCACGATTTACTCGGCCTCACTCAGGCTGTGTCATGTGCAGTATTACCTAGGCCTCACTCAGGCTGCGCAAAGTGCATGATTAACTAGGCCTCACTCACGCTGCTCCAGGTGCACTATTAACTAGGCCTCACTCAGGCTGCACCAGGCGCACGATCTAGCTAGGCCTCTCTCAGGCTGCGCCACGTGCATGATTAGCTAGGCCTCACTCAGGCTGTGTCATGTGCACGACCAACCAGGCCCCACCCAGGCCGCACCAGGTGCACAATCAACCAGGTCTCACTCAGGCTGCGCCACGTGCGGGACCAACCAGGCCTCACTCAGGCTGCGCCAGGTACACCCACGAGCGCACATCACCACACCATCACACACACACGAGTGTACACCATCACACCATCACACAAGCGCACATCACACCATCACACACACACGAGTGTACACCATCACACCATCACACACACACACGAGTGCACATCACCACACCATCACACACACACAGTGCACACCACCACACTATCACACACACACAGAGTGCACATCACCACTCCATCACACACACACAAACGCAGAAGTCCCTCTCGTCACAGCCACTCTCACACGGCTCACCCTCACACGGCTCACTCACACGCACGGCTCACTCACACACCCTCACACGCAGCTCACACACAGCTCATTCTCACTCACATTTTCACACACTCACGCACAGTTTACACTCACGCAAAACAACTCACAAAAACAACTCACACGCTGCTACACACGCCGCCGCCGGCATCATGCTTTATCCCTCGTTACTTTATCTCGCATACATTTTCTCTATATTCTTGTTTCTTTCGATAAAGTCACGTAGATGTTGTGCCATAACAAGGCGCTGTAGGCAGCTGACCTGCCGCCACGCTCACGGGCCGACAGGGGGCAGCCGAGAGAGAGAGCGAGTTGGGTAGGGATTGATCGAAGATCAAACCCCCGACCCTCCGTGACCGGAGGTTGACACCCCAGACCCCCCAGGGGCTGGGGGCTGAGGGAGATGATGGCCCCCCTCCACTTCCTAAGACCTCTTAAGAATTAAGACCCTCTAAGATCTTCCAGAAGGTTCTGGAGGGGGGTCATGAGGGGAGGGGTGACGCCGACCTGGAGATAAAAGGCCGGCCCTCGGGACGGTCGTTGCAGTACTCACCAACTCAAGCTCGAAGACATTTGAAGATCTGAAGACTGGACCAGCGACCCGGGGACCCTCAACCGTGGCTCTCGTAAGCCGGTTGAAGCGGAGCCGAGGTAGCTCGGACCCCCTGGGACCCTCCCCGAGGCTCTTGCTAAGCCGGGTTTGAAGCGGTCCAGGGTGAGTCCTGTACTTCTGGGTGGGTCGGTCGGTCCAGCCTTCTCCTAGCCACCGTCGCAACGGACCGGCGTGTGCGTAGCCCAGAGTGGGTAGAGTACGCTAGAAGGGAGGCTGTCTCTTCCTTAGAATAGAGTGGAAGGGGTTGCACCTCTCCGTGTTAACAGAGTAGTGGTTAACAGAGTAGCTTTAACAGAGTGTTCAGAGTTATTCAATAAACTTGTTGCCTCCAGCAGACGTCTCCGTGTGGTTAGTTATAGGACGCAACATAGATGTGAAAAAAAATACAATAAAATAAAATTAAAAATGTAAAATAAAAAAAATTGAAAATAATAAAAGCAAAAAACCCACGACGTTTCAATCGCAACACCTAGTGGTCTTCATCAGGCAGAGAGAAAAGAGGGGGCAAGCCTCCAAATGCAACTGCTTATGCTAAGGGCTTCCAAAGTTAGTGGACGGGGGACGAGAGCTGGGAGGAGGAGGGCTTCGCGGCGCACACAGCATGGACGG
The DNA here is from genome assembly GCF_048934315.1 of Petromyzon marinus. Taxonomy (NCBI): domain Eukaryota; kingdom Metazoa; phylum Chordata; class Hyperoartia; order Petromyzontiformes; family Petromyzontidae; genus Petromyzon; species Petromyzon marinus. Next base: position 8,636,913 of record NC_133734.1, read on the forward strand.
GGCAGCCACTGAGCCAGTAGCAATGTAAGAGTCGACAATGCGGTAGCTGGGAGTAGGAGAGCTGAGCGGTGTAAGTCAGCCAGTGGCAATGTAGGAGTAGACAATGGGGGTAGGAAGGGAGTAGAGATAGGGGGAGAAAGAGGTGGGTAGCGATGGTGGCGGGGGGGGGGGGCATTGCACCTCGCTACAAACATCCACACTGCTGACGGTAGAGGTTGACACGAAAACACAAAACAAGTCATGGCCCAAAGTGGTTGATGACATCTTTCCAATGATTTCTGATTTGAAATTGTGTCTGTGTCGGTATATATGGATGGCTTCCTGAACGAATTTTTGTTGATAGCCAGTGGGCTTGCAAGTACCATCGTCTTAGGGAAATCAACTTAACGTGAGCCAGCCGCATTAAAGTAATGATCAGCCATGGCAGAAGTATTGGTCCTGCCGTGTTTCAGATCTCCCTTATGTTCATGAACACGGTCCGAGGCATGAAGTTTAGTTTCCCAAAGGTAACTGCTTCCGCAGATACAGCTTAGTTTGTCGAGGCCGGGATATTGCATATCAGGAATCTTGTCCTTCACAGATGGGATCAGATCACGAATTTTACGCACTGTGTTAAATTGGACCTGGATCTTGTGTTTGTTCAACATTTTGGAAATCTTTTTGGTGATGGTTTTGATTGGATCTTCACTTTAACTCTCATAACTTTATCTCGATTCAATTTAACTCGATTCACTTTATCTCTCGTCGCTTTATCTCTCATCATTTTATCTCTCATCGCTTTATCTCTCACCACCACTTGATTTGATCTTTAAATGGCTCCTTCCTCACGGTTGGGGTGATGGCTTTGCAGATTGTGTAGTCAGAATATCCATTCGCCTTGGGAGTTTTGTGTACGTGTTTGAGTTCACTCGTCAAGTGTTCATGGTCGGAGATACATTGAGCTCTATGGTGTAGCGTTTTGATGAGGAAATTCTGGTGGGATGGATGGTGGTAGGAATCAGGTTTTAGGTAGGCGTCGGTATGAGTTACTTTCCTGTAGACAGATTGGCTCAATGAGCCATCTGGTCTCTTTTTGATTATGACATCCAAGAAAGGTAGCATGCCTTTTTCTACCTCCATCGAGAATTTGATTGGTGGGTGTATGTAATTGATGTGTTTGAGGAATTGTTTCAGAGCCGGTCAGCCATGTGGCCAGATGACAAACGTGTCATCCATGTATCTCTTCCACAAGGACAGGCGTAGAGTGTATACCTGGATGCATTGATTATCTCTCACTGCTTTATCTCTATTCACTTTATCTCTCGTCGCTTTACCTCTCATCACTTTATCTCTCATCACTTTATCTCTCATCATTTTATCTCTCATTACTTTATCTCTAGTCACGTTCTCTTTCACTGCTTTATCTCTCGTCACTTTATCTCTCATCGCTTTATCTCTCATCACTTTATCTCATCATTATATCTCTCATCACTTTATCTCTAGTCACTTTATCTCGATTCACTTTATCTCTCGTCACTTTATCTCTCGTAACTATCTCCCATCGCTTTATCTCTAGTCACTTTATCTCTCGTCACTTTATCTCTCGTCACTTTATCTCTCATCGCTTCATCTCCCATCAATTTACCTCTCATCACTTCATATAACTCCTGAGCAGGCCCACGCAGAAAAATGCCGACTTCAATGGAACGGATGAGCAACAGGCAGTCTTCGATGACCTCCGAGCCGTGCTTATCCAAGAAGCAGTTTCAGCTATACCGTATCAACGACACCTCACCACAAAATGTACTCACAGCATTGAAATCATTAATCAACGAAGACGGACTATCTGCTCGCATCATCAGTGACCGAGGTTCCTGCTTCACGTCAAGGGAAGATGATTGTGATTGGGACAGCAATATTAAAATAATTGAATGCAATCTAAACTGTGCTGTCAACCGGACGACAGAGAAGAGCACCTTCCAACTTCCATGACTACCATATTTTCCCGCGTATATCCCGCGGGGTATACCACTTTTTACAAACAAAACAAAACCCTGCGGGTATATGGAGGTGCGGGCTATCCCAAATATATTTTACACGTGTGACATGTCATAACTCGTTTAATTTCTTCATGGTAGGACTATCCACTATGCAACACTTAAGTGATTATAATAAACTACGGTATAGCGACTTATAGTTACTTGAAACACGCATGAAACAACAGAATGTATACTGCAAAAATCAGACTCAAGAACACTCTGAAACGACAATGTTTGAAGTGGGCGCGCTTTGTTTTAATACTTTCAGTGGCTGTAGGGCGATGCGAAAGTTTCAGCTGAGGCTATGGATTGCACAATGGGAAGGGCCTTAACAAGCATCTACCATCTTCTTTGGTTCTTTCGGTAAAGTCACGTAGAATGAGAATAAAATAATAAATTGATAAAATAAAATAACACAATAATATTCTCACGACGTTTCGGCCACAACACAAGCGGCCTTCATCAGGTGAAGGGACGAGACTGTCTGGAGGACAGCACTGGAGTGAAAAAGCCACGCTCAGATCGCATCTACCAGACGCGGAATCATAATTGCTGAGTTCCTTGGGCCGCTGCCATTGGCTGAGCACTATACAGTCGCGACCATGAGCTTTGTTTCAAACTTCCAATGGCTTTGTTGCCAGGAGGCAATTGCGTTAGTGTCGCTATTGTCTGCGCAGTGCGCAATCTACCAGTGCTAAAACTGTACAGGGGTAACTACCGGTCCAGTAGCTGTAATATGATGAGGTCGAATGCTGGTAAGCCTAACAGTACGCTTACTTACTTATCTACCAGTTATGTGTTATTTATTGGATACGCAGTGTGTACCGTATCGTCAGCTTTGATGTAGTTTCTCTGTTCACCAAGGTTCCTGTACCTGACACCTTAGCAATAATTGAAGACTTAGTCCAACATGGACTGAATCCTGATGTACCTACTCTGGTTAGGCACTGCCTTACCAACACTTACTTCACCTGGAATGGTACTTTCTACAAACAAAATGAAGGTACCCCCATGGGTTCCCCCTTATCACCTGTGATAGCGAATGTTTTAATAGAGAAATTTGAAACAGATGCCATCTAGACATCCACCCTATGTCCTTCCTTGTGGAAGAGATATGTAAATGAGACTTTGTCATTTGGCCACATGGCCTGCCAGCTTTGAACCAATTTCTCAACCACATAAATTCCATACACCCATCCATCAAATTCACCATAGAAGTGGAGAAGGATGGTAAGCTACCATTCCTGGATGTTTTGTTTGAGAAGAGACCTGACGGCTCGTTGGGACACTGTCTACAGGAAATCCACTCACACAGATTCCTATCTGAAACCTGATTCCCACCACCATCCGGCACAGAAGAATTCCCTCATCAAAACACTACACCACAGGGCCCACTGCATTTCCGACCAACACCACCTAGCCAGTGAACTGGAATACGTACACCAGGCCCTAAAGATGAATGGGTACTCGGACCGCATTATTCGCAAAGCTGTTTCTCCAACCATGGAGAAATAACCCCCTTAGAAGCCAATCAAAACCATCATGTTAGCATAAATAGCAGGTGTTACCAAAAATATTCCCAAAATCTTAAACAAACACAAGATTCAGGTCCGATTCAATACAGTACACAAAATCCGTGATCTAATCCCATCTGTTAAGGATGTCATTCCTGACATGCAATATCCTGGAGTTTACAAACTGAGTTGTACCTGCGGCAGCAGTTACATAGGGGAAACGAAACGACATGTCTCGGACCGTGTCCACGAACACAAGGCAGATCTGACAAACGGCAGAAGCAATACCTCTGCCGTAGATGACCATTGTTATATCGCTGTGGGCTTGTGTGATATTGTTTTTTTTCCGAGACCAAGGTGCTCTGCAAACCTTTGCGCTACTATCAAAGGTTTGTTCATGAAGACATCCAGATATATAAACATAGACATAACTTCAATCGAAAAGATGGATACAAATTGAGTAATCATTGGAAGGATGTTATTAAGCAGGTAAAACCTTAACTGCTTTATGGTTGTTCTCTTTCATATCAGCTCTGAAAGCGATCAATGGCTTTGGAACAGGCTGAAGGGATGCTGCGGGTCTCAGCACCAGCGTCCCCATGTAAATGAAACTGAGCTGTACAGTTTATCATCGATTATCCGGCTTCCAACATTTATCCGGCAGTCCAAGGCTAATCGGTAAAAAACTGCTCCAAATGACTGTAACCCAGTCGGGCGGTCGGCATCGTGTGCATGACAACACTATGCTTGAATTAAGTGTCAAATATATGCAGTACATTATACACTACATACAGTTTAACACGTAGGCTTTCGCGACCAATATTCATAACAAAGGTTTTTTAGTTAGATCACGTATAAATGTTGTGTCGTAACCCTCCACCACCGGACACAGCCAATTAGTAAGGGATTTGTTACGTAAGCAAAACGCTAATTAGTTACTACCTCAGCCGACCGGTGTGTTGGAGAGTAAATCCACAACATTTACCATTTGAGTGCGACGTTTTGCTATATACAACTACTTAATGAAAATGCTGCATGGTATTTTTCGTGACTGTATAACGACAGCAATAGAAAAAACATAAATATGCACAGCGCCATCCTGGCAAAAAGTTTCATTGTCTAATTTCGCGTTCCGGAGCACCGCTCTGAAGGCTGCATTGTCACATGATCACGGCGAAAGAGACACGCAAACTCCAAATATACAGTAGCAGCAGGCATCAGGGTCGAACCCATGAGTTCCTGTATACCAGGCGAGGTAGTTAACATATCCTAGCCACCGTGATGATGACAGAGACACGCACACTTCAAATATACAGCAGCAGGCGCCAGGGTCTGGATCGAACCCACGACCTCCTGTATACCAGGCGAGATAGTTAACATCTCATAGCCAACGTGATGATGGAGAGAGACACTGCAAACTCCAAATATACAGCAGCAGCAGGCGTCAGGGTCTGGATCGAACCCACGACCTCCTGTACACCGGGCGAGATTGTTAACATCTCATAGCCACCGTGATGATGATGATGAGAGAGAGACACACAGACTTCAAATATACAGCAGCAGGCGTCAGTCAGGGTCGGGATCGAACCCACGAGCTCCTGCATACCAGGCCAGGTAGTTAACATCTCCTTGCCACCGTGATGATGATGAGAGAGACACGCAGACTCTAAATATACAGCAGCAGGCATACCAGGCGAGGCAGTTAACATCTTTGCCACGGTGGTATTACTGCACGCTAAATCGCACAAACCAAACCCCGCATCGATCGAGGGGAACGTGCACAACACCTGCACGTGCCGTGGGGTGAGGGCTCGCGCATGAACATCGCTGGGAGGATGGGACACACGGGGTGAGGATCCTCGTCTACGCGGCCTCAAGGAGCGCGCTGTAGCGGGGTGGAGGGGAGAGAGATCGCCTGTAGGGGGGGAGAGACGCCTGCAGGGGGTCAGGGTCACGGTGGACGTGGCTCGGAAAGTCCCTCTCGGCGGTGTTTATTTCTTTCTTTCACGCGAGTTCGCCTGAATTCACTTTCACTCGGAGCTCCGCGTCTCTTTCGAGAGAGAGGTGAGAGGAGGAAATTCCACGATGCCTCCTGGATGCCACTCCCCAGCAGGCCAGCAGGGGGCGGCAGTCCGCGCATTTGTTGCACTTCACACAGGTCGCCCCAGTAGGGGACGCTGTGCCTCCATCGCTCTCAGCCTTTTGGGTACGAATGTTGAACTGCTTTCGCGCCGTACGTAAGTCAACCGGCGTCTAATCGGAGGTGCGGGGGAAGGACAGATAACCAAACGCAGCATCATGCAGTTTTAAAGAAATGTCTTTTCAATCTGGATGATTTAAAAGTGCATAGCTCCAGTGGCTTCCTAATATCAGAAGGAAGATCTCTCCAGATGGCTGCAGAAGCGCATCTGAAAGCACACGATGCGTTGACCGTCTTTGTTTGATGGTTAGCCAAAATCCGCCGCGAGGGTGATCTGAGTTTGCGCGATGGTTCATGCTCCTTGATGAGAGCAGGAAGGCATTGTGGTTCATTTGTGGCAAGCACTTTTATTGTCTTCGTTGAGGAACTGGAATCCAATGCAGCTCAATGAGCACCAGACGGACATGGTGAGATGTTGGGGTACCCGTTACGACAAGTGCCAAAGAATTTGATATGCCTTCAACGATATTGCTATGAGCCTGTTAGTGTTGTCGCATGCATAAATATCCATTTCACTGCAAATCCTGCTGTAAAAGAGGACATAAAGTCTCCTGGTGATATTAATAACAATAATAGATCAGCATCCTTCCTATAGCTGTCTATATATATTATTTTTTAAAATCTTTTAAATGTCCAAATCCATCAGCCCTAATACAGTAAAACCTTGGATTGCGAGCATAATTCGTTCCAAAAACGTGTTTGTAATCCAAAGCACTCGTATATCAAAGCACGTGATGCTCGGCAGACAAAGCGTATACGTACTACTCGTATTGCAAGACCTCGCTCGTTTATCAAATTAATATTTATTTAAAAATTTTGCTCTTCTTGCGAAACACTCGCAGACCAAGTTACTCGCAATCCAAGGTTTTACTGTACCTGGAAGTGCATGATTCCAGAAGTGTTAATTTACACAAACAGTGCTTCTCTGAGGCACAATTAGGATGCATAATGTACAGTGTTATTGGCTGTGGCTCATATCCAGACTTTCTTAGCATTCTTAGAATTTAGTAATCATACTTGAGGCAGTTAGATCCAGACTCAGGCATATTTTATAATTAGTAGGGTTCAGTTTTAATACCTTAAACTCACAGAACCAGACTAAGGTATAGCTATGTTTGACTATATATGCACAACAGTAAATTACCACTGCCCATATACACTACTGCAATACCTCGACGCGAGGTTCAGCGAGGTTGGAGTCGCGTACGGGACCATCGTTCGGAAAGGGAGTGGTAAAGAGTGCAGACTGCGAGAGAACGACTCATCCTGGGATTTTAGGAAAAGTGGCAACAGCTGATCAGTGATTCATGGTGATGTAGCGACCTCAGTCTCGGTGAAGGATCCTCGCCGGGGAGTCGGGTGTCACCTGCACTGGAAGGCGGGGCTTGCTGTCGCTTTATCACGCAGAATCTATTGTGCTGCTGCACGTGATTCACCACTCGTTTAGTCAGCCTCTCTACCCCGCACTGTGGGAGGTAATGGTGACTCAGTGAGGATTCTGGATCTGAGTCGTGCGTCCTAAGAGCACCGAGTGTGACCAACTCAGAGAACAGACAATTTACATATTCGTGCACACAAACATACACACAATACAACTACCCCCCATATATGTTCCAACAGAATGTTGGGGCAAATGCTGTTCGTGAACGACTGTAAGATTGGCTGAGGTGGAGAGGAAGGATATCTCCTGAGGGTAAATGGCCGAGGGGAACTGTGTCAAAAGGGGTGTATTTATTTAGTTAATGATTCTACAGTATACGGGACTGTCATACAGTTAGAGCACAAGAACCGCACGAAAAATAAACAAGTAAATTAACACGGGATAAGTTCTTTGAGCCTCCTGCTCAGAAGTGGGGGTCCTGTTGCTGTGAATTCGGATAGGGCAGTGCTCTTGCGATGTGATTTTCTGTGCAAGAAACATACTGTACTCCTGTATAGTACTTCGCTGTTTAAACCGTGTGGTCTATTTCCTAAATTCGGCCCCTTATCAATTTGTGTTGTGTAAGATTATCACACTTAAAAATGGTCCAGTCATAAAAACTATTTAATAATAATAATCACAAAACGGGGGAACAACCACAAAGCGCGGCTCACTTCAACTCGAACCGTAGCTCTGGAGCGCCCCCCTTGTTTACCATGACATCAAAGGTAAGTTTGTCTACACGCGTAACATACCTGTAAACCCATACTGCTTACCCGGATTCTTGCACAGGGAAATTTAGTTTTTCAGGTCCATACGGTGTACAGCCGTTTCAATATGGGCAACATTTTTTGTGCCTATTTGTTTGTGTTTTGTCCCTTGGGATGGGACTTTGTAGGATGAACGTTGAGATTTATAAGGGGCACAGGGTTGCCAATAAGGTCTGAATTGGTCTGTAATAAAGTAGCCACTGATAAGTGGTTGACAGATATAACGTTACAACACAACACTTGTACTGTACTCTTTGCTTCTTTCAGTAAAATCACGTAGTTAGTTTCTAACTACTTAGTTTCTACCTACGTGACTTTACCGAAAGAACCAAAGAGTATGGATTCCTGCAGTCAGGAAAGCTTCAAATCAAGACTTGTATAGTACTTCAAACATTCAAACTGAAACATCTGAACCTCTGCTATGTACTGTACTTAATTGAAAAATGACAATTCTCAAACACCTGAACCCCCTTGAGATTTGGGGGGAGGTGCTGGGGGCTGTCTTCATGGTTACAGGGCGAGTGGCACTACCGGTTTGTGGTGGACGATTTAATTTTGTACTTGTTTGATAGATTTCGCCAGTCGCCTCCACCTGTGGAGCTGTCCACTTTATTTTCTGTGTTGTTTGTGTGAAAGTACAAAGCTCCCTTGAAGATCATCATCACGATCCATGGGCAGATAGCCCGTAGGTGTCAACTGCACATTTCGTCATTTGTTTCCCCATTCTTACGTCTTGTGCTAATCTCCTCAAGTAGTGCCAAATCTTTCCGGCACCAACCTCTTCATGATGTCATCGTCAAGTCATTCTCTGTTAAGTCTTCCTCTCTTTCCTGTTCCTTCCATTTTTCCGAACAACTGACATTACATTTTCCTGCTGTTGTCCATCCCACATAATGTCCAAATAGTGCCAGTTTCTTTCTCATCGCTGCCTGCAATCGGTCTTCTTCTGTTCAACCTTTGTTCTTACTTCTACGTTGGTCAGTCTTTGCGTCCAGCTTAGATGCAGTATCATTCTGTTGCAATACAGTTCGAGTGTCAATATCTTATCTTTGTTAGTCTTTTTCAATCTCCAAGTCTCGCAGGAATACAAAGCTGTGCTGAAAACGCATGTTCTTAAGATGTTCAGCCTGGTCTTGCAGCCGATTTACCTGCTTCTCAAAATGTTATTGAATCCTGCCATTCCTCCTTTTGCCTTTGTGATCCTCGCTCTTCTTTCGTCTTTCACGCAGTCGTTTTCCCATGTCAGTCGACTTCCCAAATATTCAAATTCATTTACATTCTCAATCTTGCCACTATCTATTATTACTTCTTGCTCAACGCACTCCATTCCGACACCATTGACTGTCTTTTCCACGTTAATCCTCAGTCCTGCATCCTTTCCTGACTTATTCCACGTAAGAAGACTTCCCTGCAGTACTATTACGCAGCTTTCTTCCATCGGATCTATGTCGTCCGCGAATCTCAGGTTATTTATTCTTTCACCTCTTATATATTTCCCTCCTCTCTCCCTTTTGTGACCCCTAAGTAACCTCAGTCGTATAAAGCACCAATGTGATGAAGAAAAGAGACCAGAGATAAACAAAAAAGTATGTTGGATATGTACATTCTGTTAAGTCACTTATTTGAATCTACATAATTCAGTCAAGAACAGCATACAGTACAAGCTGTCTCCCCAGCCATGGGGAGACAACCATCTGAGGATCCAACCAATACCTTTACTTTGAAATACATAGTAGGGGTTACCAAAAAGATTTCCAAAATCTTAAATAAACACAAGATCCAGGTTCCTTTCAACACAGTACACAAAATCCGTGATTTGATCCCATCTGTAAAGGATGTGATTCCTGATATGCAATACCCGGGTATCTACAAACTGAGTTGTGGCTGCGGCAGCAGTTACATTGAGGAAACGAAACAACGTCTCGGACCACGTTCATGAACACAATTCAGATCTGAAACACGGTAGGACCAATACCTTTGCTGTTGCTGATCATTGTTTTAACAAAGTGGGCTCACACGAAATTGACTTTTCCAAGACGAAGGTACTCTGCAAACCCACCGGCTATTATCAGAGATTTGTTCATGAAGTCATCCAGATATATAAACACAGACACAACTTCAACCGAGAAGATGGGTACAAACTGAGCAATCATTGGAAGGACGTTATTAACCAGGTAAAGTCTTAACTGACAGTGATGTTTACATCCTACCTGCCTATGTCAGCTGTTATTTCCGACTCTCTGTGTCTTTCTCTCTCTGTGCATCTCTTTCCGATCTCTACTCCAGTGACCCGGGTGCTGCCGTGGGGTCCACTTTCTGCCCCGCCTCCTTCCCTCCCCTTCTCTCTCCTTCCATGCAGCCGATCTCTCCAGTGCTGCTGCCGTGGTCCACTTTACTCCAGTGACCCAGGGCTGCCGCGGGGTCCACTTTCTGCCGCGCCTCCTCCCCCCCTCTTCTCTCTCCCCCCCTACTGCCGAGGCCTACTATATAACCTCGTGCCACGGCAGATCTCTCGCCTACTTCAGCAGTTTTTTCTTGCTGTCGTTGTCCCACCTGATGACGATTGTTTGTGTTGTGATCGAAACGTCGTGCAAAGTATAGTATAGTACACAGTTTGAATATGTTGGGTACATAATGAGTCATGTATATGATTTCGATTGTTCAGCTGATGTATATATTAACCTATTTCGATGACGTATGCGTATGTCATCGGTTTTTCGTGAGATTCCATTCTGATGACATTACGTGCACAAAGCACATCTCTCATGATCGTCGAGGAACCAGAGGCAAGCGGGAAAGCATCAGTCAGGTGGTGATTAGCTGGCTTCACCAACGATTACCAAATCTATAAATATATGTGTCAATAAACCTGATACCACCCGACACAGCCAATTAGTAAGGTTTTTCACATAAATAGAACATGCTAATTCGTTAATAGTACAGCACACCGGTGTGATGAAAAGCCAAGCCACAACATTTATAATCTGAGTACGACGTTTCACCACTAATTACAACTAGCTTCATCATTTATATATTTACGGGTTCTAACCCCCCCCCCCCAAATGTGTTATTGAGGATATTGGTCGTGAAAGCCAACGTGTTAAACTTATTACCAAATGTCTGCACTCCTCTATGTATGTTAAGATGTCTTTAGTCAATGAATGTTTGTATGTGTGCATGTGGGAAGAATTTGGTCGACCCGCATAAAGCCTGCGCTTGAAACGGCGCTACACTCCATGCCATACAGAAGGGACAGACGATTTTAGTCCACACTTTGCAATACGGAGTTCTCCTGGCAGAGCCAGCTTGGGGCACGGCATCTGCTCGGCTCCTTCGGGAAGTGGGATTCACAACATTCGAGCGGTCCCACCAACCCTCAGCTCCACAGTGCGGGATTACAGGCCACGTGCATAGCCACCACTGATATCAAGATGTCAAACTGCTACCGCCCAGCCACAGAGAAACGAGGAAACTCACCCAAACGTGGGCCCAAACATCCCAGCACAGTAAAGTGATGTTCAGATTTAATGTTTTTATTCATCACCACACACACATGGACCCTTGACCCACAATAAAATAGTATTCCAATTCACAGGTAACCCAGAACACAATCAAGTAATTTGTGTTAAAGTCAATTTGTTTAACCAGGTGAGAACTCAAGAGACCAGGATGAGTCTCGGCTGCAAGAGTGATTGCTGCTGCTTTTGCTGCTTCTACTGCTGATGGTGAACATTCTGTTGCTGCTGAAAATGCTACTATTATTATTGATGCTGTTGGTACTACTCCTGATGCTGACGATGATGATGCTAATGATGGAGCTACCACTGCTGATGCTGTTGGTCCTGCTGCTACTACTAATTCTGCTGCAGATGACACTTCTGCTGATGCTGATGATGATCGAGTTGAGTTGAATTTGAGTTTAACGAGGTGAGAACTCAGGAGATCAGGATGAGTTTCGTTGACAAGAGTGACCTGGGTCACAAAAATGAAAAAAATCAAAACAAGTCAAACCCATGCCAGCAATGAAGCAAATATAAATCTCACCCAGAGTCCCGAGCACAATGCGCTTAGCGTTCACACAACTACACAACTGGTACGATATAATCAATGCGTCTCAAATCATCTACGCGTTGCTAAACAGCCTCAGACTCGAGATTGGGTTCACACCGGATTGGTGTCTCACGTTAAGGAGGGGTGCCGCGGTGGCTAGGAGATGTTAAGTCCCTCGCCTGGTATGCAGGAGGTCGTGGGTTAGATTACTACCGTGACAGCTGCTGTATATTTGGAGTTCGCGTTGTCATTATCCCTGTAATAGAACACAGTGTCTGCGTTATTAATGCGTGTTGAGACAATATTAGTCGTGTTGTAGTGTAAGGTAGATCTTCACTCGAGATATATATCAGACTTAATTAAATAACAGACTTCAAAGTCAGGAGGCAGTTCCAATTTTTGTCAGCAGAGGAAGGCGTTATCCCATGAATCGAAGGTTGTGGCTGGAGGTCCAAAGATAATTCAGACATTCAGCAAAATCAACCTTTATTACAGAAGATATTGGTGGCGAAAGCCCTCCTACTAGGTTTAAAATGGCTTCTTTTTCTCTTAGCCCTGTAAAATAAACCTAGTTTGTGTGGGTGGAGGAGTCACTCAAACCCTGGTTATGACAAACATGTCATAGTGATGCCATCCCATTCCCACCCCATTCCCACCCCGGGTTTATCGCCCAACGAGCGAGTGACCGCGAGGGGGATGGCGCGCGTCACCCCGTAGTGTCACGTGACACGTGTTCCCAGCACGCCCGCGGTGGAGCTCCGCCCCCTCGGCGTTGAGCGCCACGCGGCGTGCGGTGCGAGGGACGATGGCGTCAGAGAGAACCTTAAATCCCCCACTCCCCCCCACAGTGCGCTAACCACCGCACCACAGCTCAACCGCACACTACACACATGGCCCTCTATACACTAAAGACAAAGATTTACCGCGTAGCCTTAACAGACTGTTGGGGCAAGTTCTGTAAGTAGCGAGTAGCAACTATGAAGGCTGGCACTGTGACACACGAGGCGGTGGGTGGCAAGCATCATGTCCAGACACACACAAAGACAAAGACACACAAAGACACAGGCACAATAACAAAGACACAGAAAGGCATAAACACACCAACCCACTCACCCAGACAAATATCCCACGTATATCCTTAACAGACTGTTGGGCCAAGTGTTGTTAGCGACCACCTATCAAGGCCGGCACGGCACACAAGGGGGTGGGTGGACAATACCACGACTGACCCGCCTTTGTCTCCCCAGTGGCGATGTTTCCACACCACACCAGGAACTCATTTGAGGCTGAGTCGACCCTAGGGACCGAATCAGATAATCGGCAATGGTGTTGGCGAACGGGTCATGGGCCTCTCGTAGGTCGACTCAGCCTCAAATTAGTTACTGGTGCGGTGTGTAAACGTTACCACTGGGGAGACAAAGTCGGGTCAGTCGTGGTGTTGGCCACCCACCCCCTCGAGTGCCGTGTCAGCCTTCTGAGGCGTTTGCTAACAGCACTTGCACCAACAGCCTGTTTAGGCTGCACGGTGGATCTGTGTCTTTGTGTGCGTGAGTCTGTGCGTTGTGCCCGTTTCTCTGCGCTGCTCACACTCCGTGCTCTCAGGACGCACGACTCAGATCCAGAATCCTCACTGAGTCACCAACACCACCCACCCACAGTGCGGGGTAGAGAGGCTGACTAAACGAGTGGTGGATGCAGTGCAGCAGCTCCATGGAGTCGGCGCGTTAAAACGACAGCAGCCCCGCCTCCCAGTGCAGGTGACACCCGACTCTCCGGGGAGGATCCCTCACCGGCACTGAGGTCCAGACACCACCATGCCACACTGACCAGCTGTTGTTGTTATCTTTATATAACACCCAGGATGAGTCGTTCTCTCCCAGGCTGCACTCGTCACCAAGCCCTTTCCGTGCGATCGTCCCGTACGCGACTCCAACCACACAGCCCCAGGCCGCACCCCCCACGTCCACCTCCCAGTAGTGCTGACCCGACGAGAAGCTCTCTGAGCACAGGGCTTGGTAGTAGGCATCAAAGCGGTGTGGGTGATCGGGGCGACCCTGGGGGACAGCGGTCCGCGTCACCGTCCTGAGGTCCGAGGAAATCTGGAGTTTGTTGTGGGCCGAGTTTGGGTCCACAGTCGGTGAACGTCCATCTGCAGTAACGATAATCACAGTAGCCGTGGTAACAACAGCACCACTTTAACAATATCACTCGTGCACTAACACGCACGCACACTACAATAGAGCAATTCATAATGGGCATTGTTACACAACGTTGTAGTGTGTGTAGCTAGCGGTGTGATGACATCTAACGGGCACTTTGTCAATCCACTGCCTCCCTACACCGTGCGGGTCGCGGGGGATATTTGACCATACTTCACCACGCCGGTCACCGCGCGTTGGCAAAGTCAGGTGGCACAGCTGGCGAGAGCACAGAAGTACAGTACAGCGGTGCGTTTGTCTGCCCCGCTACCTGCTGCCCCGCCACGTAGCCCCACAGCCTGTAGCACCTGATAGGCAGGGTGGTGGTGACTGCCCCACCACGTGACCGCGCAGCCTGTAGCACCTGCTACGCAGGGTGGTGACTGCCCCACCACGTGACCCCGCAGCCTGTAGCACCTGCTAGGCAGGGTGGTGACTGCCCCACCACGTGACCCCGCAGCCTGTAGCACCTGCTAGGCAGGGTGGTGACTGCCCCACCACGTGACCCCGCAGCCTGTAGCACCTGCTAGGCAGGGTGGTGGCTGCCCGTGCGGGGCTTTGCGAGGTGCCAGGAGGTGGGGCGCTCTGTCCGCTAGGGCTGCACGATTTGGGGAGAATCTCTAATTGCGATTTTGCTGACATTGCGATTTGATTTGCGATTAAAAAAATTGGAAATCAAGCTTCAGTTCGATATTCATTGTGTGATAGATTTAAAACACGTGATGGAGCATTACCACGTGATACCATCACAATATGAACTGCTCTTTCTATTCTAATGCAAGGATGAGAACTTTAAAGATATGAATTGTTTCCAACGTGTATTTATTAAAATATTTTAATTTTAAAAGAACAGTCAAACATGTCACAACTGTTAAGTTAAATAAATGAAGTCATCATAATAAAACACGAAACAATTCCAAATAGAAACTGACAGAACTTTTTAAATCGCAAAAAATCGCAGCCATTGCGATTTGCTAATCGCGTTGTTTATAATTGCGATTTCGATTTTGAATCGATTAATCGTTCAGCCCTACTGTGCGGTAGTGCCCGTGGGAGGCAGTGGATCACAGCAGCAGCAGCAGCAGCGTGGATATAAACACCGCCATAGCGTCCCTGTGTGTGTACAACAAACACAAACATCTCCCGCGTGTCACCTTTCACAGACTGTAGGAGCAAGTGCTGTTGGTGAGCACCTGTGAAGGCCGGCACACGAGGTGGGTGTGATAGTGTAGTGATGTACACTGTGTGTGTGTGATAGTGTAGTGATGTACACTCGTGTGTGTGTGTGATAGTAGTGATGTACACACGTGTGTGTGATAGTGTAGTGATGTACACTCGTGTGTGTGTGTGATAGTAGTGATGTACACTCGTGTGTGTGATAGTAGTGATGTACACTGTGTGTGTGTGATAGTGTAGTGATGTACACTCGTGTGTGTGTGATAGTGTAGTGATGTACACTCTGTGTGTGAGATAGTGTAGTGATGTACACTCTGTGTGTGTGATAGTGTAGTGATGTACACTCTGTGTGTGTGTGTGATAGTGTAGTGATGTACACTCTGTGTGTGTGATAGTGTAGTGATGTACACTCGTGTGTGTGTGATAGTGTAGTGATGTACACTCGTGTGTGTGTGATAGTGTAGTGAAGTACACTGTGTGTGTGATAGTGTAGTGATGTACACTCGTGTGTGTGTGATAGTGTAGTGATGTACACTCGTGTGTGTGTGATAGTGTAGTGATGTACACTGTGTGATAGTGTAGTGATGTACACTCTGTGTGTGAGTGATAGTGTAGTGATGTACACTTTGTGTGTGTGTGTGATAGTGTAGTGATGTACACTGTGTGTGTGATAGTGTAGTGATGTACACTGTGTGTGTGATAGTGTAGTGATGTACACTGTGTGTGTGTGTGATAGTGTAGTGATGTACACTGTGTGTGTGATAGTGTAGTGATGTACACTGTGTGTGTGATAGTGTAGTGATGTACACTCTGTGTGTGTGTTAGTTTAGTGATGTACACTGTGTGTGTGATAGTAGTGATGTACACTCTGTGTGTGTGTGTGTATGATAGTGTAGTGATCTACACTCGTGTGTGTGTGATAGTGTAGTGATGTACACTGTGTGTGTGTGATAGTGTAGTGTTGTACACTCGTGTGTGTGTTAGTGCAGTAATGTACACTCTGTGTGTGTGTGATAGTGTAGTGATGTACACTCGTGTGTGTGTGTGTTAGTGTAGTAATGTACACTCGTGTGTGTGTGTGATAGTGTAGTGATGTACACTGTGTGTGTGATAGTGTAGTGATGTACACTCTGTGTGTGTGTGATAGTGTAGTGATGTACACTCTGTGTGTGCGATAGTGTAGTGATGTACACTGTGTGTGTGATAGTGTAGTGATGTACACTCGTGTGTGTGTTAGTGTAGTGATGTACACTGTGTGTGTGTGATAGTGTAGGGATGTACACTCGTGTGTGTGTGATAGTGTAGTGTTGTACACTCGTGTGTGTGTGATAGTGTAGTGATGTACACTCTGTGTGTGTGTGTGTTAGTTTAGTGATGTACACTGTGTGTGTGATAGTAGTGATGTACACTGTGTGTGTGATAGTGTAGTGATGTACACTGTGTGTGTGATAGTGTAGTGATGTACACTGTGTGTGTGATAGTAGTGATGTACACTGTGTGTGTGATAGTGTAGTGATGTACACTCGTGTGTGTGTTAGTGCAGTGATGTACACTCTGTGTGTGTGTGATAGTGTAGTGATGTACACTCGTGTGTGTGTGTGTTAGTGTAGTAATGTACACTTGTGTGTGTGTGATAGTGTAGTGATGTACACTGTGTGTGTGTGATAGTGTAGTGATGTACACTCTGTGTGTGTGATAGTGTAGTGATGTACACTCTGTGTGTGTGATTGTGTAGTGATGTACACTCGTGTGTGTGTGTGATAGTGTAGTGATGTACACTCGTGTGTCTGTGTGATAGTGTAGTGATGTACATTAGTGTGTGTGTGTGTGTGATAGTGTAGTGATGTACACTCGTGTGTGTGTGTAGTGATGTACACTCGTGTGTGTGTTAGTGCAGTGATGTACACTCTGTGTGTGTGTGATAGTGTAGTGATGTACACTCGTGTGTGTGTGTGTTAGTGTAGTAATGTACACTTGTGTGTGTGTGATAGTGTAGTGATGTACACTGTGTGTGTGTGATAGTGTAGTGATGTACACTCTGTGTGTGTGATAGTGTAGTGATGTACACTCTGTGTGTGTGATTGTGTAGTGATGTACACTCGTGTGTGTGTGTGATAGTGTAGTGATGTACACTCGTGTGTCTGTGTGATAGTGTAGTGATGTACATTAGTGTGTGTGTGTGATAGTGTAGTGATGTACACTCTGTGTGTGTGTGTGTGATAGTGTAGTGATGTACACTCGTGTGTGTGTGATAGTGTAGTGATGATGTCCACTCGTGTGTGTCATAGTGTAGTGATGTGCACTGCGTGTGTGTGATAGTGTAGTGATGTACACTCGTGTGTGTGTGTGATAGTGTAGTGATGTACACTCGTGTGTGTGTGATAGTGTAGTGATGTACACTCGTTTGTGTGTGTGTGTGATAGTGTAGTGATATACACTCGTGTGTGTGATAGTGTAGTGATGTACACTCGTATGTGTGTGATAGTGTAGTGATGTATACTGTGTGATAGTGTAGTGATGTACACTCTGTGTGTGAGTGATAGTGTAGTGATGTACACTTTGTGTGTGTGTGTGATAGTGTAGTGATGTACACTGTGTGTGTGATAGTGTAGTGATGTACACTGTGTGTGTGATAGTGTAGTGATGTACACTGTGTGTGTGTGTGATAGTGTAGTGATGTACACTGTGTGTGTGATAGTGTAGTGATGTACACTGTGTGTGTGATAGTGTAGTGATGTACACTCTGTGTGTGTGTTAGTTTAGTGATGTACACTGTGTGTGTGATAGTAGTGATGTACACTCTGTGTGTGTGTGTGTATGATAGTGTAGTGATCTACACTCGTGTGTGTGTGATAGTGTAGTGATGTACACTGTGTGTGTGTGATAGTGTAGTGTTGTACACTCGTGTGTGTGTTAGTGCAGTAATGTACACTCTGTGTGTGTGTGATAGTGTAGTGATGTACACTCGTGTGTGTGTGTGTTAGTGTAGTAATGTACACTCGTGTGTGTGTGTGATAGTGTAGTGATGTACACTGTGTGTGTGATAGTGTAGTGATGTACACTCTGTGTGTGTGTGATAGTGTAGTGATGTACACTCTGTGTGTGCGATAGTGTAGTGATGTACACTGTGTGTGTGATAGTGTAGTGATGTACACTCGTGTGTGTGTTAGTGTAGTGATGTACACTGTGTGTGTGTGATAGTGTAGGGATGTACACTCGTGTGTGTGTGATAGTGTAGTGTTGTACACTCGTGTGTGTGTGATAGTGTAGTGATGTACACTCTGTGTGTGTGTGTGTTAGTTTAGTGATGTACACTGTGTGTGTGATAGTAGTGATGTACACTGTGTGTGTGATAGTGTAGTGATGTACACTGTGTGTGTGATAGTGTAGTGATGTACACTGTGTGTGTGATAGTAGTGATGTACACTGTGTGTGTGATAGTGTAGTGATGTATACTCGTGTGTGTGTTAGTGCAGTGATGTACACTCTGTGTGTGTGTGATAGTGTAGTGATGTACACTCGTGTGTGTGTGTGTTAGTGTAGTAATGTACACTTGTGTGTGTGTGATAGTGTAGTGATGTACACTGTGTGTGTGTGATAGTGTAGTGATGTACACTCTGTGTGTGTGATAGTGTAGTGATGTACACTCTGTGTGTGTGATTGTGTAGTGATGTACACTCGTGTGTGTGTGTGATAGTGTAGTGATGTACACTCGTGTGTCTGTGTGATAGTGTAGTGATGTACATTAGTGTGTGTGTGTGTGTGATAGTGTAGTGATGTACACTCGTGTGTGTGTGTAGTGATGTACACTGTGTGTGATAGTGTAGTGATGTACACTCGTGTGTGTGATAGTGTAGTGATGTACACTGTGTGTGTGATAGTGTAGTGATGTACACTCTGTGTGTGTGTGTGTGATAGTGTAGTGATGTACACTCGTGTGTGTGTGATAGTGTAGTGATGATGTCCACTCGTGTGTGTCATAGTGTAGTGATGTGCACTGCGTGTGTGTGATAGTGTAGTGATGTACACTCGTGTGTGTGTGTGATAGTGTAGTGATGTACACTCGTGTGTGTGGGATAGTGTAGTGATGTACACTCGTTTGTGTGTGTGTGTGATAGTGTAGTGATATACACTCGTGTGTGTGATAGTGTAGTGATGTACACTCGTGTGTGTGTGTGATAGTGTAGTGATGTACACTCGTGTGTGTGTGATAGTGTAGTGATGTACACTCGTGTGTGTGTGTGTGATAGTGTAGTGATGTACACTTGTGTGTGTGTGTGATAGTGTAGTGATGTACACTCGTGTGTGTGATAGTATAGTAATTTACACGGGCAATCCTCAAGGTGTCTGGATCTCCCTGCCTCAAGCAATAATAATGAATCATAAACATCTTAGCCCTAGTGTGTGTGTGTGTCAGACTCACACGCAGAATAGCAATAGCATGCTCACTCAATTATACACACGTATAGTGTTAAAAGAGCTCATGTAATAGTGATTTGCACTCATTTGTGTGTATGTGCTATATTTTAATGTGTAGTTATATTGATGTATGTTGCCGCGACGCTCCCGGGGCCTTCGCTAAGGCCTCCCCTCCTTCCACCGGCTCTTCAGCAGCAGCAGCAGCAGCCTTGGGGCCCCAGGCAAGTCGCGACGCATCAATCGTACGGCGGCTCCCCTCACCTCACGCATCTAACGGGGTTAGGGTCCATCCTCGCGGGGTCATCTCTGGGGGGCCGGGCTCGGGCCCTGCACATTAGTGTCCATCTGCCGGGTGGCCCAGGCGGACCCGCCAGTGGAATGCACTTGCGCATCGCGTGGTGGCGGCCGCTGCCGTGTCCTCGGCGGTGGTGGGGTACGTGCAAGGGATCGAGGTGCAAATCTTGGTGGACATGGATGGTTTCTGAGTCCATTTTTCGGTTTCTGCCATGCAGCGTTGGGCCGTTGCGGCCGGTTCAAGGAGCTTGTGTGGCTGTGAATGGCGGCAGCCTTGGCATTTTGGGTCACATTGTCGCTTCGATCACAATTGGCGAAATTGAATTGGTGGGGCCCATTCTTGTCTCCAGGACCTTGGCACTGCCATGTCTCTTGGGGACTGACTTTTTGGCCAAAATGCCCGTGCGAATTTTTGTTGACCAAGGTTGTGTAGAGATGCCGTTGGGGGGGGTGGTTGCACTTTCTGCATTCTCCCACTGTACTGTCCCCTCTTGCCACCAGTGTGCGGGCCTTGACTAAGGTGTCTGTGACGGTTCCACCTGGGTCACAATTCCTACAACCCCTCAGGCTGTGCAGACCATTAAAATTGCATTCCCCGGAGGCAAGTATCCTCTTGTCTCCCTCCAATTACTTTTCGAGGTCGGACGAGTAGGTAGGCTCCTTGACGGCCATGTCGGCGGGCCAGGACCCCTTTTTACAGGTCCTAAATTCGGGGCCCTCGCCGATCGTCGTTCCAGCTGGTGCCGTTTTAGCGGACGCTACCCCGGGCCCCCCCTCCCGATGATGCTAGGCCGGCTGGAGAGTTTGTGGCTGGTATGTTGCACAAGGGGAGGACCGACGCATCATGGATCGATGTGTTGTGTCACGAGTGGCTCCACGAACTCATCGTGAGGTTCACCAATGTGTTTAGCCAGAGTAAATTCGATCTCGGTCGCACCACTCTCCTGGAACAATCACATAGATACGAGAAACTCGACCCCTATTCGGCTAAATTCATATCACTTTAGCCCGGCGGAAAAGGATCATGTCCGCTCCGCAGGTGACGAGATGTTGGCAGCGGACATTTTCTCCCCATCCACTAGCCCTTGGGGTGCCCCCTTTGCGCTAGTCAAGAAACGGGATGGGAGTCTCCGTTTCTGTGTCGACTTCTGTAAATTAAACAAGATCTCGGTGGCTGATGCATATCCATTGCTTCGCATGATGATTCCCTGGACGCTCTCTCGGGTGCGCGGTTCTTTTCGACCCCAGACTTGCTCTCGGGCTTCTGCAGTTGCCACTGGACGAGGCCTCTAGACCCAAGACAGCGTTCCGCACACCCCAGGGGCTGTTCCAATTCAATCGGCTTGCTATGGGTCTCCATTCGGCCCTGGCCACCTTCCAGCATCTCATGGAGATGGTCTTGGCGGGGCTGCAGTGGAAATCTTGTTTAATCTACTTGGATGATGTTATTGTTTTCGGCCGTACGTTTGACGAGTACTTGCAATGCTTTGAGGCAGTGTTCCTCAAAGTGTGGGCCGCGGGCTTGAAGTTCAAACCACAGAAATGTTATTTATTGCAACCATCGGTGAAGTATTTGGGACACATTGTGAGTGCGTCAGGTGTTGCCATGGATCCGGAAAAGACAGCTTGTGTCCGGACGTGGCCGACTCCTACATCTGTCGTTGAGGTGCGTAGCTTTGTTGGCTTCGCATCGTACTATCGTCGGTTCGTCCGCGATTTTGTGACAATTGCAAAGCCACTGCACGCACTCTCTGCCAAAGGTCAAAAGTTTTGCTGGGGGATAGAGGAGGAAGCCGCTTTTGTGGCACAAGGCACGGCCTTGGCGGATGCGCCGCCCCTGGGGTATCCGGACTTCTCCAAACCCTTCCTCCTCGACACCGATGCCAGTGACATGGGCATTGGGACTGTCCTGGCTCAGGTGGTCGATGGGGTTGAGAGGGTTATTGCCTATGGCAGCCGTGTTTTGTCTCCCACTGAACAGAGATACTGTGTGACCCGGAGGGAGCTGCTGGCCACAGTGTTTTTCGTCCAGCTGTACAGGCCCTATTTGTATGGTAGGCGGTTTACCATCCGGACCGACCATGTGCCCCTGCAATATTCCCTGAGGATTGACCAGCCTTCGGGTCAGCTGTCCCGCTGGCTCGAGGTGCTCCAGGAGTACCCCTTCGATGTCATCCACCGGAAGGGGACTCAGCATGGTAATGCGGATGGGTGCGCTTGTGCCCTGGGTTCTAGCCGCGGCAAGGCCCCAGTGGACACGGCGGCCCAGTTGGTTGCATCGGCCGAAGCGGCCCCCCCTCCGGGTGTGGTGTTGCCTGTTGATTTCGGCCTGGGACTCCCCTGAGAGGTATGGTCTAAGTTGCAGATGGAGGATTCCTCTGCTGAGGCTACGACGCCGTGTTGGGCCAAATGCCCGGAGCTCAACTCCATCGGCTGCCCCGGTGATCGCCGTGCATGACGGCTTCCTCATGCATTGGGATGCCCAGTTAGAACATTATTGCATGGTTGTGCCCATTGGCCTGCGAGGTAAATTGACCCGAGCCATTCACAAGAAACTTATGCACCTGGGCTACAATGAGACCTTGTTGGCCCTTTAACGGGTCTACTATTGGCCATGTGTGGAGGATGACGTGGCACTAATTTTGAAGGGTTGCCACGACTGTGCACGGAGGAAGGCCCCAGTTGGCCAGGATCGGGCCCCGCTGCAGTCCATCCGGGTTTCTCGTGTAAATGATTTCATGGCACTCGACATTCTGGGGCCATTCCCCATATCCCAACGGGGCCACAGGTACCTCTTGGTGTGAGTTGTGTACCTCACACGTTGGCCTATGGCGTGGCCTCTGATGGACCAGTCGGCCTCGTCCATCACTGAGGCATTCGTACAGGAGTACGTTGTTGACAAGGGTGCGCGGGAACAGCTCTTGACTGATCAGGGGCGGAACTTTTCTTCTCGGGTGCTCAAGGAGTCTGCGACCTTCTTGGCACAAAGAAAATCTGCACCTCGACCTACCACCCCCAGTCCAACGGGATGGTAGAGTGCTTGAACCGCACCCTCACATCCATGCTGTGCCACCACGTGAGTACGTCCCAATCGGACTGGGACCTGTTCATTCCGGGGGTTCTGGCCATGTATAGGTTGGCACCGCATGCCTCGATAGGGTTCTCCCCTTTTTATTTAATGTATGGCAGAGACCCGGAGCCCCCAATGCACGTCCAGCTGGACTTGGGGCCTTCAAAAAATGCTCACCAGTGCCTGCCCCAATGAAATTCGCACTCGACTGGCTGCGCGAGGCACGGCAGGCGACCTTGGATAATTCGGCCAGCCGGCAGGCGGCTAACGAGCGCTTGCCCAAACACCAGGCTGTCGGCCCCCAAGTACCTGTTGGCACATCACCTTAATTGCATCGCCCTTGGCAGGGCCCTGTCGCAGTCATAGAAGTCCGCCGACTGCAGTGCATCCGTATTCAGTTGGGCCGCCGCCACTGGATTGTGCACCCATCTCGGCTCAAGCGGGTTGTACTGCCTGGCCTCACCGATTCATCCCCACTTCAGGAGCGGCCGGCGATTGATGCATCCGACAACCCGGGCCGCACGGGTTGTTATGACGCGAGCGATGCCCTGCCTGTGTATGCGCCTGCAGAGTCCCCGCCAGTAACAAACAGCGACACCTCACCAGGTGGATGTACCGGCGACGGACTTGACAGCTGCCAGTACACCGCCGGTTCCGATGCCCGACGTTGCGCGGGGAAGCGGGCCGGCATCACGCATACGCTCGCGGGGCGTGCGGGTACTGTGACGGCCAGTGGGGCCATTTATTCGTCCCCTGCCTTCCTTGGACACTTTTACAGTGTCCCATGTGGGGACTGTTTCCAAACTTTAACTTGTACCATGCTGCCTAGTAATGGTTACAGCCGGTGTAGGCTAATTCTTTTTCATGGGGGGGGGGGCGGGGGGAGGGGGTAATGTAGAAGAGTAGTCGAGGACATTACATCACGCTCACCTTCTGGTGCGGTGACGTCCGGTAGGATGACGTCACGAGCAGTGACGTCATGCATGGGGGGCAGGGCGATGACGTCATGTCTCCGTGGGGTACTTAAGCTGGAGCCCGTGACATGAGCGGATCGTAGCAGGAGCCCGGGAACGTGAAGGGTGGAAGTTGGGACCCAGGGGTAGGGCTGACGGGGAATAGGGGAAATCTAGCATGAGGGTTAGGAGTGGCTGCTTTAGCCATTCGGCCGATTTTGGTAGAGCCCTCGGCCGGCACAGTGGGAAGAGCCCGGTAAGTCAGTGTGTTAGGAGTCCCAGTACCCTATCCCTGGGGAGAATTATATTAGCCCTTAGCCCATAACTGGCATAAGCCCCTAATAGTCTCTTAGCGTAAGCCCCAAATAAACCCTTGGCGTAAGCCCCTAAGAAGATCTGCCTCTGAGACGTCTTTGCACTATAACACATGTACAGTGATACACATGGTCAGCCACAGTGATAGCCCAGTGTGGCTCTGTGAGCCTCGGGAATTAACACCCAATCCCAATAATCCTTGAGGTGCCTTAGAAGGGATATAGCAGCCTCAAGCAATATTGATGAATCCTAATGCTGAGTTAGCCTGGCTATGCACCTCATGCATTAACAATTAACCTTATGCATTACAACGGTGATGTAGTCTGGCTCTCGTCTGATGATGACATCCTTGACCGAGAAAACTCCTCTACTAATAGATTCATCTGCCACATTGGCCAATGACATCCTCGCTCAATAATTATACACTCGCACCTCCGATTAGCATGGTTGGCTAAGTGCGGTGGGAAACAAGTTTAACATACCCGTCTAGTATTAATAGAGCACCGTAAGAGCGATTTACACTCATGTGTGTGCACTATACATTAAAATTTTTATAATTCACTACCTGTGTAACTGTAACGTATCTTATGATATGAAGAGTGATAAAATTATCACCTGAGCCTGGAATATGGACACTGAACCCTACGACTTATAAAAGTTGCTCGAGCCTAAATGTAACAGCCTGGAATAGGAATGATGAATCCTGACATTCCAAAACGAGACTTATTCTGCTTCTGTGAGTCTCAGGAATTAACACTGAGTCATATGCATCATGATATGACACTGACATTGATGCCCTCGCTTTTGGATGAGAGTGAACGAAGTGCTACTAGCAATGGAGGGTTGTGTTTGTTGTGCAACGATTGGAGACTAAGCTCAGCCTAGACTCACAGCACATGAGTACATTGACTATACTGGGCATCAGTTAGAACTGGGCATTGAACCCAGGACCCTAGTATCTGGAATCAGTTGTTTCAATAGCCAAGGTCTCCCCTCCACACTGGGGCAGGAGTGATGAACTCACAGACGAGAGGGAGCAGTCTGCCCATGACTCTCTCAAGGGAGCGGATCGTGGGGGTGTCCAGTGGAGTAGGAGCTGGGGGCGGAGACTTCTTAGGAACCTTTCCCCTGTGACAAGATTAGCAAAAAACAATCAGCATCACCACACACACACACAGCATTACCACTCACGTACAGCATCACCACACACACATCATTACCACACAAACACACAGCATCACCACAGACACACAGCATCATCATACACACACAGAGCATCATCACACACACAGCATCACTAGACACACACACAGATTCACCACAGACACACAGCATCATCATACATACACAGAGCATCATCACACACACAGCATCACTAGACACGCACACAGCATCACCACACACACACACAGCATCACCACATGCAGACAACGTTTAAAATGCAGCATCATTAAATGGAACCTGTGTCCCACACACAGCTCATGCTCCATAAATAGTCCTTGTGCAATATGCAGTCCTCTATTTACGCAACATTAGCATGGTAAAATAACAGTGTTTACCGAAAGAAAACGCATACTGATGCTTATCTGAATGCAGAGTCACACCATCACCCCTCACAGAAATCTGCTCTTATTAAGATGCTCATTCATTGAGCTAAGAAAGTGTCAGATGGTGATAGTCTGAGAAGTGAAATTGAACATGTTAAAGAAGCGCTGCAAATTAACGGTTACAATGATGCACAAATCAATAGGGCATTGAACACTAAAACCAAATCAAGTAAGAGCACTGAAACTGCCCAAGTAATTAAAACGATTTAAATACTGTACATTGCGGGAGTAACTGATAAACTAGATAGATGTTTGGAAAAACAAAACATCCGAGTCAGATTTGGCATGGTACATAAAATAATATCTGGTACAAAAGATGTATTACCGAAGCTATCAACAGAAGGTGTGTACAGGATTAACTGCACGTGTGGTAAATGTCATGTTGGGCAAACAGGACGAGACTAAAAGAACATCAGAGAAACATTAAATTATCCATAATACAACTGTCAGCAGTAGCAGAACACGTGTGCAAGCAAGGATACTCAATCAATTTAATAATCTTGAAGTTTTGTGCAAGACTAGCTACTACTGGCCAAGACTAATTAGATAATCTATCGAAATTGAAAGAAATCAAAATTCTTTAACTGTTTGGATAGCTTCTGCCTTAGTGCTGCGTGCAAGCAAATCTTCAAATAATAAATTATTTAAATGCATGTCTACAAAGGGCAGCGTACTTCAGTAGGGATTACCGTTGATAGGGCTATTTTAATAAACACAATAGACAGGAAGGTCAAGTTCAAAGGGCTCGCATAATGCACATGCATAATGTATGTTGCCTTAGTAACCACGCCCCCCGCCCACACATTGTGCGAGAGCGCAGCTGCGTGGTCAACACATCTACGCCTTTATATATGGAATAAAACAGTAAGATTTCTCCACAAATCTGGCTGTCGCTTGATGAAGCTATTTGTAATTACTGGTGAAACGTCGTCCTCAGATTGTAAATGTTGTGGCTTGGCTCGGCTCTCCAACACACCGGTGTGCTGTACTAGTCACGAATTGGCATGTTCTGTTTACGTGACAACCCTTACTATAATCTTTGGTTCTTTCGGTAAAGTCACGTAGGTATAAAATAAAATAAATCACGACGTTTTGGGCGCAAAATAAGCGTCCATCATCAGGTGGGAAAGTATGGTCTGCTGCTGACGCAGACTGTTTTAAAAGGTTTGAAATAGGTGTAGCTCAAGGGTTATAAAGCAGTGACCGGGGCTAGTTATGTTAATGTGAGAAATTAGCATGTGATTGTAAGATATGAGAGCGGCCTCCTACGACGAGGGCACGGAAGTGGCTATGTTAATGTGAGGGATTAGCGTGATGTTAATTTGAGAAATTAGCATGTAGTTGGCTGTGTCGGGTGGTAGTGGGTTTTAATGACACATTTATATATTTACGTGATCTAAGCCAAAAAACTCTATAATAGACTGCATGGCCACACGCATCCAGTTTGTAACACCCACTCAATATAAACAGCCGATGTTCCACATACAGATAATCACAAACAGCACCAAGCACACACAGCAAATTGTCCATATCACAAAGAGCATCATCACACACATATGTTTGTGTGTCTATTTAGCTTCTTTCGCACCGAACTTAGCCAACCATGCTAATCGAAGGTGAGGGGAATTACAACAAACTAAACACAAAGCAGTTCTAAAGAAACGAGCTAGGATAGTATCGTTTAAAGCAATTCATCAGAACCACCTGATGTTAACTTTAATGTATGCAACAGGGATTCAAATCACTATCCAAGTAAACTACAATCACAACGGTGATTAAAATCACTGTACAAGTAAACACACAGCTGAAGGCTCCCACACTGCACCGCCTCGTGGTGCTGGTCTGTGATGGTTGAGGTTCTGTACCTGCGTGTCTCCTCCAGGTGCCCCTGTGGGATACAGAGAGATACGTCACTGTGATGCTGCCTCCATTCGCTCCCATGGCATTGCTCGAGTTCTCTCTGCGAGTCCCATAACCGGAATATGAATCCCGCATCTTGGCTAATTACCCCGTGAAGGCCAAATCTGTATCCTTGGTTAATAAGTGAAGCGATCTTCTCAAGACCTGAGCATATCAACCCTTTAGCCAGGGTTTGAGTCCCCTTCAGCCTTGGGCAGTGCTCATTTCCCGTGGCTTGAAACAACCTCTCAAAATGATAAGCAATGTCTATTTCTGCAGAGGAAATTCATGTCTGTATATTAAAAGTGCTTGAGAGTGGATATCAAACACCTGATAGCAACAGAGCAACTGTTTATAAAAAGTCGATTAAATTGCATAACATCAGGTATTTAGAATTGAACTTTATCTGAATGTTATCTTCAGGGTAATATGTGGAATTCTCTGCAGAAAATGCGATAAGGTACATAATTAATTTAGATAGATAGTGGAATTTCAAATGAAGCCACTATCGTGGTAAAGGGAAATTATTATTGTTATTGAAGCTGTGTTCTCATGTTCTGAGCATCTAAACCCTAGGGCCAGAAGCCTCTCTACTGCTGAGGGCTCTGTCAAACTGGGGCACTCCCCCTGGCTTCGCGAGCGATCTACCTTCAGGAACGTGAGCGAGTCCCTCTCCTCCTGCAGAGTGCGGAGGCGCGCGGCTGCTTTCTGCAGCTCGCTGATCTCGTGCTTGTAATGAGCGATGTTCTTGTCGATCTGGGACAGCAGCTCCTTCTCCTTCAGTTCTGCGCGATGTAAAGCCACCCTCTCGTCCTCATTCAGTGCCGTTCTCAGGCGGGTGAACTCAGCTTTGATTCGCTCCTTCACCCCAGTCATAGATCCCTGTCGAGCGACACGGATTCTAATGATTGACCATTCCCCTCTAAATTTCGATTTAAAGCTTTCGTGACTGCAGGGATTCATATTCTTGGTTCTTTCGGTAAAATCATGTAGAAGGGAAATAATAAATTAATAAAAATAAAATAATACAATTTTCACGACGTTTCCCCTCTACATGAAGCAGTCCCCCTCCTTAGCTTCCTTTCGTTCGTCTCTCAAAGTTCACCCATTCCCTTCCTCTCCCCTCGCCCCTCCCCTCCTTCCCACTCCTCCCCTGCCCTTTCACGACCCCTATGTGCCCTCTGTTACTGTCACGGATTTATTGGCCCTGCCGTCTAACTTACTCTATTGTTACAGTTTTTGTTTATAAAGCGCCATGAGAGAACGCACTCTATAAATATAAGATAAGATTTTCCATGAGCCATGGTTATTATTTTTTATTATTCTGCTTGTTTGCCCAGAAATATCTCTCTTGTATGTATGTTGAAGTTCTTTTGCACCGTACATAACCAACTTGGTTGCAAGACTATTTTTGCAAGGTCCTGCCAAGTTTTGAGAGTAGAGGGCAACGCTGTTGCTTTGTGGTATTAATTGAGTAACTTCTCAGCATTGTGAAGTTTGGCCAATACCAGTTAGATTTAATGTTCTTTTAGCTGCCCGGTGCTTCGCTCATTTTTGTGAGCTTCACTCCTCTGCCCTCCACTGTTGCTGGATGGCGACTGCCTCCAACTGCCCAGGAGCGTCCTTCATGAGCATCCTCCTTCACAGAGGCCAATCTTGACATTGCTGGTACCGGTCATCGACAAGTCCACTCAGCCCCACATCCTCATGTACCACATCAGCTCCGTCTCTTTTCTAGCCCATGCTATGCCCGTTTATCCCCCTCTATCTGGTCAAACAAAAGCTTATTGGGCATGCGTGGCACTGTGGATCACGCTGTAATGTTGCAAAGGCTAAAATTGCTACATGTTTCGGATTGTGCAATCAAGTGGATTCGCAACGACTTATCTCACCGATTTCAAATTGTGTCCATAATGGGGGACTGACAGGACCCCGAATACTAAAGGAGTTCCTCAGAGCTCTGTGCTTGGCCCTGTTCTGTTTTCTTTCTATTTCAACAAGAAGGCATCTCCAATCTGCACTTTGACATTTACGTTTTTGCTGATGACACAGCCCCAGCATCTACAACAGGGCTTCGATGGACTTCAACTTAATGCCCTAAAACTGGTCCTCAACATTTACAATTTGCTGCATAGACATGCCTCTCGACATGTCAGCAAACGCCAATTAAGATAGCACTTTATTTCAAAATACTATTAAGGCCTTTAATTTTGACAAAGGTACATTTTTACAATTCAAAATTTAATTCAATATTTAGCCAGACACCTTCTGTTTGTCTGAAACATGGTTTACCTCACATATAAATCCTAGCCTAATGAAATTTACGGATATAATAATTTGTGATTAGACAATCAAGAGGAGGTGTGGTAGTATATGTGAAAATTGACCTACGTTGCATACAACTTTCTACTGTAATAAACCCGGGCTCTTTTGAATATATTATGGTCACAATTTATTCTCCAGTTAACCAACATTTTGCTCTGATGTGTTGCTATACACCGCCAAACAGTAAAATATCAAATCAATCTCTGGATTAGATAGAATCAAACATTATTTTCCCATTTGATGATGTCTGCAAATAGGTGAAGCTCTCATTGAATCACTCATTGACTACTGTGATGCTGCTTATAGATCCGATCCTAATGAATCATTAAACCGACTAAACCAGATTCATCATTATGCTCATCGATTTGCACTGGGTGGACCACACAGGACCCACCATTGTGACATCTAATTAAAAATCCAATCTCACTTTACTGGATCCAAGAAGAAATCTACAGTGGGCCCTGTTCATCCACAAAATCCTGATTGGCAAATCTACGCTGTACTGAGCTAATTCATTCATCCCATTGCCAAATCCAAGAAATCTAAGGCGCCCATCTAATTGCCTTTAACTATCCAAAGAACAAACATTGGAATAGGTGACAAAGCCCTTGCCATTGCAGCACCAACGTTTTGGAAAAAAAAAAAAACCTTGTTTCCTTCGCATCATAAATATTACTTCAAAAAATATTCTGAAACCAGGCACGTTTCGTACACAAGGGGCGTTGGGGCGCTGCCCCACCAATCAGCTGGAGATGAGAAATATTTTTTCTACTACAAATACTTTTCTCTAAATTGTTTTGTTGTGTTGAAAAATATACATAAAATGATTCGTTCAACGTGAATTTCCTAATGAAGATAACATTTTAAGTTGTTTTTATTAGAAACCGCTGCAACGCCACAGTCTGATTTGTGCCTCAGGGATATCTCGGGACGGCTGTGAAGGCGTCCGAGTGAGGGCTATCTCTTCATTCATTGCGATTAGTTTCTAGAATTTTATCCACACCGTTTGAGACCCATTCAGGGTGGTGAAAATGGCGCCCATGGCTCTAATGATGATGTCACAACGCTAGGTTGCACTGTGCAAATGTAGCAGGTCACGGCCTACACATAGGTGGGTGTATGACGGTATGTGGCTGTTATTGTACAGTATGCGGTGTCTTGGTTTCCTGGGCTAATTCGTTGAGTCGTGTCAGCTGATCTTTAATTGTACTTTAGGCTTTTGGCAGTGTCAAAGTCTGTATTTTGCACGTGGAGATCAATCGACATATTCTGATTGAGTATGGTGCTGAGGCTCTTTAGATGAGTAGAAAACTGCATCCTGGAGTCTGCGACCACCACACCTGATCCTCCCACAAATGTTTTCGCCTGCAGAACCTCTGATTTTACTGGATTAAGCAGCGTTTCACTTCGTGCAAACCACATGTGCATTGCTGACATGCAATTTTCAAAGTCACCGAGGCTCTTCAAATCTAACTTTTAATTAACTGCGGTGTAAAATTGTCTCAGCATATAGATGGAACTTGATGTCATACGATGAGATGACATTGGCGATTGGAGAGACATATGTTGAAAATAGGAAGGGCCCGATAACGGACCCCTGTGGTACACCAACTAGACACAGCATAAGCGATGACTGTTCATCACCCAGCTTCACGAACCGTGATCGACTTATGTAGGCATGACTCCACCCACACCAGTGCCATACCTGATACACCAGCGTGCTCGTGTCCCGTGGTGGAATAATGCCTTTGATCAACGCCTTTGGTCAACCCTAACTTTTACACTCGAACTCTATAATCTATTATCTAGAACCTATAACACTATAAACTATGACACTTTCATCATGTGCTTCTATTAGGATATTTTATCTCCTAGTTAAATAAAGTTTAAGTTGATTTTTGTTTTTATCGGGTGAGAACTCAAGATTTCGAGAGAGTCTTATTTTCTTTGGTTCTTTCGGTAAAGTCACGTAGAATGAGAATAAAATAATAAATTGATAAAATAAAATAACACAATAATATTCTCACGACGTTTCAGCTAGTCACTAGCTAATCACTCAGTTATTTCAATGCTAAATTCGCCTAGTTATTTCAATGCTAAATTCTCCTGTTTGATTTGTACTAAGTGCCTCGGTGAATGTGTATGGTCTGACTTTAACGTAGCTATTTCTGTGAGCCGTTACAAGCTAATCACTCAGCTATTTCAATGCTAAATTCTATGCTAATTCCATTGTCAAGGGGTGCCTCTGCGGATGTGTATGCTTTAACTTAGCTATTTCAATGCTAAATTCTATGCTAATTCCATTGTCAAGGGGTGCCTCTGCGGATGTGTATGCTTTAACTTTTAACATAACTATTTCTGTGACCAGTCACAAGCTAATCATTCAGCCATTTCAATGCTAAATTATATGCTAATTCCTTTGTCAAGGCGCTTTGTTCCTCTCACACAGCTTAAAAGGCCGTGATCTGAACGTGGCTCTTTCACTCCAGCGCTGTCCTACCAGACAGTCTCGTCCCTTCACCTGATGAAGGCCGCTTGTGTTGTGGCCAAAACGTCGTGAGAATATTATTATTTTATTTTATCAATTTATTATTTTATTCTCATTCTACGTGACTTTACCGAAAGAACCAAAGAAGATGAATCATTGCAGTCACGAAAGCTTTAAATCGAAATTTAGAGTCTTATTTGTATGAGCGGCCTGGGTCAAAAGAATTACGAAATAAAAGAATAAAGCACAGCAACGAAGAAAATAGGAATCAGCACGAAGACAGCCACGTCACACGATAAATTAAACACACTGCACGAACATAAATTAATGCAAAGTAATAAACTCCCTGCAGCACAAGGTCGTCTTGTATATATTATACTTATACTGGTCTTACCATCTCACCGATAGCGAATGTTTTTAAGTTATTCAGTAAAATTAAGTGAGCATCTTGGCTGGAGGCACGAGATATGAACATTTTTCTTATAAAGTTGAATTGAAATTTTTTGTTCACATTTCAAGCACTCGTCACCATAATGATTCAATTTCCTGTAGATTTATTAGGGATTTAGTGACGGATGACAATTCTACGGAGTTGGCCTCACAGGGAGAGTCACAGACTCCACACGGTGGAGGTCACAGGGTCACAGAGCTGACACGCGGTACCTGCACGTCCCTGCGAGTGGCCTCCATCCGTTCCACAGACCCCTCAGCCTCACTCCTCTTCTTCTCCACCGCTCGCGTCTCCTCTCTGACTCCACTCTGTAAGAGACAAAGTCACCAGAGGAGACTCCACTCCCTGAGTGACCCCCTCTCATGCCCACTCCACACGGAGCCACTCCACAGTGGTGGCCCTGAAATGCCCACCAGAAGAGTGGTCAGGAAGTCAGACTAGACTGACTGACGAGTATACAATGCAAGAGACCACAGAGAGGGAATCAACTCATGGTGATGTTTGTTTTATGAGATGTTTCTATTAATCCCAGTAACACTGATTATTTACATGGCTCATTGTTATGCGCAGTGATGGCTTTTACCAGCTCGTGTGTGGTATCATTCACTCCTGAGTGGTTCTCACTCCCTGAGGGCCTCACCATCCGTATCTCATGCACATCCTCCAGTGTGTTGACATCATGCCCTCTATGGTGCCCTGCGATTGTGCAGACTGTGCAGATCAGGCTTTCGTCCTGCTTGCAGAAGAACCTGTAGGGGTCTCCATGCTGCTGGCATCTTCGCTCCTCCAGGCTGACAATGGGAGCCACCAGGACGTGGTCCATCAATCTCGGGTTGTTCAGGTGAGGTTTCAGGTGAGAGTCACAGAAGGAAGTCTCACACCTTAGACAGGTCTTCACTGCAGGAGTCTCTCCATCACCACAGGTGTCACAGAAGACAACTGCGGCCATCCTCTCTCCAACTCTGAGCTGCTCCACCAGGTTGGCGAGCGCCACGTTCCTCTTCAGCTGGGGCCGCTCAGGGAAGGCCGCTCGGCACTGCGGGCAGCTGAAGCTGCTCGCTCTCTCCCAGGCACCGTCCAGACACCGGAGGCAGAACGAGTGTCCGCAGCTCAGCGTGGAGGGGCACTCAAACGTGCCCAGGCAGATGGGGCAGCTCAGCTCACTGTCTACACAATCACTGGGAGATGCGCTCGCCATAGCTTTACTCGGACTCAGTTGCTCGCCGCGGCTCACGGAGGAGCAATCGCAGCAGCAGCTCACACAGGGGAGACGAACAAGGAAATTGAACTTTACTTCACCTGCAGTTAAGTTATAAATACCTTTAGACACGCCCTGGAATGTTCCACACGGTGGCCGTGCTCACCTGTGTAGACGTGGCGTTATAGACACGCACTGTTATAGCTAAAACTGATTTTTGTGATTAGTTTGTTGTCCTTCCCCTGCACTTCGAATTAGCATGGCTGGCTACGTATGCTGTGAAAGAAGTTCAACATACATACATAGCTTTGACTGGTCTCAAGTGATATAATATTTCTACAAACAAAACCCAGCAGCAGCATCAGCCAGGCACACAGCGATAATGGTTTGTCCCACAGGCTGATTGACCGGCTCGGGTCAGGATGTGTGCATTGCACACAGTGGAACCGCACCTTGTACAGACATTCTGATGTAAAGATTAACTTGTTTTTTTCCCATCTGTGTCTTTTTCCATTTTTTTCTTGCAAGGCCTGTTTGTTTAAGCTTCAAAGTCTGTAATCGTTTTCAACCTTTGTCAACTAATATTTAACTACTGGCTTCATGCGACCTATGTTTATCTGTGAAATATTTTTTTGGTTATTTATTCCTACGACACCGTTTTATTCTGGGTGGATGGTGGTTGTATGTATGCTAATCGTAGGTGTGTAGGTGGGCGAGTGGGTTAGTGTGTGGGCGAGTGGGTGAGTGGTTGGGTGAGTGGGTGGGTGAGTGGGTCAGTATATATGTTGAACTTTTTTCGCAGCGTACGTAGCCACTCGTGCTAATCGAAGGTGCAAGTGGGTGGTGGTGGAGGTTGAGTGAGTGGGGGGTTATTTGGTGAGAGGGGAGACAGATGGGCAGGAGGATGGCGTGAAGGGTGGACGAGCAGGAGGTGATGGAGGGAGGAAGGGTGGCTGGGAGGGCGTGCGGTTGAGTGCTTGGGTTCCTGGGTGGGTGGCCTCACGCATTACCACAGCGAACAACCCCTGGATAAACAAACATCGTCGTTCATTTAAGCTCGTTATCGACATGACTTTCACTGTATATTTTCCTATTATGTAAAAAAGAGGTTTTAAATCTTCATAAAATAATGATATTTTCATCACCTATTGTTAATGTTAACATTTTACATCTTGGACTCGCTGAGTTTGGCGAGTTCTATATATATTTAAAAAATGACTTGGCCACAAAAGATAGCTCAACGACAACGTGGTTTATTACGTTAACATTTCTAGCAGCCAAACACTCTAAACGCACGTTTCTAAGTGTGTGTGGTGGGGGGGAATTGGAGGACCCGGAGAGAAATCCAAGCTACCATGGAGAAAGAGACATGCAAACTCCAAGTACACGTATAGGCGTCAGGGTCGGGATCGAACCCATGCCCTCCCGTATACCAAGCGAAATAGTTAACATCTTCCAGCCACCACAGCGAAATGTAAGTAATCGCAGCGAGATATAAAAATAATAACAGAGCAACGACAACAAGGAAACGAACTGATTTCACCTGCAGATAAATTATTAACACCTCGAGACGTGCCCTGGAATGTTGCACGCGGCAGCCCGTACTCACCTGTGTAGGCGTGGCGTCACATTCACACACACACAGTGTCAAGGTTAAAGAGTCGCAATTGATATATTTTTACAAAACCCCCACGGTAACCATGAAAAAGATGATGGTTTGTCTTACAGACTGGTTACACCGGCTTGGGTGAGTCTGGGGTTTTCACGGTAAACCGCACCGTGTAAATTCTTATTTAAGCTTTTAAATTGTCGGCTTTCGCGACCAAAATTCTTCATTAAACGTGTTTTTGGGTTAGATCGCATAAATATAAACGTGTCGTTAATCCGCCACCACGCGACACATCCAATGAGTACAGTTTGTCACGTAAACAAAAACACATTTCGGCTCGGGTGAGCTGTAAGTTCGTATTTAATGTAAAAAACAGATTCCCCTATAAGCAAGGGGTTCAGAAACCAAAATAACAAAGAAATATTTTTTCTTGTTTTTTACAGTTCGTAAAGTTAAATAAAAAACAACCATCTAATTATTTCAAGAGCCCCAATGCAACTCGGTGTGAGTCCGAGAGACGGTGGTGGTGGTGGTGATGAAAACGTCTCACGAAGCAGCCGTCCCTCAAAGAGCCGATCGCCGCTTCGGAGCCGCAGGTGGCAGACCCCGTGCCCTGAACCAACTGGCGTGGCCGGCAGTAATAATAATTTAATAAATATAATTTAATTGGACCTTCATAAAAATGACAAAGATTTAGCGATTTTTTTTACATTTGTATCTATTAACATCTTAATTATTAAATAAGTTTCCTACTGACACTTAAATAATAGAACAATAATATTGTAATACTTTGATGATAATAATGCAAAATGATAATAAATTAATGATTTAACAATTTTTCGGTAATGGTAATTTAATAATATAATTTATATTTACATTTACTAAA
Source organism: Petromyzon marinus (assembly GCF_048934315.1). NCBI lineage: Eukaryota > Metazoa > Chordata > Hyperoartia > Petromyzontiformes > Petromyzontidae > Petromyzon > Petromyzon marinus. The sequence goes on from NC_133734.1 coordinate 8,673,773, forward strand.
TGTCCTTTAACAATTGCTCTCGGGGTGCTATGCATGGTAAGTCATAAAATAGTGAACATCACCCAAGGAATGAAGTGAGAATGACATTTGAACATCACTAAAGGGAGAAAGACATTTTAAACAGAGACGGCTTTAGTGGAGATGTGAAGATGAGCAGCGTCTCGGAAGTCTCCTTGACCTCGAAGGGCAACGATTTGCAGAGTTTAGGTGCCACGATTGCCAAAGCACCGTCACCCCCCACGTGTCTAGCCTGGAGACCGTGGGATGGTGAGCAATGCACAAGCTGAGGATCTTGACGATCTTGATGGAATATTCGTGGCTGAAGGAGGTCATGAATGTAGTGAGGAGCAAGTCAATTTAAGGCGAAGGGGAGTCGGTTGGAGCTGCCTTTTTAACGTTTGTGTCATTGCCTCTTCCTTCTGCGAGGATCTGTGTTTACGCTCTGCAGTTCTTTCTTGGTCTCAATCTCTCCTTCTGAAAATCTGAGAAACGGGTTTATTCCTGGGGGAGTTGTTGTCCCTGGTGCATGGCCGATGGTGAGCAGTGTGTGTCGATGGTGAGTGGTGTGTCGATTGTGAGTGGTGTATGGATGATGAGTGGTGAGTAGTGTGTGAATATCAGGTGGTGAGTAATGTGTGGATGGATGCTGAGTGGTGAGTAGTGTGCGTGGATGGATGCTGAGTGGTGAGTAGTGTGTGGATGATGAGTGGTGAATATTTTTTGTCAAAGCTCACAGACAAGAAACAAGGATTTTTAATTACTTTACACGGGGTTACACACCTCACGAGGCACCCCGTGGAATGTGCTCAGATCTTTAAGGAATGTAAAAACAAGCCCAGCATCACACAAACCTGTCTAGATGTACCTGTAGATTCGCGCCCTTCGTTTTAACCAGTACCAACAATGGACTTTGTAAGAACATGATCACAATCGTGAAAATAACACATCCTGAGATGCGGGCTTTCGATTCCAAGCAGTCGCCTGTGATTAAACGCGGTTCTCCAGTGAAACGAGTTGATGGTTTAAGCCCCATTTTCAATGCCAGGCATGAACACAAACGCATACAGAGTTTTGTTCTGCGATTCATTTGTCCAAAGTCCAGCTGTGAGCATTGTAGAGTCGTGGTTTGACCGCCGTGCGTCGAACATCGACAATGCAGCTGGGGTGGGTTGGTAATTGCTGCCTTCTGGTTGAGATGAGAACAGCATTTGGCGATGCATCGTTGGCGGTGGTGCGCAGGTACAACTAACACAACACATTTACAATAACCGTGTTCCGAACCTCCGTTAGGCACGGTTGGCTACGTATGGTGCGAAAGAGGTCCAACATAAATGCAACTATACAGCACTAATATACACTACACGACGACACAGTATACACGACACTACACACCACACACGATACACACTGCAGACCACACACGATACACGATTATACGCTACACTAAACTATGATACAGGACACCACTATACTACGTTGACAACATCCACACGTGCCGTAAAAAAAACTCCAATATATTCGGCCTGCATCAGGTGCAGAGATGTTATCTGCTAAGCTTCGTATGCATGAGGTCAAGGGTTCGATCCCAGCCCTGACACCTGTATATTTGGAGTTTGCATGTTCTCCCCGTAGTCGCCTGGATTTTTCTTCGGGTCCTCTGGTTTTTTCCTCCACATGTAGAAACACGCGTTTAGAGTATCTGGCTGCTATACATTTCCACGTGATAAGCAACTTCGTTGAGCTATAATTTGTGGCCAGGTCGCGTCTGATAAAGAGCTATATAGCTCAGTGGGCCTTACTTGGTAATGTAAATATAGTATATTAAGAGTTTACTTCTACGATTGTCACTTTTTGGGTCCAGCTTAGAGGCAGTATCCTTTCTGTCACACTACATTTCGAGTGCCAATATCTCCTCTCTGTCAGTCTTATTTTTAATGTCCAAGTCTCGCATGAATACAAAGCTGTACTGAACACGCCTGGTCTTAAGATGTTCAGTTCGGTCTCGTAGCTGATTTGCCTGCTTTTTCAAATATCATTGCATTCTGCCGTTCCTCCTCTTGCCTTTGCGATCCTCGCCCTTATTGTGCCTTTCGTGCAGTCGTTGTCCCATGTCAGTAGACTGCCCACGCATACAAATTCATTTACATTCACAATCTTGCTGCTTTTTTATCTGCTTCTTGCTCAATGCCCTCCCTTCCGAACATCATCGTCTCTGTCTTTTCCACGTCAATCCCTTGTCCTGTATCCTTTCCTGACTCATTATGGGTATGAACACTTCCCTGCAGTACAACTACACATTCTTCCAACCCATCTACGTCGTCCGCGAATCTCGCGCTATTTATTCCTTCTCCTGACACAGATATTTTTTTCTGTGCCGTTCTTAAAATGGCATCCATCACTCTTTCCAAGCATCTATGACGAAGTTGTTTGGTGATAGTGGACCGATACAACAATTGGGGACAGAATGGGGGTGGGGGGGTAGATATTTGTGTTCTTACCATTAAGGTCATTTCAATAGTCTGAGCGGTGTGACCGGCTGGCCGGAGTGAGGCTGCGTGCGTAACCACGGACAATCTTGCCTGGTGAACGCGTTCTGGTAACGCTTCCATACGTCACGTTTCGTGTCTCTAAATATTTTATTTGACCAGGTAAGGGCCAACTCGAGCTATGTAGCTCCTTTCAGAAGCGACCTCGCCACAAATGTTAGCTCACGGAAATGCCCTTTCACATGGAAATGTATAGCAGACAAATACTCTGAACGCGTGTTTTTAAATGTGGAGGGAAAAACCGGAGAACCCGGAGAAAAATTCCACGAGAACACCAAAGAGAGAGAGAGAGACACCGCAAACTGCAAATATACAGCAGGTGTCAGGATCGGGACGGGATCGAACCCACGACCTCCTTCATACGAGGCGAGGTAGTTAACATCGCCTAGCTACTGTGGCACCCTTATTGTCACCCTCCCCCCTTTTTCTTTCTGCATCCACTTAAAGTGTCGATACGGCTTTAAGTCGCTTCAATGTTGTAGTCGATGTTATTTTTCGATTTTGTTGAAGTTGATATTTAATATCCTCGATCAATTACGATTGTCATGTTTCCGTGTAATAACCACTTCGTGTGATAGCTGCCCCACACTGATAATACGGAGAGAAATCCAAGCCACCATGGAGAGAGAGACACGCAAACTCCAAGTACACGTATAGGCGTCAGGGTCGGGACCAAACCCACGCCCTCCTGTATACCAGGCGAGGTAGTTAACATCTTCCAGCCACCGCAACGAGATGTAAATAATCGCAGCGAGATATAAAAATAATCACAGAGCAACGACAACGAACAAGGAAACGAACTGATTTCACCTGCAGATAAATTATTAACACCTCGAGACGTGCCCTGGAATGTTGCACGCGGCAGCCCGTACTCACTTGTGTAGACGTGGCGTCACATTCACACACACAGTGTCAGGGTTAAAGAGTCGCAATTGATATATATTTTACAAAACCCCCACGGTAACCATGAAAAAGGTGATGGTTTGTCTTACAGACTGGTTACACCGGCTTGGGTGAGGCTGGGGTTTTCACGGTAAACCGCACCGTGAAAATTCTTATTTAAGCTTTTAAATTGTCAGCTTTCGCGACCAATATTATTCATAAAACGTGTTTTTGGGTTAGATCGCGTAAATATAAACGTATCGTTTATCTGCCACCACGTGACACATCCAATGAGTAAAGTTTGTCACGTAAACAAAAATACATTTCGGCTCGGGTGAGCTGTAAGTTCGTATTTAATGTAAAAAAACAGATTCCCCTATAACCAGGGGGTTCAGAAACCAAAATAACAAAGAAAACAAATTTTTCTTGTTTTTTACAGTTCGGAAAGTTAAATAAAAAAAGACCATCTAATTATTTCAAGAGCCGCAATGCAACTCGGTGTGAGTCCGAGAGACGGTGGTGGTGGTGATAAAAACGTCTCACGAAGCAGCCGTCTCTCAAAGAGCCACACGCCGCTTCGGAGCCGCAGGTGGCAGACCCCGTGCCCTGAACCAACTGGCGTGGCCGGCAGAAATAATAATTTAATAAATATAATTTAATTGGACATTCATAAAAATGACAAAGATTTAGCGATTTTTTTTACATTTTTATCTATGAACATTTTAATTATTAAATAAGTTTCCTACTGTCACTTAAATAATAGAACAATAATATTGTAATACTTTGATGATAATAATGCAAAATGATAATAAATTTATGATGATTTAATAATTTTTCGGTAATGGTAATTTAATAATATAATTTATATTTACATTTACTAAACGCCCTTTAACAATTGCTCTCGGGGTGCTATGCATGGTAAAGCAGAAAATAGTAAACATCACCCAAGGAAAGAAGTGAGAAGGACATTTGAACATCACTAAAGGGAGAAAGACATTTTAAACAGACGGCTTTAGTGGAGATGTGAAGATGAGCAGCGTCTCGGAAGTCCACTTGACCTCGAAGGGCAACGAGTTCCAGAGTTTAGGTGCCGCGATTGCCAAAGCACCGTCACCCCCCACGTGTGTAGCCTGGAGACCGTGGGACAGTGAGCAATGCACAAGCTGAGGATCTTGACGATCTTGATGGAATATTCGTGGCTGAAGGAGGTCATGAATGTAGTGAGGAGCAAGTCCATTTAAGGCGAAGGCGAGTCGGTTGGCGCTGCCTTTTTCACGTTTGTGTCATTGCCGCTTCCTTCTGCGAGGATCTGTGTTTACGCTTTGCAGTTCTTTCTTGGTCTCATTCTCTCCTTCTGAAAATCTGAGAAACGGGTTTATTCCTGGGGGAGATGTTATCCCTGGTGCAAGGCCGATGGTGAGCAGTGTATGTCGATGGTGAGTGGTGTGTGGATGGTGAGTGGTGTATGGTTGGTGAGTAGTGTGTGAATATCAGGTGGTGAGTAATGTGTGGATGGTGAGTGGTGAGTAGTGTGTGGATATAGAGTGATGAGTAGTGTGTGGATGGTGAGTAGTGTGTGGATGATGAGTGGTGAATATATTTTTTATCAAGGCTCACAGACTTGAAACAATTATTTAACACGTAATCTTTCGCGACCATGAAGAAACAATTATTTTTAATTACTTTACACGGGGTTACAAACCTCACGAGGCACCCCATGGAATGTGCTCAGATGTTTGAGGAATGTAAAACAAGCCCCGCATCACACAAACCTGTCTAGATGTACCTGTAGATTCGCGCCGTTGGCTTTAACCAGTGCCAACAATGGACTTTGTAAGAACATGATCACAATCGTGAAAATAACACATCCTGAGATGCGGGCTTTCGATTCCAAGCAGTCGCCTGTGATTAAACGTGGTTCTCCGGTGAAAGGAGTTGATGGTTTAAGGGTATAGAGTCGCAATTTATTTATCTTTACAAAAACCCCACGGTAACCAGGAAAAAGGTGATGGTTTGTCCTACAGGCCGTACACCAGATTGGGTGAGGCTGTGTTTTTCCACTGTCAACCACACTGTGTAAATTCTTATTCAAGATTTCAAATTCTAAGTAGGATTTAGCGACCAATATTATCCATAAAACGTGTTTTTGGGTTAATCGCGTAAATATAAAAGTGTCGCTAAACCCGCCACCACCAATGAGTAAAGTTTGTCACGTAAACAAAACATTCCGGCTAGGGGGAGGCTGTGCGTTTTGTCCTGCAAACCACACCACTGTAAGTTCCTATTCAAGGTTAACAAAAAAAGATTCCCCTCGACCAGGGGGGTCGCCAACCAAAACAACAAGGAGAGACATTTTTACTTATTTGTTTTACAAACCCGTAAGTAAAATAAAAACCAACCAACTCATTATTTCAAGAGCCGCAATGCAACGTGGTGTGAGTACTAGAGATGGTGCTGGGCCTTGATAAATAATAACGTGGCGTGAGTATGAGAGACGGTGGTGGTGATAAATAATAACGTGGCGTGAGTACGAGAGACGGTGCTGGTGATAAATAATAACGTGGCGTGAGCACGAGAGACGGTGGTGGTGGTGATAAATAAAAACGTGGTGTGAGTATGAGAGACGGTGCTGGTGGTGGTGGTGATAAATAAAAACGTGGTGTGAGTATGAGAGACGGTGCTGGTGGTGGTGGTGATAAATAAAAACGTGGTGTGAGTATGAGAGACGGTGGTGGTGGTGATAAATAATAACGTGGTGTGAGTATGAGAGACGGTGGTGGTGGTGATAAATAAAAACGTGGTGTGAGTACGAGAGACGGTGCTGGTGGTGGTGGTGATAAATAAAAACGTCTCACGAATCAGCCGCACGCCGCTCCGGAGCCGCAGGTCGCCGACCCCGTGACCTGCACCAACTGGCGTGACCGTCAAGTAATAATAATTTAATTAGTATTATTTTATTAGAATGGTATTAACACGTAGGCTTTCGCGACCAATATTATTCATAATAAAGGTTTTTGGGTTAGATCGCGTTTATTTATAAATGTGTCGTAACCCTCCACCACCCGACACGGCCAATCAGCAAAAAAAGTGTCACGTTGACAAAAGACAAATAATTCACTACTTTAGCCCACCGGTGTGTTGAAGAATGAATCCACATTTACAGTTTGAGTACGACGTTTCGCTGGTAAATACATCCAGCATCATCGGGCAATTCGCCAGAATGGTGAATTCGCCAGAATGGTGAATTGCCCGATGATGCTGGATGTATTTACCAGCGAAACGTCGTACTCAAACTGTAAATGTGGATTCACTCTTCAACACACCGGTGGGCTAAAGTAGTGAATTATTTGTCTTTTGTCAACGTGACACTTTTTTTTGCTGATTGGCCGTGTTGGGTGGTGGAGGGTTACGACACATTTATAAATAAACGCGATCTAACCCAAAAACCTTTATTATGAAGAATGGTATTATATGAATTTAATTATTATGTAATTGGAAATGTATAATTTTACGAATACAACTTTCCAGTATTCCGTCGATTAAAATTGTAATTTGTTAATGGCTGTACAATAACAGTCGCAGTGATTTTATAATTCTGTGTCTTGCTTTGTGTTGTTATGTTTTAAAGTAAAAGTTATTGCGAAACTGTTCATACCCCCCCCCCCCCCCCGCTGAGTGAGTGGTACATTCCGAACAGTCCAACAGCTACGGTGAGCAATGTGGATCAAAGCAAATACCGTAAACGCGATTTGTTATTATCACCACATGATAATTTGACATCTGTGGACTGACGCACATCAGAATCGAAATATTTATACTGCAGCAGGAATCCGATGACCTGTAAAGCTCTTTTGTAACAGATGTCCAGTAGGAGCACGGGGTAAGAACGTTACAACAGCAAACAGTACACAAACATGATAGTAGCGCAAGTACAAGGAAAGTTAACACATCACCATACACACATCTACAGTATTGTGGGGGCGAACGTCCCCCGCCATCACCGAATTGTCGGGGCTGTTGCCTCCCGACTCCCCCGCTACATTCGTCCCACTACCCCCCGGCTGTTCTGTGGGGTCCGGGCTACCGGCCTCCACTGCCTCGCCCTCCTGTGCTGCTAACCGCGTCAGCATGTTTCAAGCGATGGGTGATGGCGCGGCGCTTTACGCTTGCGTGCCACGGTGAGCGCGGTCGCAAAGTAGAACCCCGTCCTGCACGCCAATAAACAAGTGCGGCGTGCTGAAGCGCGATTTTCTCCCGCCCACGCTCCGTGCGCTCCGGTAATGACAAACACGCCGCTACTGCTTCGCTCCGATTTAAAGGGCCGTGTAAACAGCGACCTCGCAATAGACAATCGCGTAGGCGCGCGATCGCAACGCAGTCACACAGGTACGCGAGCGCTACGCGCTATTGTAAACAATCGTGCGGGTACATAAACACCAAACACTTCGTCTTGTGGTGTACAACCGCGCATACATATAGACACCCAGCACACTCTACCCTCCGCTTCACGCTCCCAAAAGACCACACAACACAGTTTTATCCCCCCACTAGCGATTTTATTTACTGTGAGCAAGCCGTTGAAACTACGCATAAGTGTGTGCGTCAGAGGCTGCCAGCCTACTCTCCCGGGGATTCTAGGTTGAACCTACTCTACCTATCGCCCCGCTCTCTACTCTCGATTAACTCACTCCGGACTCACTTCTCTCACACACGCTTACTTCCCCTCTGCTGCGCTGAACGCTGTAGAAGGAGGAGATTGTAGGTCGGCTCCGTCGAGAGTGGAACCTGGCTGCGTTGGAGTTCGTCACATGGACGTCCCGAACGGCTGACCCTGCTGCTCCGTGGACCGCGAAGATTTTGAAGAAGACTCTCTTGCTACCCCCAACCTCTGCGTTTTTATCCACCCTAGCGGCATTCCGTTGTTCAGGAGCGTGCTCACCCGTGCTCTTTCGTATGCAGATCTGTGACCTTTCCTGGAACAATAGGTATTCAGATGCTTCCGCCCCCGTGCCTGCCCTGTCCATTCAGGTGTCGGAATGTTCATGCCTCATTGTTCGTTGGAGTCCCTAATTGCATCTATAATAAAGGCGTGCCGCGGTTCACACACCCCAGGCGGCTCTGTCCATTCAGATGTCGGAATGTCCCTGTCGCATTGTTATTGGGGGGCCCGAATGCTACCTATGACAAAGGCGTACCGCTGTTCTCACGCTCCGTGCTATGTGTGCGTAATTGCATCCGTGGCGGCCATACGGCCTCCGCCGTGACCATGTAACTTTAATATCTGGTCATGGCGCTGCGGTTCGCATCAGCTGCGGGGGGAGATCGCCCAATTTCCCGGCCGCAGGAAACCATGAAACTTAATCCCATTAGGGGTATCTGGAAGAAAACCTATCGGCCAGGTGATCTCTCCTTCCGGCTCTACGTGGGGTGTGTGTGCGTTCGTGTGGGGGGGGGGGGGGGGGGGGGAAGCGAGGCGTGCCGCGTCGGCATTGTCACCCCCCGGTGGTAGTGTCGCGGCAGTGGGCACGGTCCCCGACGGAGCTACTCCGCCGCGGTGGCACCACAGTGTTCTTGGTTCTTTCAGGTGATGATGATTGCTTGTGTTGCAGTCGAAACGTCGTGAGAATTTTATTGTTTTATATTTTTATTATTTTCTTGTTTCCCTTCTACGTGGTGACTTTACCGATATAACCAAGAATATGAATCGCTGCAGTCACGAAAGCTTTAAATCAAAATTTAACATCTAAAGTAGTTTAACACGTAAAGCTTTCGCGACCAATATCCATTACACAGTTTTATTGGGGGGTTGACCATCTAACCCAAACAACCTGCATTATGAACATCTACAGTATATATAAATGTAGTGCCGTGAATTCACTCGGACGACAACCGTCTCTTTTTCCACCGTCACTTTTATTCCATCGTTCCGTACACACAGTAATTCTCTCCGTGCTCCGCCAACTCGGACACTCCGATTTACTTCAGCATCGTCCGTGCATCCCCTTCCACACACAGTGTTTCTTCCTCTATCTCTTCACACACAGTGTCTTCCCTTCCACACACAGTGGTTCGTCTTCTATCTCCTCACACACAGTATCGCTGCCATCTCTTCACACGCAGTGACTTCCCTTCCACACACAGTGGTTCTTCTTCTATCTATTGACACACAGTATCCTGTCTGTCTATTCACACACAGTGACTCCATCTATCTATTCACACACAGTGACTCCATCTATCTATTCACACACAGTGACTCTATCTCTGCTAACGCTAACTCTCCCTATCGCGATTTACTGTCTTTGGGGTTCGGCTCTCTATCTATTCTTCCCTAACATTGCCAGCTGTCTTCTTCGTATCTCTTCACCTCTCGCCAACAACTGCCCAGCAACAACTCTCCAGCAACGACTCTCCAGCAACAACTCTCTCTCCGTTCAAATCACCTCGCGTTTATCCCCTTTCGCATTAGCCTTAATTAATTGGCACATGGCTCGCTGGCCGTTTTCCGCCAGCTCGCACCTGTCCCCTCCGTCAGATATCCAGACGCCACCACTTAACACTAACAGCCTCTCGACCAATCACAGCCCTCGTGCCACGACTCCCTTAATTACTTCGGGTTGTTTACGCCACTCGTGACTCGACCACTTGTTCGACCTCATGTGACCCGTTCTCCTTGTCTGTCTGTATGTACTGTATGTGGCCAATTCCTATGCGTATTGTTTACTCCACTACATAAATATAAAAGTTAGTAGTTCCCCGTGCGTCTTGTTGACATTCGGGGCGATTGCCACAAAGTGCTTCGCTTTATTCCACCGCTTTCTTTGTTGTCGGATTGCAGCGACGAATTCGCCTTTGGCTCCGCGTCGCCGTGGACTGCGTCTGTAGCTACGCGTTGTGGGCGAACGGCGGTGCGAGTGGTGAACCAAGTTGACGCACAGCTACAGCTGCTGCTGTTGTTGTTGTACAACATTAATGGTTGACGCACAGCTGTTGTTGTTGTACAACATTAATAGTTTACGCGCAGCTGCTGCTGTTGTTGTTGTACAACATTAATGGTTGACGCCTCATCAATGTCTCTTTAAATTCACTACGCGCGATTGTATCACCGATGTGACTTTTATTTTTACTTTGACGACAGACGTCTTCTCGTCGTTCTTGATTCGAAAGCTTTCGCGACTGCAGGAATCCCAAACTCTTTGATGTTGTTACGGTTAAAAACAAAAATATCTACGTGACTTTACCGACAAGAACCGAGGAGTTTACTTCTCATCATTTTCTCTCAAAAACCTCGCCCGTTGACTGTTTGCAGCTCAGATCTAGCACGTGGTGTGGGTATGCAGAGCCGTGAACCCCCTTATCAGTGCCCTACTTTATTACGGATCGATCCAGACATGATCGGTCACTCCGTAGTCCCTTATAAATCTCAGCGTTCATCCTACAAAGTCCCCCATCACAAGGGAGAAACACAAATAGAAAAACAATGTTTTTACTCAATTTCCCTGTACAAGAATACGATTAAAACCGTATGGTTTCTTTGGTTCTTTCGGTAAAGTCACGTAGAATGAGAATAAAATAATAAAAGAAAATAAGACAATAAAATTCTCACGACGTTTCGGCCACAATACAAGTAGCCTTCTTCAGGTGAAAGAACAGAACTGTCGGGACGACAGAGCTTCAATTAATGCTGCTCAGATTCGCAGCGTATTTTAAGCTCGGTGAGAGGCGTGGCGAGCCTTGAAAAAGGAGTTCACATATCAAAGCAGGAGAATTTAGCATTGAAAAAACTGAGGGATTGGCTTGTGACAGAAATAGCTATGTTAAAGTCAAAGTTTACATATCCACAGAGGCATTTAGTATATGGACGCTAAAGGCCTCCAATTACCAACTATTATAAAGTAATTCTAGATTTAAAGCTTTCGTGACTGCTAGGATCCATACTCTTTGGTTCTACTGGGTAAAGTCACGTAGGTGAAAATAAAATAACAAAAAATCACGACGTTTCGGCCACAACTCAAGCGGCCTTCATCAGGTGAAGGGACGAGACTGTCTGGAGGACAGCGCTGGAGTGGAAGAAGCCACGCTTAGATCACGACCTTTAAGCTGTGTGAGAAGAAAAAGACCACGCGCCTTGACAAAGGAATTAGCATATAATTTAGCATTGAAATGGCTCATTGAAATAGCTAAGTTAAAGTATACACATCCGCAGAGGTACCCCTTGACAAAGGAATTAGAGCTGGAGTGGAAGAAGCCACGCTTAGATCACGACCTTTAAGCTGTGTGAGAGGAAAAAGGCAAAATGCCTTGACAAAGGAATTATCATATAATTTAGCATTGAAATGGCTCATTTAAATAGCTAAGTTGAAGTATACACATCCGCAGAGGTACCCCTTGACAAAGGAATTAGCATCGAATTTAGCATTGAAATAGCTGAGTGATTAGCTTGTAACTGGTCACAGTTACAAGCTGTCCTACCAGACAGTCTCGTCCCTTCACCTGATGAAGGCCGCTGTGTTGTGGCCGAAACGTCGTGAGAATATTATTGTGTTATTTTATTTTATCAATTTATTATTTTATTCTCATTCTACGTGACTTTACCGAAAGAACCAAAGAAGACGTTAAAGATATGAATGCATGTGGGGTATATGATGATGCGGACTATCTGAAATTTGTTTTACACAAAACGCTATTTTTGCGGGGTATATGCGTATGCGGGCTATATGCGGGAAAATACGGTACACACCGCGTATCGACGATGGAGTCCTGTGGATGCTGACAGACGTGGACGAGGTCGAGCCTTGGCGACCACCAGCTGAACTTTAATTGGTTGCACGCCAAGAGATTGAACAGGAACAGCGGCACTTGAAGGAAGCCGATGATAAGCACCAACTCTGATAATAATATGCACTGTCCTTTTTTGTTTGCATTTTGACTGCTTGTGTTGTGGTTATAGCAAACATGATGCCTTGCATAAAGGTGTCAGTTTTTGTGCCAGTTAAAAGGGTAAAACCTATTCCTATATCTTGTTTCTGGCAAAGGAGGTCTCATAATGTAAACATTTACAGTATTCTTGGTTCTTTAAGGTGATGATGATTGCTTGCGTTGCAGTCAAAACATCGTGAGAATTGTATTGTTTTAATATTTTTTTTATTATTTTATTGTTTTCCTTCTACGTGACTTTACTGAAAGAACCAAGAATATGAATCCCTGCAGTCACGAAAGCTTTAAATCTAAATTTTACATCTACAGTAGTTTAACACGTAAAGCTTTCGCGACCAATATCCATTACACAGTTTTATTGGGGGGTTAACCATCTATCCCAAACAACCTGCATTATGAACATCTACACCATATATAAATATAAAAGTTAGTAGTTCCCCCCTGCGTCTTGTTGACATTGCGGGGCGATTGCCACAAAGTGCTTCGCTTTATTCCACCGATTTCTTTGTTGTCGGAGTGCAGCGACGAATTCGCCTTTGGCTGCGCGTCGCCGTGGACTGCGTCTGTAGCTACGCGTTGTGAGCGAGCGGCGGTGCGAGTGGTGAACCAAGTTGACGCACAGCTACAGCTGCTGCTGTTGTACAGCTACAGCTGCTGTTGTTGTTGTACAACTACAACAACAGCTACAGCTGCTGTTGTTGTACAGCTACAGCTGTTGTTGTACAGCTACAGCTGTTGTTGTACAGCTACAGCTGTTGTTGTACAGCTGCTGTTGTTGTACAGCTGCTGTTGTTGTACAGCTGCTGTTGTTGTATAGCAGCTGTTGTTGTTGTAAAACATTAATAGTTGACGCACAGCTACAGCTGCTGCTGTTGTTGTACAGCTACAGCTGCTGTTGTTGTACAACATTAATGGTTGATGCACAGCTACAGCTGCTGTTGTTATACAGCTACAGCTGCTCTTGTTCTTGTACAACATTAATAGTCGACGCACAGCTACAGCTACTGTTGTTGTTGTACAACATTAATGGTTTACGCACAGCTACAGCTGCTGCTGTTGTTGTTGTACAACATGAATGGTTGACGCACAGCTACAGCTACTGTTGTTGTTGTAAAACATTAATAGGTGTCGCACAGCTGCTGCTGCTGTTGTTGTTGTTGTACACCATTAATAGTTGACGCACAGCTGCTGCTGTTGTTGTACAAAATTAATGGTTGACGCACAGCTGCTGTTGCTGTTGATGTTGTACAACATTAATAGTTGACGCACAGCAGCTGTTGTTGTTTTACAACATTAATGGTTGACGCCTCGTCAATGTCTCTTTAAATTCACTACGCGCGATTGTATCACCGATGTGACTTTTATTTTCATTTTGACGACAGACGTCTTCTCGTCGTTCTTGATTCGAAGCTTTCACGACTGCAGAAATCCCAAACTCTTTCATGTTTCGGTTAAAAACAAAATATCTACGTGACTTTACCGAAAGAACCGAGGAGTTTACTTCTCATCATTTTCTCACAATAACCTCGCCCGTTGACTGTTTACAGCTCAGATCTAGCACGTGGTGTGGGTATGCACAGCCGTCAACCCCCTTATCAGTGCCCTACTTTATTACGGATCGATACAGACGTGATCGGTCACTCCGTAGTCCCTTTTAAATCTCAGCGTTCATCCTTCAAAGTCCCCCATCACAAGGGAGAAACACAAACAAATAGACAAACACAATGTTTTTACTCAATTTCCCTGTACAAGAATACGGGTAAAACCGTATGGGTTGACAGGTTTGGGTATGAAACAGCAGTCAACCCCTTATCAGTGCCTTACTTTATTACGAACAATGCAGCCAACATTACTTAGCACGAGGTTACAAACCTCACGAGACACTCCGTGGAAATGTGCTCAGGTGGTCAAGGTCACAGACACGAGCTTCGTATCGCACGCAGCTGTCTAGACGCAACGTGAGACACGTTACACGGTCGGCTTTGACCACTTCCAGACGGGGGCCAGGTCCACTCGCTACGACTCTCAGTGGGAGCTGCGCTCGCCACGACTCTCAGTGGCTTCTTCTCACCGATAGCCGCTCGCTGTGGCTGAGAGACGCTGTTCCTGGAGCGCACACGGCAGTGACGAACCAAGACACGAATCGACTCTCACCTGCGCAGAGAGGAGCGTTGCATTCACACCGCGGTGTTGGGGTTTACGGGTCGCGATTTTTACAAAACCCACAGTGGCCAGGCAAACGGTGATGGTTTGTCCCTTGGACTGATTTCGTCGGCTATGGTGAGGTTCCGTGGGTTTCTGCACCAAACCTTACCTTGTAAAACATTCTTATTTAAGGTTTTAAAAAATAAGTACGTCGTCTCTATCACTGCCATTATTTTAGCATGACAGTTTATAATTGTCTTAATATTTTGATTTAAAGCTTTCGTGACTGCAGGGATTCATATTCTTGATTCTTTCGGTAAAGTCACGTAGAAGGGAAACAATACAATAAGCATTGAAAGGATTTGATCAACCATTTCGGGTCTTAATTGATTGGTCATGCTTACGGTGGCTTTCAGACCGCATCTATTATTTTCGTCTCCCCCCTCCTCTTTTCCAAACATAGATGGACTCGTCCATCTGAATAACTGCCAAATCGCTCTCCGTGGTGCTAACGTAAAAAAAAAACCGCCACTTTTTTCAAATTTTCTTGCTGTGTTTTTGACACCTGATGATGATTGCTTGTGTTGCAGTCGAAACGTCGTGAGAATTTTATTGTTTTATATTTTTATTATTTTATTGTTTCCCTTCTACGTGACTTTACCGAAAGAACCAAGAATGTCTTAATATTGTTAATTTTTAGACAAATTATCTCCTAACATCACGTGTAAATTAGTGGGGGATCAGGTGGGAGGGTAGGAGGGTGTGTGTGGTTGAGTAGGTGTGTGTGTTTACGTGGAGATTAGTGTTATAGTGGTGAGTGCGCTGTGCTATGAACCTGCTGATCCAATTTCAATTCCCACTCATGGCCACCAACACCAATGACCATTGTCTGAACCGGTCATGGGCCTCCCTTAGGTCGATTCAGCCTCAAATGAGTACCTGGTGTGGAGTATAAATATCACCACTCGGGAGACAAAGGCGGCAGAGCTTGGTGCTAGCCACCCACCCACTTGTGTGCCATGCCGGCCTTCATAGATGCTCGCTAACAGCACTTGCCCAACAGTCTGTTCAGGCTATACGGGGGATCTTTGCCTTTGTGCGGGTGGGTGATTAAGCGGGTTTGCAGGTGATCAGGTGGGAGGGAGATCAGCCGGGAATGGGCGCTTGAATATTCATGAGGTGGGTAGGTGGGGGGGTGGCAGGATGGGCAGGTGTATGGCCAAGCAGGTGTGTGCAGGTGGGAGGGTCTCTGTAGACGGCTGGGGGGTAGTAGGTTAGGGAGTTGCAGGTGTCAGGTAGGAGAGTGTTGGGTGCAGGTGAGTGGGCGGTGGTCATCATTACCAAGCGTAATCATCATCATCGTGCTCTTCATCATCATCCATCAGTCAGGATCCATTCATCATCATAGCTCATGATGACGAGGAACAAGCAAACTGACTGAGAGTGCTGCTATAAATACCACGAGACGCGTCATGGAATGTGGCCCAAGGCTACAGACAGTACTTACCTGTGAAGGCGTTAGCTGTAGATTTACAAACCGTGCCCGGGTTTAATCTCCGATAATATAACATCAATACAAACAAAACAACAATAACCATCCCAAAAAATACATGTTTACACAAGTCAGTCTCAGCTATGAGAGTGTCACATTCACAGCCTGGATGACAATCTTAAAAAAAGATTTTCAGATTTTATTTATTATTCACCGAGAACACATTGACCCTTGACCAACAATACAATGTGATTACAATTCACAGGTAACCCAGAACACAATCAAGTCTATGTATATTTACGCGATCTAACCCAATAAACATTTATCATTGATAATATTGGTCGCGAAAGCCTACGTGTTAAAGTCGATTTGTTTAACCAGGTGGGAACTCAAGAGACCAGGATGAGTCTCGGTTGCAAGAGTGATGATAATGATGCTGATTCTGCTGCTGATCATGATTCTGTTACTGCTGATAATGATTCTATCATTATTGATGCTGCTGGTTCTACTCCCGATGCTGATGATGATAATGATGGAGCTACTGCTGTTGATGCTGTTGCTCCTGTTACTAATTCTGCTGCTGATGCTACTTCTGCTGATGCTGATGATCGAGTCGGGTTGAATTTAAATGTAACGAGGTGAGAACTCAGGAGATCAGGATGAGTCTCATTGACAAGAGTGACCTGGGTCACAAAAATGAAGAAATCAAAACAAGTCAAACCCATGCCAGCAATGAAGCAAGTAGAAATCTCACCCACAGCCCAGAGCACAATTGACTTAGCGTTCACACTACACAATTGGTACGATATAATCAATGTGTTTCAAATCATCTACGCCTTGCTAAACAGCCTGAGACTCGAGTTAGGTTCACACCAGATTGGTGTCTCACGTTAAGGAGGGCGCCGCGGTGGCCAGGAGATGTTAACTCCCTCGCCTGGTATGCAGGAGGTCGTGCGTTGGATTACAACCCTGAAAGCTGCTGTATATTTGGATTTTACTTTGTCATTATCCCTGTAATAACACACAGTGTATCTGTGTTATTAATGCGTGTTGAGACAATATTAGTCGTGTTGTATTGTAAGGTAGATCTTCACTCCTGACATATATCAAGCTTAATTAACATACTTCAAAGTCAAAAGACAGTTCCAATTTTTGTCTGCAGAGAAAGGTGTTAACCCATGAATCGAAGGTTGTGTCTGGAGGTCCAAAGATATTAAAATTTTAAACAAAACAAACCTTTATTACGAAAAATATTGGTGGCGAACGCCCTCCTACTAGATTTTAAAATGGATTCTCTCTCTCTAAGCCCTGCAAAATAAATCAACTTTGTGTGGGTGGAGGAGTCCCTCGACCCCTGGTTAGAACAAAAATGCTTCATCTCAGCGACGCTCTGCACACGCCACGAGTAGCCCCTCCCCCCTAGTGATGCCATCACATTCCCACCCCATGCCCACCCCTGGTTTATCTCCCAACGAGCGAGTGACCGCGAGGGGGATGGCGCGCGTCACCCCGTAGCGTCACGTGACGCGTGTTCCCAGCACGCCCACGGTGGAACTCCGCTCAACGCCGAGAGCGTGGAGAGAATTCCCCGCCCTCCCCTACCAGTGCGCTAACCACTGCACCACCGCTCCACCCCACACTACGCACATGCCCCTCTATACACTAAAGACAAAAATCTCCTGTGTAGCTTTAACAGACTGTTGGGTCAAGTGCTGTTAGTGAGTAGGCCAGCCTGGCAGAGACCCGCCTGGCAGAGACCCGCCTTTGTATTCTCAGGGGCGATATTTTATCATCGCACCAGGTACTCATTTGAGGCTGAGTCGACCTACGGGAGAACCAAGACAGATTCAGATATTCGCTATCAATGGTTTTAGTAAACCCGTACTGGGCCTTCCCTAGGTCGACTCAGCCTAAAATTAGTACCTGGTGCGATGAGAAAATATCGCCAATGGGGAGACAAAGGCTGTCGGGCGTGGTGCTGGCCACCCACCCCCTCATGTACCATTCCGGCCTTCATAGGTGCTCGCTAACAGCACTTGCCCCAACAGTCTGTTCAGGCTATACGAGGGATCTTTGTCTTTATCTATTGTGTCTATGTAGTCTTAACAGACTGTTGGGGAAAGGGCTGTTCATAGCAAGTAGCAGCGCCTGTGAAGGCTGGCACTCTCGCACACGAGGGGATGGTTGGCCAGCACCAAAACAGAAATACAAAGACACACACACACACAGACAAAGTAACAAAGACACACACACAGACAAAGGCATACAGACCAACCCACTAACCCAAAGAAAATTATCCCCCGTGTAGCCTTAACAGACTGTAGGGGCAAGTGCTGTTTGCTAGTAGCACCTATGAAGGCCGGCACTGTGGCACACGAGGGTGTCAGTAACCAGCACCACGCCCGACCCGCCTTTGTCTCCCCAGTGGCGATGTTTGCACATCAAACAGGCACTCATTTGAGGCTCAATCGGCCTAGGGGAGAGCCTGGACAGATTCCGATAATCGTCACTGGTGTTGGTGAACCGGTCATGGGCCTCCCCTAGGTCGACTCAGCCTCAAATGAGTTACTGGTACGGTGTGTAAGCATCATCCCTGAGGTGACAAAGGCGGCCGGGCGGGTTGCTGGCCACCCACCCGCTCGAGTGCCGTGCCGGCCTTCATAGCTGCTCTGTATCAGCCCTTGCCCCTACAGTCTGTAACGTCTACACGGGGGATCTGTCTTTGTGTGCGTGAGTGTGCGTTGTGCCCGTTTCTCTGCGCTGCTCACACTCCTTGCTCTCAGGACGCACGACTCAGATCCAGAATCCTCACTGAGTCACCATCAACACCATACACACTCAGTGCGGGGTAGAGCGGTTGACAAAACGAGTGGTGAAAGGAGTGCAGCAGCTCCATGGAGTCGGCGCGGTAAAACGACAGCAGCCCCGCCTCCCAGTGCAGGTGACACCCGACTCTCCGGGGAGGATCCCTCACCGGCACTGAGGTCCAGACACCACCATGAATCACGTAGCAGCTGTTGTTATCTTTATATAACACCCAGGATGAGTCGTTCTGTCCCAGACCGCACTCTTTATCACTCCCTTTCCGTGCGATCGTCCCGTACGCGACTCCAACCACACAGCCCCCCGTCGCACCCCCCACGTCCACCTCCCAGTAGTGCTGACCCGATGAGAAGCTCTCTGAGCACAGGGCTTGGTCCCAGCAATCAAAGCGGTGTGGGTGATCGGGGCGACCCTGGGAGACAGCGGTCAGCGTCACCGTCCTGAGATCCGAGGAAATCTGGAGGTCGTCCTGGGCAGAGTTTGGGTCCACAGTCGGTGAGCGTCCATCTGCAGTAACGATAATCACAGTAGCCGTGGTAACAACAGCAGCACTTTAACAATATCACTCGTGCACTAACACGCACGCACACTACAATAGAGCAATTCATAATGGGCATTGTTACACAATGTTGTAGCGCGTAGCTAGTGGTGTGATGACATCTAACGGGCGCTTTGTGAATCCGCTGCTAGATGAGGGCCTCCCTGCACCATGCGGGTCGTGGGGGATATTGACCATACTTCACCACGCCGGTTACCGTGCGTTGGCGAAGGCAGGCGAGAGCACAGAAGTACAGTACAACGGTGCGTTTGTCTGCACTGCCAGCTGCTGCCCGCCAAGTAGCCCCGCAGCCTGTAGCACCTGCTAGGCAGGGTGGTGACTACCCCACCACGTGACCCCGCAGCCTGTAGCACCTGCTAGGCAGGGTGGTGACTACCCCACCACGTGACCCGGCAGCCTGTAGCACCTGCTAGGCAGGGTGGTGACTGCCCCACCACGTGACCCCGCAGCCTGTAGCACCTGCTAGGCAGGGTGGTGGTGGCTGTCCCACCACGTGACCCCGCAGCCTGTAGCACCTGCTAGGCAGGGTGGTGGTGGCTGTCCCACCACGTGACCCCGCAGCCTGTAGCACCTGCTAGGCAGGGTGGTGGTGGCTGTCCCACCACGTGACCCCGCAGCCTGTAGCACCTGCTAGGCAGGGTGGTGGTGGCTGCCCGTGCGGGGCTTTGCGAGGTGCCAGGAGGTGGGGCGCTCTGTCCGCTAGGGCTGCACGATTTGGGGAGAATCTCTAATTGCGATTTTTTCTGACAGATATTGCGATTTGATTTGCGATAAAAAATGGAAATAAAGCTTCAGTTCGATATTCAGTGTGTGATAGATTTAAAACACGTGATGGAGCATTACCACGTGATACCATCACAATATGAACTGCTCTTTATATTTTAATGCAAGGATGAGAACTTAAAATATATGAATTGCTTCCAACATGTGTTTATCAAAATGTTTTAATAAAATAAAACAATCAAACATATACAACTGTTAAGTTAAATAAATAAAGGTATAATAATAAAACACAAAACAATTCCAAATAGAAACTGACGGGACTTTTCAAATCGCAAAAAAATCGTAGCCCTTGCGATTTGCTAATCGCATTGTTTGAAATTCCGATTTCGATTTGGAATCGATTAATCGTTCAGCCCTACTGTGCGGTAGTGCCCGTGGGAGGCAGTGGATCACAGCAGCAGCGTGGATATAAACACCGCCATAGCGTCTCTGTGTGTGTACAACAAACACAAACGTCTCCCGTGTGTCACCTTTCACAGACTGTAGGAGCAAGTGCTGTTGGTGAGCACCTGTGAAGGCCGGCACACGAGGTGGGTGTGATAGTGTAGTGATGTACACTCTGTGTGTGTGATAGTGTAGTGATGTACACTCTGTGTGTGTGATAGTGTAGTGATGTACACTCTGTGTGTGTGATAGTGTAGTGATGTACACTGTGTGTGTGTGATAGTGTAGTGATGTACACTCGTGTGTGTGTGATAGTGTAGTGATGTACACTCTGTGTGTGAGATAGTGTAGTGATGTACACTCTGTGTGTGTGATAGTGTAGTGATGTACACTCTGTGTGTGTGTGATAGTGTAGTGATGTACACTGTGTGTGTGATAGTGTAGTGATGTACACTCTGTGTGTGTGAGATAGTGTAGTGATGTACACTCTGTGTGTGTGATGGTGTAGTGATGTACACTGTGTGTGTGTGATAGTGTAGTGATGTACACTGTGTGTGTGTGATAGTGTAGTTATGTACACTCTGTGTGTGTGATAGTGTAGTGATGTACACTCGTGTGTGTGTGATAGTGTAGTGATGTACACTGTGTGTGATAGTGTAGTGATGTACACTCGTGTGTGTGTGATAGTGTAGTGATGTACACTCGTGTGTGTGTGTGTGATAGTGTAGTGATGTACACTCTGTGTGTGTGATAGTGTAGTGATGTACACTGTGTGTGATAGTGTAGTGATGTACACTGTGTGTCTGTGTGATAGTGTAGTGATGTACACTGTGTGTGTGATAGTGTAGTTATGTACACTGTGTGTGATAGTGTAGTGATGTACACTGTGTGTGATAGTGTAGTGATGTACACTGTGTGTGATAGTGTAGTGATGTACACTCTGTGTGTGTGATAGTGTAGTGATGTACACTCGTGTGTGTTTGATGGTGTAGTGATGTACACTCGTGTGTGTTTGATGGTGTAGTGATGTACACTCGTGTGTGTATGATAGTGTAGTGATGTACACTGTGTGTGTGATAGTGTAGTGATGTACACTCGTGTGTGTGATAGTGTAGTGATGTACACTCTGTGTGTGATAGTGTAGTGATGTACACTCGTGTGTGTGATAGTGTAGTGATGCACACTCGTGTGTGTGTGTGATAGTGTAGTGATGTACACTCGTGTGTGTGTGATAGTGTAGTGATGTACACTCGTGTGTGTGTGATAGTGATGTACACTCTGTGTGTGTGTGATAGTGTAGTGATGTACACTGTGTGTGTGTGATAGTGTAGTGATGTACACTGTGTGTGTGATAGTGTAGTGATGTACACTCTGTGTGTGTGAGATAGTGTAGTGATGTACACTCTGTGTGTGTGATGGTGTAGTGATGTACACTGTGTGTGTGTGATAGTGTAGTGATGTACACTGTGTGTGTGTGATAGTGTAGTCATGTACACTCTGTGTGTGTGATAGTGTAGTGATGTACACTCGTGTGTGTGTGATAGTGTAGTGATGTACACTGTGTGTGATAGTGTAGTGATGTACACTCGTGTGTGTGTGATAGTGTAGTGATGTACACTCGTGTGTGTGTGTGTGATAGTGTAGTGATGTACACTCTGTGTGTGTGATAGTGTAGTGATGTACACTGTGTGTGATAGTGTAGTGATGTACACTGTGTGTCTGTGTGATAGTGTAGTGATGTACACTGTGTGTGTGATAGTGTAGTTATGTACACTGTGTGTGATAGTGTAGTGATGTACACTGTGTGTGATAGTGTAGTGATGTACACTGTGTGTGATAGTGTAGTGATGTACACTCTGTGTGTGTGATAGTGTAGTGATGTACACTCGTGTGTGTTTGATGGTGTAGTGATGTACACTCGTGTGTGTTTGATGGTGTAGTGATGTACACTCGTGTGTGTATGATAGTGTAGTGATGTACACTGTGTGTGTGATAGTGTAGTGATGTACACTCGTGTGTGTGATAGTGTAGTGATGTACACTCTGTGTGTGATAGTGTAGTGATGTACACTCGTGTGTGTGATAGTGTAGTGATGCACACTCGTGTGTGTGTGTGATAGTGTAGTGATGTACACTCGTGTGTGTGTGATAGTGTAGTGATGTACACTCGTGTGTGTGTGATAGTGATGTACACTCTGTGTGTGTGTGATAGTGTAGTGATGTACACTGTGTGTGTGTGATAGTGTAGTGATGTACACTGTGTGTGTGATAGTGTAGTGATGTACACTCGTGTGTGTGATAGTGTAGTGATGGACACTGTGTGTGTGTGTGTGATAGTGTAGTGATGTACACTGTGTGTGTGATAGTGTAGTGATGTACACTCGTGTGTGTGTATGTGATAGTGTAGTGATGTACACTCGTGTGTGTATGTGATAGTGTAGTGATGTACACTCGTGTGTGTGTGTGATAGTGTAGTGATGTACACTCGTGTGTGTGTGTGTGATAGTGTAGTGATGTACACTCTGTGTGATAGTGTAGTGATGTACACTCGTGTGTGTGTGTGTGATAGTGTAGTGATGTACACTCGTGTGTGTGATAGTGTAGTGATGTCCACTCGTGTGTGTGTGATAGTGTAGTGATGTATACTCGTGTGTGTGTGTCTGATAGTGTAGTGATGTACACTCGTGTGTGTGGTAGTGTAGTGATGTACACTCGTGTGTGTGTGATAGTGTAGTGATGTACACTCGTGTGTGTGTGTGTGTGTTAGTGTAGTGATGTACACTCTGTGTGTGTGATAGTGTAGTGATGTACACTCTGTGTGTGTGATAGTGTAGTGATGTACACTCGTGTGTGTATGATAGTGTAGTGATGTACACTGTGTGTGTGATAGTGTAGTGATGTACACTCGTGTGTGTGATAGTGTAGTGATGTACACTGTGTGTGATAGTGTAGTGATGTACACTCGTGTATGTGATAGTGTAGTGATGTACACTCGTGTGTGTGTGTGTGATAGTGTAGTGATGTACACTCGTGTGTGTGTGTGATAGTGTAGTGATGTACACTGTGTGTGTGTGTGATAGTGTAGTGATGTACACTCGTGTGTGTGTGATAGTGATGTACACTCTGTGTGTGTGTGATAGTGTAGTGATGTACACTGTGTGTGTGTGATAGTGTAGTGATGTACACTGTGTGTGTGATAGTGTAGTGATGTACACTCGTGTGTGTGTGTGATAGTGTAGTGATGGACACTGTGTGTGTGTGATAGTGTAGTGATGTACACTCGTGTGTGTGTGTGATAGTGTAGTGATGTACACTCGTGTGTGTGTGTCATAGTGTAGTGATGTACACTCGTGTGTGTATGTGATAGTGTAGTGATGTACACTCGTGTGTGTGTGTGTGTGATAGTGTAGTGATGTACACTCGTATGTGTGTGTGTGATAGTGTAGTGATGTACACTCTGTGTGATAGTGTAGTGATGTACACTCGTGTGTGTGTGTGTGATAGTGTAGTGATGTACACTCGTGTGTGTGATAGTGTAGTGATGTCCACTCGTGTGTGTGTGTGATAGTGTAGTGATGTACACTCGTGTGTGTGTGTGATAGTGTAGTGATGTACACTCGTGTGTGTGATAGTGTAGTGATGTACACTCGTGTGTGTGATAGTGTAGTGATGTCCACTCGTGTGTGTGTGATAGTGTAGTGATGTACACTCGTGTGTGTGTGATAGTGTAGTGATGTACACTCGTGTGTGTGGTAGTGTAGTGATGTACACTCGTGTGTGTGTGATAGTGTAGTGATGTACACTGTGTGTTTGTTGGTGTAGTGATGACTGCGGTGTGTAAACATCGCCACTGGGGAGACAAAGGCGGTCGGGCGTGGTGCTGGCCACCCACCCCTCGTGTGCCGTGCCGGCCTTCATAGGAGCTCGCTAACAGCACTTGCCCCTACAGTCTGTTAAGGCCATACCAGGGATCTCTGTCTATATAAACCTATCGGTAGATATTGATACGTGTTCTTAGTTGTTGCCTGTGTAGTGATTTACACGGGCAACTCAGTTTATGCCTTGGTCTAGCTGCCTAATAGAACCTAAAGTTGACTTTGATTCTGAGAGCTTCAGGCTGTAACACGAACCCTAAGTATCCTCAAGGTGTCTGGATCTCGCTGCCTCAAGCACTAATAATGAATCCTAAACATCTTAGCCATAGTGTGTGTGTCAAAGACTCACACGCAGAATAGCAACAGCATCCTCACTCAATCATACACACGTGTAGTGTTAATAGAGCTCATGTAATAGTGATTTACACTCATCTCTGTGTGTGTGCTATATTTGAATGTATAGGTATATTGCTACATGTTTTATAGCAATTTATCTTTTTTCCTACGTAGTGATTTACACGGTCAACCAAGGTCAAGCCCTTGGTTGGCTGTCTGATAAACCTCTGAATATACACACAGAATCCTAAAGGTGCCTTTGAATCTGAGAGCCTTATGCATTAACACTGAACTCGAAGAATCCTAGCTGTGTCTGAGTCTTATCATGCTGCCTCAAGCACTAATAATGAATCCTCAGAATCTAAGCCATAGCGTCTCTGTGTTAAACACTCACAGATACACACATCTTAGCAACATCATCCTCATTCAATAATACACACGTGTAGGTTTAATAGAGCTCATGTAATACTCCTTTACACTCTTGTGTGCTGTATGGTAACTTAGAGGTATTGCAATGCATGGGCAATAGTAATATATGTGTATGTATATACATTTCGATTTAAAGCGTTCGTGACTGCAATGATTCATCTTCTTTGGTTCTTTCGGTAAAGTCACGTAGAATGATAATACAATAATAAATTGATAAAATAAAATAACACAATAATATTCTCACGACGTTTCGGCCACAACACAAGCGGCCTTCATCAGGTGAAGGGGGCGAGACTGTCTGGTAGGACAGCGCTGGAGTGAAAGAGCCACGTTCAGATCACGGCCTTTAAGCTGTGTGAGAGGAACAAAGCGCCTTGACAAAGGAATTAGCATATAATTTAGCATTGAAATGGCTGAATGATTAGCTTGTGACTGGTCACAGAAATAGCTATGTTAAAAGTTAAAGCATACACACCCGCAGAGGCACCCATTGTTAAAGGAATTAGCATAGAATTTAGCATTGAAATAGCTAAGTTAAGGCATACACATCCGCAGAGGCACCCCTTGACAATGGAATTAGCATAGAATTTAGCATTGAGATAGCTGAGTGATTAGCTTGTACCTGCTGCAGAAATAGAGCTTGTACCTGCTGCAGAAATAGCTACGTTAAAGTCAGAGCATACACATTCACCGAGGCCCTTAGTACAAATCAAACAGGAGAATTTAGCATTGAAATAACTAGGCGAATCCAGCATTGAAACAACTGAGTGATTAGCTAGTGACTGGTCACAGAAATGACTACACATCTGAGCTATTCACAGTACTATATAGTGAACCAATAAAAACTAAAATATAAATTACCTTCATGTTATCAATAAACTCTATATTCTCCAATCAGCTAAGCTACCAACAATAAGTCGTTATATATCACAATGCTATATGGCGAAAAAATGGGTGGATTCTTACCCTCAAATTTCAGCACCACGGATAGCTACGGGCCCCGTTCAGACGGACGAGTTCGTCCATGGTCGGAACAGAGGAGGGGGAGAGAGACAGCTGCGAGGCCCTAGTATGCTCCATGTTGTAAAACTATACCATTAACCATGGTGTGAGAGGTATTAAGAGGCAATGCTGGCGAACGAGCTGCGGTCTGAAGGTCATCGTAAAAATACAATTAATTAAGAACAGAAATGATTTAAAACATCTTTCCAGTGGTTACTAAGCCTGAATCCATCTTCTCGGTTGAAATTGTCTCTGTGCTTGTATATGTGAATGGCCTCATGAACGAATCTCTCATGGTAGCCGGTTGGTTTGCAAAGAACCTCCGTCTTGGAGAAGTCAATGTCATGTGAGCCCACTGAATTATAACAGTGATCTGCCACGGCAGAGGAGTTCGTCCTACCGTGTTTCAAGTCTGCTTTGTGTTCGCGGATGCGAACATTTCCGACCAGGAACACATTTCCAGTGAACTCAAGCACGTACACCAGGCTCTCAGGGCTAATGGCTACTCCGACTACACAATCCGCAAAGCCATCACTCCAGTCATGAAGAAGGATCCTCTTGTGGAGCCACTCAAAACCATCACCTTACCCTACATTGCAGGGGTCACTAAAAAGATCTCCAAAATCCTGAACAAACACAAGATCCAGGTCCGATTCAACACAGTACATAAAATCCGTGATTTAGTTCCATCTGTAAAAGATGCTGTTCCAGACATACAGTACCCGGGCGTTTACAAACTAAAGTGCTTCTGTGGTAGTAGCTACATTGGAGAAACCAAAAGACATATCGCGGACCGCATCCGCGAACACAAAGCAGACTTGAAACACGGTAGGAGGAACTCCTCTGCCGTGGCAGATCACTGTTATAATTCAGTGGGCTCACATGACATTGACTTCTCCAAGACGGAGGTTCTTTGCAAACCAACCGGCTACCATGAGAGATTCGTTCATGAGGCCATTCACATATACAAGCACAGAGACAATTTCAACCGAGAAGATGGATTCAGGCTTAGTAACCACTGGAAAGATGTTTTAAATCATTTCTGTTCTTAATTAATTGTATTTTTACGATGACCTTCAGACCGCAGCTCGTTCGCCAGCATTGCCTCTTAATACCTCTCACACCACGGTTAATGGTATAGTTTTACAACATGGAGCATACTAGGGCCTCGCAGCTGTCTCTCTCCCCCTCCTCTGTTCCGACCATGAACGAACTCGTCCGTCTGAACGGGGCCCGTAGCTATCCGTGGTGCTGAAATTTGAGGGTAAGAATCCACCCATTTTTTCTCCATATAGCATTGTGATATATAACGACTTATTGTTGGTAGCTTAGCTGATTGGAGAATATAGAGTTTATTGATAACATGAAGGTAATTTATATTTTAGTTTTTATTGGTTCACTATATAGTACTGTGAATAGCTCAGATGTGTAGTCATTTCTGTGACCAGTCACTAGCTAATCACTCAGTTGTTTCAATGCTGGATTCGCCTAGTTATTTCAATGCTAAATTCTCCTGTTTGATTTGTACTAAGGGCCTCGGTGAATGTGTATGCTCTGACTTTAACGTAGCTATTTCTGCAGCAGGTACAAGCTCTATTTCTGCAGCAGGTACAAGCTAATCACTCAGCTATCTCAATGCTAAATTCTATGCTAATTCCATTGTCAAGGGGTGCCTCTGCGGATGTGTATGCCTTAACTTAGCTATTTCAATGCTAAATTCTATGCTAATTCCTTTAACAATGGGTGCCTCTGCGGGTGTGTATGCTTTAACTTTTAACATAGCTATTTCTGTGACCAGTCACAAGCTAATCATTCAGCCATTTCAATGCTAAATTATATGCTAATTCCTTTGTCAAGGCGCTTTGTTCCTCTCACACAGCTTAAAGGCCGTGATCTGAACGTGGCTCTTTCACTCCAGCGCTGTCCTACCAGACAGTCTCGCCCCCTTCACCTGATGAAGGCCGCTTGTGTTGTGGCCGAAACGTCGTGAGAATATTATTGTGTTATTTTATTTTATCAATTTATTATTTTATTATCATTCTACGTGACTTTACCGAAAGAACCAAAGAATATGTATATACAGTGATGCACATGGTCAGCCACAGTGATAGATCAGTCTGGCTATGTGAGCCTCTGGTATTAACCTTGAACCCCAATAATCCTTACCGTGCCTTAGTAGGGATATAGTAGCCTCAAGCATTATGAATGAATATTGACACTCATTAGGCTGCCTTAGTCTGGTTATGAGCCTACAGCATCAACAATGAACCCTATGCATCACAAGGATGATGTGGTCTTGCTCTAATCTGATGATGACATCCATTACAGAGAAGACTTATACTCGTAGATTCATCTGCTACAATGGTTACTTTGGCCAACAGAATCCTCACTGGATAATACAAAGGTGTAATATCAATGAAGCTCATGTAATAGTGAAATACACTCGTGGTTGTGTTATATAGTATTGTCTAATGAATACATTACAGTCGTAATGTTGATCTTTGCACGTGCTGTGTGGTGATATAAAATATTAACCAAGGTTATGTCTTAGTCTGGCTCTGTGAGCCTCAGCCATTAACTGGAGAACCTAAGAATTCTTAAAGTGCCCTAGTTTGACTCTCTGAGCATCAGGCGGTTAATATGAAGCCTAAGAATCTCAAATGTGTCTTGGTCTGGATGTGTGATCCTTGGGTAATAACAGTCATCCATAAGATTCCTATAATTACCTTGATCTCGTTTAAAAAGCCATAGCCTTTATCATTGAATCATACAAATCCCGCAGGCTGCTTTTGTGCCCGCAGTGCTGATGTTTGCCAGACGTACTAGGTAATCATTAAGGCTGAGTCGATCTAGGAGAGGTCCAATATTAGTTCTGAATCCAGCCATGGCCGTGAATCACGTGGGGGTGACCATGTTTGTAGCTCAGTGCACAAACCATCCCATCTTCATTGAACATTCACTCTCACTTATCCATACACCTCCGATTAGCACGGTTGGCTACGTACAGTGTGAAAGAAGTTCAAGATACATGCATACAGACACTATTATAAAGGCAAATATATCTCCGTATATCTTTAACAGACTGTTGGAGCAAGTGCTGCTAGCGAACACCTTTGAAGACCAGCATGGCACACGAGAGGGTGGGTGGCCAGTACCACGCCCGACCGCTTTTGTCTCTCTCGTGTCTATGTCTACACACTGCACCAGAAACTAATTTGTTTTTATGTTGAACCTCTTTCGCATTGCACATAGCCAACAATGTATTTACGGCTGAGTCTACCTAGGGGGAGTCCAGGACCTGTTCAGATAATCATCACTGGTGTTGGCCGTGGGCAGAAATCGAACTCCAGTAGCTGGATTTGTAGCGCACCATGCCAACTGCTAGACTACCCCTTTCCACACACTCCATTTCATCGATACATACACACAGCCACGATTACATACGCAATAACATACATGTGTAGAGGAGTAATGGGATGACATCATGTCATCTGTAGAGTGGGATGACGTGACGTGATGATGTCATGTCATCGAGGCGGCAGGGTACTTAAGGGGGACCCCGGGACGAGGGCGGGTTCGCCGAAGGGAGAGTGAAGGGTCCGCCATGGGAAGAGGAACGAGAGCCAGCGTGGGAACACCCCAGCCGCTGCCGAAGAAAGGCTAGAGGGGTGGAGGCCTCACCTCGTCGCCGGGCGGTGATGGGTGAGCTCCCGCCCGGGGCAGACAAGGAAGTAAGCAAGGGGGTGTAGATAGTTGGAAGCAGTTCCACGTGCAGGCCAGAGTTCTGACGCGCACCATAACGGGTGTAGGCGTCGAGTGTAGAGTGTAATAAGTCAGTGAGTGTGGAGTACACAGAGTCATGTGAAGATTGCTATTAAACCGGCGTAAGCCCTTACCTGAAGTTTTGTCTGCGTGTGGTTCTACAATCCTGCTTGGTGTTAAGAGTTAACACATGTACACGTGGTAAGAGACCGTGTTACTCACACATGAACGGCAGCAGTTTGATCAGAGCTCCTTGCTGTGCGCTTATCATGGCAATGTCTTCTTTGCTGGGAGATGAGTGTGGAGCTTCCTTCTGAGCGTCTCTCCTGTGACACCACAACCATCAGTGACTCACACAGCCCGTGTCTTACACAGCACCAACACACACAGCACCATCACACACAGCACCATCACACATAGTCCGTGTCTTACACAGCATCATCATCAAACACAGCATCATCACACACAGCCATCACACGCAACATCATCTTCACACACAGCATCATTACACACAGTATCATCATGTCCCACACGCAGCTTCACCCAATGTGTGAATCTGTGCGAGCTCATGAGTCCATACCGATTTGTCTCCTTCAGGTGAACCTGCAGGAGTCAGACACAGGGGGCGTGAGACAATTCACCTCCAGTCACATTAACCACACGGTGATTGGTAGACGCGATGTGGCTGCGCTCAGCCATTCGCGAACCCCAGTGTTGTTCGTTGTAATCAAGACAAAGCCATGGATTCGTTTGGACTCGATGGTTCTCATCAGCAAGGTGTGGCCTCTCAAACCCTTGCCACAGGCAATAGGCGTACGTGGCACTCGACATCGAGTGGCAGTGATTGTGAACCAACATTCCAAATAATTACATCATGGGACCACTCCTTTGCCAGTACCAAAATATGAGAATAGGTTTTCCCTTTTTTTCTGGCAACAAAACAGATGTTAAGATATTAAAACAACAAACGTAAACCTTTTACAAGTAATCATGTCTGCATTAACCACAATTCTTGTGGTCAGAGTGCAAACAAAAAACACTCTGATAATATATGCATTGTCTTTGAAACTGATTGGTCCAAACCAGAGACAGCTTTCTTTCGAGGCTAGTCTCAAACGGTGCTAGATCAGAGGACGCCTCTAGACTCGGCTCGAAAGAAAGCTGTCTCTGGTTTGGACCAATCAGTTTCAAAGACAATGCATATATTATCAGAGTGTTTTTTGTTTGCATTCTGACCACAAGTATTGTGGTTAATGCAGACATGATTACTTATTAAAGGTTTCAGTTTGTTGTTTTAATATATTTACACCTGTTTTGTTGCAGGAAAAAGAGGAAAACCTATTCTCATTCGAAATAATTATCCACCCAGAGAATTGCGTTACCTTGGTCAGTAGTTTAAAAATTTTGGGACGATTTTTGGACCCAAAAATGGCAGGGGCCCACCTTTGATACGATTTTTGAGCAATGTACATGAATAATGTACATACATAACGTATTTGATTAACTGTGAATAACCCAACTAATAATAGAGATCCATTGTAATTTATATGCATAGATTAACCTACTCTGGGCTTCGCACCTGATTGGCTCACAGTGATGACTTCATATTTATTCCTCTAAGACCAAAACAAGAGAATTTCTCCACAATTCTGATGGTCACCTAATGAGGCTGGTTGTAATTAATGGCAAAACGTTGTACTCCAATTGTAAATGTTATGGGTTTACTCCCCAGCACACAGGTGTGCTGAACTAGTAACTAATTGGTATGCTATCTTTACGTGACAAATATAATTGGCTGTGTCGGTTGGTGGCAAGTCAACACTTGTTGAAGCAGAGAATCTCCGGAATGGTTTAAACTTTCCGAGACTGATAAAAAAACCAAATACCTATGGCTCTCCTGATGTTAAAATCTCTATTTTAGTATTACGCTTGATTGGTCCACATTTGGTTACGTTAATAATCAAAATCTAGCAGTAAATAGCTTAAATCTGTATATTACAAGACCATGTGGTTAGATATTGTAGTGCCAACGTCTGTATACATTACCGACCGATTATTAACTTGAGGGATTTGTTTGTTAATAGTTTATTGATTCTTTGCAAATTCAGTAGCAATTAATGTTTACAAAAATATACAAATCCATGTTGGTGGACTTGTTTCCACCTTTAATTCCAGAACACAAGGGCCACGGATTGTATTGACAATGCAAGTTGCGTTATTATGTTCTTTGTGACACCTCGCATGTGCTGCCTTTCTAAATGTACAAGGCACTTATGAACACCAGTCTTACGAACCAGCTTTCATGAATTATATATGTTTTTTACATTGACGTAAAACACAAACTTAATCACGAAAAATGTTTTTCATCGGAGCAATCCTCCGCGAAATGTAATGAGTCAGCCTCATGCTGGCAGTGAGTGTTTGTGCGTGTGTGCGCCCATGCGCGTATGTGCGTGCGTGTACAAGTTAGTGTGTGGGGAGTGGTAGTGCAATGGTAAGCGCGCTGCGTTACCAACCCGGCGACCCAAGTTCGATTCCCGCTTACGACCAACAGCAGTGACGATTATCTGAATGGGTCCTGAGCCTCCCCTAGGTCGACTCAGCCTCAAATTATTACCTGGTTTGGTGTGTAAACATCGCCAATGCAGAGGCAACAGTGGTCATTGGTGGCCAGGTGGGGTGATGCCCTCTCACCCCCTCGTGTGCACTGCCGGCCTTCATAGACGGTGCTCTCCAACAGTCTGTTAAGGCTATATGGGGCATCGTTGTCCTGCATGCGCACGTGCCCCATGTTCGTGTGTGTGTTCAATTGTAGCGACTCATTTTGTTTCTTTCAACAAGCAAGACAGGATCAGGACTTAAGGTAAGCGAAAAAAAACGATTTCTTCTATTTAAATTACTTTATCTTATTTTTTATTTACTATACAAATGTTTTACCGTGTTATGTGAAAATGTACAGTATTTCTTCTTATTTATGAGTTTAACAATGCATCAATGTTTTGTTGAACTGTAACATATTTCATGACACGGACTTTATGGGCATTTAAATCGAGTACATTGTTGTGCTCTGACTTATGAACTTTTCGACTTACGAACATGCCTGGGAACGAGTTGTGTTCATAAGTCGAGTACGACCCTGGCTCAGCGAGCGCTCTACCTGCAGGAACGTGAGCGAGTCCCTCTCCTCCTGCAGAGCGTGCAGGCGCGTGGCTGCTGCCTGGAGCTCGCTGATCTCGCGCTCGTAATGAGCGATGTTCTCCTCGATCCGGGACAGCAGCTCGCGCCCCTTCACATCCACGTTATCCAGAGTTGCCCTTTCATCCTCATCCAGCATTGCCCTCATGCGGGTGAACTCGCCTGAGATGCGAACCTTGGTCTGGACCATGGAATCCTGCAAGGGGCATGCGATGAGTTCTATAAATTCATATTCCATGCTGTTAAGACCAAAGTCACATTGTTTTCCAGTTACTCCAAACCTATTTTTCCCTGCCTCCACGTGATGTCTTTGGACTCACATCCCATTGAACAGGTCGATAACTTTAGGTATCTAGGTGCTACCTTGCCATTCACATTAATCATATCACCAGTAAGATTTAATAAACAAAATACTCTATATAAATAAACATTGTCTCACCTCGGCTCCATCTTGATATAGTCCAAGCCGCCATCCTCACCATCTTTGACTCCTGTGAAATCATTGACTGCCTAGCCTCTTGTTCCATTATACCACCTGGCTGCCCACTTTGACCTTGATGCCTCCATATCAACACATTATTGCAACCTCTGTATCACCTCCAATTTATCCCCCCTGGATTTGTTTAAAGACCACCACTGGGTTGTCTTCATCCTAAGATTCCTCTTAAACAAATCTGCCAAGTATGTAAGGTCCTCCTAACTCCACAAATTCCCAGTTGCAACCTCAATAAGTACCTCCCTATTCTCTCTAAAATGACCATATATTAAAACTAGGTTTTGCGATGCGTCCTTGCATGCTACTGATACTACCCCACGTTACTGGAGTGCCCTTGACTCTCAGCCAAGGCTGGGCTCCCTCCCCAGCCTCCAACATGATTAGAGAGCTGCGTGATGATTGAGATATGAACCAGTGCTCGACTCTACCTTCACCAACCTGCACTGACCCACGCAACTAAGTATGGCCAAATAGCCTCAATGATCAACACGATCTTGCGTAACCTTCGTCCAGAAGTGTATTGGTGAGGATCTGTAAATAATTTACCAAAACAGATACGCACACGATTCACCTTCTTCATAGATTTGTCTCTGCACATCATCAATAAAAGTATTTTGTATACAATCTATTTGCCCCATGATCTTTTGGGACTGCGTTACTTTATCAGTACTGGCAGACCTCGCTAAACGCCCAGTATGCTTCCTGAAGAAGTGAGCGCTTATCGAATCAGCGCCGAAATGGGTAATTGTACTGTTGTATATATGGGGATGTGTTCCCATCAGCGTTATTGCTTTCAGATGACCAATATACGAGGGCTTCATTGGGGTATCGGTAAAAGCACCAATAATACAGATGGTAAACATTATTTAATGAATCAAAAATAATTATAATAACCGCATTAAGTATGACATGCTGTGCATAATACTGTACTCCTGCTACCATGGCAGCAGTGGGAGATGAGGTGGTAGGATCTGCAGCGCTCCCAGTCTGGGGTCATTCTCAGAGAAGATGTCCAGGACCTCCGTGAACTTAGCGGTGACCTCAGTCTACATTTCTGTGGTGAGGTTTCTTGGACCTCTATCATGGTCGAGTGAGTTCTCACCTCGCTAACATTAAAAAAAAACAAAATCGATTGTTTTAAAAATGTAATAAAAATCGTGATAAGCTAATCACGGGGGGTGGGGTCTGGTTGGCTCAGCATGCGTCGTTCTCATTGGCTGAGCGAATGATTGGGGGTGGGTACGTTTGCTCGGCCAGCACCGCTGTGTGTTCCCACTTGTAAGCGCTTTATATGAGACTAGCTGTACCCGGTGAAACATTCACTGATCTAGCAGATCTTAATGAAACATTCACATATTTTTGTTATTCATATTTTTCAACAATTGCCATATGCTGGGTCATTTTCCGACACTAGATGAAGTGAATCACACGATATGACTCTTGATCGAGCAAGATATAATTGTCCTTGACTAAAAACAGACTTAGGTAAGTAAATGCATTTTTTATCAAACGTTTGACATTGTAACTTATTCATTGTAATTGAAAAAGCCAATCGTATGGGGAATTGTTAGCGTTTGAAACTGAATGTTAAATTTGTGTCGAATGGAATGAGTGGGATTCTTGGAATAAGTACCCTGTCGGAGGTTGCTCCACAAGATCATATTTGCTTCGATTATGTAAGTTTGTATTTGAGTAAGAGTAAGTCTTGTACCATTACGTAGTCTTCACAATGACATTAGGTTTCTAAGGAGCATGATAACGACTCCTACTTTAAGTTTCAGTTCATGAGGAGGCATTTCGGTTGGAGTAAGACTTTAACAATTCTTACGGGAATGCAAGTTGATCAGCAGTATCATCACTCACAATCGTATCCACGCACTGGAAAAGCACTCAACTCCATTGTTGAGATAAAAAAAGTCTGCGTTTGTAACACTCAGTATTGCGCTTCATTTAAGCTGTTCAGGAGTAATCGTAGAAAAGTAAATGTCACCGTATAGTTGCGCAAATGTATCTTGATTTTCTGGATAGCATTGTGAAGGTAATGTTGCTGTATCGTCTGTTTTTCCACCAACAACATCCAGGAGCTATTCCACAAGTTCCTTTTCACTTTCCAGAGCTCGCAAATTCTGTTTCAGCTTCAGCACCTGTAATTCTCCAAATTGTTTACATTTAACGGTTCGATCACCCAATAATCTATCAACAGCCTGGCATACGTGTGTGCTTCATCCCAGACAATTAGTTTCAATTGGAATATATTTGCGGCTTCGTGTTTGGCTTTATATTGCAAGTCAATTTTGCAGTTATTTTCAAAGAGATTTTAGAGACTGAATGAGCAGATCAGCCTCCAGCTAATAGTTTTGCTGGTATTCCTGTTGACGCAACTGGTGTTGCTATATCCCCTTTACCTCTAATACAGTGGTTCTTAACCTTGTTGGAGGTACCGAACCCCACCAGTTTCATATGCGCATTCACCGAACCCCTCTTTAGTGAAAAATAAAATGTGATTTTTTTCAAATTCAAGACGTAGATATGTTTTTTACTGGTACACAAAATGAGCCGTGCATGAACATTACCTTGTTCAAAGAATAAAACCAACACAATGCATAAACTCACAACAAATTACATACCTGGAAATCAATGTGACTTCTGCTGTTGCCTTTGAGAGATCAGTTCAGATATGCGTGGCTTCACCTTGGCAAGTGCCACTCTCATGTCATTTTCACAGCAAAGTCTGTTCCTTTTCTTCGTTTTTATGTCCAGCATCCTCGAAAAGGATTGCTCACAAAGATATGTTGTAACAAATGGTATAAAAAAATCCAGGGCTTTCTTAGCAATAACTGGATACTTGTTCATTTGTCGACACCAAAACGTTGAGAGCGTTGTTGTTCTGAAGAGTTGCTGTTGAACCTGGCTCTGCTGAATTTCAATGATTTCGTCGAGGAATTCATCATTGACATCTGCTGTTTCAACAGCAAACGTGAACGGCTGTCTCACCCATGCTGGATATGACTCTCTTGTAGGGAAATATCCGTCGAGAGACTTTGCAAGCTCATCTAAGTGCGTGGCAATTGTTTGCTTCAGTTCCGTGGATACAGAAATATCTCCGATTCCAGACACATCTTCGATCTTACTTGCACAGTCGTCCAGAAGCCGGAAGTTTGCGAAGTTATTGTTCTCTGTTCGTCGTTTCCATAACGGTAGCTTTTTTTGAAAAGCCTTCAGGTGTTCTTCCGCTTCCATGATATTGACTCCACCACCCTGCATCTGCTGATTGAGATGATTGAGAGCTGCGAATATATCAGCCATGTACGCTAAAATGAGAATGAACTCAGGATTTTTGAAGCAATCTGCATGGCAGTGTTGGTGCTCTTGCAAAAACAGGGCTAATTCCACACGCATGGCAAAAACACGATTCAGCACCTGTCCCCGGGATAACCACCGAATATTAGAATGGAGCAGAAGTACCTCAAATTCAGAGCCCATTTCTTTACACAGCTCACTGAAGATGCGGTGCCTCAGAGCACTTTTTCGCACATAGTTCACACATTCCACCACAGTTTTTAATACTTCTGCCATTTTTGGAGGTAAGGTTTTTGTTGCCAACGCATGCCTGTGCAGAATACAATGCGTCACAATGATGTGTGGTGCATCGGCCTTTACTAGCGCACCAAAACCAGACTTTCTTCCCAGCATGACTGGAGCTCTGTCCGTACAAACTGCAGAAACCATATCCCATGAAAGATTGTTGTCTCTGAAGAAGTCATCCACAAGCTTCTTCACATCGGCTGCCTTCGTTGTTGTTGTAAGAGGCTTACAAAATAAAAACTCTTCTTTTATCATGTCGTCTTTGACATAGCGTACAAAAACAGCAAGCTGGCTTAGATCAGAAACGTCTGTGGTTTCGTCGAGTTGAAGGCTGAATTTTGCCGGGCTTGAAATCAGATCCGCGACTACTTGAGCCAAGATGTCTTTACTCATGTCTTCTATTCTGTCACTGACGGTGTCATTTGAAAGGGGAATTTGGGATAATTTACCTTCGGCCGCTGTTCTGAGTATTAGATTCGCCATCTTTAATGCAGCTGGTTTCACAAGTGTTTCACCAATGGTGTGTGGCTTGCCCTGCTTTGCGATCAGGTAAGCAACTTCGTACGATGCTGTCAGGATCGGTTTGTTAACAGGTACAAATCCAAGAGCAGGCAGAGTGGCCCTTTCATCGAATCTGGCTCGCTTCACCCTGAATTCAGCAAGTGTTGTGTTCTTGTATTCCCCGTCTCCATGCAGCTTCAAGAAGTGTTCCTTTAGTTTTGCCGGTGCAAGACTAGAGTTGCTCAACTTGGCGTTGCAAGTCATGCAGATAGGACGCTCACTCCCATCACGTTCCGTGATACATGAGAATCCATGTTGTACATATTCGTCCGACCACTTTCTTCTTTTGCCCGACATAGTTAGTATGGATAAAATATTAAAGAAATCACACGACGTACGACAACAACAGTCACACGTTGACTACTGAGTACGCACTAAATTCCCCGCAGCGCTGATTGGCCAAGCAGTGTAGCATGATCATCTGCAGCCAGTGATGGCCAAGCGGGCCGTGTGTGTCATCACAAATTTACACAATAATTCAAGTGTGTCCGGACCTCCGTGGCGGGGGCTCTGCCGAACCCCTGAGATCGACTCACCGAACCCCTGGGGTTCGATCGAACCCAGGTTAAGAACCACTGCTCTAATAGTAGTGTGAAATAGTGCTGACTCTTGTACAGCAGTTGCAACTGTAGGTGGGCCGTTATCACACACGCTGTTGAGCATACATGCATATGTGTCGGTTGGGTGGAGGAACTGGGGCATATAAGCAGCAGAGAGCGAGAGCTCCAGGCTGCCGGTTCTGGAAGTGGACTTGTCTCTTCCTCGTCACCTTTGTCGCTACCGCCTTTACCTGGGCATTGTGCGGCCGGACAGTAGTTGGCTGTCTCGATCGACGCCATCGGTGCAATGCGGCTGGGTCGTGTCTCGGTCGGGTCGTATGGCAGCATGGTCATGAGAGAGGGGGCCGGAGTTGGTGGCCTGAACACAACACCAATAAAAGGGGAGGACGGTGCCTCCTGCGACTATCTGACTGAGTGTGTGCGACGCAAGCACACACACAGAAGCCTCCAACAAGAAGGAAGAAGAGACCTATGACACTACACTTATAAAGAGTGATAAATGCCATTCAGGACAATAGCAAAGGATATATATGTGCAAGGAGACAATAAAGATTTGTGGACGACATAGATCCAATGGAAAATAAGCTGCATAGTCTTGCAGTAAAGTGTTCATATGCTCTATACGTTAGGAAAGGATGCAGGACTAAGGCTTAACGTGGAAAAGACAAAGACAATGCTGTTCAGAAATGAATACATTGAGAGAGAAGCAATAATACAAAGCAGCAGGATTGTGAATGTAAAGGAATTTGTATTCCTTGGGACATCTACTGACATGGGAGAATTACTGCACTAAAGACGCAATAAGAGCGAGAATCGCAAAGGCAAAATTATTAATGGCAGGATTTAATAACATCTGGAGAAGCAAGAAAATCAGCTACAAGAACAAACTGAACATCTTAAGAACATGCGTGTTCAGTACAGCTTTGTATGCTTGCGAGACTTGGACGTTAAAAAATACTGACAGACATAAGATATTGGTACTCGAAATGTATTGCTATCGAAGGATACTGCATCTAAGCTGAACCCAAAGAGTAACCAGCGTATAAGTAAGAAAAATATGGCACCCAGAAGAAGATATGATGCAGCAGTGATGAGAAGGAAACTGGCACTACACATATGTAGTATGGAAAACAGCAGGCAAATGAAAAGTATGTTGTTGTTCAAAAATATGGAAGGAACCGGAAAGAGAGTGAGACCTCACAGAGAATGGATTGACGACATTAAGATTGGTACCAGTAAGATGTGGCACTACTAGAGCATATTGGCACAAGACAGAGACAGGAAAGTGGAAGCCAATGACGACATGGGCAGTAGACACCTACTACGGGCTATCTGCCCATGGATCGTCATGATGATCACCAGGTAGGGCAGTGGTGGTGTGGTGGTCATCAAACTGTGTGGTGAGTAATTTATGAATGGATGCTGGGCTGTCTTCACCAACCCACATTGACCAGCATGGTAAAGTATTGTTAAGCAATCTGCTAGCCTGACGGTTGTGGCAAAGCCTCAATGTTACATTGGTTTAACAAAGGTTGTAAATTATCCATAAGAGTTATTTTAGTACATGTGTAGCATAATAGTGCCAGCTGGTGGACAGTGGCAGAAACTGTGGTTGACAAACAGTACACACGCCGATGAGGGTGTGCACGGTGTGTTGGCAGAGAGGAGGAACTCGGGCAAGGGTCATGGAGGACCCCATCTGGAGGCCTCTGGAACCTGCTAGCAGGTTCGAGAAGAGTGGTGCAGTCAGGGTGGAGCCAGGCCGCTCTGGGAGCATCAAAGGAGCCGAGAGCGGGGTCTCGGGGCTGCCGGTTCTGGGAGTGGACTTGTCTCGTCGTTGCTGTCATCTCATTGCCGTCGTCACTGCCGTCTTCACTAGATATTGCGCTGCTCAAAGTTGTTTGCTCAGTCGGCACGGTCAGTGTTTGACCGTTAGTGTTGTGTACAGGATAGGCTAAGCAACTGTGGAGAGTGTGTGGACAAGACCGTGAAAGTTGATAAACAAAAGGTGCCTCCTACGAACCTTGTCTCAGAATCATTGACACTACAAATGCATAATGTACATACATGATGTACATCGTGTGTGTTGATTAACTGTGAATAACCCAACCAATAATATATATCAATTGTAATTTATATAAATACATGAACCTCTCCTCCATCTCCTGGTCTTCGCACCTGATTGGCTCACAAGTGATGACATCACATTTAATTATCTATTTAAGAACAATTCTGGCTGTGGCCTGATGAAGCTGGTTGTAACTACCGGTGACATGTCATACTTGAATTGTAAATGTTGTGGGTTTACTGTCCAACACACCGGTTTGCTGAACTAGTAACTAATTGGCATGTTTTGTTTACATGACAAACCTTAATAATTGGCTATGTTGGGTGGTTAGTGAGTTTAATGACACATTCATATTGTCGCGATCTAACTCTGAAAATAACTCTATTTTGGATAATGTTAGTCGCAAAAGCCCAAGTGTTATACTTGCGTAAAGCATTATTACCATCACAAGGTGACTTGATAGAGGATACAAATCAATCATTAGCAGGGCGGGGTGTAGCAATGCTCATAACACATCGCCAGGCAACTCTGTCCTGGGTTCCACACCATGCCGAGTGCAGGCCGCCTAGATTAGGATGCCTGAGATCGGCCTCAATCGTGCGCGTCCAGGTCAGCCTCAGCCTGCCCCTGGGCTACCTCCAATCCCGAGCAA
Source organism: Petromyzon marinus (assembly GCF_048934315.1). Classification (NCBI taxonomy): domain Eukaryota; kingdom Metazoa; phylum Chordata; class Hyperoartia; order Petromyzontiformes; family Petromyzontidae; genus Petromyzon; species Petromyzon marinus. Next base: position 8,714,841 of record NC_133734.1, read on the forward strand.
GGCCGTTAATGATTGCACACAGTGCTCTGGTGGGATCATCCAACGTGTCAGCCCTGCAATGTGTCCACGAGGGCAGATCCTCCTGGCTGTGACTGCTTCAGACAGCGACTGTCACGCTGTTCATCGATGGAGTCCAGTATTTGAGATACATTCGCAGAGTGAATGTGAAGTCTCCGTCGCAAGCTACACTGGTCAAAGGCGTCCAGTTCTCTATATCAGGATATGCCCTATTCTAGGTCATATATTTAGTTAGAATGTAAATCCATACAGTTGATAACAAATAGGCTCAAACCCATTCCTTGCAGAAATATTAAAAGTATACGCAATTGCATAACTATCAGTTGCCTTATACCAGGGGTGGGGAACCTTTTTTCTGCCAAGGGCCATTTGGAAATTTATAACATCATTCGGGGGCCATACAAAAGTATCAACTTAAAGATTAGCCTGTTGTATTTCGTCAAACATTTAATTAACTCACCTCTAATGTGATAGCTAGAACTGCCAAATGATTTCGCGAGCCTTATACGGCCCGCAGGCTGGACATTCCCCACCCCTGCCTTATACGCACAACACCAATATTCAGTCATTAATACATCACAATGAATGCCAACTGAAATGCAAGTAAAACAAGTTTTAACATTTCATTACGTATGCATTGTCTATTTTATACTTGCATGTGTGATGAAATAGTTTTCCCGGCGTTCCCTATCATATCTCTTCAAGTCATCTCTTGTGTTCTAGAATTAAAGAGCTAAGATTTTCTATTATATTTTATCACAATCTTTACTTGTAAGTTTTAGTTTTTAATCTAATGCACTCTTATTTGATCAAACCCATAGAAAGTAATTCGAGTTATCCCGTATACATCTTTGCAGTGGTACTAAAAATTAACTTGTTTGTTATAAACGTTGCATTTAAAAATCCACATTCAAGCAGCAATATACATCATGTATTGCTATTTCCAATTATACTAAAGGCTTACTTGAATCTACGGAGTTGTTCTCATAGAGTCACAGACTTCACGCAGGGTGGAGACCACGAGGTCACAGTACCCACATGTCGTACCTGCACGTCCTTGCGAGTGGACTTCATCTGTCCCACGGATGCCTCAGCTTTCTTCCTCTTCTCATCCACCGCTCGCGTCTCTTCTCCGACTCTCCTCTGTAAGAAACAAAGTCACCAGAGGGGACTCCACTCCTTGAGCGGCTCTCTCTCAGCCCCACTCCACACGGAACTCACCACAGTGACAGCTCTATAATTGCCCACCAGAAGAGTGCTCAGGGAGTCAGCCTGGACTGACTTAGCAGTCTGTAAGCAAGAAGGCGCAGTGAAGAGAGAATAATAATTTCCTGATGTTTAATTTAATGCGATGTGGAAGTCGCGAATTTGTCAGCTCGTGTTCTGGTGGTGTAGAGGCCACAGCAGGGGACAGGGACACGATCGTTCAACACAACGGCTCTTCACTTCACGTGCAACGTCCATTCACGGACTTCCTCCAGCACGGCTCACCCAAAAAAACGTCGAACCACCCTCCTCCTCCTTATACTCAAACTCCTGTCCCTTCCTTTCCCTGCCAAAACATGAATGGCGACCTTGAACTGAAGCGATCCCATTCTCACACCCTGAGGTACTCACCTTCCGTGTCTCATGCTCATCCTCCAGTGTATCGACATCATGCCCTCTATGTTCCCCGGTAATGGTACAGGCCATGCACACCAGGCTCGCGTCCTGCTTGCAGTAGAATTTGAGCTCCTCTTTGTGCTTCTTGCATCTTCTTTCCTCCAGGCTGACAATGGGAGCCACCAGGACGTGGTCCATCAACTTGGGGTTTTTCAGATGAGGCTTTAGGTGGGACTCGCACAGGGACATCTCACACCTCAGGCAGGTCTTCACTGCAGGAGTCTCCCCATCATCACAGCCGTCACAGAAGACAACTGCGGCCATCCTCTCTCCAACTCTGAGCTGCTCCACCAGGTTGGCTAGCGCCACGTTCCTCTTCAGCTGGGGCCGCTCAGGGAAGATCGCTCGGCACTGCGGGCAGCTGAAGCTGCTCGCTCTCTCCCAGGCACCGTCCAGACACCGGAGGCAGAACGAGTGTCCGCAGCTCAGCGTGGAGGGGCACTCAAACGTGCCCAGGCAGATGGGGCAGCTCAGCTCACTGTCTACACAATCACTGGGAGACGCGCTCGCCATGGCCCATGGCTTCACTCGGACTCAGTCGCTCGCCGCGGCTCACGGAGGAGCTATCGCAGCGGCAGCAGCAGCTCGCACAGCGGAGATGAACAAGGAAATGGACTGACTTCACCTGCAGTTAAGTTATAAATACCTCGAGACACGCCCTGGAATGTTCCAAACGGCGGCCGCATTCACCTGTGTAGACGTGGCGTTACAGTCACGCACTGTGTTAGCTAAACCTTATTTTTGTGTTTAGTTTGTTGTCCTTCCCCTGCACTTCCGATTAGCACGGTTGGCTACGTACGGTGTGGAAGAAGTTCAACATACATACATAGCTTTGACCGGTCTCAAGTGATATAATATTTGTACAAACAAAACCCAGCAGCAGCAGCCAGGCACACAGCGATAATGGTTTGTCCCACAAGCTGATTGACCGGCAAGGGTCAGGCTGTGTGCATTGCACAATGGAACCGCACCTTGTGCAAACATTCTGATGTAAAGGTGAACTTGTTTTTTTCCTTCTGTGTCTTTATCCATTTTTTTCTTCCAAGGCCTTTTTTCAAGGTTCGCAGTCTGTAATCGTCTTCCACCTTCATCAACTAATATTTTAACTACTGGCTTCATGCGCCCTCTGTTCATCTTTCAAATATTTTTTCGTCTTTTTTATTCCTACCACACAGTTTTATTCTGGGTGGACGGTGGTTTTATGTATGTTGAACTTCTTTCACACCGTACGTAGTCAACCGTGCTAATCGGAGGTGTGTTTGTGAGTGTGCGGGTGAGTGGTTGGGTGAGTGGGTGTGGGTGAGTGGTTGGGTGAGTGGGTGTGTGGGTGAGTGGGTGAGTATGTATATTGAAATTATTTCGCAGTGTACGTAGCCACTCGTGCTCATCGAAGGTACGAGCGAGTGAGTGGGTGGTGGTGGAGGTTGAGTGATTGAATGGGGTGGTTTTTTGATGAGAGGGGAAACAGATGGGCAGGAGGATGGGGTGAAGGATGGGCGAGCGGGCGGTGATGGAGGGAGGAAGGGTGGCTGGGAGGGCGTGCAGTTGGGTGGCTGGGTCCCTGGGTGGGTGGCCTCACGCGTAACAACAGCGAACAGCCTCTGGCTAAACAAACATCGTCGTTCGTTTAAGCTCAAAATCGGTATGATTATCACTGCATATTTTCCTAATATGCATTAAAAAATCTTGCTCAACGTTTAAAATCACCATCACGTAAAAAACAATTCTTCATCACCTATTCTTGTCAATGTTGACATTTTAAATCCTGGACTCGCTGAGTTTGGCAGATTCTATAAAAAATAACAAAAATATTTTACAAGGTAGTAAGGTCCACTGAGATACATAGCTCTTTTTCCCAAAGGCGACCTGGCCACAAATGAAAGCCCAGCGAAGTGACTTTTCCCGTGGACATTTTCTCAGCCAAAAACTCTGAACGCGTGACGTGGATTCTCAATGTCGAGGGGAGAGCGGAGGGAGCGGAGAAAAATTTACAGGACCACGGCGAGAAAGACGCAAACTCCAAATATACAGCAGCAGGCGTCAGGGTCGGGATCGAACCCACGACCTCCTGTGTACAAGGCGAGGTAGTTAATATCTCAGAGCCACCGCAGCAAAATGTAAAAAAAAATCACAGAACAGCCACGATGAACAAGCAAACGAACTGACTTCACCTGCAGTTAAATTATAAACACCACGAGACGCGCCCTGGAATGTTCCCTGCGGCAGCCCTGCTCACCTGTGTAGACGTGGCGTCACATTCACACAGTGCCAGGGTGTAAGAGCCGCAATTGATATATTTATACAAAAAACCCATTGTAACCGTGAAAACGGTGATGGATTTTTCCCACAGACTGGTTACACCAGATAGGGTGAGGCTGGGTTTTTTCAGAGTAAACTGCACGTTGTAAATTCTTATTAAAGTTTTAAAGTTATAGGTAGGCTTTCGTGAGAAATATTAGCTGTAATATTTTTTTTCATTTTGGGTTAGATCCCTTAAATATAAAGTGTCGTTAAACCCGCCACTACCTGACACAGCCAATGAATTACAGTTTGTCACTTAAACAGAACATTCCGATTAGTTACTATAGCACACCGGTTGTCTGTTGGAGAGTAAACCCACAGCATTTACCTTTTGACAATTCCGGCTATCGCCTGATGTAGCTGGTTGTAATCTCCAGCAATACATCATACTCGGAATTGTCATCGTTGTGGATTTACTCTCCAATACACCACCGGTGTGCTGAAGTAGTAACTAGTTGGCACTTTTTATTTAAGTGGCAAACTTTACTGATTGGCTGTGTCAGGTGGTGGGGGCTTTAACGACACATTTATATTCACGTGGTCTAACACTAAACATTATACTCGTCGCAGTCATTACTATTTATTTATTTATTTATTCAGCATCTGTGTTTTAGAATTCAAAATTTGGAATTGTTTCAAATCTACATCAACTTCATGTGTTCAATCTGTGCCTCGTGATCTCTGATGGTCATTTGTAAAATCATTTTTTTCTTGGGATGCGGTTTTAGTCCTGGTGGTTGGCGATCGGCTGGATGGGTGAGTCGGTGGGCAGCTGAATTGGTTGTGGGGTTGAGCAGGTGGGCAGGTGAGCAGATGGGCGAGTTGGAGGGTGGGCCGGGTTATTTGGTGGGTGAGTGATCAGCTGGGTGGGTTTGTGAATGGATGGACCGGGTAATTGGGTGGGTGAGTGATCAGTTGGGTTGGTGTGTGAATGGATGGCCGGGTTATTTGGTGGGTGAGTGATCCATACTCTTTGGTTCTTTCGGGTGAGTGATCAGTTGGGTGGCTGTGTGAATGGATGGGCGGGTAATTGGGTGGGCACCTGTGCAGGTATGAGATGAGTGTGGGCTGGTGGAGAGATGTGAGGGGGGGGAGGTCTCTGTAGATGGCTGGGTGGGTCGTGGGTGAGGGAGTGGCAGATTTCCGGGTGGGAGGGTGTTGGGTGCAGATGAGTGGGTGTTGGTTGTAACTTTTTCAGCATGGTTATTATTATTTTCATCCACTTCATCATCATCCATCTACCTACTCACATGTATGGGTGCTTAGCCCTTCGCCCCACTGCTTCAGCGAAAGATCTTCACTCCATAGTCCTCTGTAAACGACGCAAGTCTCGGTACTTCCCCGGTCAAACGGCCTCAGACGTCGCTGTCGCGGTTGTCGAGGTGGCAGGAGTCGAACTCTCCATGCCGCTACTCACGCTCCTCATGTGAGATCATCCGTCTGTTGTATATATTGTGATGAAATGATAAATTAAATGTGAAAATGAAAATGATTTTAAAAATAATAATTACGTAAAATATGTTAACGTGTGTAATTAAGTGTTCTGAACTGGAAATGTGTGTTAAGTGTAATTCGTGTGTGTGTTCAAAATTATTATTGGACGTGTATGTGATTGTGTATGTGATTGTGTATGTGATTGTGTGTGAGTTATGTGTTTGTAATTGAGTTAATTAAGTGTATGTGATTATGTGAGTGATTATGTCTGTGATTATGTGAGTGATTATGTGTGTGTTCAGTTATTATGTGATTGTGTGTGCTTATTAAGTAGGTTCGATTATTATTGGCTCTCTCGTTGTCTAGGGGTATGTGTGCGTGTGATTATGCTTTTGTGATTATGTGTTTGATTATTGCGTATGTAATTTTGTGTGTGTGATTATTATGTATGTAATTATGTGTGTGTGATTATTATGTATGTGATTATGTGTTTGATTATGTTTTATTGACCTGGTCAAGGCCTATGATACCATCAGTAGGCCTGGGCTCGTGGTTTTTTTTCGTGCTTTTGGAGTACCTGACCCTCTGCTCACGATCATTAAGGACCTTCATGATGGTGAGCGGGCCCGGGTAAAACTACGTGGCCGGGAGTCAGAGCCATTCCCTGTACACCTTGGGGTGCGACAGGGATGTCCTCTGGCTCCCACATTATTTAACATCTATTTTGACCACGTATTTCGTGAAGCCTTCAATAGCTGTACCGGGCGGAATCTCCATATGGTACAGATATAATGGGAGGCTGATCGATGCCCGGGTGCGGTCAAGGGATGGCTCCCTATTGCTCAACCACGTTATGTATGCTGATGATTTGGTAATAGCTGCTCAGTCAGAGGAGGAGTTGGAGACGCTGCTGCTGAGACTGGAGCGTGCCACTAAGAGGTGGGGCCTTACCATCAGCCCCACCAAAACTAAGCACCTGCCTGGGTATTTTGTACCATCGGACACTCCATCCCCACAACTCCCAATCGGTGATGGGGCAGTTGTGGAGAGAGTGGAGAGTTTCCCATACCTGGGCAGTGCGCTTATGACTGGCTCCAGTTTAACAGCAGAAGTCTCACTCCGAATCAGTTGAGCGGCAATATCTTTTCATCGGTTGCGTAACGCTGTGTGGAAGCTACCTGGTCTGTCGCTCCGCACTAAGCTTCAGGTCTTCTCGGCCACGGTCATTCCCTCCCTTCTCTACGCTTGCGAAACGTGGACCCCCCTAATGGAACATCTTTGCCGGTTAGAAACATTTAGGCTGGCCTGCCTACGATCCATCCTGGGTTTAACCAGACTGGATTGTGTGAGGAGCTCACAAATCCTTGAAAGATCTGGGCAGGGTCCCATCAGTGAGCTCCTCCGGCGGGGAAGGCTGCGATGGCTGGGTCATGTAGCCTGCATGCCCAGCCACCGCATGCCGAAACAGCTTTTGTTCGGCCGGATCGAGGGGGCTAAGCGGGCGCGGCACGGGCTAGAGAAGAGATGGAGTGATGTGGTACAGGAGGACGTGGAGCTGAGTGGACTTGCCGATGACTGGTACCAGCGGTGTCAAGATCGGCCTCTGTGGAGGAGGCTCGTGAAGGATGCTACTGGGCAGTTGGAGGCAGTCGCCCTCCAACAACAACGGAGGGCGGAGGAACGACGCTCAGAACAACAAGCGGAGCGCCGGGTGGCTAAAGCACATCAGGTTGGCACAGTAGGGGGAACAGGTGGTGCATCAGCCAGTCATCTCAGTCAGTCGACCCGTGGCACCTGGGTCTGCCCCGTGACCTCCTGCCAGCGGGCGTTCGACACTTCACGTACCCTCAGGGTGCACATAGCCTGGCACAAGCGTCGTGGTGACGTCACCACTACTTAGTGGCGAATGGCGGTTGTTGTTGTTATGTATGTAATTATGCGTGTGATTATTATGTACGTGAAATGTGTGTCTGTGATTATTATATGTGACTATGTGTGTGTGTGATTAATGTAACTTTTCAAACTTTTTTTCACCCCGCCTCCTGTAGGCCCCCCACGGGCTCTCGGGCCCTCCGCGCTCGCCTAGAATCCCCTACCGACCAGGGCGGCAGGCCCCGGGCACCCCGGGCACCCCGGGCACCGGCGGAACAACGCCGCCGCCGCCGAAATTTTTTTTCATTAATTTAAATGATTTCAACGATTTTGCTGCAACGTTCAAAGTTCACCGAATTGATGTCCCGATCGCCTGCGCCGCCTTCGGAAGCGTTCACACGGAACCAACGCCTGCTGTTGCCTGCTGCCTGCTTCTTGATGCCTGCTGCTGCTGCCTGCTGCTGCCTGCTGCCTGCTGCTGCTGCTGCCTGCTGCTGCTGCCTGCTGCTGCCTGCTGCTGCTGCCTGCTGCTGCTGCTGCCTGCTGCTGCTGCCTGCTGCTGCCTGCTGCTGCTGCCTGCTGCTGCTGCCTGCTGCTGCTTGCTGCCTGCTGCTGCTGCCTGCTTCTTGCTGCCTGCTGCCTGCTGCTTGCTTCTTGATGACTGCTTGCTTCTTGCTGCCTGCTGCTGCCTGCTTCTTGCTGCCTGCTTGCTTCTTGATGACTGCTGCTTTGCTGGCTTCTTGCTGCCTGCTTCTTGCTGCCTGCTGCTTGCTTCTTGCTGCTTGCTTCTTGTTGCCTGCTTCTTGCTGCCTGCTTCTTGCTGCTTGCTTCTTGCTGCTTGCTTCTTGCTGCTTGCTGCTTGCTTCTTGCTGCGTGCTGCTCGCTTCTTGCTGCCTGCTACGTGACCTGAAGCGACTGAGCAATGGTGGAAGTTGTGGGGAGGGGGGGAATCGATTCCTCCCATCGATTCCGAGCAAACTGTCGAATCCGCGACGGCAACAAAAATCGATTCCGGGGAATCAACGCCGGGGGGGGCGGGGCTAAGCGATGGGGGGGGGGGGGGGGTTGATGGTGGAGGGGCAACTCCTCGACTTACGAACGCGATCCGTTCCCACCCCAACGTTGGCCCCAGCTGCGGACTCAATCCGTGCGGTGCGGGAGGGGAGGGGTTGGGGTTGGATCCTCCTCCCTCGTGGGAAATTACAACACGGGGTAGGGAAGTCTCATCTCTCATCACTTTAGGGGCCGTCTATAAATGACGTCACGCGATTTTGGACGATTTTTGACCCCCCCCCCCAGTCACACGGCATCACAAAAAGTCAGACCCCCCCCCCCTCTGCTCCCCCCCCAAAAAAAATTAAACATGCTTCAAATCTTGATTTAAAGCTTTCGTGACTGCAGGGATTCATATTCTTGGTTCTTTCGGTAAAGTCACGTAGAAGGGAAAGAATAAAATAATACAAATATAAAACATTGTTTTATATTTTTATTATAAAACATATTATTGTTTAATATTTTTTTATTATTTTATTGTTTCCCTTCTACGTGACTTTACCGAAAGAACCAAGAATATGCTTCAAATTGTATTCTTGGTTCTTTCGGTAAAGTCACGTAGAAGGGAAACACCTGATGATGATTGCTTGTGTTGGCAATGCTGCCCTGGCAGGAACACAGCCTGGGGTCCGTGGCAATGTTCCCTGGGCAAGAAGACAGCTTGGGGTCTGTGGCAATGTTGCCTTGGCAGGAACACAGCTTGGAGTCCGTGGCCATGTTGCCTTAGCAGGAACACAGCTTGGGGTCCGTGGCAATGTTGCCTTGGCAGGAACATAGCTTGGGGTCCGTGGCAATGTTGCCTTGGCAGGAACATAGCTTGGGGTCCGTGGCAATGTTGCCTTGGCAGGAACACAGCTTGGGGTCCGTGGCAATGCCGCCTTGGCAGGAATACAGCTTGTGGTCCGTGGCAATGTTGCCTTGGCAAGAACACAGCTTGGGGTCCGTGGCCATGTTGCCTTGGCAGGAACATAGGTTGGGGTCCGTGGCAATGTTGCCTTGGCAGGAACACAGCTTGGGATCCGTGGCAATGCCGCCTTGGCAGGAATACAGCTTAAATTTCGATTTAAAGCTTTCGTGACTGCAATGATTCATCCTCCTTGGTTCTTTCGGTAAAGTCACGTAGAATGAGAATAAAATAATAAATTGATAAAATAAAATAACACAATAATATTCTCACGACGTTTCGGCCACAACACAAGCGGCCTTCATCAGGTGAAGGGAGCGAGACTGTCTGGTAGGACAGCGCTGGAGTGAGAGAGCCACGTTCAGATCACGGCTTTTTAAGCTGTGTGAGAGGAACAAAGAGCCTTGACGAAGGAATTAGCATAAAATTTAGCATTGAAATGGCTGAATGATTAGCTTGTGACTGGTCACAGAAATAGCTATGTTAAAAGTTAAAGCATACACATCCGCAGAGGCACCCATTGTTAAAAGGAATTAGCATAGAATTTAGCATTGAAATAGCTAAATTAAGGCATACACATCCGCAGAGGCACCCCTTGATAATGGGATTAGCATAGAATTTAGCATTGAAATGGCTGAGTGATTCGCTTGTAACTGCTACAGAAATAGTTACGTTGAAGTCAGAGCATACACATTCACCGAGGCACTTAGTACAAATCAAACAGGAGAATTTAGCATTGAAATAACTGGGTGATTTGCTAGTGACTGGTCACAGAAATGACTACACATCTGAGCTATTCACAGTACTATATAGTGAACCAATAAAAACTAAAATATAAATTACCTTCATGTTATCAATAAACTCTATATTCTCCAATCAGCTAAGCTACCAACCATAAGTCGTTATATATCACAATGCTATATGGCGAAAAAATGGGTGGATTCTTACCCTCAAATTTCCGTACCACGGATAGCTACGGGCCCCGTTCAGACGGACGAGTTCGTCCATGGTCGGAACAGAGGAGGGGGAGAGAGACAGCTGCGAAGCCCTAGTATACTCCATGTTGTAAACCATACCATTAACCGTGGTGTGAGAGGTATTAAGAGGCAATGCTGGCGAAAGAGCTGCGGTCTGAAGGTCATCGTAAAATTACAATTAATTAAGAACAGAAATGATTTAACACATCTTTCCAGTGGTTACTAAGCCTGAATCCATCTTCTCGGTTGAAATTGTCTCTGTGCTTGTATATGTGAATGGCCTCATGAACGAATCTCTCATGGTAGCCAGTTGGTTTGCAAAGAACCTCCGTCTTGGAGAAGTCAATGTCATGTGAGCCCACTGAATTGTAACAGTGATCTGCCACGGCAGAGGAGTTCGTCTTACCGTGTTTCAAGTCTGCTTTATGTTCGCGGATGCGGTCCGAGATATGTCTTTTGGTTTCTCCAATGTAGCTACTACCACAGAGGCACTTTAGTTTGTAAACGCCCGGGTACTGTATGTCTGGAAGAGCATCTTTTACAGATGGAACTAAATCACGGATTTTGTGTACTGTGTTGAATCGGACCTGGATCTTGTGTTTATTCAGGATTTTGGAGATCTTTTTAGTGACCCCTGCAATGTAGGGTAAGGTGATGGTTTTGAGTGGCTCCACAAGAGGATCCTTCTTCATGACTGGAGTGATGGCTTTGCGGATTGTGTAGTCGGAGTAGCCATTAGCCCTGAGAGCCTGGTGTACGTGCTTGAGTTCACTGGTAATGTGTTCCTGGTCGGAAATGCATTGGGCTCTATGGTATAGAGTCTTGATGAGGCAGTTCTTCTGGGATGGATGGTGGTGGGAATCCGGTTTCAAGTAAGCATCTGTATGGGTAGCTTTCCTGTAGACAGAGTGGCTCATTGAACCATCATGTCTCCTTTTAATTAAGACATCCAGAAAGGGTAGTTTGCCATCTTTTTCGACCTCCATGGTAAATCTGATGGCTGGGTGTATGGAATTGATGTGGTCGCGGAATTGGTCTAGAGCAGGCTGGCCATGTGGCCAGATGACAAAGGTGTCATCAACGTACCTCTTCCATAAGGTCGGGCGTAGAGTGGCAGTCTGGATGGCGTCAGTTTCAAATTTTTCCATGAATACGTTGGCTACAACCGGAGATAGGGGGGAGCCCATTGGGGTGCCCTCAGTTTGTTTGTAGAAAGTTCCATTCCAGGTGAAGTATGTGTTGGTTAAGCAATGTCTCACCAGGGGGGGTACATCAGTATGCAGTCCTTGATGAACCAGGTCTTCAATGATAGCGATGGTGTCAGGTACCGGGACTTTGGTGAACAAGGACACGACATCAAAACTGACAAGCAGGTCGTTTGGGGACAGGGAAATGTCTTTGATTGTCGATACCAGGTGAGTAGAATTTAGTACCGCAGAGGTGGTTTTTCCAGTGAAAGGTCGCAGTATATCAGCCAGAAAACGTGCCAGTTTGTAGGTGGGGGAGCTGATAGTAGAGACGATGGGACGAAGGGGTGTATCTTCTTTGTGTATCTTTGGAAGGCCATATAATCTTGGTGGTCTGGCAGCAGAGGGTTTCAACAAGAACTGTTTGTTCTCATCAATTAATGCTGTTGAATCAGAGATAATTTTGTTCGTTTTGGTGACCAGGCTGTTGGTGGGGTCTCTTTTTATTTTTGTATAGCTGCCATCGTTGAGTAGTTCTTGAATTTTGTTGTTATATTCTGTTTTGTCCATGATGACAGTGGCATTGCCTTTGTCGGCTGAGAGAACGACAATATCATCCCTCTTTTTTAATTGAGATAATTCAAAACGTTCGTCTTTGCTGATGTTGCTAGGTGGCAACTTAGCGGATAAGAAGGCTCAACTAATCGAGTCTCTCACCTTTCTGAAGAGATGCCGCGACTCTAAGGTAATACCAACCGCATTTACACTAACCTCTGCTGTTGCAACTTCTCTCAATGCAAAACGAATTCTAGCTAGAACTAGCTTCGCTCTTATCTCGGAAAAAATCAGACTTACACGCACCGAACTCGATCAGTTAGACAAGACACTCTACAAATCACACTTAAAATTGACAGCAACAATGTCTACATCGGATTGGGAACATGTAGACAATATGACTACCTCTTCGGCTGCCACTATGTCGAACAAATGTAGGGACAATTTGATTTCCAAATTCAATCACCTCTCCAGCAAAAAATCGGATCCACACACCGAAAAGATAGACGTCAACAAAGTCGTAATTAATCGCAGTAACAGTTCCATTTCTGATGGTCTGAAATCCGTTTTAGCTAAAGGTCTAAACTTTGCTGTCACACCGAGACACTTACCGGTTAATGATATCATTGCCAATGTCGACGTTGCACTCAAGGGCTTGAGTCACATCTCTGCAGACGTAGCAAGATCTGAAATCGCTGCAACCCTCAAAAACGCTAAGTTGCCACCTAGCAACATCAGCAAAGACGAACGTTTTGAATTATCTCAATTAAAAAAGAGGGATGATATTGTCGTTCTCTCAGCCGACAAAGGCAATGCCACTGTCATCATGGACAAAACAGAATATAACAACAAAATTCAAGAACTACTCAACGATGGCAGCTATACAAAAATAAAAAGAGACCCCACCAACAGCCTGGTCACCAAAACGAACAAAATTATCTCTGATTCAACAGCATTAATTGATGAGAACAAACAGTTCTTGTTGAAACCCTCTGCTGCCAGACCACCAAGATTATATGGCCTTCCAAAGATACACAAAGAAGATACACCCCTTCGTCCCATCGTCTCTACTATCAGCTCCCCCACCTACAAACTGGCACGTTTTCTGGCTGATATACTGCGACCTTTCACTGGAAAAACCACCTCTGCGGTACTAAATTCTACTCACCTGGTATCGACAATCAAAGACATTTCCCTGTCCCCAAACGACCTGCTTGTCAGTTTTGATGTGGTGTCCTTGTTCACCAAAGTCCCGGTACCTGACACCATCGCTATCATTGAAGACCTGGTTCATCAAGGACTGCATACTGATGTACCCCCCCTGGTGAGACATTGCTTAACCAACACATACTTCACCTGGAATGGAACTTTCTACAAACAAACTGAGGGCACCCCAATGGGCTCCCCCCTATCTCCAGTTGTAGCCAACGTATTCATGGAAAAATTTGAAACTGACGCCATCCAGACTGCCACTCTACGCCCGACCTTATGGAAGAGGTACGTTGATGACACCTTTGTCATCTGGCCACATGGCCAGCCTGCTCTAGACCAATTCCGCGACCACATCAATTCCATACACCCAGCCATCAGATTTACCATGGAGGTCGAAAAAGATGGCAAACTACCCTTTCTGGATGTCTTAATTAAAAGGAGACATGATGGTTCAATGAGCCACTCTGTCTACAGGAAAGCTACCCATACAGATGCTTACTTGAAACCGGATTCCCACCACCATCCATCCCAGAAGAACTGCCTCATCAAGACTCTATACCATAGAGCCCAATGCATTTCCGACCAGGAACACATTACCAGTGAACTCAAGCACGTACACCAGGCTCTCAGGGCTAATGGCTACTCCGACTACACAATCCGCAAAGCCATCACTCCAGTCATGAAGAAGGATCCTCTTGTGGAGCCACTCAAAACCATCACCTTACCCTACATTGCAGGGGTCACTAAAAAGATCTCCAAAATCCTGAATAAACACAAGATCCAGGTCCGATTCAACACAGTACACAAAATCCGTGATTTAGTTCCATCTGTAAAAGATGCTCTTCCAGACATACAGTACCCGGGCGTTTACAAACTAAAGTGCCTCTGTGGTAGTAGCTACATTGGAGAAACCAAAAGACATATCTCGGACCGCATCCGCGAACATAAAGCAGACTTGAAACACGGTAAGACGAACTCCTCTGCCGTGGCAGATCACTGTTACAATTCAGTGGGCTCACATGACATTGACTTCTCCAAGACGGAGGTTCTTTGCAAACCAACTGGCTACCATGAGAGATTCGTTCATGAGGCCATTCACATATACAAGCACAGAGACAATTTCAACCGAGAAGATGGATTCAGGCTTAGTAACCACTGGAAAGATGTGTTAAATCATTTCTGTTCTTAATTAATTGTAATTTTACGATGACCTTCAGACCGCAGCTCTTTCGCCAGCATTGCCTCTTAATACCTCTCACACCACGGTTAATGGTATGGTTTACAACATGGAGTATACTAGGGCTTCGCAGCTGTCTCTCTCCCCCTCCTCTGTTCCGACCATGGACGAACTCGTCCGTCTGAACGGGGCCCGTAGCTATCCGTGGTACGGAAATTTGAGGGTAAGAATCCACCCATTTTTTCGCCATATAGCATTGTGATATATAACGACTTATGGTTGGTAGCTTAGCTGATTGGAGAATATAGAGTTTATTGATAACATGAAGGTAATTTATATTTTAGTTTTTATTGGTTCACTATATAGTACTGTGAATAGCTCAGATGTGTAGTCATTTCTGTGACCAGTCACTAGCAAATCACCCAGTTATTTCAATGCTAAATTCGCCTAGTTATTTCAATGCTAAATTCTCCTGTTTGATTTGTACTAAGTGCCTCGGTGAATGTGTATGCTCTGACTTCAACGTAACTATTTCTGTAGCAGTTACAAGCGAATCACTCAGCCATTTCAATGCTAAATTCTATGCTAATCCCATTATCAAGGGGTGCCTCTGCGGATGTGTATGCCTTAATTTAGCTATTTCAATGCTAAATTCTATGCTAATTCCTTTTAACAATGGGTGCCTCTGCGGATGTGTATGCTTTAACTTTTAACATAGCTATTTCTGTGACCAGTCACAAGCTAATCATTCAGCCATTTCAATGCTAAATTTTATGCTAATTCCTTCGTCAAGGCTCTTTGTTCCTCTCACACAGCTTAAAAAGCCGTGATCTGAACGTGGCTCTCTCACTCCAGCGCTGTCCTACCAGACAGTCTCGCTCCCTTCACCTGATGAAGGCCGCTTGTGTTGTGGCCGAAACGTCGTGAGAATATTATTGTGTTATTTTATTTTATCAATTTATTATTTTATTCTCATTCTACGTGACTTTACCGAAAGAACCAAGGAGGAGGAATACAGCTTGTGGTCTGTGGCAATGTTGCCTTGGCAAAAACACAGCTTGGGGTCCGTGGCCATGTTGCCTTGGCAGGAACACAGCTTGGGGTCAGTGGCAATGCCGCCTTGGCAGGAATACAGCTTGTGGTCCGTGGCAATGTTGCCTTGGCAAGAACACAGCTTGGGGTCCGTGGCAATGTTGCCTTGGCAGGAATACAGCTTGGGGTCCGTGGCCATGTTGCCTTGGCAGGAACAGCTTGGGGTCCGTGGCAATGCCGCCTTGGCAGGAACACAGCTTGTGGTCTGTCGCACTATTAACTAGGCCTCACTCAGGCTGCGCCATGGGCGCAATCAACCAGGCCTCACTCAGGCTGCGCCAGGTGCACGATTTCCTAGGCCTCACTCATGCTGCGCCAGGTGCACTGTCTACCAGGCCTCACTCAGGCTGTGCCTTTTGCATTAACCAGGCCTCTCTCAGGCTGCGCCAGGTGCATGATCCGCCAGGCCTCACCCAGGCAGTGTCATGTGTACAACCAGGCCTCACTCAGGCCGTGCGATGTGCACGATTAACTAGGCCTCACTCAGGCTGCGCCACGTACACGATTTACTCGGCCTCACTCAGGCTGTGTCATGTGCACGATCAGCTAGGCCTAACTCAGGCTGTGCCACGTGCACTATTAAATAGACCTCACTCAGGCTGCGCCAGGTGCACGATTAACTAGGCCTCACTCAGGCTGCGCCAGGTGCACGATTATCTAGGCCTCACTCAGGCTGCGCCAGGTGCACGATTAGCCAGGCCTCACTCAGGCTGCGCCAGGTGCACGATTTACTTGGCCTCACTCAGGCTGTGTCATGTGCAGTATTACCTAGGCCTCACTCAGGCTGCGCAAAGTGCATGATTAACTAGGCCTCACTCACGCTGCTCCAGGTGCACTATTAACTAGGCCTCACTCAGGCTGCACCAGGCGCACAATCTAGCTAGGCCTCACTCAGGCTGCGCCAGGTGCATGATTAGCTAGGCCTCACTCAGGTGTCATGTGCACGACCAACCAGGCCCCACCCAGGCCACACCAGGTGCACAATCAAACAGGTCTCACTCAGGCTGCGCCACATGCGGGACCAACCAGGCCTCACTCAGGCTGCGCCAGGTACACCCACGAGCGCACATCACCACACCACCACACACACACACGAGTGTACACCATCACACCATCACACGAGCGCACATCACACCATCACACACACACACGAGTGTACACCATCACACCATCACACACACACACGAGTGCACATCACCGCACCATCACACACACACAGTGCACACCACCACACTATCACACACACACAGAGTGCACATCACCACTCCATCACACACACACAGAGTGCACATCACCACTCCATCACACACAGAGTACACATCACCACACCATCACACACACACGAACGCAGAAGTCCCTCTTGTCACAGCCACTCTCACACGGCTCACCCTCACACGGCTCACTCACACGCACGGCTCACTCACACACACTCACACGCAGCTCACACACAGCTCATTCTCACTCACATTTTCACACACTCACGCACAGTTTACACTCACGCAAAACAACTCACAAAAACAACTCACACGCTGCTATACACGCCGCCGCCGGCATCATGCTTTATCCCTCGTTACTTTATCTCGCATAAATGTTCTCTATATTCTTGTTTCTTTCGATAAAGTCACGTAGATGTTGTGCCATAACAAGGCGCTGTAGGCAGCTGACCTGCCGCCACGCTCACGGGCCGACAGGGGGCAGCCGAGAGAGAGAGCGAGTTGGGTAGGGATTGACCGAAGGTCAAACCCCCGCCCCTCCGTGACCGGAGGTTGACACCCCAGACCCCCCAGGGGCTGGGGACTGAGGGAGATGATGGCCCCCCTCCACTTCCTAAGACCTCTTAAGAATTAAGACCCTCTAAGATCTTCCAGAAGGTTCTGGAGGGGGGGTCATGAGGGGAGGGGTGACGCCGACCTGGAGATAAAAGGCCGGCCCTCGGGACGGTCGTTGCAGTACTCACAAACTCAAGCTCGAAGACATTTGAAGATCTGAAGACTGGACCAGCGACCCGGGGACCCTCAACCGTGGCTCTCGTAAGCCGGTTGAAGCGGAGCCGAGGTAGCTCGGACCCCCTGGGACCCTCCCCGAGGCTCTTGCTAAGCCGGGGTTGAAGCGGTCCAGGGCGAGTCCTGTACTTCTGGGTGGGTCGGTCGGTCCAGCCTTCTCCTAGCCGCCGTCGCAACGGACCGGCGTGTGCGTAGCCCAGAGTGGGTAGAGTACGCTCGAAGGGAGGCTGTCTCTTCCTTAGAATAGAGTGGAAGGGGTCGCACCTCTCCGTGTTAACAGAGTAGTGGTTAACAGAGTAGCTTTAACAGAGTGTTCAGAGTTATTCAATAAACTTGTTGCCTCCAGCAGACGTCTCCATGTGGTTAGTTATAGGACACAACATAGATGTGAAAATACCAAAAAATAAAATAAATAAAATAAAATAAAATTAAAAATGTAAAATAAAAAAAATTGAAAATAATAAAAGCAAAAACCCACGACGTTTCAATCGCAACACCAAGCGGTCTTCATCAGGCAGAGAGAAAAGAGGGGGCGAGCCTCCAAATGCAACTGCTTATGCTAAGGGATTCCAAAGTTAGTGGACGGGGGACGAGAGCTGGGAGGAGGAGGGCTTCGCGGCACACACAGCATGGACGGGGCAGCCACTGAGCCAGTGGCAATGTAAGAGTCGACAATGCAGTAGCTGGGAGTAGAAGAACTGAGCGGTGTAAGTCAGCCAGTGGCAATGTAGGAGTAGACAATGGGGGTAGGAAGGGGGTAGAGATAGGGGGAGAAAGAGGTGGGTAGTGATGGTGGCGGGGGGGGCATTGCACCTCACTACAAACATCCACACTGCTGACGGTAGAGGTTGACACGAAAACACAAAACAAGTCATGGCCCAAAGTGGTTGATGACATCTTTCCAATGATTTCTGAGTTGAAATTGTGTCTGTGTCGGTATATATGGATGGCTTCGTGAACGATTTTTTGTTGATAGCGAGTGGGCTTGCAAGTACCATCGTCTTAGGGAAATCAACTTCACGTGAGAAAGCCGCATTAAAGTAATGATCAGCCATGGCAGAAGTATTGGTCCTGCCGTGTTTCAGATCTCCCTTATGTTCATGAACACGGTCCGAGGCATGAAGTTTAGTTTCCCCAAGGTAACTGCTGCCGCAGATACAGCTTAGTTTGTCGAGGCCGGGATATTGCATATCAGGAATCTTGTCCTTCACAGATGGGATCAGATCACGAATTTTACGCACTGTGTTAAATTGGACCTGGATCTTGTGTTTGTTCAATATTTTGGAAATCTTTTTGGTGATGGTTTTGATTGGATCTTCACTTTAACTCTCATCACTTTATCTCGATTCAATTTAACTCGATTCACTTTATCTCTCGTCGCTTTATCTCTCATCATTTTATCTCTCATCGCTTTATCTCTCACCACCACTTGATTTGATCTTCAAATGGCTCCTTCCTCACGGTTGGGGTGATGGCTTTGCAGATTGTATAGTCAGAATATCCATTCGCCTTGGGAGTTTTGTGTACGTGTTTGAGTTCACTCGTCAGGTGTTCATGGTCGGAGATACATTGAGCTCTATGGTGTAGCGTTTTCATGAGGAAATTCTGGTGGGATCGATGGTGGTGGGAATCATGTTTTAGGTAGGCGTCGGTATGAGTTACTTTCCTGTAGACAGATTGGCTCAATGAGCCATCTGGTCTCTTTTTGATTATGACATCCAAGAAAGGTAGCATGCCTTTTTCTACCTCCATCGAGAATTTGATTGCTGGGTGTATGTAATTGATGTGTTTGAGGAATTGTTTCAGAGCCGGTCAGCCATGTGGCCAGATGACAAACGTGTCATCCATGTATCTCTTCCACAAGGACGGGCGTAGAGTGTATACCTGGATGCATTGATTAGCTCTCACTGCTTTATCTCTATTCACTTTATCTCTCGTCGCTTTACCTCTCATCACTTTATCTCTCATCACTTTATCTCTCATCATTTTATCTCTCGTTACTTTATCTCTAGTCACGTTCTCTTTCACTGCTTTATCTCTCGTCACTTTATCTCTCATTGCTTTATCTCTCATCACTTTATCTCATCATTATATCTCTCATCACTTTATCTCTAGTCACTTTATCTCGATTCACTTTATCTCTCGTCACTTTATCTCTCGTCACTTTATCTCTCATCGCTTCATCTCCCATCAATTTACCTCTCATCACTTCATATAACTCCTGAGCAGGCCCACGCAGAAAAATGCCGACTTCAATGGAACGGATGAGCAACAGGCAGTCTTCGATGACCTCCGAGCCGTGCTTATCCAAGAAGCAGTGTTTCAGCTATACCGTATCAAAGACACCTCACCACAAGATGTACTCACAGCACTGAAATCATTAATCAACGAAGACGGACTATCTGCTCGCATCATCAGTGACCGAAGTTCCTGCTTCACGTCAAGGGAAGATGATTGTGATTGGGATGGCAATATTAAAATAATTGAACGCAATCTAAACTGTGCTGTCAACCGGACGACAGAGAAGAGCACCTTCCAACTTCCATGACTACCATATGTTCCCGCGTATATCCCGCGGGGTATACCACTTTTTACAAACAAAACAAAACCCTGCGGGGTATATGGAGGTGCGGGCTATCCCAAATATATTTTACACGTGTGACATGTCATAACTCGTTTAATTTCTTCATGGTAGGACTATCCACTATGCAACACTTAAGTGATTATAATAAACTACGGTATAGCGACTAATAGTTACTTGAAACACGCATGAAACAACAGTATGTATACTGCAAAAATCACACTCAAGAACACTCTGAAACGACAATGTTTGAAGTGGGCGCGCTTTGTTTAATACTTTCAGTGGCTGTAGGGCGATGCGAAAGTTTCAGCTGAGGCTATGGATTGCACAATGGGAAGGGCCTTAACAAGCATCTACCATCTTCTTTGGTTCTTTCGGTAAAGTCACGTAGAATGAGAATAAAATAATAAATTGATAAAATAAAATAACACAATAATATTCTCACGACGTTTCGGCCACAACACCATCGGCCTTCATCAGGTGAAGGGACGAGACTGTCTGGAGGACAGCGCTGGAGTGAAAAAGCCACGCTCAGATCGCATCTACCAGACGCGGAATCATAATTGCTGAGTCCCTTGGGCCGCTGCCATTGGCTGAGCACTATACAGTCGCGACCATGAGCTTTGTTTCAAACTTCCAATGGCTTTGTTGCCAGGAGGCAATGGCGTTAGTACCGCTATTGTCTGCGCAGTGCGCAATCTACCAGTGCTAAAACTGTACAGGGGTAACTACTGGTCCAGTAGCTGTAATATGATGAGGTCGAATGCTAGTAAGCCTAACAGTACGCTTACTTATCTACCAGTTATGTGTTATTTATTGGATACGCGGTGTGTACCGTATCGTCAGCTTTGATGTAGTTTCTCTGTTCACCAAGGTTCCTGTACCTGACACCTTAGCAATAATTGAAGACTTAGTCCAACATGGACTGAATCCTGATGTACCTACTCTGGTTAGGCACCGCCTTACCAACACTTACTTCACCTGGAATGGTACTTTCTACAAACAAAATGAAGGTACCCCCATGGGTTCCCCCTTATCACCTGTGATAGCGAATTTTTAATAGAGAAATTTGAAACAGATGCCATCTAGACATCCACCCTATGTCCTTCCTTGTGGAAGAGATATGTAGATGAGACTTTGTCATTTGGCCACATGGCCTGCCAGCTTTGAACCAATTTCTCAACCACATAAATTCCATACACCCATCCATCAAATTCACCATGGAAGTGGAGAAGGATGGTAAGCTACTATTCCTGGATGTTTTGTTTGAGAAGAGACCTGACGGCTCGTTGGGACACTGTCTACAGGAAATCCACTCACACAGATTCCTATCTGAAACCTGATTCCCACCACCATCCGGCACAGAAGAATTCCCTCATCAAAACGCTACACCACAGGGCCCATTGCATTTCCGACCAACACCACCTAGCCAGTGAACTGGAATACGTACACCAGGCCCTAAAGATGAATGGGTACTCGGACCGCATTATTCGCAAAGCTGTTTCTCCAACCATGGAGAAATAACCCCCTGAGAAGCCAATCAAAACCATCATATTAGCATACATAGCAGGTGTTACCAAAAATATTCCCAAAATCTTAAACAAACACAAGATTCAGGTCCGATTCAATAGAGTACACAAAATCCGTGATCTAATCCCATCTGTTAAGGATGTCATTCCTGACATGCAATATCCTGGAGTTTACAAACTGAGTTGTACCTGCGGCAGCAGTTACATAGGGGAAACGAAACGACATGTCTCGGACCGTGTCCGCGAACACAAAGCAGATCTGACAAACGGCAGAAGCAATACCTCTGCCATAGATGACCATTGTTATATCGCTGTGGGCTCGTGTGATATTGTTTTTTTCCGAGACCAAGGTGCTCTGCAAACCTTTGGGCTACTATCAAAGGTTTGTTCATGAAGACATCCAGATATATAAACATAGACATAACTTCAATCGAGAAGATGGATACAAATTGAGTAATCATTGGAAGGATGTTATTAAGCAGGTAAAACCTTAACTGCTTTATGGTTGTTCTCTTTCATATCAGCTCTGAAAGCGATCGAAGAGTTCCTCAACGGCTTTGGAACAGGCAGAAGGGATGCTGCGGGTCTCAGCACCAGCGTCCCCATGTAAATGAAACTGAGCTGTACAGTTTATCATCGATTATCCGGCTTCCAACATTTATCCAGCAGTCCAAGGCTAATCGGTAAAAAACTGCTCCAAATGACTGTAACCCAGTCGGGCGGTCGGCATCGTGTGCATGACAACACTATGCTTGAATTAAGTGTCAAATATATGCAGTACATCACACACTACATACAGTTTAACACGTAGGCTTTCGCGACCAATATTCATAACAAAGGTTTTTTAGTTAGATCATGTATAAATGTTGTGTCGTAACCCTCCACCACCGGACACAGCCAATTAGTAAGGGATTTGTTACGTAAGCAAAACGCTAATTAGTTACTACCTCAGCCGACCGGTGTATTGGAGAGTAAATCCACAACATTTACCATTTGAGTGCGACGTTTCGCTATATACAACTACTTAATGAAAATGCTGCATGGTATTTTTCGTGACTGTATAACGACAGCAATAGAAAAAACATGAATATGCACAGCGCCATCCTGGCAAAAAAGTTTCATTGTCTAATTTCGCGTTCCGGAGCACCGCTCTGAAGGCTGCATTGTCACGTGATCACGGCGAAAGAGACACGCAAACTCCAAATATACAGCAGCAGGCATCAGGGTCGAACCCATGAGTTCCTGTATACCAGGCGAGGTAGTTAACATATCCTAGCCACCGTGATGATGACAGAGACATGCACACTTCAAATATACAGCAGCAGGCGCCAGGGTCTGGATCGAACCCACGACCTCCTGTATACCAGGCGAGATAGTTAACATCTCATAGCCAACGTGATGATGGAGAGAGACACTGCAAACTCCAAATATACAGCAGCAGCAGGCGTCAGGGTCTGGATCGAACCCACGACCTCCTGTATACCGGGCGAGATTGTTAACATCTCATAGCCACCGTGATGATGATGATGAGAGAGAGACACGCAGACTCCAAATATACAGCAGCAGGCGTCAGTCAGGGTCGGGATCGAACCCACGAGCTCCTGCATACCAGGCCAGGTAGTTAACATCTCCTTGCCACCGTGATGATGATGAGAGAGACACGCAGGCTCTAAATATACAGCAGCAGGCATACCAGGCGAGGCAGTTAACATCTTTGCCACGGTGGTATTACTGCACGCTAAATCGCACAAACCAAACCCCACATCGATCGAGGGGAACGTGCACAACACCTGCACGTGCCGTGGGGTGAGGGCTCGCGCATGAACATCGCTGGGAGGATGGGACACACGGGGTGAGGATCCTCGTCTACGCGGCCTCAAGGAGCGCGCTGTAGCGGGGTGGAGGGGAGAGAGATCGCCTGCAGGGGGGGAGAGACGCCTGCAGGGGGTCAGGGTCACGGTGGACGTGGCTGGGAAAGTCCCTCTCGGCGGTGTTTATTTATTTCTTTCACGCGAGTTCGCCTGAATTCACTTTCACTCGGAGCTCCGCGTCTCTTTCGAGAGAGAGGTGAGAGGAGGAAATTCCACGATGCCTCGTGGATGCCACTCCCCAGCAGGCCAGCAGGGGGCGGCAGTCCGCGCATTTGTTGCACTTCACACAGGTCGCCCCAGTAGGGGACGCTGTGCCTCCATCGCTCTCAGCCTTTTGGGTACGAATGATGAACTGCTTTCGCGCCGTACGTAAGTCAACCGGCGTCTAATCGGAGGTGCGGGGGAAGGACAGATAACCAAACGCAGCATCATGCAGTTTTAAAGAAATGTCTTTTCAATCTGGATGATTTAAAAGTGCATAGCTCCAGTGGCTTCCTAATATCAGAAGGAAGAGCTCTCCAGATGGTTGCAGAAGCGCATCTGAAAGCACACGATGCGGTGACCGTCTTTGTTTGATGGTTAGCCAAAAGCCGCCGCGAGGGTCATCTGAGTTTGCGCGATGGTTCATGCTCCTTGATGAGAGCAGGAAGGCATTGTGGTTCATTTGTGGCAAGCACTTTTATTGTCTTCGTTCAGGAACTGGAATCCAATGCAGCTCAATGAGCACCAGACGGACATGGTGAGATGTTGGGGTACCCGTTACGACAAGTGCCAAAGAATTTGATATGCCTTCAACGATATTGCTATGAGCCTGTTAGTGTTGTCGCATGCATAAATATCCATTTCACTGCAAATCCTGCTGTAAAAGAGGACATAAAGTCTCCTGGTGATATTAATAATTTACACAAAATAGCCGCGTTGTGTAGAGTATTTGTAACAATAATAGATCAGCATCCTTCCTATAGCTGTCTATATAAATTATTTTTTTAAATCTTTTAAATGTCCAAATCCATCAGCCCTAATACAGTAAAACCTTGGATTGCGAGCATAATTCGTTCCAAAACGTGTTTGTAATCCAAAGCACTCGTATATCAAAGCACGTGATGCTCGGCAGACAAAGCGTATACGTACTACTCGTATTGCAAGACCTCGCTCGTTTATCAAATTAATATTTATTTAAAAATTTTGCTCTTCTTGCGAAACACTCGCAGACCAAGTTACTCGCAATCCAAGGTTTTACTGTACCTGGAAGTGCATGATTCCAGAAGTGTTAATTTACACAAACAGTGCTTCTCTGAGGCACAATTAGGATGCATAATGTACAGTGTTATTGGCTGTGGCTCATATCCAGACTTTCTTAGCATTCTTAGAATTTAGTAATCATACTTGAGGCAGTTAGATCCAGACTCAGGCATATTTTATAATTAGTAGGGTTCAGTTTTAATACCTTAAACTCACAGAACCAGACTAAGGTATAGCTATGTTTGACTATATATGCACAACAGTAAATTACCACTGCCCATATACACTACTGCAATACCTCGACGCGAGGTTCAGCGAGGTTGGAGTCGCGTACGGGACCATCGTTCGGAAAGGGAGTGGTAAAGAGTGCAGACTGCGAGATAACGACTCATCCTGGGATTTTAGGAAAAGTGGCAACAGCTGATCAGTGATTCATGGTGATGTAGCGACCTCAGTCTCGGTGAAGGATCCTCGCCGGGGAGTCGGGTGTCACCTGCACTGGAAGGCGGGGCTTGCTGTCGTTTTATCACGCAGAATCTATTGTGCTGCTGCACGTGATTCACCACTCGTTTAGTCAGCCTCTCTACCCCGCACTGTGGGAGGTAATGGTGACTCAGTGAGGATTCTGGATCTGAGTCGTGCGTCCTAAGAGCACCGAGTGTGACCAACTCAGAGAACAGACAATTTACATATTCGTGCACACAAACATACACACAATACAACTACCCCCCATATATGTTCCAACAGAATGTTGGGGCAAATGCTGTTCGTGAACGACTGTAAGATTGGCTGAGGTGGAGAGGAAGGATATCTCCTGAGGGTAAATGGCCGAGGGGAACTGTGTCAAAAGGGGTGTATTTATTTAGTTAATGATTCTACAGTACACGGGACTGTCATACAGTTAGAGCACAAGAACCGCAAGAAAAATAAACAAGTAAATTAACACGGGATAAGTTCTTTGAGCCTCCTGCTCAGAAGTGGGGGTCCTGTTGCTGTGAATTCGGATAGGGCAGTGCTCCTGCGATGTGATTTTCTGTGCAAGAAACATACTGTACTCCTGTATAGTACTTCGCTGTTTAAACCGTGTGGTCTATTTCCTAAATTCGGCCCCTTATCAATTTGTGTAGTGTAAGATTATCACACTTAAAAATGGTCCAGTCATAAAAACTATTTAATAATAATAATCACAAAACGGGGGAACAACCACAAAGCGCGGCTCACTTCAACTCGAACCGTAGCTCTGGAGCGCCCCCCTTGTTTACCATGACATCAAAGGTAAGTTTGTCTACACGCGTAACATACCTGTAAACCCATACTGCTTACCCGGATTCTTGCACAGGGAAATTTAGTTTTTCAGGTCCATACGGTGTACAGCCGTTTCAATATGGGCAACATTTTTTGTGCCTATTTGTTTGTGTTTTGTCCCTTGGGATGGGACTTTGTAGGATGAACGTTGAGATTTATAAGGGGCACGGGGTTGCCAATAAGGTCTGAATTGGTCTGTAATAAAGTAGCCACTGATAAGTGGTTGACAGATATAACGTTACAACACAACACTTGTACTGTACTCTTTGCTTCTTTCAGTAAAATCACGTAGTTAGTTTCTAACTACTTAGTTTCTACCTACGTGAATTTACCGAAAGAACCAAAGAGTATGGATTCCTGCAGTCAGGAAACTTCAAATCAAGACTTGTATAGTACTTCAAACATTCAAACTGAAACATCTGAACCTCTGCTATGTACTGTACTTAATTGAAAAATGACAATTCTCAAACACCTGAACCCCCTTGAGATTTGGGGGGAGGTGCTGGGGGCTGTCTTCATGGTTACAGGGCGAGTGGCACTACTGGTTTGTGGTGGACGATTTAATTTTGTACTTGTTTGATAGATTTCACCAGTCGCCTCCACCTGTGGAGCTGTCCACTTTATTTTCTGTATTGTTTGTGTGAAAGTACAAAGCTCCCTTGAAGATCATCATCACGATCCATGGGCAGATAGCCCGTAGGTGTCAACTGCACATTTCGTCATTTGTTTCCCCATTCTTACGTCTTGTGCTAATCTCCTCAAGTAGTGCCAAATCTTTCCGGCACCAACCTCTTCATGATGTCATCGTCAAGTCATTCTCTGTTAAGTCTTCCTCTCTTTCCTGTTCCTTCCATTTTTCCGAACAACTGACATTACATTTTCCTGCTGTTGTTCATCCCACATAATGTCCAAATAGTGCCAGTTCCTTTCTCATCGCTGCCTGCAATCGGTCTTCTTCTGTGCAACCTTTGTTCTTGCTTCTACGTTGGTCAGTCTTTGCATCCAGCTTAGATGCAGTATCATTCTGTTGCAATACAGTTCGAGTGTCAATATCTTATCTTTGTTAGTCTTTTTCAATCTCCAAGTCTCCCAGGAATACAAAGCTGTGCTGAAAACGCATGTTCTTAAGATGTTCAGCCTGGTCTTGCAGCCGATTTACCTGCTTCTCAAAATGTTATTGAATCCTGCCATTCCTCCTTTTGCCTTTGTGATCCTCGCTCTTCTTTCGTCTTTCACGCAGTCGTTTTCCCATGTCAGTCGACTTCCCAAATATTCAAATTCATTTACATTCTCAATCTTGCCACTATCTATTATTACTTCTTGCTCAACGCACTCCATTCCGACACCATTGACTGTCTTTTCCACGTTAATCCTCAGTCCTGCAACGTTCAAAGTTCACCGAATTGATGTCCCGATCGCCTGCGCCGCCTTCGGAAGCGTTCACACGGAACCAACGCCTGCTGCTGCTGCCTGCTGCTGCTGCCTGCTGCTGCTGCCTGCTGCTGCTGCCTGCTGCTGCTGCTGCCTGCTGCTGCTGCTGCCTGCTGCTGCTGCCTGCTGCTGCTTGCTGCCTGCTGCTGCTGCCTGCTTCTTGCTGCCTGCTGCCTGCTGCTTGCTTCTTGATGACTGCTTGCTTCTTGCTGCCTGCTGCTGCCTGCTTCTTGCTGCCTGCTTGCTTCTTGATGACTGCTGCTTTGCTGACTTCTTGCTGCCTGCTTCTTGCTGCCTGCTGCTTGCTTCTTGCTGCTTGCTTCTTGTTGCCTGCTTCTTGCTGCTTGCTGCCTGCTTCTTGCTGCTTGCTTCTTGCTGCTTGCTGCTTGCTTCTTGCTGCTTGCTGCTTGCTTCTTGCTGCGTGCTGCTTGCTTCTTGCTGCCTGCTACGTGACCTGAAGCGACTGAGCAATGGTGGAAGTTGTGGGGAGGGGGGGAATCGATTCCTCCCATCGATTCCGAGCAAACTGTCGAATCCGCGACGGCAACAAAAATCGATTCCGGGGAATCAACGCCGGGGGGGGGCGGGGCTAAGCGATGGGGGGGGGGGAGTTGATGGTGGAGGGGCAACTCCTCGACTTACGAACGCGATCCGTTCCCACCCCAACGTTGGCCCCAGCTGCGGACTCAATCCGTGCGGTGCGGGAGGGGAGGGGTTGGGGTTGGATCCTCCTCCCTCGTGGGAAATTACAACACGGGGTAGGGAAGTCTCATCTCTCATCACTTTAGGGGCCGTCTATAAATGACGTCACGCGATTTTGGACGATTTTTGACCCCCCCCCCTAGTCACACGGCGTCACAAAAAGTCAGACCCCCTCCCCGCCCCAGCAAATATGACGTCACAAAGCTCTGCTCCCCCCCCCAAAAAAATTAAACATGCTTCAAATCGTGATTTAAAGCTTTCGTGACTGCAGGGATTCATATTCTTGGTTCTTTCGGTAAAGTCACGTAGAAGGGAAAGAATAAAATAATACAAATATAAAACATTGTTTATATTTTTATTATAAAACATATTATTGTTTAATATTTTTTATTATTTTATTGTTTCCCTTCTACGTGACTTTACCGAAAGAACCAAGAATATGCTTCAAATTATATTCTTGGTTCTTTCGGTAAAGTCACGTAGAAGGGAAACACCTGATGATGATTGCTTGTGTTGGCAATGCTGCCCTGGCAGGAACACAGCCTGGGGTCCGTAGCAATGTTCCCTGGGCAAGAAGACAGCTTGGGGTCTGTGGCAATGTTGCGTTGGCAGGAACACAGCTTGGAGTCCGTGGCCATGTTGCCTTAGCAGGAACACAGCTTGGGGTCCGTGGCAATGTTGCCTTGGCAGGAACATAGCTTGGGGTCCGTGGCAATGTTGCCTTGGCAGGAACATAGCTTGGGGTCCGTGGCAATGTTGCCTTGGCAGGAACACAGCTTGGGGTCCGTGGCAATGCCGCCTTGGCAGGAATACAGCTTGTGGTCCGTGGCAATGTTGCCTTGGCAAGAACACAGCTTGGGGTCCGTGGCCATGTTGCCTTGGCAGGAACATAGCTTGGGGTCCGTGGCAATGTTGCCTTGCCAGGAACACAGCTTGGGGTCCGTGGCAATGCCGCCTTGGCAGGAATACAGCTTGTGGTCCGTGGCAATGTTGCCTTGGCAAGAACACAGCTTGGGGTCCGTGGCCATGTTGCCTTGGCAGGAACACAGCTTGGGGTCAGTGGCAATGCCGCCTTGGCAGGAATACAGCTTGTGGTCCGTGGCAATGTTGCCTTGGCAGGAACATAGCTTGGGGTCCGTGGCCATGTTGCCTTGGCAGGAACAGCTTGGGGTCCGTGGCAATGCCGCCTTGGCAGGAACACAGCTTGTGGTCTGTCGCACTATTAACTAGGCCTCACTCAGGCTGCGCCATGGGCGCAATCAACCAGGCCTCACTCAGGCTGCGCCAGGTGCACGATTTCCTAGGCCTCACTCAGGCTGCGCCAGGTGCACTGTCTACCAGGCCTCACTCAGGCTGTGCCTTGTGCATTAACCAGGCCTCTCTCAGGCTGCGCCAGGTGCATGATCCGCCAGGCCTCACCCAGGCAGTGTCATGTGTACAACCAGGCCTCACTCAGGCCTTGCGATGTGCACGATTAACTAGGCCTCACTCAGGCTGCGCCACGTGCACGATTTACTCGGCCTCACTCAGGCTGTGTCATGTGCACGATCAGCTAGGCCTCACTCAGGCTGTGCCACGTGCACTATTAAATAGACCTCACTCAGGCTGCGCCAGGTGCACGATTAACTAGGCCTCACTCAGGCTGCGCCAGGTGCACGATTAACTAGGCCTCACTCAGGCTGCGCCAGGTGCACGATTAGCCAGGCCTCACTCAGGCTGCGCCAGGTGCACGATTTACTTGGCCTCACTCAGGCTGTGTCATGTGCAGTATTACCTAGGCCTCACTCAGGCTGCGCAAAGTGCATGATTAACTAGGCCTCACTCACGCTGCTCCAGGTGCACTATTAACTAGGCCTCACTCAGGCTGCACCAGGCGCACGATCTAGCTAGGCCTCACTCAGGCTGCGCCAGGTGCATGATTAGCTAGGCCTCACTCAGGCTGTGTCATGTGCACGACCAACCAGGCCCCACCCAGGCCGCACCAGGTGCACAATCAAACAGGTCTCACTCAGGCTGCGCCACATGCGGGACCAACCAGGCCTCACTCAGGCTGCGCCAGGTACACCCACGAGCGCACATCACCACACCACCACACACACACACGAGTGTACACCATCACACCATCACACGAGCGCACATCACACCATCACACACACACACACGAGTGTACACCATCACACCATCACACACACACACGAGTGCACATCACCGCACCATCACACACACACAGTGCACACCACCACACTATCACACACACACAGAGTGCACATCACCACTCCATCACACACACACAGAGTGCACATCACCACTCCATCACACACAGAGTGCACATCACCACACCATCACACACACATGAACGCAGAAGTCCCTCTCGTCACAGCCACTCTCACACGGCTCACCCTCACACGGCTCACTCACACGCACGGCTCACTCACACACACTCACACGCAGCTCACACACAGCTCATTCTCACTCACATTTTCACACACTCACGCACAGTTTACACTCACGCAAAACAACTCACAAAAACAACTCACACGCTGCTATACACGCCGCCGCCGGCATCATGCTTTATCCCTCGTTACTTTATCTCGCATAAATGTTCTCTATATTCTTGTTTCTTTCGATAAAGTCACGTAGATGTTGTGCCATAACAAGGCGCTGTAGGCAGCTGACCTGCCGCCACGCTCACGGGCCGACAGGGGGCAGCCGAGAGAGAGAGCGAGTTGGGTAGGGATTGACCGAAGGTCAAACCCCCGCCCCTCCGTGACCAGAGGTTGACACCCCAGACCCCCCAGGGGCTGGGGGCTGAGGGAGATGATGGCCCCCCTCCACTTCCTAAGACCTCTTAAGAATTAAGACCCTCTAAGATCTTCCAGAAGGTTCTGGAGGGGGGGTCATGAGGGGAGGGGTGACGCCGACCTGGAGATAAAAGGCCGGCCCTCGGGACGGTCGTTGCAGTACTCACCAACTCAAGCTCGAAGACATTTGAAGATCTGAAGACTGGACCAGCGACCCGGGGACCTTCAACCGTGGCTCTCGTAAGCCGGTTGAAGCGGAGCCGAGGTAGCTCGGACCCCCTGGGACCCTCCCCGAGGCTCTTGCTAAGCCGGGGTTGAAGCGGTCCAGGGCGAGTCCTGTACTTCTGGGTGGGTCGGTCGGTCCAGTCTTCTCCTAGCCGCCGTCGCAACGGACCGGCGTGTGCGTAGCCCAGAGTGGGTAGAGTACGCTAGAAGGGAGGCTGTCTCTTCCTTAGAATAGAGTGGAAGGGGTCGCACCTCTCCGTGTTAACAGAGTAGTGGTTAACAGAGTAGCTTTAACAGAGTGTTCAGAGTTATTCAATAAACTTGTTGCCTCCAGCAGACGTCTCCGTGTGGTTAGTTATAGGACGCAACATAGATAAAATAAAATAAATAAAATAAAATAAAATTAAAAATGTAAAATAAAAAAAATTGAAAATAATAAAAGCAAAAAACCCACGACGTTTCAATCGCAACACCAAGCGGTCTTCATCAGGCAGAGAGAAAAGAGGGGGCGAGCCTCCAAATGCAACTGCTTATGCTAAGGGCTTCCAAAGTTAGTGGACGGGGGACGAGAGCTGGGAGGAGGAGGGCTTCGCGGCACACACAGCATGGACGGGGCAGCCACTGAGCCAGTGGCAATGTAAGAGTCGACAATGCAGTAGCTGGGAGTAGGAGAGCTGAGCGGTGTAAGTCAGCCAGTGGCAATGTAGGAGTAGACAATGGGGGTAGGAAGGGGGTAGAGATAGGGGGAGAAAGAGGTGGGTAGCGATGGTGGCGGGGGGGGCATTGCACCTCGCTACAAACATCCACACTGCTGACGGTAGAGGTTGACACGAAAACACAAAACAAGTCATGGCCCAAAGTGGTTGATGACATCTTTCCAATGATTTCTGAGTTGAAATTGTGTCTGTGTCGGTATATATGGATGGCTTCGTGAACGATTTTTTGTTGATAGCGAGTGGGCTTGCAAGTACCATCGTCTTAGGGAAATCAACTTCACGTGAGCCAGCCGCATTAAAGTAATGATCAGCCATGGCAGAAGTATTGGTCCTGCCGTGTTTCAGATCTCCCTTGTGTTCATGAACACGGTCCGAGGCATGAAGTTTAGTTTCCCCAAGGTAACTGCTGCTGCAGATACAGCTTAGTTTGTCGAGGCCGGGATATTGCATATCAGGAATCTTGTCCTTCACAGATGGGATCAGATCACGAATTTTACGCACTGTGTTAAATTGGACCTGGATCTTGTGTTTGTTCAATATTTTGGAAATCTTTTTGGTGATGGTTTTGATTGGATCTTCACTTGAACTCTCATCACTTTATTTCGATTCAATTTAACTCGATTCACTTTATCTCTCGTCGCTTTATCTCTCATCATTTTATCTCTCATCGCTTTATCTCTCACCACCACTTGATTTGATCTTCAAATGGCTCCTTCCTCACGGTTGGGGTGATGGCTTTGCAGATTGTGTAGTCAGAATATCCATTCGCCTTGGGAGTTTTGTGTACGTGTTTGAGTTCACTCGTCAGGTGTTCATGGTCGGAGATACATTGAGCTCTATGGTGTAGCGTTTTCATGAGGAAATTCTGGTGGGATCGATGGTGGTGGGAATCATGTTTTAGGTAGCGTCGGTATGAGTTACTTTCCTGTAGACAGATTGGCTCAATGAGCCATCTGGTCTCTTTTTGATTATGACATCCAAGAAAGGTAGCATGCCTTTTTCTACCTCCATCGAGAATTTGATTGCTGGGTGTATGTAATTGATGTGTTTGAGGAATTGTTTCAGAGCCGGTCAGCCATGTGGCCAGATGACAAACGTGTCATCCATGTATCTCTTCCACAAGGACGGGCGTAGAGTGTATACCTGGATGCATTGATTATCTCTCACTGCTTTATCTCTATTCACTTTATCTCTCGTCGCTTTACCTCTCATCACTTTATCTCTCATCACTTTATCTCTCATTATTTTATCTCTCGTTACTTTATCTCTAGTCACGTTCTCTTTCACTGCTTTATCTCTCGTCACTTTATCTCTCATCGCTTTATCTCTCATCACTTTATCTCATAATTATATCTCTCATCACTTTATCTCTAGTCACTTTATCTCGATTCACTTTATCTCTCGTCACTTTATCTCTCATCACTATCACCCATCGCTCTATCTCGATTCACTTTATCTCTCGTCACTTTATCTCTCGTCACTTTATCTCTCATCGCTTCATCTCCCATCAATTTACCTCTCATCACTTCATATAACTCCTGAGCAGGCCCACGCAGAAAAATGCCGACTTCAATGGAACGGATGAGCAACAGGCAGTCTTCGATGACCTCCGAGCCGTGCTTATCCAAGAAGCAGTGTTTCAGCTATACCGTATCAACGACACCTCACCACAAGATGTACTCACAGCACTGAAATCATTAATCAACGAAGACGGAATATCTGCTCGCATCATCAGTGACCGACGTTCCTGCTTCACGTCAAGGGAAGATGATTGTGATTGGGATGGCAATATTAAAATAATTGAACGCAATCTAAACTGTGCTGTCAACCGGACGACAGAGAAGAGCACCTTCCAACTTCCATGACTACCATATTTTCCCGCGTATATCCCGCGGGGTATACCACTTTTTACAAACAAAACAAAACCCTGCAGGGTATATGGAGGTGCGGGCTATCCCAAATATATTTTACACGTGTGACATGTCATAACTCGTTTAATTTCTTCATGGTAGGACTATCCACTATGCAACACTTAAGTGATTATAATAAACTACGGTATAGCGACTTATAGTTACTTGAAACACGCATGAAACAACAGTATGTATACTGCAAAAATCACACTCAAGAACACTCTGAAACGACAATGTTTGAAGTGGGCGCGCTTTGTTTAATACTTTCAGTGGCTGTAGGGCGATGCGAAAGTTTCAGCTGAGGCTATGGATTGCACAATGGGAAGGGCCTTAACAAGCATCTACCATCTTCTTTGGTTCTTTCGGTAAAGTCACGTAGAATGAGAATAAAATAATAAATTGATAAAATAAAATAACACAATAATATTCTCACGACGTTTCGGCCACAACACCATCGGCCTTCATCAGGTGAAGGGACGAGACTGTCTGGAGGACAGCGCTGGAGTGAAAAAGCCACGCTCAGATCGCATCTACCAGACGCGGAATCATAATTGCTGAGTCCCTTGGGCCGCTGCCATTGGCTGAGCACTATACAGTCGCGACCATGAGCTTTGTTTCAAACTTCCAATGGCTTTGTTGCCAGGAGGCAATGGCGTTAGTGCCGCTATTGTCTGCGCAGTGCGCAATCTACCAGTGCTAAAACTGTACAGGGGTAACTACTGGTCCAGTAGCTGTAATATGATGAGGTCGAATGCTGGTAAGCCTAACAGTACGCTTACTTACTTATCTACCAGTTATGTGTTATTTATTGGATACGCGGTGTGTACCGTATCGTCAGCTTTGATGTAGTTTCTCTGTTCACCAAGGTTCCTGTACCTGACACCTTAGCAATAATTGAAGATTTAGTCCAACATGGACTGAATCCTGATGTACCTACTCTGGTTAGGCACTGCCTTACCAACACTTACTTCACCTGGAATGATACTTTCTACAAACAAAATGAAGGTACCCCCATGGGTCCCCCCTTATCACCTGTGATAGCGAATGTTTTAATAGAGAAATTTGAAACAGATGCCATCTAGACATCCACCCTATGTCCTTCCTTGTGGAAGAGATATGTAGATGAGACTTTGTCATTTGGCCACATGGCCTGCCAGCTTTGAACCAATTTCTAAACCACATAAATTCCATACACCCATCCATCAAATTCACCATGGAAGTGGAGAAGGATGGTAAGCTACTATTCCTGGATGTTTTGTTTGAGAAGAGACCTGACGGCTCGTTGGAACACTGTCTACAGGAAATCCACTCACACAGATTCCTATCTGAAACCTGATTCCCACCACCATCCGGCACAGAAGAATTCCCTCATCAAAACGCTACACCACAGGGCCCACTGCATTTCCGACCAACACCACCTAGCCAGTGAACTGGAATACGTACACCAAGCCCTAAAGATGAATGGGTACTCGGACCGCATTATTCGCAAAGCTGTTTCTCCAACCATGGAGAAATAACCCCCTGAGAAGCCAATCAAAACCATCATGTTAGCATACATAGCAGGTGTTACCAAAAATATTCCCAAAATCTTAAACAAACACAAGATTCAGGTCCGATTCAATAGAGTACACAAAATCCGTGATCTAATCCCATCTGTTAAGGATGTCATTCCTGACATGCAATATCCTGGAGTTTACAAACTGAGTTGTACCTGCGGCAGCAGTTACATAGGGGAAACGAAACGACATGTCTCGGACCGTGTCCGCGAACACAAGGCAGATCTGACAAACGGCAGAAGCAATACCTCTGCCGTAGATGACCATTGTTATATCGCTGTGGGCTCGTGTGATATTGTTTTTTTCCGAGACCAAGGTGCTCTGCAAACCTTTGGGCTACTATCAAAGGTTTGTTCATGAAGACATCCAGATATATAAACATAGACATAACTTCAATCGAGAAGATGGATACAAATTGAGCAATCATTGCAAGGATGTTATTAAGCAGGTAAAACCTTAACTGCTTTATGGTTGTTCTCTTTCATATCAGCTCTGAAAGCGATCGAAGAGTTCCTCAACGGCTTTGGAACAGGCAGAAGGGATGCTGCGGGTCTCAGCACCAGCGTCCCCATGTAAATGAAACTGAGCTGTACAGTTTATCATCGATTATCCGGCTTCCAACATTTATCCAGCAGTCCAAGGCTAATCGGTAAAAAACTGCTCCAAATGACTGTAACCCAGTCGGGCGGTCGGCATCGTGTGCGTGACAACACTATGCTTGAATTAAGTGTCAAATATATGCAGTACATCATACACTACATACAGTTTAACACGTAGGCTTTCGCGACCAATATTCATAACAAAGGTTTTTTAGTTACATCACGTATAAATGTTGTGTCGTAACCCTCCACCACCGGACACAACCAATTAGTAAGGGATTTGTTACGTAAGCAAAACGCTAATTAGTTACTACCTCAGCCGACCGGTGTATTGGAGAGTAAATCCACAACATTTACCATTTGAGTGCGACGTTTCGCTATATACAACTACTTAATGAAAATGCTGCATGGTATTTTTCGTGACTGTATAACGACAGCAATAGAAAAAACATGAATATGCACAGCGCCATCCTGGCAAAAAAGTTTCATTGTCTAATTTCGCGTTCCGGAGCACCGCTCTGAAGGCTGCATTGTCACGTGATCACGGCGAAAGAGACACGCAAACTCCAAATATACAGCAGCAGGCATTAGGGTCGAACCCATGAGTTCCTGTATACCAGGCGAGGTAGTTAACATATCCTAGCCACCGTGATGATGACAGAGACATGCACACTTCAAATATACAGCAGCAGGCGCCAGGGTCTGGATCGAACCCACGACCTCCTGTATACCAGGCGAGATAGTTAACATCTCATAGCCAACGTGATGATGGAGAGAGACACTGCAAACTCCAAATATACAGCAGCAGCAGGCGTCAGGGTCTGGATCGAACCCACGACCTCCTGTATACCGGGCGAGATTGTTAACATCTCATAGCCACCGTGATGATGATGATGAGAGAGAGACACGCAGACTCCAAATATACAGCAGCAGGCGTCAGTCAGGGTCGGGATCGAACCCACGAGCTCCTGCATACCAGGCCAGGTAGTTAACATCTCCTTGCCACCGTGATGATGATGAGAGAGACACGCAGGCTCTAAATATACAGCAGCAGGCATACCAGGCGAGGCAGTTAACATCTTTGCCACGGTGGTATTACTGCACGCTAAATCGCACAAACCAAACCCCACATCGATCGAGGGGAACGTGCACAACACCTGCACGTGCCGTGGGGTGAGGGCTCGCGCATGAACATCGCTGGGAGGATGGGACACACGGGGTGAGGATCCTCGTCTACGCGGCCTCAAGGAGCGCGCTGTAGCGGGGTGGAGGGGAGAGAGATCGCCTGCAGGGGGGGAGAGACGCCTGCAGGGGGTCAGGGTCACGGTGGACGTGGCTGGAAAAGTCCCTCTCGGCGGTGTTTATTTCTTTCTTTCACGCGAGTTCGCCTGAATTCACTTTCACTCGGAGCTCCGCGTCTCTTTCGAGAGAGAGGTGAGAGGAGGAAATTCCACGATGCCTCGTGGATGCCACTCCCCAGCAGGCCAGCAGGGGGCGGCAGTCCGCGCATTTGTTGTACTTCACACAGGTCGCCCCAGTAGGGGACGCTGTGCCTCCATCGCTCTCAGCCTTTTGGGTACGAATGTTGAACTGCTTTCGCGCCGTACGTAAGTCAACCGGCGTATAATCGGAGGTGCGGGGGAAGGACAGATAACCAAACGCAGCATCATGCAGTTTTAAAGAAATGTCTTTTCAATCTGGATGATTTAAAAGTGCATAGCTCCAGTGGCTTCCTAATATCAGAAGGAAGAGCTCTCCAGATGGCTGCAGAAGCGCATCTGAAAGCACACGATGCGGTGACCGTCTTTGTTTGATGGTTAGCCAAAATCCGCCGCGAGGGTGATCTGAGTTTGCGCGATGGTTCATGCTCCTTGATGAGAGCAGCAAGGCATTGTGGTTAATTTGTGGCAAGCACTTTTATTGTCTTCGTTCAGGAACTGGAATCCAATGCAGCTCAATGAGCACCAGACGGACATGGTGAGATGTTGGGGTACCCATTACGACACGTGCCAAAGAATTTGATATGCCTTCAACGATATTGCTATGAGCCTGTTAGGGTTGTCGCATGCATAAATATCCATTTCACTGCAAATCCTGCTGTAAAAGAGAACATAAAGTCTCCTGGTGATATTAATAATTTACACAAAATAGCCGCGTTGTGTAGAGTATTTGTAACAATAATAGATCAGCATCCTTCCTATAGCTGTCTATATATATTATTTTTTAAAATCTTTTAAATGTCCAAATCCATCAGCCCTAATACAGTAAAACCTTGGATTGCAAGCATAATTCGTTCCAAAAACGTGTTTGTAATCCAAAGCACTCGTATATCAAGGCACGTGATGCTCGGCAGACAAAGCGTATACGTACTACTCGTATTGCAAGACCTCGCTCGTTTATCAAATTAATATTTATTTAAAAATTTTGCTCGTCTTGTAAAACACTCGCAGACCAAGTTACTCGCAATCCAAGGTTTTACTGTACCTGGAAGTGCATGATTCCAGAAGTGTTGATTTACACAACAGTGCTTCTCTGAGGCACAATTAGGATGCATAATGTACAGTGTTATTGGCTGTGGCTCATATCCAGACTTTCTTAGCATTCTTAGAATTTAGTAATCATACTTGAGGCAGTTAGATCCAGACTCAGGCATCTTTTATAATTAGTAGGGTTCAGTTTTAATACCTTAAACTCACAGAACCAGACTAAGGTATAGCTATGTTTGACTATATATGCACAACAGTAAATTACCACTGCCCATATACACTACTGCAATACCTCGACGCGAGGTTCAGCGAGGTTGGAGTCGCGTACGGGACCATCGTTCGGAAAGGGAGTGGTAAAGAGTGCAGACTGCGAGATAACGACTCATCCTGGGATTTTAGGAAAAGTGGCAACAGCTGATCAGTGATTCATGGTGATGTAGCAATCTCAGTCTCGGTGAAGGATCTTCCCCGGGGAGTCGGGTGTCACCTGCACTGGAAGGCGGGGCTTGCTGTCGTTTTATCACGCAGAATCTATTGTGCTGCTGCACGTGATTCACCACTCGTTTAGTCAGCCTCTCTACCCCGCACTGTGGGAAGTAATGGTGACTCAGTGAGGATTCTGGATCTGAGTCGTGCGTCCTAAGAGCACCGAGTGTGACCAACTCAGAGAACAGACAATTTACATATTCGTGCACACAAACATACACACACAATACAACTACCCCCCATATATGTTCCAACAGAATGTTGGGGCAAATGCTGTTCGTGAACGACTGTAAGATTGGCTGAGGTGGAGGAAGGATATCTCCTGAGGGTAAATGGCCGAGGGGAACTGTGTCAAAAGGGGTGTATTTATTTAACTAATGATTCTACAGTACACGGGACTGTCATACAGTTAGAGCACAAGAACCGCAAGAAAAATAAACAAGTAAATTAACACGGGATAGTTCTTTGAGCCTCCTGCTCATAAGTGGGGGTCCTGTTGCTGTGAATTCGGATAGGGCAGTGCTCCTGCGATGTGATTTTCTGTGCAAGAAACATACTGTACTCCTGTATAGTACTTCGCTGTTGAAACCGTGTAGTCTATTTCCTAAATTCAGCCCCTTATCAATTTGTGTAGTGTAAGATTATCACACTTAAAAATGGTCCAGTCATAAAAACGATTTAATAATAATGATCACAAAATGGGGAACACCCACAAAGCGCGGCTCACTTCAACTCGAACCGTAGCTCTGGAGCGCCCCCCTTGTTTACCATGACATCAAAGGTAAGTTTGTCTACACGCGTAACATACCTGCAAACCCATACGGTTTACCCGGATTCTTGCACAGGGAAATTTAGTTTTCAGGTCCATACGGTGTACAGCCGTTTCAATGTGGGCAACATTTTTTGTGTCTATTTGTTTGTGTTTTGTCCCTTGGGATGGGACTTTGTAGGATGAACGTTGAGATTTATAAGGGAGCACGGGGTTGTCAACAAGGTCTGAATTGGTCCGTAATAAAGTAGCCACTGATAAGTGGTTGACAGATATACCGTTACAACACAACACTTGTACTGTACTCTTTGCTTCTTTCAGTAAAATC
This sequence comes from Petromyzon marinus, assembly GCF_048934315.1. Lineage (NCBI taxonomy): Eukaryota > Metazoa > Chordata > Hyperoartia > Petromyzontiformes > Petromyzontidae > Petromyzon > Petromyzon marinus. The sequence continues at coordinate 8,754,825 of NC_133734.1, forward strand.
ACGTAGTTAGTTTCTAACTACTTAGTTTCTTCCTACGTGACTTTACCGAAAGAACCAAAGAGTATGGATTCCTGCAGTCAGGAAAGCTTCAAATCAAGACTTGTACAGTACTTCAAACATTCAAACTGAAACACTTGAACCTCTGCTATGTACTGTACTTAATTGAAAAATGACAATTCTCAAACACCTGAACCCCCTTGAGATTTGGGGGGAGGTGCTGGGGGCTGTCTTCATGGTGACAGGGCGAGTGGCACTACCGGTTTGTGGTGGACGATTTAATTTTGTACTTGTTTGATAGATTTCGCCAGTCGCCTCCACCTGTGGAGCTGTCCACTTTATTTTCTGTATTGTTTGTGTGAAAGTACAAAGCTCCCTTGAAGATCATCATCATCACGATCCATGGGCAGATAGCCCGTAGGTGTCAACTGCACATTTCGTCATTTGCTTCCCCATTCTTACGTCTTGTGCTAATCTCCTCAAGTAGTGCCAAATCTTTCCGGCACCAATCTCTTCATGATGTCATCGTCAAGTCATTCTCTGTTAAGTCTTCCTCTCTTTCCTGTTCCTTCCATTTTTCCGAACAACTGACATTACATTTTCCTGCTGTTGTTCATCCCACATAATGTCCAAATAGTGCCAGTTTCTTTCTCATCGCTGCCTGCAATCGGTCTTCTTCTGTGCAACCTTTGTTCTTGCTTCTACGTTGGTCAGTCTTTGCGTCCAGCTTAGATGCAGTATCATTCTGTTGCAATACAGTTCGAGTGTCAATATCTTATCTTTGTTAGTCTTTTTCAATCTCCAAGTCTCGCAGGAATACAAAGCTGTGCTGAAAACGCATGTTCTTAAGATGTTCAGCCTGGTCTTGCAGCCGATTTACCTGCTTCTCAAAATGTTATTGAATCCTGCCATTCCTCCTTTTGCCTTTGTGATCCTCGCTCTTCTTTTGTCTTTCAGGCAGTCGTTTTCCCATGTCAGTCGACTTCCCAAATATTCAAATTCATTTACATTCTCAATCTTGCCACTATCTATTATTACTTCTTGCTCAACGCCCTCCATTCCGACACCATTGACTGTCTTTTCCACGTTAATCCTCAGTCCTGCATCCTTTCCTGACTTATTCCACGTAAGAAGACTTCCCTGCAGTACTATTACGCAGCTTTCTTCCATCGGATCTATGTCGTCCGCGAATCTCAGGTTATTTATTCTTTCACCTCTTATATATTTCCCTCCTCTCTCCCTTTTGTGACCCCTAAGTAACCTCAGTCGTATAAAGCACCAATGTGATGAAGAAAAGAGACCAGAGATAAACAAAAAAGTATGTTGGATATGTACATTCTGTTAAGTCACTTATTTGAATCTACATAATTCAGTCAAGAACAGCATACAGTACAAGCTGTCTCCCCAGCCATGGGGAAACAACCATCTGAGGATCCAACCAATACCTTTACTTTGACATACATAGTAGGGGTTACCAAAAAGATTTCCAAAATCTTAAACAAACACAAGATCCAGGTTCGTTTCAACACAGTACACAAAATCCGTGATTTGATCCCATCTGTAAAGGATGTGATTCCTGATATGCAATACCCGGGTATCTACAAACTGAGTTGTGGCTGCGGCAGCAGTTACATTGAGGAAACGAAACAACGTCTCGGACCACGTTCATGAACACAATTCAGATCTGAAACACGGTAGGACCAATACCTTTGCTGTTGCTGATCATTGTTTTAACAAAGTGGGCTCACACGCAATTGACTTTTCCAAGACGAAGGTACTCTGCAAACCCACCGGCTATTATCAGAGATTTGTTCATGAAGTCATCCAGATATATAAACACAGACACAACTTGAACCGAGAAGATGGGTACAAACTGAGCAATCATTGGAAGGACGTTATTAACCAGGTAAAGCCTTAACTGACAGTGATGTTTACATCCTACCTGCCTATGTCAGCTGTTATTTCCGACTCTCTGTGTCTTTCTCTCTCTGTGCATCTTTTTCCGATCTCTACTCCAGTGACCCGGGTGCTGCCGTGGGGTCCACTTTCTGCCCCGCCTCCTTCCCTCCCCTTCTCTCTCCTTCCATGCAGCCGATCTCTCCAGTGCTGCTGCCGTGGTCCACTTTACTCCAGTGACCCAGGGCTGCCGCGGGGTCCACTTTCTGCCACGCCTCCTCCCCCCCTCTTCTCTCTCCCCCCCTACTGCCGAGGCCTACTATATAACCTCGTGCCACGGCAGATCTCTCGCCTACTTCAGCAGTTTTTTCTTGCTGTCGTTGTCCCACCTGATGACGATTGTTTGTGTTGTGATCGAAACGTCGTGCAAAGTATAGTATAGTACACAGTTTGAATATGTTGGGTACATAATGAGTCATGTATATGATTTCGATTGTTCAGCTGATGTATATATTAACCTATTTCGATGACGTATGCGTATGTCATCGGTTTTTCGTGAGATTCCATTCTGATGACATTACGTGCACAAAGCACATCTCTCATGATCGTCGAGGAACCAGAGGCAAGCGGGAAAGCATCAGTCAGGTGGTGATTAGCTGGCTTCACCAACGATTACCAAATCTATAAATATGTGTCAATAAACCTGCTACCACCCGACACAGCCAATTAGTAAGGTTTTTCACATAAATAGAACATGCTAATTCGTTAATAGTACAGCACACCGGTGTGATGAAAAGCCAAGCCACAACATTTATAATCTGAGTACGACGTTTCACCACTAATTACAACTAGCGTCATCATTTATATATTTACGGGTTCTAACCCCCCCCCCCCCCAAATGTGTTATTGAGGATATTGGTCGTGAAAGCCAACGTGTTAAACTTATTACCAAATGTCTGCACTCCTCTATGTATGTTAAGATGTCTTTAGTCAATGAATGTTTGTATGTGTGCATGTGGGAAGAATTTGGTCGACCCGCATAAAGCCTGCGCTTGAAACGGCGCTACACTCCATGCCATACAGAAGGGACAGACGATTTTAGTCCACACTTTGCAATACGGAGTTCTCCTGGCAGAGCCAGCTTGGGGCACGGCATCTGCTCGGCTCCTTCGGGAAGTGGGCTTCACAACATTCGAGGGGTCCCACCAACCCTCAGCTCCACAGTGCGGGATTACAGGCCACGTGCATAGCCACCACTGATATCAAGATGTCAAACTGCTACCGCCCAGCCACAGAGAAACGAGGAAACTCACCCAAATGTGGGCCCAAACATCCCAGCACAGTAAAGTGATGTTCAGATTTAATGTTTTTATTCATCACCACACACACATGGACCCTTGACCCACAATAAAATAGTATTCCAATTCACAGGTAACCCAGAACACAATCAAGTAATTTGTGTTAAAGTCAATTTGTTTAACCAGGTGAGAACTCAAGAGACCAGGATGAGTCTCGGCTGCAAGAGTGATTGCTGCTGCTTTTGCTGCTTCTACTGCTGATGGTGAACATTCTGTTGCTGCTGAAAATGCTACTATTATTATTGATGCTGTTGGTACTACTCCTGATGCTGACGATGATGATGCTAATGATGGAGCTACCACTGCTGATGCTGTTGGTCCTGCTGCTACTACTGATTCTGCTGCAGATGACACTTCTGCTGATGCTGATCGAGTTGAGTTGAATTTGAGTTTAACGAGGTGAGAACTCAGGAGATCAGGATGAGTTTCGTTGACAAGAGTGACCTGGGTCACAAAATTGAAAAAAATCAAAACAAGTCAAACCCATGCCAGCAATGAAGCAAATAGAAATCTCACCCAGAGTCCCGAGCACAATGCGATTAGCGTTCACACAAGTACACAACTGGTACGATATAATCAATGCGTCTCAAATCATCTACGCGTTGCTAAACAGCATCAGACTCGAGATTGGGTTCACACCGGATTGGTGTCTCACGTTAAGGAGGGGTGCCGCGGTGGCTAGGAGATGTTAAGTCCCTCGCCTGGTATGCAGGAGGTCGTGGGTTAGATTACTACCGTGACAGCTGCTGTATATTTGGAGTTCGCGTTGTCATTATCCCTGTAATAACACACAGTGTCTGTGTTATTAATGCGTGTTGAGACAATATTAGTCGTGTTGTAGTGTAAGGTAGATCTTCACTCGAGATATATATCATGCGCTTAATTACTTTAACCCACTTCAAAGTCAAAGGACAGTTCCCATTTTTGTCAGCAGAGGGAGGCGTTATCCCATGAATTGAAGGACTGCAGGTCCAAGTCTCAGTCTGAGAGCAGAGAATTAAAATATTAATAAAAATAAACTTTTATTATGAATAATATTGGTGGTGAAATATCTCCTCCTTCTACTACTAGGTGTGGCTTCTCTCTTTCTCTATGCCCTGTAAAATAAAACTGCTTTGGGTGGGGGAAGAGTCACCTGACCCCTGGTTCTAACAAAAGTTTTTAGCCCAGCTCAAACGCCACAAGCAGGTCTCCCCCAAGTGATGCCATCCCATTTCCACCGCTGGTTTATCGCCCAACGAGCGAGTAGCCATGAGGGAACAGCGCGCGTCACCCCGCAGCGTCACGTGACACGTGTTCCCATCACGCCCGCGGTGGAACTCCGCTCTCTCTGCGTTGAGCACCACGCGGCGTGCGGTGCAGTGCGAGGGACGATGGCGTCAGAGAGAACCTTGGCTCCCCCCTGCCCTCCCCCACCAGTGCGCTAACCACTGCACCACCGCTCCACTCCACACTACGTACATGCCCCTCTATACACTAAAGACAAAGATCCCCCGTGTAGCCTTAACAGACTGTTGGGGCAAGTGCTGTTAGTAGCGAGTAGCAACTATGAAGGCTGGCACTGTGGCACACGAGGGGGTGGGTGGCCAGCACCATGCCCAGCCACACACACAAAGACAACGACAGACAGACACAAAGACAGAAACACAACAACAAAGACACAAACACAGACAAGGGCATACACAGAACAACCCACTCACCAAAAGACACAGATCGCCCGTATAGCCTTAAAAAACTTTTGGGTCAGGTGCTGTTAGTGAGTAGCACCTATGTAGGCCAGCCTGGGAGAGACCCGCCTTTGTATCCCCAGGGGCGATATTTACTCATCGCACCAGGTACTCATTTGAGGCTGAGTCGACCTAGGGGAGACCCAAGACCGATTCAGATAATCGCTATCAATGGTGTTGGTAAACCGGTCATGGGCTTCTCCTAGGTCGACTCAGCCTCAAATGAGTACCTGGTGCGATGTGTAAACATCGCCACTAGGGAGACAAAGGCCGTCGGGCTTGTTGTTGGCCACCCACCACCTCGAGTGCTGTGCCGGCCTTCATAGGTCCTCCCTGACAGCACTTGCCTCCAACAGCCTGTTAAGGCTGCACGGGGGATCTGTGTCTTTGTGTGCGTGAGTCTGTGCGTTGTGCCCGTTTCTCTGCGCTGCTCACACTCCGTGCTCTCAGGACGCACGACTCAGATCCAGAATCCTCAATGAGTCACCAACAACACCCCACACCCACAGTGCGGGGTAGAGCGGCTGACTAAACGCGTGGTGAATGCAGTGCAGCAGCTCCATGGAGTCGGCGCGGTAAAACGACAGCAGCCCCGCCTCCCAGTGCAGGTGACACCCGACTCTCTGGGGAGGATCCCTCACCGGCACTGAGGTCTTTACACCACCATGATACACGTAGCAGCTGTTGTTATCTTTATATAAAACCCAGGATGAGTCGTTCCTTCCCAGGCTGCACTCTGTACCACTCCCTTTCCGTGCGATCATCCCGTACGTGACTCCAACCTCACAGCCCCCCGCCGTACCCCCCACGTCCACCTCCCAGTAGTGCTGACCCGACGAGAAGCTCTCTGAGCACAGGGCTTGTGGCCAGTAATCAAAGCGGTGTGGGTGATCAGGGCGACCCTGGGGGACAGCAGTCAGCGTCACCTTCCTGAGGTCCGAGGAAATCTGGAGGTCGTCCTGGGCAGAGTTTGGGTCCACAGTCGGTGAGCGTCCATCTGCAGTAACGATAATCACAGTAGCTGTGTAACAACAGCACCACTAACACGCACGTACATTACAATAGAGCAATTCATAATGAGCAACATTATACAACGTTGTAATGCATAGCTAGCGGTGTGATGACATGTGTAGTGGGTTCCAGGACTGAAATGCGTAGCTTTATTGGCTTCGCATCGTACTATCGTCGGTTCGTCCGCGATTTTGCGACAATTGCGAAACCACTGCACGCACTCTCCGCCAAAGGTCAAAAGTTTCGCTGGGGGATAGAGGAGGAAGCCGCTTTTGTGGCACTTCGCACGGCCTTGGTGGATGCGCCGCCCCTGGGGTATCCGGACTTCTCCAAACCGTTCCTCCTCAACACCGATGCCAGTGACACGGGCATTGGGGCTGTCCTGGCTCAGGTCGTCGACGGGGTTGAGAGGGTTATTGCCTATGGCAGCCGTGTTTTGTCTCCCACTGAACAGCGGTACTGTGTGACCCGGAGGGAGCTGCTGGCCACAGTGTTTTTCTTCCAGCTGTACAGGCCCTATTTGTATGGTAGGCGGTTTACCATCCGGACCCACCATGTGGCCCTGCAATATTCCCTGCGGATTGACCAGCCCTCGGGTCAGCTGTCCCGCTGGCTCGAGGTGCTCCAGGAGTACCCCTTCGATGTCATTCACAGGAAGGGGACTCAGCATGGTAATGCGGATGGCCTTTCCAGGCTGCCTACGGACGGTGGGTGCGCTTGTGCCCCGGGTTCTAGCCACTGCAAGGCCCCAGTGGACTCAGCGGCCCAGTTGGTTGCATTGGCCGAAGCAGCACCCCCTCCGGTTGTGGCATTGGCTGTTGATTTTGGCCTGGGACTCCCCCGGGAGGTACGGTCCAAGTTGCAGATAGAGGATTCCTCTCTGCTGAGGCTATGACGCCGTGTTGGGTCAAAGGCCTGGAGCTCGGCTCCGTCAGCTGCACTGGTGATGACCATGCATGATGGCCTCCTCATGCCTTGGGATGCCCAGTTGGAGCGTTATTGTGTGGTTGTGTCCATTGGCTTTCGAGGTAGATTCGCCTTGAGCCATTCACAAGAAACGTATGCATCTCGGTTACCATAAGACCTTGCTGACCTTTAAACGGGACTACTATTGGCTGGGTATGGAGGATGATGTGGCTCTAATTTTGAAGGGTTGCCATGACTGTGCGCGGAGGAAGGCCCCAGTTGGTCAGGATCGGGCCCCGCTGCAATACATCCGGGTTTCTCGTGTAAATGCGCTCGTGGCGCTCAACATTCAGGGGCCATTCCCTGCATCCCAACGGGGCCACAGGTACCTCTTGGTGGGAGTGGAGTTCCTCATACGTTGGCCTATGGCGTGGCCTCTGATGGACCAATCGGCCTTGTCCATCACTTAGGAGTTCGTACAGGGGTATGTTCTTGACAAGGGTGCGCCGGAACAGCTCTTGACTGATCAGGGGCAGAATTTTTCTTCCCGGTTGCTCAAGGAGGTCTGTGATCACCTCGCCCTACCACCCCTAGTCCAACGGAATGTTAGAGCGCTTGAATCGTAGCCTCACATCTATGCTGTGCCACCACGTGAGCGCATCCCAATCGGACTGGGACCTGTTCATTCCGGGGGTTCTGGCCATGTATAGGTTGGCCCCTCATGCCTCGACAAGGTTCTCCCCTTTTTATCTAATGTACGGAAGGTAACCCGAGCCCCCAATGCACGTCCAGCTGGACCTGGGGACTTCAAAGAAGGGCTCTCCGGTGCCGGCCCCAATGAGGGTCGCGCTCGACCGGTTGCGCGAGGCCCGGCAGGTGGCCTTGGATAATTCGACCAGTCGGCAGGCGGCTACCGAGCGCTTGCCCAAACACCAGGTTGTCGGCCTTCCATGGGAAAGGGGCCAGAAGGCGTGGCTGCACTGTCCCCAAGTTGGCACGTTCCCTAAATTGCATCATCCTTGGCAGGGCCCTGTCGAGGCCGTGGAGGTTCCGCAGACCGCACTGTATCTGTATTCGGTTGGGTCGCCGCCACTGGATTGTGCACCCGTCTCGACTCAAGCGGGTGGTGCCGCCTGGTCTCTCTGACTCATCTCCACTTCTGGAGCGGCCGGTGATTGATCCGTCCGACAAGCCGGGCCGTATGGGTCATGATGGTGCGAGCGATGCCCTGCCCTTGTGTGTGCCCGCAGAGCCCCCGCCAGTGACGCCGACGGCGACGGGCCATCCGGTTGGATGTACCGGCGGCAGGTCTGTCTCCCAACGGTACACCGTCGGTTCCGACGGTCGACGCCGCATAGGGCAGCGGCCTGCCTTTCGGTGCACCGGTGGATCTCCCGCCAGTTGTGCCACTGGCGGCGCCTCACCCTACAAATGTGCCGGCGGACTTGGCATCGGCCTGTAACACCGCCGAATCTGACGGCTGACGCCGCGCGGGGGAGTGGGCCGACGTCACGCACGCGCTCAAGGGGCGTGCGGATTCGGTGACGCCAGTGCGGCCCGTCTTCATCGGCCTCCAGCCTTTGTCGCCACTTTTGCGTCGTCCCGGGTGGTGTCTTTCTCTAATCTTTACCTGGTACCGTGCTACCTGAGACATGTCATGTGCGTTTGTTGTTGTTGCTATCTTTCTGTCCGGGTGGCCGGACTCCGCTCTCATAATGGTTGCAGCCGGGTCGGCTGATTTTTTTTGACGGGGGGGGGGGGGGTGATGTAGAGGAGTAGTTGATGACAACCTGTCACGCTCACCTCTGATGTGATGACGTCATGTCCCCCGGGGATACTTAAGCTGGAACCCGTGACGTGAGCGGGGTTGTCGTGGGAGCCCAGGAACGTGAGAGGGTGGAAGTCGGGACCCCGGGTAGGGTAACCTAGCATGAGGCTAAGGGTGGCTGGTTACCCGGCCAGCCGATGTTGGTTTAGCCCTCGGCCGGTGCAGTGGAAAGAGCCCAAGTAGTCCGGGTGCTAGGATTCCCAGCACCCTACCCCTGGGGAGGTGTATGATAGCCCTGTTTAATATCTGGAGTAAGCCCCTAATAAACCATAGGCGTAAGCCCCTAAGAAGACCTGCCTCCGTGTCGTCTTTTGCACCTTAACATATGTATGTGTGTGAGTGTGTGTGTATATCTGTGTGTGTGTGTCTATGGTGGAGAGCGATAGTGTAGCGGTTAGCGCGCTGCGCTATGAACCCGGCGACACGGGTTCGATTCCCGCTCATGGCAAACACCAGTGACGATTATCTGAACCGGCCCTGGGCCTCCCCTAGGTCGACTCAGCCTCAAATGAGTACTTGGTGTGGTGTATTGTAAATATCGCCACTGGGGAGACAAAGGTGGTCGGACGTGGTGCTGGCCACCCATCCCCTCGTGTACCGTTGTGGCCTTCATAGGTGCTCACTAACTGTGCTTGCCCCCACAGTCTGTTAAGGCTATATGGGGGATCTTTGTAAATTGTGTGTCTATGTAGCCTTAACAGACTGTGCTGTTTGCTAGTAGCACCTATGAAGGCCGGCACTGTGGCACACGAGTCGGTGACCAGCACCACGCCCGACCCGCCTTTGTCTCCCCAGTGGCGATGTTTGCACATCGCAGCAGGTACTCATTTGAGGCTCAGTCGACCTAGGGACTCAGGACCGATTCCAATAATCGTCACTGATGTTGATGAACCGGTCATGGGCCTCCCTTAGGTCGACTCGGCCTCAAATGAGTTCCTGGGACGGTGTGTAAACATCACCACTGGGGAGACAAAGGCGGGCCGGGCGTGGTGCTGGTCACCGACGTGTGCCACAGTGCTGGCCTTCATAGGTGCTACTAGCAAACAGCACTTGCCCCAACAGTTTTGTATGGCGACACGGGTGATAATTTAGGCTATACGAGGGATCTCTTTCTCTATAAACGTATCGGTATATATTGACACGTGTTCTTTTGTAATTAACTTGTTGTTGCCTGTGTAGTGATGCCTTGGTCTGGCTGTCTAATAAACCTCTCAATATTAACACAGAATCCTAAAGGTGCCTTTGATTCTGAGAGCTTCAGGCATTAACACTGAACCCTAAGAATCCTTGCTGTGTCTGATTCTGTATCACGCTGCCTCAAGCACTAATAATGAATCCTCAGAATCTCAGCCATAGCTTCACTGTGTAAAACACTCACACAAACACAGCATAGCAAGAGCATCCTCATTCAATAATACACACGTGTAGGGTTAATAGAGCTCATGTACTACTCCTTTATAAACGTGTGTGTGCTGTATGTTAACGTAGAGGTATTGCAATAGATGGGCAATAGTAATGTATGTGTAGTGGTGTTATGGGACAAACACACATCGTTTCCGGCTAGCACCCTTTGCTTACCTGTTGGGGGCTGTGGGCTTTGTATAAAAAGCGGGAGCCCGAGAGAGTTGGGGCAGTGTTCCCGAGCCGAAATTAGAAGACCCATTTGAAGACTGAAGTCTGGCTAGCTAGACCCTGGAACTCCTCTGACCTGCTGCCCTTCTCAGGGCCGGGCAGAGCAAACCAGCGGTGTGACCCCAGAACCTCGGAGCTGATGTCCTTTTAAGAGCCGGGTCTGTGTGGCTGGTGGTCAAGACTTGCGCCTTGGCTGGGCCAGGTAGCCTCCCTTAGAGCCCTTAGCGGAGTACCCGAGAGCATAGGTGGATAGGCAAGTAGCCTATGGGTGTCTCTCTGAATAATAACGGTCGAAGGGGCCGTTACCCCTTCGAGTGTGAGCCGTATACGTTACCCTGTGTTGAGTTACAAATAAATAGCGTTGCCTCTACTTCGCCGTCTCTGTCATCGAAGAATCCACTACATATGTATGCAGTGATACACATGGTCAGCCACAGTAATACCCCAGTCTGGCTCTGTGAGCCTCGGGTATTAATCTTGAACCACAATAATCCTTAAGGTGCCTTCATTTGGGATAGAGTAGCCTCAATAATTATAAATGAATCTTGAGAATCCTAACTCTGCCTTAGTCTGGTTATGAGCCTACAGCATTAACAATGAACCATATGAATCACAACGGTGATGTAGTTTTTCGAGTCTGATGATGACATCCATCACAGAGAAGACTTATACTCATTTATAAATCTGCTACAATGGTTACTTTGGCCAACAGCATCCTCACTGGATAATACAGACGTGTAATACCAATGGAGTACTTGTAATAGTGAAATATACTCGTGTGTGTGCTATCTATTATTGTCTAGGGCATACATTACAGTAGTAATGTTGATATTTGCATGTACAGTGTAGTGATAGACAAGATTAACCAAGATTATCCCTTAGTCTTGCTCTGTGAGCCTCAGCCATTAACTGGGGAACCTTATAATCCTAAAATGCCTTAGTTTGACTCTCTGAGCATCAGGCTGTTGACATGAAAGCTAAGATTCTTAAACGTGTCTTAGTCTGGATATATGATCCTTGGGCATTACCAATCAACCCTAAGTTTATATACCCCATAATAGAGGTTTTTTGGGTTAGATCGCGTAAATATGTGTCGTTAAACCTGCCACCACCCGACACAGTCAACTAGTAAGGGTTGTCACGTTAACAGTACATGCCAATTTGTCAATAGTACAGCACACCGGTGTGTTGGAGGGCAAAGCCACAACATTTTTTAAATTGACATTGATCTCGTGATAAAACCCATTTAACGATATGAATCCTGCGGCCGCCTTTGTGTCCGCAGTGCTGATGCTTACAGGACGTACCCGGTACTCGTTTAAGCCAAGGGTTCATCTGAGAGAGGCTCAGAATTGGTTCTGAATCCACTCACAACTGATGTTAGCCATGGCCGTGAATCATGTGTAGGTGACCATGATTGTAGCTCAGTGCACACACCATCCCATCATCGTTGCACATCCGTACTCACTCTCGCTCATCTACACATACGCATACAAACAGACAATTACAAGACCCCCCGTATAGCCCAAACATGCTGTAGGGGCAAGTGTTATTAGCGAGTGGTACTTTAAGCCCAGTATGGAACATGAGGGGGTGGGTGGCCAGCACCACGTCAGACCGCCTTTGTCTCCCTAGTGGCAGTTTTTAAACACTACACCAGGTAGTCATTTGAGGCTGAGTCGACCTAGGGGAAGCCCATGACCGGTTCAGAAAATCGTCACTGGTGTTGGCTGTGAACGGAAATCGAATTTGTGTTGCCAGATTCATATTATTGCACGTTAACCACTATGCCACCGCTCCACAACATACACACAAGACACAATTACACGCACAATAACACACATGCACACTTGGCAAGAGTCCGTGGAACTCACACATGAACGCCAGCAGGTTGACCACAGCTCCCTGCAGAGCGCTGATTGTGGTGATGTCTTCTTTCCTGGGAGATGAGGGTGGATCTCCCTTCTGAGCGTCTCTTCTGTGAGATCAGAACCAGCAGTGACACACACAGCCCGTGTCTTACACAGCATCCTCACACACAGCATCAGCATACACAGCATCATACTACACATCACACACATCATCATCACCACACACATGATCATCAAACATCATCATCACACGCCATCATCAACAACAACAACCGCCATTCGCCACTAAGTGGTGGTGACGTCACCACGACGCTTGTGCCAGGCTATGTGCACCTTGAGGCCACGTGAAGTGTCGAACACCCGCTGGAAGGTCACGGGGCAGACCCAGGTGCCACGGGTCGACTGACTGAAATGACCGAGATGACTGGCTGATGTACCACCTGTGCTCCCTACTGTGCCAACTTGTTGTGCGTTAGCCACCCGGCGCTCCGCTCGTTGTTGTGAGCGTTGCTCCTCCGCCCTCCGTTGTTGTTGGAGGGCGACTGCCTCCAACTGCCCAGTAGCGTCCTTCACGAGCCTCCTCCACAGAGGCCGATCTTGACACCGCTGGTACCAGTCATCGGCAAGTCCACTCAGCTCCACATCACGTCACTCCATCTCATCTCTAGCCCGTGCCGCGCCCATTTAGCCCCCTCGATCCGGCCGAACAAAAGCTGTTTGGGCATGTGGTGATTGGGCATGCGGTGATTGGGCATGTGGGCTACATGGCCCAGCCAAAGCAGCCTTGCCTGCCGGAGGAGCTCACCGATAGAACTTTGTCCAGATCTTTCGAGGATTTGTGAGCTCCTTACACAATCCAGGCTGGTGGTTAAACCCAGGATTGATCGTAGGCAGGCTAGCCTAAATGTTTCTAACCGGTGGAGATGTTCCATTAGGGGGGTCGACATTTCGCAAGCATAGAGAAGGGAGGGAATGACTGTGGCCGAGAAGACCCGAAGCTTCGTGTGGAGCGACAGACCAGGTAGCTTCCACACAGCGTTATGCAACCGATGAAAAGATAATGCCGCTCGACTGATTCGGAGTGAGACCTCTGCTGTTAAACCGGAGCCGGTCATGAGCACACTGCCCAGGTATGGGAAACTCTCCACTCTCTCCACAACTGCCCCATCACCGATTGGGAGTTGTGGGGGTGGAGTGCACGGTGGTACAAAATACCCAGGCAGGTGCTTCGTTTTGGTGGGGCTGATGGTAAGGCCACACCTCTTAGTGGCACACTCTAGTTTCAGCAGCAGCGCCTCCAACTCCTCCTCTGATTGAGCCGCAATTACCAGGTCGTCGGCATACATAACGTGGTTGACCAATAGGGAGCCATCCCTTGACCGCATCCGGGCATTGATCAGGCTCCCATTGGGTCTGTACCAGATGGAAATTCCTCCGGTACAGCTACTGAAGGCTTCACGAACTACGTGGTCAAAATAGATGTTACATAATGTCGGAGCCAGAGGACATCCCTGTCGCACCCAAAGGTGTACAGGGAATGGCTATGACTCCCGGCCATGTAGTTTTACCTGGGCCCGCTCACCATCATGAAGGTCCTTAATGAGCGTGAGCAGAGGATCAGGGACTCCAAAAGCACGAAGAACCCAGAGTCCAGGCCTTCTGATGGTATCATAGGCCTTGACCAGGTCAATAAGGCAGAGATGTAGGTCTTGTTGGAATTCTCTACACCTTTGCTGTAGCAGACGGACAGAAAATATGGCATCTGTGCAGGACCGCCCTTTCCTGAAACCACATTGGGGCTCCTTAAGCCTCTCTTCAGCGTGCCTAGCAAGCTGATGTTGAATAATCCTTGCCAGGACCTTTCCCGGCACACTGAGGAGTGAGATGCCCCTGTAGTTGTTACAGTATGTGCGGTCCCCCTTCTTAAAGAGGGGGATCACCAGGGCATCCTTCCAATCCTGCGGAACCCGTCCAGTGGCCCAGACTGTTGTTATGATGTCATGTAGGGCAGTCTGCGCACAAACGGCACCCTCCCTCAGCATTTTGCTTGAGAGATCATCTCTGCCCGGTGCCTTTCCTGGTCTCAGACTTTGGATCGCCCTCACTACTTCCTCAACGAATGGTACCTCAGCCAGCCACTCACAGGGGGTGGCTTCCTCCTTCAATATTTGAGGCACCGCAGCCTCAGCAGGGTCATCCTCACTTTGTCCCATGATGTTTTCTAGGCTGAGGGATTCCCCCTCCCCCAGGACCTCACAGAAATGCTCAGCAAATCTGCAAACCTGTTCCTGGGGGTCGGAGATTAGATCACCATTCTTTCCCCTAATGATGGTAATAGGTGTGGCGCTGCAGGAAACTTTTTTGATGGAGTTAAATAGGGATTTATGATCGTGGGCCATTGCGGCAGACTCCATCTCTTCAGCAACCCGCGACCACCACCCATCCTTGCAGCGCCTCACGGCTCTCTGAACCTCTGAGTGAAGGCTGCAGTAAGCCTCCTCATTCTCTGACGTGGGATGCTGTAGACGTTTAGAGTGGGCCTGTCGCTTTTTCTCAACCATCCTGAACAGCTCCTCTGTCAGCCAGGGTCTCTGGGGAGGTCTGAACCACGTTCCCAAAGCAGCCATTGCAGCTGCATGAGCCACAGTCCTAAACCTCGCCCATTTACCCTGAACATCACAAACGGCAACATCGCCCAGAGCATCACAGCACAACATCATCACACAACCCTTGTCTTACACAGCATCATGCCACACATCATCACGCAACATCATCATCACACATCATCATCATTACTCAGCCCATGTTCTACACAAGGCGTCACCCCGTATGTTAATCTGTCCGAGTTCATGAGTTCCTTACCTGTCTGTCTCTTTCAGGTGAACCTGCATGAGTCAGACACAGGGGGCGTGAGTTAGTTCACCTCGAGCCACGTTAACCACCCGGTGATTGGTAGACTTGATGAGGCTGCACTCAGCCATTCACGTGTCCTAGTATTGTTGGTTATAATCAAGACAAAGCCGTGGACACGTAAGGACTCAATGATTCTCATCAGCAAGGTGTGGCCTCTAAAACTGTTGCCACTCGGTACCCGATGTCATGGCAAGAGGCGTCCGTGGCACTTGACATCGAGTTGCAGTGATTGTGAACCAACATTCAAAATAATAATCCACTGCGAGCGTGAATTACAACCAGAGCGTGGCATTACCAGAGTCCATAGTTTAGCAGGGTTAACATTTGTTGAGGCAGGCAATCTCGGGATTGGTTTCAAATTTCGAAGAATCATCAGCAGTCAGTACAGAAATATGACTGGTTCTGGCTTTCCTGATGGTAAAAGTCCTTCCGTGTTCAGCATTACTAATGGTTGGTATACATTTGGTAAAATGTATAATTTTAATGTAGTGTCAAGTGGCCTCAATCTGATGTACATTACAGGATGATGCAGTTACAATGTTTTATGCCAATGTCTGCATATATTACCAAACAATGAACTCGAGGGATTTGTGTGTTAATCATTTTTTTATTATTTAGAAATTCAGCGGTAGTTTATATTTTTATTACAATATACAGTGAGAGAAAAAGTATTTGATCCCCTGCTGATTTTGTACGTTTGCCCACTGACACAGAAATGATCAGTCTATAATTTTAATGGTAGGTTTATTTGAACAGTGAGAAACAGAATAACAAGAAAATCCAGAAAAACGCATGTCAAAAATGTTATAAATTGATTTGCATTGAAATGAGGGAAATAAGTATTTGACCCCCTCTCAATCAGAAAAATTTCTGGATCCCAGGTGTCTTTTATACAGGTAACGAGCTGAGATTAGGAGCACACTCTTAAAGGGAGTGCTGCTAATCTCAGCTTGTTACCTGTATAAAAGACACCTGTCCACAGAAGCAATCAATCAATCAATCAGATTCCAAACTCCTCAACATGGCCAAGACTTAAGAGCTCTCCAAGGATGTCAGGGACAAGATTGTAGACCTACACAAGGCTGGAATGGGCTACAAGACCATTGTCAAGCAGCTTGGTGAGAAGGTGACAACAGTTGGTGCGATTATTCGTAAATGGAAGAAACACAAAAGAACTGTCACTCCCCCTCGGCCTGGGGCTCCATGCAAGATCTCACCTCGTGGAGTTGCAATGATCATGGGAACTGTGAGGAATCAGCCCAGAACTACACGGGAGGATCTTGTCAATGATCTCAAGGCAGCTGGGACCATAGTCACCAAGAAAAAAATTGGTAACACACTACGCCGTGAAGGACTGAAATCCTGCAGCACCCGCAAGGTCCCCCTGCTCAAGAAAGCACATATAAATGCCCGTCTGAAGTTTGCCAATGAACATCTGAATGATTCAGAAGACAACTGGGTGAAAGTGTTGTGGTCAGATGAGACCAAAATGGAGCTCTTTGGCATCAACTCAACTCGCCGTGTTTGGAGAAGGAGGAATGCTGCCGATGACCCCAAGAACACCATCCCCACCATCAAAAATGGAGGTGGAAACATTATGCTTTGGGGGTGTTTTTCTGCTAAGGGGACAGGACAACTTCACCGCATCAAAGGGACGATGGACGGGGCCATGTACCGTCAAATCTTGGGTGAGAACCTCCTTCCCTCAGCCAGGGCATTGAAAATGGGTCGTGGATGGGTATTCCAGCATGACAATGACCCAAAACACACGGCCAAGGCAACAAAGGAGTGGCTCAAGAAGAAGCACATTAAGGTCCTAGGGTGGCCTAGCCAGTCTCCAGACCTTAATCCCATAGAAAATCTGTGGAGGGAGCTGAAGGTTCGAGTTGCCAAACGTCAGCCTCGATACCTGAATCACTTGGAGAAGATCTGCAAAGTGGAGTGGGACAAAATCCCTCCTGAGATGTGTACAAACCTGTTGGCCAACTACAAGAAACGTCTGACCTCTGTGATTGCCAACAAGGGTATTGCCACCAAGTACTAAGTCAATTTATAACATTTTTGAAATGTGTTTTTCTGATTTTTGTTGTTGTTATTCTGTCTCTCACTGTTCAAATAAACCTACCATTAAAATTATAGACTGATCATTTCTTTGTCATTGGGCAAACGTACAAAATCAGCAGGGGATCAAATACTTTTTTCCCTCACTGTACAAATCCAAGTTGGTGAACTTGACTCTACATTTATTTTCAGAACCCATGGGCGCTATTTTGTATTGACAATGTAAGTGGCGTTATCTTGTGTTTTGTGTTGCAACGCATGTGCTACGTTTACAAACGCAATGAACACGTGAACTGGGGCACTCGCCCTGGTTCAGCAAGCGCTCTACCTGCAGGAACGTGAGCGAGTCCCTCTCCTCCTGCAGAGCGCGCAGGCGCGTGGCTGCTGCCTGGAGCTCGCTGATCTCGCGCTCATAATGAGCGATGTTCTCCTCAATCCGGGACAGCAGCTCGCGCCCCTTCATGTCCACGTGATCCAGAGCTGCCCTCTCGTCCTCATCCAGCATCGCCCTCATGCGGGTGAACTCGCCTGAGATGCGTGCCTTGGTCTGGACCATGGAATCCTGCAAGGGGCATGCGATGAGTTCTATAAAATCATATTCCATGCTGTTAAGACCAAAGTCACATTGTTTTCCTGTTACTCCAAAACTATTTTTCCCTGCCTCCACGTGATGTCTTTGGACTCACATCCCATTGACCAAGTCGATAACTTTAGGTATCTAGGTGCTATCTTGCCCTTCACATTGATCATATCGTCAGTAAGATTTAATAAACAAAATCTTCTATGTAAATAAACACATTGTCTCACCTCGGCTCCATCTTGATATCGTCCAAGCCGCCATCCTCACCATCTTTGACTCCTGTGAAATCATTGACTGCCTAGCCTCTTGTTCCATTATACCACTGGGCTGTCTTCATCCTAAGATTCCTTATAAAGAAATCCGCCAAGTATGTAAGGACCTCCTAACTCCACAAATTCCCAGTCACAAACTCAATAAGTTTCCTCCCTGTTCTCTCTAAAATGACCATATGTTAAAACTAGGTTTTGCGACGCGTTCTTCCTCCTTGCTGATACTACCCCACGTTACTGGAGTGCCCTTGCCTCTCAGCCAAGGCTGGGCTCCCTCCCCAGCCTCCAACATGATTAGAGAGCTGCGTGATGATTGAGATATGAACCAGTGCTGGACTCTACCTTCACCAACCTGCACTGACCCACGCAACTAAGTATGGCCAAATAGCCTCAATGATCAACACGATGTTGCGTAAACCTTCATCCAGAAGTGTATTGGTGAGGATCTGTGAATAATTTACCAAAACAGATACGCACACGATTCACCTTCTTCATAGATTTGTCTCTGCACATCATCAATAAAAGTATTTTGTATACAATCTATTTGCCCCATGATCTTTTGGGACTGCGTTATTTTATCAGTACTGGCAGACCTAGCTAAACGCTCAGCATGCTTCATGAAGAAGTGAGCGCTTATCGAATCAGCGCCGAAATGGGTAATTGTACTGTTGTATATATGAGGATGTGTTCCCATCAGCGTTATTGCTTTCAGATGACCAATATACGAGGGCTTCATTGGGGTATCGGTAAAAGCACCAATAATACAGATGGTAAACATTATTTAATGAATAAAAAATAATTATAATAACCGCATTAAGTATGACATGATGTGCATAATACTGTACTCCTGCTACCATGGCAGCAGTGGGAGATGAGGTGGTAGGATCTGCAGCGCTCCCAGTCTGGGGTCATTCTCAGAGAAGATGTCCAGGACCTCCGTGAACTTAGCGGTGACCTCAGTCTACATTTCTGTGGTGAGGTTTCTTGGACCTCTATCATGGTCGAGTGAGTTCTCACCTCGCTAACATTTAAAAAAAAACAAAATCGATTGTTTTAAAAATGTAATAAAAATCGTGATAAGCTAATCACGGGGGGTGGGGTCTGGTTGGCTCAGCATGCGTCGTTCTCATTGGCTGAGCGAATGATTGGGGGTGGGTACGTTTGCTTGGCCAGCACCGCTGCGTGTTCCCACTTGTAAGCGCTTTATATGAGACTACCTGTACCCGGTGAAACATTCACTGATCTAGCAGATCTTAATGAAACATTCACATATTTTTGTTATTCATATTTTTCAACAATTGCCATATGCTGGGTCATTTTCCGACACTAGATGAAGTGAATCACACGATATGACTCTTGATCGAGCAAGATATAATTGTCCTTGACTAAAAACAGACTTAGGTAAGTAAATGCATTTTTTATCAAACGTTTGACATTGTGACGTATTCATTGTAATTGAAAAAGCCAATCGTATGGGGAATTGTTAGCGTTTGAAACTGAATGTTAAATTTGTGTCGAATGGAATGAGTGGGATTCTTGGAATAAGTACCCTGTCGGAGGTTGCTCCACAAGATCATATTTGCTTCGATTATGTAAGTTTGTATTTGAGTAAGAGTAAGTCTTGTACCATTACGTAGTCTTCACAATGACATTAGGTTTCTAAGGAGCATGATAACGACTCCTACTTTAAGTTTCAGTTCATGAGGAGGCATTTCGGTTGGAGTAAGACTTTAACAATTCTTACGGGAATGCAAGTTGATCAGCAGTATCATCACTCACAATCGTATCCACGCACTGGAAAAGCACTCAACTCCATTGTTGAGATAAAAAAGTCTGCGTTTGTAACACTCAGTATTGCGCTTCATTTAAGCTGTTCAGGAGTAATCGTAGAAAAGTAAATGTCACCGTATAGTTGCGCAAATGTATCTTGATTTTCTGGATAGCATTGTGAAGGTAATGTTGCTGTATCGTCTGTTTTTCCACCAACAACATCCAGGAGCTATTCCACAAGTTCCTTTTCACTTTCCAGAGCTCGCAAATTCTGTTTCAGCTTCAGCACCTGTAATTCTCCAAATTGTTTACATTTAACGGTTCGATCACCCAATAATCTATCAACAGCCTGGCATACGTGTGTGCTTCATCCCAGACAATTAGTTTCAATTGGAATATATTTGCGGCTTCGTGTTTGGCTTTATATTGCAAGTCAATGTTGCAGTTATTTTCAAAGGGATTTTAGAGACTGAATGAGCAGATCAGCCTCCAGCTAATAGTTTTGCTGGTATTCCTGTTGACGCAACTGGTGTTGCTATATCCCCTTTACCTCTAATACAGTGGTTCTTAACCTTGTTGGAGGTACCGAACCCCACCAGTTTCATATGCGCATTCACCGAACCCCTCTTTAGTGAAAAATAAAATGTGATTTTTTTTCAAATTCAAGACGTAGATATGTTTTTTACTGGTACACAAAATGAGCCGTGCATGAACATTACCTTGTTCAAAGAATAAAACCAACACAATGCATAAACTCACAACAAATTACATACCTGGAAATCAATGTGACTTCTGCTGTTGCCTTTGAGAGATCAGTTCAGATATGCGTGGCTTCACCTTGGCAAGTGCCACTCTCATGTCATTTTCACAGCAAAGTCTGTTCCTTTTCTTCGTTTTTATGTCCAGCATCCTCGAAAAGGATTGCTCACAAAGATATGTTGTAACAAATGGTATAAAAAAATCCAGTGCTTTCTTAGCAATAACTGGATACTTGTTCATTTGTCGACACCAAAACGTTGAGAGCGTTGTTGTTCTGAAGAGTTGCTGTTGAACCTGGCTCTGCTGAATTTCAATGATTTCGTCGAGGAATTCATCATTGACATCTGCTGTTTCAACAGCAAACGTGAACGGCTGTCTCACCCATGCTGGATATGACTCTCTTGTAGGGAAATATCCGTCGAGAGACTTTGCAAGCTCATCTAAGTGCGTGGCAATTGTTTGCTTCAGTTCCGTGGATACAGAAATATCTCCGATTCCAGACACATCTTCGATCTTACTTGCACAGTCGTCCAGAAGCGGGAAGTTTGCGAAGTTATTGTTCTCTGTTCGTCGTTTCCATAACGGTAGCTTTTTTTGAAAAGCCTTCAGGTGTTCTTCAGCTTCCATGATATTGACTCCACCACCCTGCATCTGCTGATTGAGATGATTGAGAGCTGCGAATATATCGGCCATGTACGCTAAAATGAGAATGAACTCAGGATTTTTGAAGCAATCTGCATGGCAGTGTTGGTGCTCTTGCAAAAACAGGGCTAATTCCACACGCATGGCAAAAACACGATTCAGCACCTGTCCCCGGGATAACCACCGAATATTAGAATGGAGCAGAAGTACCTCAAATTCAGAGCCCATTTCTTTACACAGCTCACTGAAGATGCGGTGCCTCAGAGCACTTTTTCGCACATAGTTCACACATTCCACCACAGTTTTTAATACTTCTGCCATTTTTGGAGGTAAGGTTTTTGTTGCCAACGCATGCCTGTGCAGAATACAATGCGTCACAATGATGTGTGGTGCATCGGCCTTTACTAGCGCACCAAAACCAGACTTTCTTCCCAGCATGACTGGAGCTCTGTCCGTACAAACTGCAGAAACCATATCCCATGAAAGATTGTTGTCTCTGAAGAAGTCATCCACAAGCTTCTTCACATCGGCTGCCTTCGTTGTTGTTGTAAGAGGCTTACAAAATAAAAACTTCTTTTATCATGTCGTCTTTGACATAGCGTACAAAAACAGCAAGCTGGCTTAGATCAGAAACGTCTGTGGTTTCGTCGAGTTGAAGGCTGAATTTTGCCGGGCTTGAAATCAGATCCGCGACTACTTGAGCCAAGATGTCTTTACTCATGTCTTCTATTCTGTCACCGACGGTGTCATTTGAAAGGGGAATTTGGGATCATTTACCTTCGGCCGCTGTTCCGAGTATCAGATTCGCCATCTTTAATGCAGCTGGTTTCACAAGTGTTTCACCAATGGTGTGTGGCTTGCCCTGCTTTGCGATCAGGTAAGCAACTTCGTACGATGCTGTCAGGATCGGTTTGTTAACAGGTACAAATCCAAGAGCAGGCAGAGTGGCCCTTTCATCGAATCTGGCTCTCTTCACCCTGAATTCAGCAAGTGTTGTGTTCTTGTATTCCCCGTCTCCATGCAGCTTCAAGAAGTGTTCCTTTAGTTTTGCCGGTGCAAGGCTAGAGTTGCTCAACTTGGCGTTGCAAGTCATGCAGATAGGATGCTCACTCCCATCACGTTCCGTGATACATGAGAATCCATGTTGTACATATTCGTCCGACCACTTTCTTCTTTTGCCCGACATAGTTAGTATGGATAAAATATTAAAGAAATCACACGACGTACGACAACAGTCACACGTTGACTACTGAGTACGCACTAAATTCCCCGCAGCGCTGATTGGCCAAGCAGTGTAGCATGATCATCTGCAGCCAGTGATGGCCAAGCGGGCCGTGTGTGTCATCACAAATTTACACAATAATTCAAGTGTGTTCGGACCTCCGTGGCAGGGGCTCTGCCGAACCCCTGAGATCGACTCACCGAACCCCTGGGGTTCGATCGAACCCAGGTTAAGAACCACTGCTCTAATAGTAGTGTGAAATAGTGCTGACTCTTGTACAGCAGTTGCAACTGTAGGTGGGCCGTTATCACACACGCTGTTGAGCATACATGCGTATGTGCCGGTTGGGTGGAGGAACTGGGGCATATAAGCAGCAGAGAGCGAGAGCTCCAGGCTGCCGGTTCTGGAAGTGGACTTGTCTCTTCCTCGTCACCTTTGTCGCTACCGCCTTTACCTGGGCATTGTGCGGCCGGACAGTAGTTGGCTGTCTCGATCGACGCCATCGGTGCAATGCGGCTGGGTCGTGTCTCGGCCGGGTCGTATGGCAGCATGGTCATGAGAGAGGGGGCCGGAGTTGGTGGCCTGAACACAACACCAATAAAAGGGGAGGACGGTGCCTCCTGCGACTTTCTGACTGAGTGTGTGCGACGCAAGCCACCCGCACACACACAGAAGCCTCCAACAAGAAGGAAGAAGAGACCTATGACACTACACTTATAAAGAGTGATAAATGCCATTCAGGACAATAGCAAAGGATATATATGTGCAAGGAGACAATAAATATTCGTGGACGACATAGATCCAATGGAAAATAAGCTGCATAGTCTTGCAGTAAAGTGTTCATATGCTCTATACGTTAGGAAAGGATGCAGGACTGAGGCTTAACGTGGAAAAGACAAAGACAATGCTGTTCAGAAAGGAATACATTGAGAGAGAAGCAATAATACAAAGCAGCAGGATTGTGAATGTAAAGGAATTTGTATTCCTTGGGACGTCTACTGACATGGGACAATTACTGCACTAAAGACGCAATAAGAGCGAGAATCGCAAAGGCAAAATGATTAATGGCAGGATTTAATAACATTTGGAGAAGCAAGAAAATCAGCTACAAGAACAAACTGAACATCTTAAGAACATGCGTGTTCAGTACAGCTTTGTATGCTTGCGAGACTTGGACGTTAAAAAATACTGACAGACATAAGATATTGGTACTCGAAATGTATTGATATCGAAGGATACTGCATCTAAGCTGAACCCAAAGAGTGACCAGCGTATAAGTAAGAAAAATATGGCACCCAGAAGAAGATATGATGCAGCAGTGATGAGAAGGAAACTGGCACTACACATATGTAGTATGGAAAACAGCAGGCAAATGAAAAGTATGTTGTTGTTCAAAAATATGGAAGGAACCGGAAAGAGAGTGAGACCTCACAGAGAATGGATTGACGACATTAAGATTGGTACCAGTAAGATGTGGCACTACTAGAGCATATTGGCACAAGACAGAGACAGGAAAGTGGAAGCCAATGACGACATGGGCAGTAGACACCTACTACGGGCTATCTGCCTATGGATCGTCATGATGATCACCAGGTAGGGCAGTGGTGGTGTGGTGGTCATCAAACTGTGTCGTGAGTAATTTATGAATGGATGCTGGGCTGTCTTCACCAACCCACATTGACCAGCATGGTAAAGTATTGTTAAGCAATCTGCTAGCCTGACGGTTGTGGCAAAGCCTCAATGTTACATTGGTTTAACAAAGGTTGTAAATTATCCATAAGAGTTATTTTAGTACATGTGTAGCATAATAGTGCCAGCTGGTGGACAGTGGCACAAACTGTGGTTGACAAACAGTACACACGCCGATGAGGGTGTGCACGGTGTGTTGGCAGAGAGGAGGAACTCGGGCAAGGGTCATGGAGGACCCCATCTGGAGGCCTCTGGAACCTGCTAGCAGGTTCGAGAAGAGTGGTGCAGTCAGGGTGGAGCCAGGCCGCTCTGGGAGCATCAAAGGAGCCGAGAGCGGGGTCTCGGGGCTGCCGGTTCTGGGAGTGGACTTGTCTCGTCGTTGCTGTCATCTCATTGCCGTCGTCACTGCCGTCTTCACTAGATATTGCGCTGCTCAAAGTTGTTTGCTCAGTCGGCACGGTCAGTGTTTGACCGTTAGTGTTGTGTACAGGATAGGATAAGCAACTGTGGAGAGTGTGTGGACAAGACCGTGAAAGTTGATAAACAAAAGGTGCCTCCTACGAACCTTGTCTCAGAATCATTGACACTACAAATGCATAATGTACATACATGATGTACATCGTGTGTGTTGATTAACTGTGAATAACCCAACCAATAATATATATCAATTGTAATTTATATAAATACATGAACCTCTCCTCCATCTCCTGGTCTTCGCACCTGATTGGCTCACAAGTGATGACATCACATTTAATTATCTATTTAAGAACAATTCTGGCTGTGGCCTGATGAAGCTGGTTGTAACTACCGGTGAAATGTCATACTTGAATTGTAAATGTTGTGGGTTTACTGTCCAACACACCGGTTTGCTGAACTAGTAACTAATTGGCATGTTTTGTTTACATGACAAACCTTAATAATTGGCTATGTTGGGTGGTTAGTGAGTTTAATGACACATTCATATTGTCGCGATCTAACTCTGAAAATAACTCTATTTTGGATAATGTTAGTCGCAAAAGCCCAAGTGTTATACTTGCGTAAAGCATTATTACCATCACAAGGTGACTTGATAGAGGATACAAATCAATCATTAGCAGGCCGGGGTGTAGCAATGCTCATAACACATCGCCAGGCAACTCTGTCCTGGGTTCCACACCATGCCGAGTGCAGGCCGCCTAGATTAGGATGCCTGAGATCGGCCTCAATCGTGCGCGTCCAGGTCAGCCTCAGCCTGCCCCTGGGCTACCTCCAATCCCGAGCAAGGCCGTTAATGATTGCACACAGTGCTCTGGTGGGATCATCCAACGTGTCAGCCCTGCAATGTGTCCACGAGGGCAGATCCTCCTGGCTGTGACTGCTTCAGACAGCGACTGTCACGCTGTTCATCGATGGAGTCCAGTATTTGAGATACATTCGCAGAGTGAATGTGAAGTCTCCGTCGCAAGCTACACTGGTCAAAGGCGTCCAGTTCTCTATATCAGGATATGCCCTATTCTAGGTCATATATTTAGTTAGAATGTAAATCCATACAGTTGATAACAAATAGGCTCAAACCCATTCCTTGCAGAAATATTAAAAGTATACGCAATTGCATAACTATCAGTTGCCTTATACCAGGGGTGGGGAACCTTTTTTTTGCCAAGGGCCATTTGGAAATTTATAACATCATTCGGGGGCCATACAAAAGTATCAACTTAAAGATTAGCCTGTTGTATTTCGTCAAACATTTAATTAACTCACCTCTAATGTGATAGCTAGAACTGCCAAATGATTTCGCGAGCCTTATACGGCCCGCAGGCTGGACATTCCCCACCCCTGCCTTATACGCACAACACCAATATTCAGTCATTAATACATCACAATGAATGCCAACTGAAATGCAAGTAAAACAAGTTTTAACATTTCATTACGTATGCATTGTCTATTTTATACTTGCGTGTGTGATGAAATAGTTTTCCCGGCGTTCCCTATCATATCTCTTCAAGTCATCTCTTGTGTTCTAGAATTAAAGAGCTAAGATTTTCTATTATATTCTATCACAATCTTTACTTGTAAGTTTTAGTTTTTAATCTAATGCACTCTTATTTGATCAAACCCATAGAAAGTAATTCGAGTTATCCCGTATACATCTTTGCAGTGGTACTAAAAATTAACTTGTTTGTTATAAACGTTGCATTTAAAAATCCACATTCAAGCAGCAATATACATCATGTATTGCTATTTCCAATTATACTAAAGGCTTACTTGAATCTACGGAGTTGTTCTCATAGAGTCACAGACTTCACGCAGGGTGGAGACCACGAGGTCACAGTACCCACACGTCGTACCTGCACGTCCTTGCGAGTGGACTTCATCTGTCCCACGGATGCCTCAGCTTTCTTCCTCTTCTCATCCACCGCTCGCGTCTCTTCTCCGACTCTCCTCTGTAAGAAACAAAGTCACCAGAGGGGACTCCACTCCTTGAGCGGCTCTCTCTCAGCCCCACTCCACACGGAACTCACCACAGTGACAGCTCTATAATTGCCCACCAGAAGAGTGCTCAGGGAGTCAGCCTGGACTGACTTAGCAGTCTGTAAGCAAGAAGGCGCAGTGAAGAGAGAATAATAATTTCCTGATGTTTAATTTAATGCGATGTGGAAGTCGCGAATTTGTCAGCTCGTGTTCTGGTGGTGTAGAGGCCACAGCAGGGGACAGGGACACGATCGTTCAACACAACGGCTCTTCACTTCACGTGCAACGTCCATTCACGTTCTTCCTCCAGCACGGCTCACCCAAAAAAACGTCGAACCACCCTCCTCCTCCTTATACTCAAACTCCTGTCCCTTCCTTTCCCTGCCAAAACATGAATGGCGACCTTGAACTGAAGCGATCCCATTCTCACACCCTGAGGTACTCACCTTCCGTGTCTCATGCTCATCCTCCAGTGTATCGACATCATGCCCTCTATGTTCCCCGGTAATGGTACAGGCCATGCACACCAGGCTCGCGTCCTGCTTGCAGTAGAATTTGAGCTCCTCTTTGTGCTTCTTGCATCTTCTTTCCTCCAGGCTGACAATGGGAGCCACCAGGACGTGGTCCATCAACTTGGGGTTTTTCAGATGAGGCTTTAGGTGGGACTCGCACAGGGACATCTCACACCTCAGGCAGGTCTTCACTGCAGGAGTCTCCCCATCATCACAGCCGTCACAGAAGACAACTGCGGCCATCCTCTCTCCAACTCTGAGCTGCTCCACCAGGTTGGCTAGCGCCACGTTCCTCTTCAGCTGGGGCCGCTCAGGTAAGATCGCTCGGCACTGCGGGCAGCTGAAGCTGCTCGCTCTCTCCCAGGCACCGTCCAGACACCGGAGGCAGAACGAGTGTCCGCAGCTCAGCGTGGAGGGGCAGTCAAACGTGCACAGGCAGATGGGGCAGCTCAGCTCACTGTCTACACAATCACTGGGAGACGTGCTCGCCATGGCCCATGGCTTTACTCGGACTCAGTCGCTCGCCGCGGCTCACGGAGGAGCTATCGCAGCGGCAGCAGCAGCTCGCACAGCGGAGATGAACAAGGAAATGGACTGACTTCACCTGCAGTTAAGTTATAAATACCTCGAGACACGCCCTGGAATGTTCCAAACGGCGGCCGCATTCACCTGTGTAGACGTGGCGTTACAGTCACGCACTGTGTTAGCTAAACTTTATTTTTGTGTTTAGTTTGTTGTCCTTCCCCTGCACTTCCGATTAGCACGGGTGGCTACGTACGGTGTGGAAGAAGTTCAACATACATACATAGCTTTGACTGGTCTCAAGTGATATAATATTTGTACAAACAAAACCCAGCAGCAGCAGCCAGGCACACAGCGATAACGGTTTGTCCCACAAGCTGATTGACCGGCTAGGGTCAGGCTGTGTGCATTGTACAATGGAACCGCACCTTGTGCAAACATTCTGATGTAAAGGTGAACTTGTTTTTTTCCTTCTGTTTCTTTATCCATTTTTTTCTTGCAAGGCCTTTTTTCAAGATTCGCAGTCTGTAATCGCCTTCCACCTTCAACTAATATTTTAACTACTGGCTTCATGCGCCCTCTGTTCATCTTTCAAATATTTTTTCGTCTTTTTTATTCCTACCACACAGTTTTATTCTGGGTGGACGGTGGTTTTATGTATGTTGAACTTCTTTCACACCGTACGTAGTCAACCGTGCTAATCGGAGGTGTGTTTGTGAGTGTGCGGGTGAGTGGTTGGGTGCGTGGGTGTGGGTGAGTGGTTGGGTGAGTGGGTGTGTGGGTGAGTGGGTGAGTATGTATATTGAAATTATTTCGCAGTGTACGTAGCCACTCGTGCTCATCGAAGGTACGAGCGAGTGAGTGGGTGGTGGTGGAGGTTGAGTGAGTGAGTGGGGTGGTTTTTTGATGAGAGGGGAAACAGATGGGCAGGAGGATGGGGTGAAGGATGGGCGAGCGGGCGGTGATGGAGGGAGGAAGGGTGGCTGGGAGGGCGTGCAGTTGAGTGGCTGGGTCCCTGGGTGGGTGGCCTCACGCGTAACAACAGCGAACAGCCTCTGGCTAAACAAACATCGTCGTTCGTTTAAGCTCAAAATCGGTATGATTATCACTGCATATTTTCCTAATATGCATTAAAAAATCTTGCTCAACGTTTAAAATCACCATCACGTAAAAAACAATTCTTCATCACCTATTCTTGTCAATGTTGACATTTTAAATCCTGGACTCGCTGAGTTTGGCAGATTCTATAAAAAATAACAAAAATATTTTACAAGGTAGTAAGGTCCACTGAGATACATAGCTCTTTTTCCCAAAGGCGACCTGGCCACAAATGAAAGCCCAGCGAAGTGACTTTTCCCGTGGACATTTTCTCAGCCAAAAACTCTGAACGCGTGACGTGGATTCTCAATGTCGAGGGGAGAGCGGAGGGAGCGGAGAAAAATTTACAGGACCACGGCGAGAAAGACGCAAACTCCAAATATACAGCAGCAGGCGTCAGGGTCGGGATCGAACCCACGACCTCCTGTGTACAAGGCGAGGTAGTTAATATCTCAGAGCCACCGCAGCAAAATGTAAAAAAAAATCACAGAACAGCCACAATGAACAAGCAAACGAACTGACTTCACCTGCAGTTAAATTATAAACACCACGAGACGCGCCCTGGAATGTTCCCTGCGGCAGCCCTGCTCACCTGTGTAGACGTGGCGTCACATTCACACAGTGCCAGGGTGTAAGAGCCGCAATTGATATATTTATACAAAAACCCCATTGTAACCATGAAAACGTTGATGGATTTTTCCCACAGACTGGTTACACCAGATAGGGTGAGGCTGGGTTTTTTCAGAGTAAACTGCACGTTGTAAATTCTTATTAAAGTTTTAAAGTTATAGGTAGGCTTTCGTGAGAAATATTAGCTGTAATATTTTTTTTTCATTTTGGGTTAGATCCCTTAAATATAAAGTGTCGTTAAACCCGCCACTACCTGACACAGCCAATGAATTACAGTTTGTCACTTAAACAGAACATTCCGATTAGTTACTATAGCACACCGGTTGTGTGTTGTAGAGTAAACACACAGCATTTACCTTTTGACAATTCCGGCTATCGCCTGATGTAGCTGGTTGTAATCTCCAGCAATACATCATACTCGGAATTGTCATCGTTGTGGATTTACTCTCCAATACACCACCGGTGTGCTGAAGTAGTAACTAGTTGGCACTTTTTATTTAAGTGGCAAACCTTACTGATTGGCTGTGTCAGGTGGTGGGGGCTTTAACGACACATTTATATTCACGTGGTCTAACACTAAACATTATACTCGTCGCAGTCATTACTATTTATTTATTCAGCATCTGTGTTTTAGAATTCTAAATTTGGAATTGTTTCAAATCTACATCAACTTCATGTGTTCAATCTGTGCCTCGTGATCTCTGATGGTCATTTGTAAAATAATTTTTTTCTTGAGATGCGGTTTTAGTCCTGGTGGTTGGCGATCGGCTGGATGGGTGAGTCGGTGGGCAGCTGAATTGGTTGTGGGGTTGAGCAGGTGGGCGGGTGAGCAGATGGGCGAGTTGGAGGGTGGGCCGGGTTATTTGGTGGGTGAGTGATCAGCTGGGTGGGTTTGTGAATGGATGGGCCGGGTAATTGGGTGGGTGAGTGATCAGTTGAGTTGGTGTGTGAATGGATGGCCGGGTTATTTGGTGGGTGAGTGATCCATACTCTTTGGTTCTTTCGGGTGAGTGATCAGTTGGGTGGGTGTGTGAATGGATGGGCAGGTGATGGGGTGGGCACCTGTGCAGGCATGAGATGAGTGTGGGCTGGTGGAGAGATGTGAGGGGGGGGGGGAGGTCTTTGTAGATGGCTGGGTAGGTCATGGGTTAGGGAGTGGCAGATTACCGGGTGGGAGGGTGTTGGGTGCGGATGAGTGGGTGTTGGTTGTAACTTTTTCAGCATGGTTATTATTATTATCATCCACTTCATCATCATTCATCGACCGACTCGCATTAATGGCTGCTTAGCCCTTCGCCCCACTGCTTCAGCGAAAAATCTTCACTCCATAGTCCTCTGTAAACGACTCAAGTCTCGGTACTTCCCCGGTCAAACGGCCCCAGACGTCGCCATCGCGGTTGTCGAGGTGGCAGGAGTCGAACTCTCCATGCCGCTACTCACTCTCCTCATGTGAGATCACCCGTCTGTTGTATGTATTGTGATGAAATTATAAATTAAATGTAAAAATATATTTTTTAATAATTACGTAAAATATGTTAACGTGTTCTAGATTTAAAGCTTTCGTGACTGCAAGGATCCATACTCTTTGGTTCTATTCGGTAAAGTCACGTAGGTAAAAAATAAAACAACAAAAATCACGACGTTTTGGCCACAACACAAGCGGCCTTCATCAGGTGAAGGGAGCAGACTGTCTCGAGGACAGCGCTGGAGTGAAACACAGCCACGCTCAGACCGCGACCTTTAAGCTGTGTGCGAGGAAACAAGGTGCCTTGACAAAGGAATTAGCATAAAAAAATAGCATTTGATTGGCCGACTTAGCATGACGAACGGTGTAGAGGTGGTGTACATGCGGGTGAACATTCCGGTTGGCGAGGGAGGGAGGGGGAGTTTACCTATTGATGGTGTGAAAAGGGAATTTTTAAGAGCTGTGAAAGTTTGGGGTACCACTACTTGAAAAATATACTGTACCATTGAAAATTAGTTTAATGTTTGGTTTGATTTAGAACATATTTCCAATGGTTGCTTAATTTGAAACCATCTTCTCGGTTGAAATTGTGTCTGTGTTTGTAGATCTGAATTGCCTGGTGAACAAATCTCTGATAAAAACCCGTGGGTTTGCAAAGAACCTTGGTATTGGATAAAATTATATCGTGATCACCCACAGCGTTGTAACAGTGATCAGCTACGGCAGAAGAATTCGTTCTGCCGTGTTTCAAATCTGATTTGTGCTCGCGAATTCGGTCAGAGACATGTCGCTTTGTCTCCCCGATATAGCAATCACCGCAGGTACAACTTAATTTGTAAACCCCGGGGTACTGTAAGTCAGGAATGACATCCTTCACGGATGGGATCAGATCACGAATTTTGTGTACTGTATTGAACCGGACCTGGATCTTGTGTTTGTTTAGAATTTTGGAAATCTTTTTAGTAACGCCTGGTATATATGGTAGTGTGATGGTTTTGACCGGAGTACACAAGAAATGTCACCTTCTGATTGGAATCATGTAGACAACATGACTGCTTCTTCTGCTGATTCACTGTCAGTCAAATGTAAAGCTAACCTGATTTCTAAAGTCAACCACCTATCAAAGAAGAACCCAGTTCCACATATAACAAAACTAGACGTCAACAAAATCGTCATTAATCAGAGTAGCACCCCGATTTCGGACAATCTGAAAACAGTACTGGCTATGGGACTGAATTTTGCTGTCACCCCAAAACACATACCAGTAGATGATATCATCTCTCAGGTCGATGTAGCCCTCAAAGGCGTAGGACACATCCAAGCAGACGTTGCGAGAGCTGAAATTGCCACTATTCTTAAGAATGCTAAGAAACCCATTAGTAACATCAGCAAAAATGAACGCTCTGAACTCGCGAATTAAAAAAAACAGAAGTGATATAGTCATCCTCTCAGCCGATAAAGGCAACGATACTGTAATTATGGATAAAGATTCAAACAACAACAAAATCCAGAATCTGCTTAACGATGGAAGTTACTCAAAAATTAAAAATGACCCTACCAATAGCCTAGCGATAAAAACCATCAAGATCATCACAAGTTCGACCTCCCTAATCGACCCAACTAACCGTCCCTCCCTAAAACCTTCTGCTGCAAGACCCCCGAGATTCTATGGTCTTCCCAAGATTCATAAAGAAGGCACCCCATTACGACCCATCGTATCCACAACCAACTCCCCTCCCTATAGACTAGCCCGTTTTCTGTCAGATACCTTGCTGCCTTTCACTGGCAAGACCGCCTCAGCAGTACTTAACTCACCCCAATTGGTCTCTATGGTCAAAGACGTTGTACTGTCCCCTGACGAAATATTTGTCAGCTTCGATGTGGTCTCTTTGTTTACCAAGGTCCCAGTACCGGATACCATTGAAATAATTGAAAATTTGGTCCAACATGGACTAGACCCCGATACACCTGCACTGGTTAGGCACTGCCTCAACAATACCTAATTTACTTGGAATGGCTCCTTCTACAAACAAAATGAGGGTACCCCCATGGGATCCCACTTATCACCAGTGAAAGCCAATATTTTCATGGAGAAATTTGAATCAGACACCATCCAGACTTCCACCCTCAGACCTTCCCTGTGGAAGAGATTTGTGGATGACACTTTCGTCATCTGGCCACATGGCCTCCCAGCTCTGAACCTTTTCCTACTCCACATCAATTCCATACATCCCACCATCAAATTCACCATGGAAGTGGAGAAAGGTGGCAAGCTACCATTCTTAGATGTTCTGTTTGAGAGGAGACCTGATGGCTCATTGGGCCATTCTGTCTTCAGGAAACCCACCCACACAAATTCCTACTTGAAACCTGATTCCCACCACCACCCAGCCCAAAAGAATTATCTCATCAAAACTTTATACCATACAGCTCATTGCATTTCGGACCAACACCACCTGACCAGTGAATAAAATAATGAACACCTGGCCCTCAAAAGGAATGGATACTCTGACCGTACCATCCGCCAAGCTGTTTCTCCCTCCATACAGAAACAACCAGTCAAAACCATCACACCACCATATATAGCAGGCGTTACTAAAAAGATTTCCAAAATTCTAAACAAACACAAGATCCAGGTCCAGTTCAATACAGTACACAAAATTCGTGATCTGATCCCATCCGTGAAGGATGTCATTCCTGACTTACAGTACCCCGGGGTTTACAAATTGAGTTGTACTTGCGGTGATTGCTATATCGGGGAGACAAAGCGACATGTCTCTGACCGAATTCGCGAGCACAAATCAGATTTGAAACACGGCAGAACGAATTCTTCTGCCGTAGCTGATCACTGTTACAACGCTGTGGGTGATCACAATATAATTTTCTCCAATACCAAGGTTCTTTGCAAACCCACGGGTTTTTATCAGAGATTTGGTCACGAGGCAATTCAGATCTACAAACACAGACACAATTTCAACCGAGAAGATGGTTTCAAATTAAGCAACCATTGGAAAGATGTTCTAAATCGAACCAAACATTAAACTAATTTTCAATGGTACAGCATATTTTTTAAGTAGTGGTACCCCAAACTTTCGCAGCTCTTAAAAATTCCCTTTTCACACCATCAATAAACTTCCCCTCCCCCCCTCGCCAACCGGCATATTCACCCGCATGTACACCACCTCTATACCGTTCGTCATGCTAAGTCGGCCAATCAAATGCTATTTTTTATGCTAATTCCTTTGTCAAGGCACCTTGTTTCCTCACACACAGCTTAAAGGTCGCGGTCTGAGCGTGGCTGTGCTTCACTCCAGCACTGTCCTCGAGACAGTCTGCTCCCTTCACCTGATGAAAGCCGCTTGTGTTGTGGCCGAAACGTCGTGATTTTTGTTGTTTTATTTTTTACCTACGTGACTTTACCGAATAGAACCAAAGAGATATGTTAACGTGTGTAATTAAGTGTTATTAACTGGAAATGTGTGTTAAGTGTAATTCATGTGTGTTCAAATTAATTATTGGACGTGTATGTGATTGTGTATGTGATTGTGTGTGATTGTGTGAGTGAGTTATGTGTTTGTGATTGAATTAATTAAGTGTATGTGATTATGTGAGTGATTATGTCCGTGATCATGTCAGTTATTACGTGATTGTGTGTGATTATTAAGTAAGTTCGATTATTATTGGCTCTCTCGTTGTCTAGGGGTATGTTTCACCAATCGTGATAATGTCAATGATTCTCGCGTTAACAATTATGATTCTCGTTCTGTCTTCATGATTCTCACTTTAACAATTATGTTGTGGAATTATGAGAGGTCTCAGGATTCATATCTCACTGCAGGAGACAGTTCGTCATTACGACAATTATGCACTAATTTAGGAAATAAGCACTTGGAACCTGTTTTTAATCTAAGCAACTTTAATATCAACTTACTCTAACATCAAACTCTTATCAAAAGGAATTAATAGCAACGACAGTACCCATGCAAATATAAGTACTCATCAATCCGTATGAAATGACAAAAATAAGTACTGCCTAATCTTCACGATCACGTGATGAAAAAAAACAATAGGCAGACCGTAAAATATATCAATATTCGTACGGAATGCGTGTCCAATTTTATTATACAAATCAAATATGTCAGAAGCATCAGCGATCGAATTTCATGATCACGTGATCAAAGAATACTTAAGGCTAACCCACACCAACAGTATCAATGTTAGCATACGTGTTAACAAATGTATCCTTAGCAAATGTTTAGAAAGCATCAAAAGTCAGATTTGCAAGATTATGTGATTAAAAGACAAACAAACAGCTAATATCAAATTACCATATTCATGCAGGCATATGGATTCATAAAATAAATCATTATCAGATGGTTAGAACATCAACGAGCGATACTCTTTGGTTTTTTCGGTAAAGTAACGTAGGTAAAAAATAAATAAATCACGACGTTTCGAACGCAACACAAGTGTCTGTCATCAGGTGGGACAACCACACCAAGAAACAATTGCTGAAGTCGGCAAAAAAGCTGCTAGTAACAGGGGGTTATATAGATGAGGGAGGGGCGGAGCCAAGGATAGAGAGGGTGGGGGGAGAAAATGACATGAGCGGCAAATTCAGTTTCAGTTTATTTATTTTGGTATAACCCTGTGAGCCATTCGGCTCTTGAATCGGGTGCAACCACAACAAACAAAAAACGAAAATCACGAACAAGAAAACATCTTAAAGTGACTATGTGACTGTGCAAACAGAAAATCCATGAAAAAAACCCAGCAAAAATATTCCTGAAAAAAGCACCGTACACTAACGCTGTGCGCAAAAAATCCCAGTGGGATGCAAGTCAAACAACAACAACCACAAGACAACTTAGATTAAGGCCATCAGTCTAACTCCGTACTACAACAAAACAAACATGTCCAAACCAAAAACGATTTCGAAATCACCAAAAAATAAAGCCATAATTGCAACGTAACAGTGATCATAGGGACTGTGACCGAATTTTTACAATAAACTACATAAATGACATGTACACCAAATCCTAGAGCCATAGCTGGCTGCATGAGTTACTCCACAACAACAGAAGCTTCAAATGTTTCAATGCACCTTTAAGATCAGCACGCTAAATCAAAATACAGATAATACTTTGCAGCGTCATCTGGAGCGAAACATTTTATTTTATTTTACGCGAATGAATAGCAGTGGCAGCTAGGGGTATACAACTCCTGTTTACAGGGAGAAGTTAATGAAGTACGCTGCAAGATCTACATGCACGGCAAATTTCCGAATGATGGGAATGAGCAGGGCTGGGCGTAAGAGACTGGAGATACGGATATGAAAGCAAACTATAAAGCAGGTAAGGGTTTTACCTGGTTAAAAACATCATTCCAATGATTGCTCAATTTGTATCCATCTTCTCGGTTGAAGTTATGTCTACGTTTATATATCTGGATAGCTTCATGAACAAACCTTTGATAGTAGCCAGACGGTTTGCAGAGCACCTTGGTCTCGGAGAAAACAATATCATGAGAGCCCACAGCGTTATAGCAATGGTCGGCAACATTACAATAACATGTTTAAAACATACTTTAAATTTTAATTACAATTGAATAAAATAATTTGTCCGCTATGACCCACGGAGAGAGAAACCATTACCAACCACAGGGGTGATTCTATTCCATTATTTCACAATGTTACGAATACAACTTTACCATATTCCGTAGATTCAAAATGTAATTTGTTAATGGCTGTACAATAACAGTTGCAGTGATTTTATAATTCTGTGTCTTGCTTTGTGTTTTTATTTTTTTAATTAAAAGTTAATGCGAAATCATTGGTATCCCCCCCCCCCCTGTTGTATATATAGGCATTTTTCCAAAATTGATATTAATAATGATGTTGCCGCCAGCAGTCAAAAAGCTTAACCGAAGCTTAGGTATACCTCTGGAACTCAAGACACCAAAAAAATTACTATGCAGTGTTAAACCGAGGGTTGTCCAAAAGAGATGAGGCAAAATAGGTCAAACTTTCACAACCAAGATAGGCTGTATCCCATAGAGAAGGAGCCTCCCAACCGTCTTTGTCTTCCCACAGCACGGGATAGCAAGGAATGTAACACCCAGAGCGAGGGAAATGTCTCTTTTTATTGCGGGGGGGGGGGGGGGGGCATCTGTGTTCCACGGATGAAGGGATTGGGCTTGGGGAGAGACACAGATGGCTTAATAAATGACACACACGGACACACGTACACCCCCCCCCCCCCCTCAACACACAGCAAGATCAAAGGAAGTTCCGGTCCTTTGTGAGAAGGCGAACCAGAGGAACAAAATTTGGCATAAAAAGAGAGACACTGGCCATGATTTGCATCACAGCTACTAGCGGCAGAAGACAGAGACCATCAGCTCGGAAGAGGACAGCAAGCCAGCTCCGGGGCATGGCCTCGAGATCAACAATGCGTGTGGTGCATCGCAGAGAAGAGGGGCGAGGTTATGCTCTGTGCTGAGTTCGGCATGGACCGACAGAGTATCGCTGAAAGTATTCTCAGCGTCAAGCAATCAACCTCGAGAAAGGGCGAAGAGGGCCAAGCATCGACCAAGAGAGAGTGCGCAGCAGCGCCACCAGCGCCACCAAGCAAGGGTGCCAGCTGCCAGCGGACAAGCGTTGTGCCGACTCGGCTCATCCAGCAGGGGAAAGAGCCTGACCAGCCGCCCGTGAGCAAGATTGTCAGCGCCAGCGAGCGCGCCGTAGGTTCGACCCACACGTCACACCGAGCGGCACCGGCTGGGAACCAAGACGAGAGTGAGGAACTGCAGCCAGCGGACGAGCTGCGGGCGCTATCCGACGACGGGATAATCGCGCACAGACGGCGAGCATCGTGCCGACTCTTCCACCCAGCTGTGGACCGAAACTGTGGCCGCTACGAGCAAGAGAGAGAACGAACCCCGTTTGTATGACCCTCCCCCACACTCACACCCTCACGACGCATCACCCGGCATCTGCTTTACGCAAATAATTGAACAAGTGGCAAAAAAGACACACAACACGCATATCGGGACAAATAAGATTGTTCCAAAAAGTTATCTTTGTGTTTCAAGAAAGTTTGCCATTCCAAGGTGGTGCATTAAATATAAACTGATCATGAAGAACATTGCTGCCCATTGAGTTACGTGGATGCGGTCATTTAGAAGTATTTTAGTCGTTCGGTTTTTTCTTTTTAAGTGCATAATCTTACCAATGAATTAATTGATAACTACTCTTGCCTTCGGGACATGTTTCTTTATGGCCTTTCGTATGAATATCGTTGCATGAATTTTTTTATGATTTTTCCTTTCGCCGTGTATGCTCGCATACTCTGAGGAATAATCGATTGTACTGTTACCCAGTTAACAAACGTGACCATTGAGGGTTAAATGTATGGATCAATGAGGGGAACATCTCCTGGAGTACTGTGTTGACAATTTTAAGCATAAGAATTCGCATATTAGAGTGTTCAGGTTTTTCTTCTTTGGTTCTTTCGGTAAAGTCACGTAGAATGAGAATAAATAATAAATTGATAAAATAAAATAACACAATAATATTCTCACGACGTTTCGGCCACAACACAAGCAGCCTTCATCAGGTGAAGGGACGAGACTGTCTGGTAGGACAGCGCTGGAGTGAAAGAGCCACGTTCAGATCACGGCCTTTAAGCTGTGTGAGAGGAACAAAGCGCCTTGACAAAGGAATTAGCATATAATTTAGCATTGAAATGGCTGAATGATTAGCTTGTGACTGGTCACAGAAATAGCTATGTTAAAAGTTAAAGCATACACATCCGCAGAGGCACCCCTTGATAAAGGAATTAGCATAGAATTTAGCATTGAAATAGCTAAGTTAAAGCATACACATCCGCAGAGGCACCCCTTAGCTATTTCAATGCTAAATTCTATGCTAATTCCTTTATCAAGGGGTGCCTCTGCGGATGTGTATGCTTTAACTTTTAACATAGCTATTTCTGTGACCAGTCACAAGCTAATCATTCAGCCATTTCAATGCTAAATTATATGCTAATTCCTTTGTCAAGGCGCTTTGTTCCTCTCACACAGCTTAAAGGCCGTGATCTGAACGTGGCTCTTTCACTCCAGCGCTGTCCTACCAGACAGTCTCGTCCCTTCACCTGATGAAGGCTGCTTGTGTTGTGGCCGAAACGTCGTGAGAATATCATTGTGTTATTTTATTTCATCAATTTATTATTTTATTCTCATTCTACGTGACTTTACCAAAAGAACCAAAGAAGATGAATCATTGCAGTCACGAAAGCTTTAAATTGTTCAGGTTTTGTTTAGAAATTAAAATGCTTAACACAGAAGTGTCTGAGTGCTTCCTTCCTAAGTTCATGCGTGATAATCTCAATTATAAGAACTGTATCCTGCGGTGAGATGTGAAATTGGAGACCTGACATAAACACACGAATACATAATCCGTAAATGTTAAAGCGAGAACAATTGTATTATACCGATTGATAATACGAAACTAGACTAAGAGGCCGAGCTTAATCTAGCATACTTACAGCATACCTGCATAACTTCATACAATTAATTGTCTTATCCCGATTGATAATACTACCCTCGACAAGGAAGCTAAGCCTAATTATCATAACTGCCCACATTAGTATAATCGCATACATTTCGGATAATTACGCATATTTCCAAATTCCAATTAATTATTATTTTCATTAAATTTTCAATACCCAGCATATAGAAACCTTCCCCCCCCCCCCCCCGCTGAGTGAGTGGTACATTCCGAACAGCCCAACAACTACGGTGAGCAATGTGGAGCCAAGCAGATACCGGAAACGCGATTTGTTATTATCACCACATGTTAATTTGGCATCTTTGGACTGACGCACATCAGAATCGGAATATTCATACTGCAGGAGGAATCTGAAGACCTGTAAAGCTCTTTTATAACAGATGTGCAGTAGGAGCACGGGGTAAGAACGTTACAACAACAAACAGTACACAACCATGATAGTAGCGTAAGTACAAGGAAAGTTAACAAATCACCATAACACATTTACAGTATTCTTGGTTCTTTCAGGTGATGATGATTGCTTGCGTTGCAGTCAAAACGTCGTGAGAATTGTATTGTTTTAATATTTTTTTAAATTATTTTATCGTTTCCCTTCTACATGACTTTACTGAAAGAACCAAGAATATGAATCCCTGCAGTCACGAAAGCTTTAAATCTAAATTTTACATCTACAGTAGTTTAACACGTAAAGCTTTCGCGACCAATATCCATTACACAGTTTTATTGGGGGGTTAACCATCTATCCCAAACAACCTGCATTATGAACATCTACACTATATATAAATATAAAAGTTAGTAGTTCCCCCCCTGCGTCTTGTTGACATTGCAGGGCGATTGCCACAAAGTGCTTCGCTTTATTCCACCGATTTCTTTGTTGTCGGAGTGCAGCGACGAATTCGCCTTTGACTCCGCGTCGCCGTGGACTGCGTCTGTAGCTACGCGTTGTGGGCGAGCGGCGGTGCGAGTGGTGAACCAAGTTGACGCACAGCTACAGCTGCTGCTGTTGTACAGCTACAGCTGCTGTTGTTGTTGTACAACTACAACAACAGCTACAGCTGCTGTTGTTGTACAGCTACAGCTGTTGTTGTTGTAAAACATTAATAGTTGACGCACAGCTACAGCTGCTGCTGTTGTTGTACAGCTACAGCTGCTGTTGTTGTACAACATTAATGGTTGATGCACAGCTACAGCTGCTGTTGTTGTACAGCTACAGCTGCTCTTGTTCTTGTACAACATTAATAGTCGACGCACAGCTACAGCTACTGTTGTTGTACAACATTAATGGTTTACGCACAGCTACAGCTGCTGCTGTTGTTGTTGTACAACATTAATAGTTGACGCACAGCTGCTGCTGTTGTTGTACAAAATTAATGGTTGACGCACAGCTGCTGTTGCTGTTGATGTTGTACAACATTAATAGTTGACGCACAGCAGCTGTTGTTGTTTTACAACATTAATGGTTGACGCCTCATCAATGTCTCTTTAAATTTATTACGCGCGATTGTATCACCGATGTGACTTTTATTTTTACTTTGACGACAGACGTCTTCTCGTCGTTCTTGATTCGAAGCTTTCACGACTGCAGGAATCCCAAACTCTTTCATGTTTCGGTTAAAAACAAAATATCTACGTGACTTTACCGAAAGAACCGAGGAGTTTACTTCTCATCATTTTCTCACAATAACCTCGCCCGTTGACTGTTTACAGCTCAGATCTAGCACGTGGTGTGGGTATGCACAGCCGTCAACCCCCTTATCAGTGCCCTACTTTATTACGGATCGATACAGACGTGATCGGTCACTCCGTAGTCCCTTTTAAATCTCAGCGTTCATCCTTCAAAGTCCCCCATCACAAGGGAGAAACACAAACAAATAGACAAACACAATGTTTTTACTCAATTTCCCTGTACAAGAATATGGGTAAAACCGTATGGGTTGACAGGTTTGGGTATGAAACAGCAGTCAACCCCTTATCAGTGCCTTACTTTATTACGAACAATGCAGCCGACATTACTTAGCACGAGGTTACAAACCTCACGAGACACTCCGTGGAAATGTGCTCAGGTGGTCAAGGTCACAGACACGAGCTTCGTATCGCACGCAGCTGTCTAGACGCAACGTGAGACACGTTACACGGTCGGCTTTGACCACTTCCAGACGGGGGCCAGGTCCACTCGCTACGACTCTCAGCGGGAGCTGCGCTCGCCACGACTCTCAGTGGCTTCTTCTCACCGATAGCCGCTCGCTGTGGCTGAGAGACGCTGTTCCTGGAGCGCACACGGCAGTGACGAACCAAGACACGAATCGACTCTCACCTGCGCAGAGAGGAGCGTTGCATTCACACCGCGGTGTTGGGGTTTACGGGTCGCGATTTTTACAAAACCCACAGTGGCCAGGCAAATGGTGATGGTTTGTCCCTTGGACTGATTTCGTCAGCTATGGTGAGGTTCCGTGAGTTTCTGCACCAAACCTTACCTTGTAAAGCATTCTTATTTAAGGTTTTAAAAAATAAGTACGTCGTCTCTATCACTGCCATTATTTTAGCATGACAGTTTATAATTGTCTTAATATTTTGATTTAAAGCTTTCGTGACTGCAGGGATTCATATTCTTGATTCTTTCGGTAAAGTCACGTAGAAGGGAAACAATACAATAAGCATTGAAAGGATTTGATCAACCATTTCGGGTCTTAATTGATTGGTCATGCTTACGGTGGCTTTCAGACCGCATCTATTATTTTCGTCTCCCCCCTCCTCTTTTCCAAACATAGATGGACTCGTCCATCTGAATAACTGCCAAATCGCTCTCCGTGGTGCTAACGTAAAAAAAAAACCGCCACTTTTTTCAAATTTTCTTGCTGTGTTTTTGACACCTGATGATGATTGCTTGTGTTGCAGTCGAAACGTCGTGAGAATTTTATTGTTTTATATTTTTATTATTTTATTGTTTCCCTTCTACGTGACTTTACCGAAAGAACCAAGAATGTCTTAATATTGTTAATTTTTAGACAAATTATCTCCTAACATCACGTGTAAATTAGTGGGGGATCAGGTGGGAGGGTAGGAGGGTGTGTGTGGTTGAGTAGGTGTGTGTGTGTACGTGGAGATTAGTGTTATAGTGGTGAGTGCGCTGTGCTATGAACCTGCTGATCCAATTTCAATTCCCACTCATGGCCACCAACACCAATGACCATTGTCTGAACCGGTCATGGGCCTCCCTTAGGTCGATTCAGCCTCAAATGAGTACCTGGTGTGGAGTATAAATATCACCACTCGGGAGACAAAGGCGGCAGAGCTTGGTGCTAGCCACCCACCCACTTGTGTGCCATGCCGGCCTTCATAGATGCTCGCTAACAGCACTTGCCCAACAGTCTGTTCAGGCTATACGGGGGATCTTTGCCTTTGTGCGGGTGGGTGATTAAGCGGGTTTGCAGGTGATCAGGTGGGAGGGAGATCAGCCGGGAATGGGCGCTTGAATATTCATGAGGTGGGTAGGTGGGGGGGTGGCAGGATGGGCAGGTGTATGGCCAAGCAGGTGTGTGCAGGTGGGAGGGTCTCTGTAGACGGCTGGGGGGTAGTAGGTTAGGGAGTTGCAGGTGTCAGGTAGGAGAGTGTTGGGTGCAGGTGAGTGGGCGGTGGTCATCATTACCAAGCGTAATCATCATCATCGTGCTCTTCATCATCATCCATCAGTCAGGATCCATTCATCATCATAGCTCATGATGACGAGGAACAAGCAAACTGACTGAGAGTGCTGCTATAAATACCACGAGACGCGTCATGGAATGTGGCCCAAGGCTACAGACAGTACTTACCTGTGAAGGCGTTAGCTGTAGATTTACAAACCGTGCCCGGGTTTAATCTCCGATAATATAACATCAATACAAACAAAACAACAATAACCATCCCAAAAAATACATGTTTACACAAGTCAGTCTCAGCTATGAGAGTGTCACATTCACAGCCTGGATGACAATCTTAAAAAAAGATTTTCAGATTTTATTTATTATTCACCGAGAACACATTGACCCTTGACCAACAATACAATGTGATTACAATTCACAGGTAACCCAGAACACAATCAAGTCTATGTATATTTACGCGATCTAACCCAATAAACATTTATCATTGATAATATTGGTCGCGAAAGCCTACGTGTTAAAGTCGATTTGTTTAACCAGGTGGGAACTCAAGAGACCAGGATGAGTCTCGGTTGCAAGAGTGATGATAATGATGCTGATTCTGCTGCTGATCATGATTCTGTTACTGCTGATAATGATTCTATCATTATTGATGCTGCTGGTTCTACTCCCGATGCTGATGATGATAATGATGGAGCTACTGCTGTTGATGCTGTTGCTCCTGTTACTAATTCTGCTGCTGATGCTACTTCTGCTGATGCTGATGATCGAGTCGGGTTGAATTTAAATGTAACGAGGTGAGAACTCAGGAGATCAGGATGAGTCTCATTGACAAGAGTGACCTGGGTCACAAAAATGAAGAAATCAAAACAAGTCAAACCCATGCCAGCAATGAAGCAAGTAGAAATCTCACCCACAGCCCAGAGCACAATTGACTTAGCGTTCACACTACACAATTGGTACGATATAATCAATGTGTTTCAAATCATCTACGCCTTGCTAAACAGCCTGAGACTCGAGTTAGGTTCACACCAGATTGGTGTCTCACGTTAAGGAGGGCGCCGCGGTGGCCAGGAGA
This sequence comes from Petromyzon marinus, assembly GCF_048934315.1. Lineage (NCBI taxonomy): Eukaryota > Metazoa > Chordata > Hyperoartia > Petromyzontiformes > Petromyzontidae > Petromyzon > Petromyzon marinus. Next base: position 8,798,919 of record NC_133734.1, read on the forward strand.
TGTTAACTCCCTCGCCTGGTATGCAGGAGGTCGTGCGTTGGATTACGACCCTGAAAGCTGCTGTATATTTGGATTTTACTTTGTCATTATCCCTGTAATAACACACAGTGTATCTGTGTTATTAATGCGTGTTGAGACAATATTAGTCGTGTTGTATTGTAAGGTAGATCTTCACTCCTGACATATATCAAGCTTAATTAACATACTTCAAAGTCAAAAGACAGTTCCAATTTTTGTCTGCAGAGAAAGGTGTTAACCCATGAATCGAAGGTTGTGTCTGGAGGTCCAAAGATATTAAAATTTTAAACAAAACAAACCTTTATTACGAAAAATATTGGTGGCGAACGCCCTCCTACTAGATTTTAAAATGGATTCTCTCTCTCTAAGCCCTGCAAAATAAATCAACTTTGTGTGGGTGGAGGAGTCCCTCGACCCCTGGTTAGAACAAAAATGCTTCATCTCAGCGACGCTCTGCACACGCCACGAGTAGCCCCTCCCCCCTAGTGATGCCATCCCATTCCCACCCCATGCCCACCCCTGGTTTATCTCCCAACGAGCGAGTGACCGCGAGGGGGATGGCGCGCGTCACCCCGTAGCGTCACGTGACGCGTGTTCCCAGCACGCCCACGGTGGAACTCCGCTCAACGCCGAGAGCGTGGAGAGAATTCCCCGCCCTCCCCTACCAGTGCGCTAACCACTGCACCACCGCTCCACCCCACACTACGCACATGCCCCTCTATACACTAAAGACAAAAATCTCCTGTGTAGCTTTAACAGACTGTTGGGTCAAGTGCTGTTAGTGAGTAGGCCAGCCTGGCAGAGACCCGCCTGGCAGAGACCCGCCTTTGTATTCTCAGGGGCGATATTTTATCATCGCACCAGGTACTCATTTGAGGCTGAGTCGACCTACGGGAGAACCAAGACAGATTCAGATATTCGCTATCAATGGTTTTAGTAAACCCGTACTGGGCCTTCCCTAGGTCGACTCAGCCTAAAATTAGTACCTGGTGCGATGAGAAAATATCGCCAATGGGGAGACAAAGGCTGTCGGGCGTGGTGCTGGCCACCCACCCCCTCATGTACCATTCCGGCCTTCATAGGTGCTCGCTAACAGCACTTGCCCCAACAGTCTGTTCAGGCTATACGAGGGATCTTTGTCTTTATCTATTGTGTCTATGTAGTCTTAACAGACTGTTGGGGAAAGGGCTGTTCATAGCAAGTAGCAGCGCCTGTGAAGGCTGGCACTCTCGCACACGAGGGGATGGTTGGCCAGCACCAAAACAGAAATACAAAGACACACACACACAGACAAAGTAACAAAGACACACACACAGACAAAGGCATACAGACCAACCCACTAACCCAAAGAAAATTATCCCCCGTGTAGCCTTAACAGACTGTAGGGGCAAGTGCTGTTTGCTAGTAGCACCTATGAAGGCCGGCACTGTGGCACACGAGGGTGTCAGTAACCAGCACCACGCCCGACCCGCCTTTGTCTCCCCAGTGGCGATGTTTGCACATCAAACAGGCACTCATTTGAGGCTCAATCGGCCTAGGGGAGAGCCTGGACAGATTCCGATAATCGTCACTGGTGTTGGTGAACCGGTCATGGGCCTCCCCTAGGTCGACTCAGCCTCAAATGAGTTACTGGTACGGTGTGTAAGCATCATCCCTGAGGTGACAAAGGCGGCCGGGCGGGTTGCTGGCCACCCACCCGCTCGAGTGCCGTGCCGGCCTTCATAGCTGCTCTGTATCAGCCCTTGCCCCTACAGTCTGTAACGTCTACACGGGGGATCTGTCTTTGTGTGCGTGAGTGTGCGTTGTGCCCGTTTCTCTGCGCTGCTCACACTCCTTGCTCTCAGGACGCACGACTCAGATCCAGAATCCTCACTGAGTCACCATCAACACCATACACACACAGTGCGGGGTAGAGAGGCTGACTAAACGAGTGGTGAAAGGAGTGCAGCAGCTCCATGGAGTCGGCGCGGTAAAACGACAGCAGCCCCGCCTCCCAGTGCAGGTGACACCCAACTCTCCAGGGAGGATCACTCACCGGCACTGAGGTCTCTACACCACCATGACACACGTAGCAGCTGTCGTTATCTTTATATAACACCCAGGATGAGTCGTTCTCTCCCAGCCCGCACTCGTCACCACTCCCTTTCCGTGCGATCGTCCCGTACGCGACTCCAACCTCACAGCCCCGCGCCGCACCCCCCACGTCCACCTCCCAGTAGTGCTGACCCGACGAGAAGCTCTCTGAGCACAGGGCTTGTGGACAGGCATCAAAGCGGTGTGGGTGATCGGGGCGACCCTGGGAGACAGCGGTCCACGTCACCGTCCTGAGGTCCGAAGAAATCTGGAGTTTGTTGTGGGCCGAGTTTGGGTCCACAGTCGGTGAGCGTCCGTCTGCAGTAACGATAATCACAGTAGCCGTGGTATCAACAGCAGCACTTTAACAATATCACTCGTGCACTAACACGCACGCACACTACAATAGAGCAATTCGTAATGGGCATTGTTACACAAGGTTGTAGCGCGTAGCTAGCGGTGTGATGACATCTAACGGGCACTTTGTGAATCCGCTGCTAGATGAGGGCCTCCCTGCACCATGCGGGTCGTGGGGGATATTGACCATACTTCACCACGCCGGTTACCGTGCGGTGGCGAAGGCAGGCGAGAGCACAGAAGTACAGTACAACGGTGCGTTTGTCTGCACTGCCAGCTGCTGCCCGCCAAGTAGCCGCGAAGCCTGTAGCACCTGCTAGGCAGGGTGGTGACTGTCCCACCACGTGACCCCGCAGCCTGTAGCACCTGCTAGGCAGGGTGGTGACTGCCCCACCACGTGACCCCGCAGCCTGTAGCACCTGCTAGGCAGGGTGGTGACTGTCCCACCACGTGACCCCGCAGCCTGTAGCACCTGCTAGGCAGGGTGGTGGTGGCTGTCCCACCACGTGACCCCACAGCCTGTAGCACCTGCTAGGCAGGGTGGTGACTACCCCACCACGTGACCACGCAGCCTGTAGCACCTGCTAGGCAGGGTGGTGACTGCCCCACCACGTGACCCCGCAGCCTGTAGCACCTGCTAGGCAGGGTGGTGACTACCCCACCACGTGACCCGGCAGCCTGTAGCACCTGCTAGGCAGGGTGGTGACTGCCCCACCACGTGACCTCGCAACCTGTAGCACCTGCTAGGCAGGGTGGTGACTGTCCCACCACGTGACCCCGCAGCCTGTAGCACCTGATAGGCAGGGTGGTGACTGCCCCACCACGTGACCCCGCAGCCTGTAGCACCTGCTAGGCAGGGTGGTGACTGCCCCACCACGTGACCCCGCAGCCTGTAGCACCTGCTAGGCAGGGTGGTGACTACCCCACCACGTGACCCGGCAGCCTGTAGCACCTGCTAGGCAGGGTGGTGACTGCCCCACCACGTGACCTCGCAACCTGTAGCACCTGCTAGGCAGGGTGGTGACTGTCCCACCACGTGACCCCGCAGCCTGTAGCACCTGATAGGCAGGGTGGTGACTGCCCCACCACGTGACCCCGCAGCCTGTAGCACCTGCTAGGCAGGGTGGTGACTGCCCCACCACGTGACCCCGCAGCCTGTAGCACCTGCTAGGCAGGGTGGTGGTGGCTGCCCGTGTGGGGCTTTGCGAGGTGCCAGGAGGTGGGGCGCTCTGTCCGCTAGGGCTGCACGATTTGGGGAGAATCTCTGATTGCGATTTTTCTGACATTGCGATTTGATTTGCGATTAAAAAACATTGTAAATCAAGCTTCAGTTCGATATTCATTGTGTAATAGATTTAAAACACGTGATGGAGCATTACCACGTGATACCATCACGATATGAACTGCTCTTTCTATTCTATTGCAAGGATGAGAACTTTAAAGATATTAATTGTTTCCAACGTGTATTTATTAAAATATTTTAATTTAAAAAGAACAATCAAACATATAACAATTGTTAAGTTAAATAAAAAAAAAGTTATAATAATAAAACACTTAACAATTCCAATTAGAAACTGACGGGACTTTTCAAATCGAAAAAAATCGCAGCCCTTGCGATTTGCTAATCGCATTGTTTCAAATTCGATTTCGATTTGGAATCGATTAATCGTTCAGCCCTACTGTGCGGTAGTGCCCGTGGGAGGCAGTGGATCACAGCAGTAGCAGCGTGGATATAAACACCGCCATAGCGTCTCTGTGTGTGTACAACAAACACAAACATCTCCCGTGTGTCACCTTTCACAGACTGTAGGAGAAAGTGCTGTTGGTGAGCACCTGTGAAGGCCGGCACACGAGGTGGGTGTGATAGTGTAGTGATGTACACTCTGTGTGTGTGTGATAGTGTAGTGATGTACACTGTGTGTGTGTGATAGTGTAGTGATGTACACTGTGTGTGTGTGATAGTGTAGTGATGTACACTGTGTGTGTGATAGTGTAGTGATGTACACTGTGTGTGTGTGATAGTGTAGTGATGCACACTGTGTGTGTGTGATAGTGTAGTGATGTATACTCGCGTGTGTGAGAGTGTAGTGATGTACACTCGTGTGTGTGTGTGATAGTGTAGTGATGTACACTCTGTGTGTGTGATAGTGTAGTGATGCACACTGTGTGTGATAGTGTAGTGATGTACACTCGTGTGTGTGTGATAGTGTAGTGATGTATACTCGTGTGTGTGTGATAGTGTAGTGGTGTACACTGTGTGTGTGTGATAGTGTAGTGATGTACACTCGTGTGTGTGTGTGATAGTGTAGTGATGTACACTCGTGTGTGTGATAGTGTAGTGATGTACACTCGTTTGTGTGTGATAGTGTAGTGTTGTACACTGTGTGTGTGTGTGTGATACTGTAGTGATGTACACTCGTGTGTGTGTGATAGTGTAGTAATGTACACTGTGTGTGTGTGATAGTGTAGTGATGTACACTCTGTGTGTGTGTGATAGTGTAGTGATGTACACTGTGTGTGTGATAGTGTAGTGATGTACACTCTGTGTGTGTGTGATAGTGTAGTGATGTACACTCTGTGTGTGTGTGTGATAGTGTAGTGATGTATACTGTGTGTGTGATAGTGTAGTGATGTACACTGTGTGTGTGATAGTGTAGTGATGTACACTGTGTGTGTGATAGTGTAGTGATGTACACTGTGTGTGTGATAGTGTAGTGATGTACACTGTGTGTGTGATAGTGTAGTGATGTACACTGTGTGTGTGTGATAGTGTAGTGATGTACACTGTGTGTGTGATAGTGTAGTGCTGTACACTCGTGTGTGTGTGATAGTGTAGTGATGTACACTCGTGTGTGTGTGATTGTGTAGTGATGTACACTCGTGTGTGTGTGTGATAGTGTAGTGATGTACACTCGTGTGTGTGTGTGATTGTGTAGTGATGTACACTCGTGTGTGTGTGTGATAGTGTAGTGATGGACACTGTGTGTGTGATAGTGTAGTGATGTACACTGTGTGTGTGATAGTGTAGTGATGTACACTCGTGTGTGTGTGTGATAGTGTAGTGATGTACACTCGTGTGTGTGTGTGATTGTGTAGTGATGTACACTCGTGTGTGTGTGTGTGTGTGATAGTGTAGTGATGTACACTGTGTGTGTGATAGTGTAGTGATGTACACTTGTGTGTGTGTGATAGTGTAGTGATGTACACTCGTGTGTGATAGTGTAGTGATGTACACTCGTGTGTGTGTGATAATGTAGTGATGCACACTGTGTGTGTGATAGTGTAGTGATGTACACTCATGTGTGTGTGTGTGTGATAGTGTAGTGATGTACACTCGTGTGTGTGTGATAGTGTAGTGATGTACACTCGTGTGTGTATGTGTGATAGTGTAGTGATGTACACTCGTGTGTGTGCGTGATAGTGTAGTGATGTACACTCTTGTGTGTGTGATAGTGTAATGATGTACACTGTGTGTGTGTGTGATAGTGTAGTGATGTACACTCGTGTGTGTGTGTGTGATAGTGTAGTGAGGTACACTCTGTGTGTGTGATAGTGTAGTGATGTACACTCGTGTGTGTCTCTGATTGTGTAGTGATGTACACTCGTGTGTGTGTGTGTGATAGTGTAGTGATGTACACTCGTGTGTGTGATAGTGTAGTGATGTACACTCGTGTGTCTGTGTGATAGTGTAGTGATGTACACTCGTTTGTGTGTGTAGTGATGTACCCTGTGTGTGATAGTGTAGTGATGTACACTCGTGTGTGTGTGTGATAGTGTAGTGATGTACACTGTGTGTGTGATAGTGTAGTGATGTACAGTGTGTGTGTGATAGTGTAGTGATGTACACTCTGTGTGTGTGTGATAGTGTAGTGATGTACACTCTGTGTGTGTGTGTGATAGTGTAGTGATGTATACTGTGTGTGTGATAGTGTAGTGATGTACACTGTGTGTGTGATAGTGTAGTGATGTACACTGTGTGTGTGATAGTGTAGTGATGTACACTGTGTGTGTGATAGTGTAGTGCTGTACACTCGTGTGTGTGTGATAGTGTAGTGATGTACACTGTGTGTGTGTGATAGTGTAGTGATGTACACTGTGTGTGTGATAGTGTAGTGCTGTACACTCGTGTGTGTGTGATAGTGTAGTGATGTACACTCGTGTGTGTGTGATTGTGTAGTGATGTACACTCATGTGTGTGTGTGATAGTGTAGTGATGTACACTCGTGTGTGTGTGTGTGATTGTGTAGTGATGTACACTCGTGTGTGTGTGTGATAGTGTAGTGATGGACACTGTGTGTGTGATAGTGTAGTGATGTACACTATGTGTGTGATAGTGTAGTGATGTACACTCGTGTGTGTGTGATAGTGTAGTGATGTACACTCGTGTGTGTGTGTGTGATTGTGTAGTGATGTACACTCGTGTGTGTGTGTGTGATAGTGTAGTGATGTACACTGTGTGTGTGATAGTGTAGTGATGTACACTTGTGTGTGTGTGATAGTGTAGTGATGTACACTCGTGTGTGATAGTGTAGTGATGTACACTCGTGTGTGTGATAGTGTAGTGATGTACACTCGTGTGTCTGTGTGATAGTGTAGTGATGTACACTCGTTTGTGTGTGTAGTGATGTACCCTGTGTGTGATAGTGTAGTGATGTACACTCGTGTGTGTGTGTGATAGTGTAGTGATGTACACTCGTGTGTGATAGTGTAGTGATGTACACTCGTGTGTGTGTGCGTGATAGTGTAGTGATGTACACTCTGGGTGTGTGTGATAGTGTAGAGATGTACACTCGTGTGTGTGTGTGATAGTGTAGTGATGTACACTCATGTGTGTGATAGTATAGTAATTTACACGGGCAATCCTCAAGGTGTCTGGATCTCCCTGCCTCAAGCACTAAGAATGAATCCTAAACATCTTCGCCCTGGCGTGTGTGTGTGTCAGACTCACACGCAGTATAGCAATAGCATGTTCACTCAATTATACACACGTGTAGTATTAATAGAGCTCATGTAATAGTGATTTGCACTCATTTGTGTGTATGTGCTATATTTTAATGTGTAGTTTTATTGATGTATGTTGCCGCGACGCTCCCGGGGCCTTCGCTAAGGCCTCCCCTCCTTCCACCGGCTCTTCAGCAGCAGCAGCAGCAGCAGCTTTGGGGCACCAGGCAAGTCGCGACGCATCAATCGCATGACCGCTCCCCTCACCTCACGCATCTAATGGGGTTAGGGTCCATCCTCACGGGGTCAGCTCGGGCCCTGCACATTAGTGGCCATCTGCCGGGTGGCCCAGGCGGACCCGCCAGTGGAATGGGCTTGCGCATCGCGTGGTGGCGGCCGCTGCCGTGTCCTCGGCGGTGGTGGGGTACGTGCAAGGGGTCGAGGTGCAAATCTAGGTGGACATGGATGGTTTCCGAGTCCATTTTTCGGTTTTCTGCCACGCAGCGTTGTGCCGTTGCGGCCGGTTCAAGGAGCTTGTGTGGCTGCGAATGGCGGAAGCCTTGGCATTTTGGGCCACATTGTCGCTTCGATCACAATTGGCGAAATTGAATTGGTGGGGCCCATTCTTGTCTCCAGGACCTTGGCACTGCCATGTCTCTTGGGGACCGACTTTTTGGCCAAAATGCCCGTGCAAATTTTTGTTGACCAAGGTTGTGTAGAGATGCCGTCGGGGGGTGGGGGTGGTTGCACTTTCTGCATTCTCCCACTGTACTGTCCCCCCTTGCCACCAGTGTGCGGGCCTTGACTAAGGTGTCTGTGACGGTTCCACCTGGGTGACAAATCCTACTACCCCTCAGGCTGTGCAGACCATTAAAATTGGATTCCCCGCAGGAAAGTATCCTCTTGTCTCCCTCCAATTACTTTTCGAGGTCGGATGAGTAGGTAGGCACCTTGACGGCCATGCCAGCGGGCCAGGACCCCTATTTACAGGTCCTAAATTCGGGGCCCTTGCCGATCGTCGTTCCAGCCGGTGCCGTTTTAGCGCACGCTACCCCGGGCCCCCCTCCCGACGACGCTAGGCCGGCTGGAGGGGTTGTGGCTGGCGTGTTGCACAAGGGGAGGACCGACGCATTGTGGATCGATGTGTTGTGTAACGAGAATGTCTCGTTATCCTCCGAGGAGCACCAGTGGCTTCACAAACTCATCGTGAGGTTCACCGATGTGTTTATCCAGAGTAAATTCGATCTCGGTCGCACCACTCTCCTGGAACAATCACAGATACGGGCAACTCGACCCCTGTTCGGCTAAATTCGTACCACTTTAGCCCGGCAAAAAAGGATCATGTCCACTCCGTAGGTGACGAGATGTTGGCAGCGGACATTTTATCCCCATCCACTAGCCCTTGGGGTGCCCCCTTTGCTCTGCTGTACATTAAACAAGATCTCGGTGGCTGATGCATATCCATTGCCTCGCATGATGATTCCCTGGACGCTCTCTCGGGTGCGCGGTTCTTTTTGACCCCAGACTTGCTCTCAGGCTTCTGCAGTTGCCGCTGGATGAGGCCTCTAGACCCAAGACAGCGTTCCGCACACCCCAGGGGCTGTTCCAATTCAATCGGCTTGCTATGGGTCTCCATTCGGCCCCGGCCACCTTCCAGCATCTCATGGAGATGGTCTTGGCGGGGCTGCAGTGGGAATCTTGTTTAATCTACTTGGACGATGTTATTGTTTTTGGCCGTACGTTTGACGAGCACTTGCAATGCTTTGAGGCAGTGTTCCTCAAAGTGTGGGCCGCGGGCTTGAAGTTCAAACCACAGAAATGTCATTTATTGCAACCATCGGTGAAGTATTTGGGACACATTGTGAGTGCGTCAGGTGTTGCCATGGATCCGGAAAAGACAGCTTGTGTCCGGACGTCGCCGACTCCTACATCTGTCGCTGAGGTGCGTAGCTTCATTGGCTTCGCATCGTACTATCGTCTGTTCGTCCGCGATTTTGCGACAATTGCAAAACCACTGCACGCACTCTCCACCAAAGATCAAAAGTTTCGCTGCGGGATAGAGGAGGAAGCCGCTTTTGTGGCACTTCGCACGGCCTTGGTGGATGCGCTGCCCCTGGGGTATCCGAACCTCTCCAAAACGTTCCTCCTCGACACCGATGCCAGTGACACGGGCATTGGGGCTGTCCTGGCTCAGGTCGGCGACGGGGTTGAGAGGGTTATTGCCTATGGTAGCCGTGTTTTGTCTCCCACTGAACAGCGGTACTGTGTGACCCGGAGGGAGCTGCTGGCCACAGTGTTTTTCTTCCAGCTGTGCAGGCCCTATTTGTATGGTAGGCGGTTTACCATCCGGACCCACCATGTGGCCCTGCAATATTCCCTGCGGATTGACCAGCCCTCGGGTCAGCTGTCCCGCTGGCTCGAGGTGCTCCAGGAGTACCCCTTCGATGTCATTCACAGGAAGGGGACTCAGCATGGTAATGCGGATGGCCTTTCCAGGCTGCCTACGGACGGTGGGTGCGCTTGTGCCCCGGGTTCTAGCCACTGCAAGGCCCCAGTGGACTCAGCGGCCCAGTTGGTTGCATTGGCCGAAGCAGCACCCCCTCCGGTTGTGGCATTGGCTGTTGATTTTGGCCTGGGACTCCCCCGGGAGGTACGGTCCAAGTTGCAGATAGAGGATTCCTCTCTGCTGAGGCTATGATGCCGTGTTGGGTCAAAGGCCTGGAGCTCGGCTCCGTCAGCTGCACTGGTGATGACCATGCATGATGGCCTCCTCATGCCTTGGGATGCCCAGTTGGAGCGTTATTGTGTGGTTGTGTCCATTGGCTTTTGAGGTAGATTCGCCTTGAGCCATTCACAAGAAACGTATGCATCTCGGTTACCATAAGACCTTGCTGACCCTTAAACGGGACTACTATTGGCTGGGTATGGAGGATGATGTGGCTCTAATTTTGAAGGGTTGCCATGACTGTGCGCGGAGGAAGGCCCCAGTTGGTCAGGATCGGGCCCCGCTGCAATACATCCGGGTTTCTCGTGTAAATGCGCTCGTGGCGCTCAACATTCAGGGGCCATTCCCTGCATCCCAACGGGGCCACAGGTACCTCTTGGTGGGAGTGGAGTTCCTCATACGTTGGCCTATGGCGTGGCCTCTGATGGACCAATCGGCCTTGTCCATCACTTAGGAGTTCGTACAGGGGTATGTTCTTGACAAGGGTGCGCCGGAACAGCTCTTGACTGATCAGGGGCAGAATTTTTCTTCCCGGTTGCTCAAGGAGGTCTGTGATCACCTCGCCCTACCACCCCCAGTCCAACGGGATGGTAGAGCGCTTGAACGGCACCCTCACATCCATGCTGTGCCACCACGTGAGTACGTCCCAATCGGACTGGGACCTGTTCATTCCGGGGGTTCTGGCCATGTATAGGTTGGCCCCTCATGCCTCGACAAGGTTCTCCCCTTTTTATCTAATGTACGGAAGGTAACCCGAGCCCCCGATGCACGTCCAGCTGGACCTGGGGACTTCAAAGAAGGGCTCTCCGGTGCCGGCCCCAATGAGGGTCGCGCTCGACCGGTTCCGCGAGGCCCGGCAGGTGGCCTTGGATAATTCGACCAGTCGGCAGGCGGCTACCGAGCGCTTGCCCAAACACCAGGTTGTCGGCCTTCCATGGGAAAGGGGCCAGAAGGCGTGGCTGCACTGTCCCCAAGTTGGCAGGTTCCCTAAATTGCATCATCCTTGGCAGGGCCCTGTTGAGGCCGTGGAGGTTCCGCAGACCGCACTGTATCCGTATTCGGTTGGGTCGCCGCCACTGGATTGTGCACCCATCTCGGCTGAAGCGGGTGGTGCCGCCTGGTCTCTCTGACTCATCCCCACTTCTGGAGCGGCCGGTGATTGATCCGTCCGACAAGCCGGGCCGTATGGGTCATGATGGTGCGAGCGATGCCCTGCCCTTGTGTGTGCCCACAGAGCCCCCGCCAGTGACGCCGACGGCGACGGGCCATCCGGTGGATGTACCGGCGGCAGGTCTGTCTCCCACCGGTACACCGTCGGTTCCGACGGTCGACGCCGCATAGGGCAGCGGCCTGCCTTTCGGTGCACCGGTGGATCTCCCGCCAGTTGTGCCACTGGCGGCGCCTCACCCTACAAATGTGCCGGCGGACTTGGCATCGGCCTGTAACACCGCCGAATCTGACGGCTGACGCCGCGCGGGGGAGTGGGCCGACGTCACGCACGCGCTCAAGGGGCGTGCGGATTCGGTGACACAAGTGCGGCCCGTCTTCATCGGCCTCCAGCCTTTGTCGCCACTTTTGCGTCGTCCCGGGTGGTGTCTTTCTCTAAACTTTACCTGGTACCGTGCTACCTGAGACATGTCATGTGTGTTTGTTGTTGTTGCTATCTTTCTGTCCGGGTGGCCGGACTCCGCTCTCATAATGGTTGCAGCTGGGTCGGCTGATTTTTTTTGACGGGGGGGGGGGTGATGTAGAGGAGTAGTTGATGACAACCTGTCACGCTCACCTCTGATGTGATGACGTCATGTCCCCCGGGGATACTTAAGCTGGAACCCGTGACGTGAGCGGGGTTGTCGTGGGAGCCCAGGAACGTGAGAGGGTGGAAGTCGGGACCCCGGGTAGGGTAACCTAGCACGAGGCTAAGGGTGGCTGGTTACCCGGCTGGCCGATGTTGGTTTAGCCCTCGGCCGGTGCAGTGGAAAGAGCCCAAGTAGTCCGGGTGCTAGGATTCCCAGCACCCTACCCCTGGGGAGGTGTATGATAGCCCTGTTTAATATCTGGAGTAAGCCCCTAATAAACCATAGGCGTAAGCCCCTAAGAAGACCTGCCTCCGTGCCGTCTTTTGCACCTTAACATATGTATGTGTGTGAGTGTGTGTGTATATCTGTGTGTGTGTGTCTATGGTGGAGAGCGATAGTGTAGCGGTTAGCGCGCTGCGCTATGAACCCAGCGACACGGGTTCGATTCCCGCTCATGGCAAACACCAGTGACGATTATCTGAACCGGCCCTGGGCCTCCCCTAGGTCGACTCAGCCTCAAATGAGTACTTGGTGTGGTGTATTGTAAATATCGCCACTGGGGAGACAAAGGCGGTCGGACGTGGTGCTGGCCACCCATCCCCTCGTGTACCGTTGTGGCCTTCATAGGTGCTCACTAACTGTGCTTGCCCCCACAGTCTGTTAAGGCTATATGGGGGATCTTTGTAAATTGTGTGTCTATGTAGCCTTAACAGACTGTGCTGTTTGCTAGTAGCACCTATGAAGGCCGGCACTGTGGCACACGAGTCGGTGACCAGCACCACGCCCGACCCGCCTTTGTCTCCCCAGTGGCGATGTTTGCACATCGCAGCAGGTACTCATTTGAGGCTCAGTTGACCTAGGGACTCAGGACCGATTCCAATAATCGTCACTGATGTTGGTGAACCGGTCATGGGCCTCCCTTAGGTCGACTCGGCCTCAAATGAGTTCCTGGGACGGTGTGTAAACATCACCACTGGGGAGACAAAGGCGGGCCGGGCGTGGTGCTGGTCCCCGACCCCCTCGTGTGCCACAGTGCTGGCCTTCATAGGTGCTACTAGCAAACAGCACTTGCCCCAACAGTTTTGTATGGCGACACGGGTGATAATTTAGGCTATACGAGGGATCTCTTTCTCTATAAACGTATCGGTATATATTGACACGTGTTCTTTTGTAATTAACTTGTTGCCTGTGTAGTGATGCCTTGGTCTGGCTGTCTAATAAACCTCTCAATATTAACACAGAATCCTAAAGGTGCCTTTGATTCTGAGAGCTTCAGGCATTAACACTGAACCCTAAGAATCCTTGCTGTGTCTGAGTCTGTATCACGCTGCCTCAAGCACTAATAATGAATCCTCAGAATCTCAGCCATAGCTTCACTGTGTAAAACACTCACACAAACACAGCATAGCAAGAGCATCCTCATTCAATAATACACACGTGTAGGGTTAATAGAGCTCATGTACTACTCCTTTATAAACGTGTGTGTGCTGTATGTTAACGTAGAGGTATTGCAATAGATGGGCAATAGTAATGTATGTGTAGTGGTGTTATGGGACAAACACACATCGTTTCCGGCTAGCACCCTTTGCTTACCTGTTGGGGGCTGTGGGCTTTGTATAAAAAGCGGGAGCCCGAGAGAGTTGGGGCAGTGTTCCCGAGCCGAAATTAGAAGACCCAGTTGAAGACTGAAGTCTGGCTAGCTAGACCCTGGAACTCCTCTGACCTGCTGCCCTTCTCAGGGCCGGGCAGAGCAAGCCAGCGGTGTGACCCCAGAACCTCGGAGCTGATGTCCTTTTAAGAGCCGGGTCTGTGTGGCTGGTGGTCAAGACTTGCGCCTTGGCTGGGCCAGGTAGCCTCCCTTAGAGCCCTTAGCGGAGTACCCGAGAGCATAGGTGGATAGCCAAGTAGCCTATGGGTGTCTCTCTGAATAATAACGGTCGAAGGGGCCGTTACCCCTTCGAGTGTGAGCCGTATACGTTACCCTGTGTTGAGTTACAAATAAATAGCGTTGCCTCTACTTCGCCGTCTCTGTCATCGAAGAATCCACTACATATGTATGCAGTGATACACATGGTCAGCCACAGTAATACCCCAGTCTGGCTCTGTGAGCCTCGGGTATTAATCTTGAACCACAATAATCCTTAAGGTGCCTTCATTTGGGATAGAGTAGCCTCAATAATTATAAATGAATCTTGAGAATCCTAACTCTGCCTTAGTCTGGTTATGAGCCTACAGCATTAACAATGAACCATATGAATCACAACGGTGATGTAGTTTTTCGAGTCTGATGATGACATCCATCACAGAGAAGACTTATACTCATTTATAAATCTGCTACAATGGTTACTTTGGCCAACAGCATCCTCACTGGATAATACAGACGTGTAATATCAATGGAGTACTTGTAATAGTGAAATATACTCGTGTGTGTGCTATCTATTATTGTCTAGGGCATACATTACAGTAGTAATGTTGATATTTGCATGTACAGTGTAGTGATAGACAAGATTAACCAAGATTATCCCTTAGTCTTGCTCTGTGAGCCTCAGCCATTAACTGGGGAACCTAATAATCCTAAAATGCCTTAGTTTGACTCTCTGAGCATCAGGCTGTTGATATGAAAGCTAAGATTCTTAAACGTGTCTTAGTCTGGATATATGATCCTTGGGCATTACCAATCAACCCTAAGTTTATATACCCCATAATAGAGGTTTTTTGGGTTAGATCGCGTAAATATGTGTCGTTAAACCTGCCACCACCCGACACAGTCAACTAGTAAGGGTTGTCACGTTAACAGTACATGCCAATTTGTCAATAGTACAGCACACCGGTGTGTTGGAGGGCAAAGCCACAACATTTTTTAAATTGACATTGATCTCGTGATAAAACCCATTTAACGATATGAATCCTGCGGCCGCCTTTGTGTCCGCAGTCCTGATGCTTACAGGACGTACCCGGTACTCGTTTAAGCCAAGGGTTCATCTGAGAGAGGCTCAGAATTGGTTCTGAATCCACTCACAACTGATGTTAGCCATGGCCGTGAATCATGTGTAGGTGACCATGATTGTAGCTCAGTGCACACACCATCCCATCATCGTTGCACATCCGTACTCACTCTCGCTCATCTACACATACGCATACAAACAGACAATTACAAGACCCCCCGTATAGCCCAAACATGCTGTAGGGGCAAGTGTTATTAGCGAGTGGTACTTTAAGCCCAGTATGGAACATGAGGGGGTGGGTGGCCAGCACCACGTCAGACCGCCTTTGTCTCCCTAGTGGCAGTTTTTAAACACTACACCAGGTAGTCATTTGAGGCTGAGTCGACCTAGGGGAAGCCCATGACCGGTTCAGAAAATCGTCACTGGTGTTGGCTGTGAACGGAAATCGAATTTGTGTTGCCAGATTCATATTATTGCACGTTAACCACTATGCCACCGCTCCGCAACATACACACAAGACACAATTACACGCACAATAACACACATGCACACTTGGCAAGAGTCCGTGGAACTCACACATGAACGCCAGCAGGTTGACCACAGCTCCCTGCAGAGCGCTGATTGTGGTGATGTCTTCTTTCCTGGGAGATGAGGGTGGATCTCCCTTCTGAGCGTCTCTTCTGTGAGATCAGAACCAGCAGTGACACACACAGCCCGTGTCTTACACAGCATCATCACACACAGCATCAGCATACACAGCATCATACTACACATCACACACATCATCATCACCACACACATGATCATCAAACATCATCACACGCCATTATCAACAACAACAACCGCCATTCGCCACTAAGTGGTGGTGACGTCACCACGACGCTTGTGCCAGGCTATGTGCACCTTGAGGCCACGTGAAGTGTCGAACACCCGCTGGAAGGTCACGGGGCAGACCCAGGTGCCACGGGTCGACTGACTGAAATGACCGAGATGACTGGCTGATGTACCACCTGTGCTCCCTACTGTGCCAACTTGCTGTGCGTTAGCCACCCGCGCTCCGCTCGTTGTTGTGAGCGTTGCTCCTCCGCCCTCTGTTGTTGTTGGAGGGCGACTGCCTCCAACTGCCCAGTAGCGTCCTTCACGAGCCTCCTCCACAGAGGCCGATCTTGACACCGCTGGTACCAGTCATCGGCAAGTCCACTCAGCTCCACATCACGTCACTCCATCTCATCTCTAGCCCGTGCCGCGCCCATTTAGCCCCCTCGATCCGGCCGAACAAAAGCTGTTTGGGCATGTGGTGATTGGGCATGTGGTGATTGGGCATGTGGGCTACATGGCCCAGCCAAAGCAGCCTTGCCTGCCGGAGGAGCTCACCGATAGAACTTTGTCCAGATCTTTCGAGGATTTGTGAGCTCCTTACACAATCCAGGCTGGTGGTTAAACCCAGGATTGATCGTAGGCAGGCTAGCCTAAATGTTTCTAACCGGTGGAGATGTTCCATTAGGGGGGTCGACATTTCGCAAGCATAGAGAAGGGAGGGAATGACTGTGGCCGAGAAGACCCGAAGCTTCGTGTGGAGCGACAGACCAGGTAGCTTCCACACAGCGTTATGCAACCGATGAAAAGATAATGCCGCTCGACTGATTCGGAGTGAGACCTCTGCTGTTAAACCGGAGCCGGTCATGAGCACACTGCCCAGGTATGGGAAACTCTCCACTCTCTCCACAACTGCCCCATCACCGATTGGGAGTTGTGGGGGTGGAGTGCACGGTGGTACAAAATACCCAGGCAGGTGCTTCGTTTTGGTGGGGCTGATGGTAAGGCCACACCTCTTAGTGGCACACTCTAGTTTCAGCAGCAGCGCCTCCAACTCCTCCTCTGATTGAGCCGCAATTACCAGGTCGTCGGCATACATAACGTGGTTGACCAATAGGGAGCCATCCCTTGACCGCATCCGGGCATTGATCAGGCTCCCATTGGGTCTGTACCAGATGGAAATTCCTCCGGTACAGCTACTGAAGGCTTCACGAACTACGTGGTCAAAATAGATGTTACATAATGTCGGAGCCAGAGGACATCCCTGTCGCACCCAAAGGTGTACAGGGAATGGCTATGACTCCCGGCCATGTAGTTTTACCTGGGCCCGCTCACCATCATGAAGGTCCTTAATGAGCGTGAGCAGAGGATCAGGGACTCCAAAAGCACGAAGAACCCAGAGTCCAGGCCTTCTGATGGTATCATAGGCCTTGACCAGGTCAATAAAGCAGAGATGTAGGTCTTGTGGGAATTCTCTACACCTCTGCTGTAGCAGGCGGACAGAAAATATGGCATCTGTGCAGGACCGCCCTTTCCTGAAACCACATTGGGGCTCCTTAAGCCTCTCTTCAGCGTGCCTAGCAAGGTGATGTTGAATAATCCTTGCCAGGACCTTTCCCGGCACACTGAGGAGTGAGATGCCCCTGTAGTTGTTACAGTATGTGCGGTCCCCCTTCTTAAAGAGGGGGATCACCAGGGCATCCTTCCAATCCTGCGGAACCCGTCCAGTGGCCCAGACTGTTGTTATGATGTTATGTAGGGCAGTCTGCGCACAAACGGCACCCTCCCTCAGCATTTTGCTTGAGAGATCATCTCTGCCCGGTGCCTTTCCTGGTCTCAGACTTTGGATCGCCCTCACTACTTCCTCAACGAATGGTACCTCAGCCAGCCACTCACAGGGGGTGGCTTCCTCCTTCAATATTTGAGGCACCGCAGCCTCAGCAGGGTCATCCTCACTTTGTCCCATGATGTTTTCTAGGCTGAGGGATTCCCCCTCCCCCAGGACCTCACAGAAATGCTCAGCAAATCTGCAAACCTGTTCCTGGGGGTCGGAGATTAGATCACCGTTCTTTCCCCTAATGATGGTAATAGGTGTGGCGCTGCAGGCAACTTTTTTGATGGAGTTAAATAGGGATTTATGATCGTGGGCCATTGCGGCAGACTCCATCTCTTCAGCAACCCGCGACCACCACCCATCCTTGCAGCGCCTCACGGCTCTCTGAACCTCTGAGTGAAGGCTGCAGTAAGCCTCCTCATTCTCTGACGTGGGATGCTGTAGACGTTTAGAGTGGGCCTGTCGCTTTTTCTCAACCATCCTGAACAGCTCCTCTGTCAGGCAGGGTCTCTGGGGAGGTCTGAACCACGTTCCCAAAGCAGCCATTGCAGCTGCATGAGCCACAGTCCTAAACCTCGCCCATTTACCCTGAACATCACAAACGGCAACATCGCCCAGAGCATCACAGCACAACATCATCACACAACCCTTGTCTTACACAGCATCATGCCACACATCATCACGCAACATCATCATCACACATCATCATCATTACTCAGCCCATGTTCTACACAAGGCGTCACCCCGTATGTTAATCTGTCCGAGTTCATGAGTTCCTTACCTGTCTGTCTCTTTCAGGTGAACCTGCAGGAGTCAGACACAGGGGGCGTGAGTTAGTTCACCTCGAGCCACGTTAACCACCCGGTGATTGGTAGACTTGATGAGGCTGCACTCAGCCATTCACGTGTCCTAGTATTGTTGGTTATAATCAAGACAAAGCCGTGGACACGTAAGGACTGAATGATTCTCATCAGCAAGGTGTGGCCTCTAAAACTGTTGCCACTCGGTACCCGATGTCATGGCAAGAGGCGTCCGTGGCACTTGACATCGAGTTGCAGTGATTGTGAACCAACATTCAAAATAATAATCCACTGCGAGCGTGAATTACAACCAGAGCGTGGCATTACCAGAGTCCATAGTTTAGCAGGGTTAACATTTGTTGAGGCAGGCAATCTCGGGATTGGTTTCAAATTTCGAAGAATCATCAGCAGTCAGTACAGAAATATGACTGGTTCTGGCTTTCCTGATGTTAAAAGTCCTTCCGTGTTCAGCATTACTAATGGTTGGTATACATTTGGTAAAATGTATAATTTTAATGTAGTGTCAAGTGGCCTCAATCTGATGTACATTACAGGATGATGCAGTTACAATGTTGTATGCCAATGTCTGCATATATTACCAGACAATGAACTCGAGGGATTTGTGTGTTAATCGTTTTTTTATTATTTAGAAATTCAGCGGTAGTTTATATTTTTATTACAATATACAGTGAGAGAAAAAGTATTTGATCCCCTGCTGATTTTGTACGTTTGCCCACTGACACAGAAATGATCAGTCTATAATTTTAATGGTAGGTTTATTTGAACAGTGAGAGACAGAATAACAAGAAAATCCAGAAAAACGCATGTCAAAAATGTTATAAATTGATTTGCATTGAAATGAGGGAAATAAGTATTTGACCCCCTCTCAATCAGAAAGATTTCTGGATCCCAGGTGTCTTTTATACAGGTAACGAGCTGAGATTAGGAGCACACTCTTAAAGGGAGTGCTGCTAATCTCAGCTTGTTACCTGTATAAAAGACACCTGTCCACAGAAGCAATCAATCAATCAGATTCCAAACTCCTCAACATGGCCAAGACTTAAGAGCTCTCCAAGGATGTCAGGGACAAGATTGTAGACCTACACAAGGCAGGAATGGGCTACAAGACCATTGTCAAGCAAATTGGTCAGAAGGTGACAACAGTTGGTGCGATTATTCGTAAATGGAAGAAACACAAAAGAACTGTCAATCCCCCTCGGCCTGGGGCTCCATGCAAGATCTCACCTCGTGGAGTTGCAATGATCATGGGAACGGTGAGGAATCAGCCCAGAACTACACGGGAGGATCTTGTCAATGATCTCAAGGCAGCTGGGACCATAGTCACCAAGAAAAAAAATGGTAACACACTTCGCCGTGAAGGACTGAAATCCTGCAGCACCCGCAAGGTCCCCCTGCTCAAGAAAGCACATATAAATGCCCGTCTGAAGTTTGCCAATGAACATCTGAATGATTCAGAAGACAACTGGGTGAAAGTGTTGTGGTCAGATGAGACCAAAATGGAGCTCTTTGGCATCAACTCAACTCGCCGTGTTTGGAGAAGGAGGAATGCTGCCGATGACCCCAAGAACACCATCCCCACCATCAAAAATGGAGGTGGAAACATTATGCTTTGGGGGTGTTTTTCTGCTAAGGGGACAGGACAACTTCACCGCATCAAAGGGACGATGGACGGGGCCATGTACCGTCAAATCTTGGGTGAGAACCTCCTTCCCTCAGCCAGGGCATTGAAAATGGGTCGTGGATGGGTATTCCAGCATGACAATGACCCAAAACACACGGCCAAGGCAACAAAGGAGTGGCTCAAGAAGAAGCACATTAAGGTCCTAGGGTGGCCTAGCCAGTCTCCAGACCTTAATCCCATAGAAAATCTGTGGAGGGAGCTGAAGGTTCGAGTTGCCAAACGTCAGCCTCGATACCTGAATGACTTGGAGAAGATCTGCAAAGTGGAGTGGGACAAAATCCCTCCTGAGATGTGTACAAACCTGTTGGCCAACTACAAGAAACGTCTGAACTCTGTGATTGCCAACAAGGGTATTGCCACCAAGTACTAAGTCAATTTATAACATTTTTGAAATGTGTTTTTCTGATTTTTGTTGTTGTTATTCTGTCTCTCACTCTTCAAATAAACCTACCATTAAAATTATAGACTGATCATTTCTTTGTCATTGGGCAAACGTACAAAATCAGCAGGGGATCAAATACTTTTTTCCCTCACTGTACAAATCCAAGTTGGTGAACTTGACTCTACATTTATTTTCAGAACTCATGGGCGCTATTTTGTATTGACAATGTAAGTGGCGTTATCTTGTGTTTTGTGTTGCAACGCATGTGCTACGTTTACAAACGCAATGAACACGTGAACTGGGGCACTCGCCCTGGCTCAGCAAGCGCTCCACCTGCAGGAACGTGAGCGAGTCCCTCTCCTCCTGCAGAGCGCGCAGGCGCGTGGCTGCTGCCTGGAGCTCGCTGATCTCGCGCTCATAATGAGCGATGTTCTCCTCAATCCGGGACAGCAGCTCGCGCCCCTTCATGTCCACGTGATCCAGAGCTGCCCTCTCGTCCTCATCCAGCATCGCCCTCATGCGGGTGAACTCGCCTGAGATGCGTGCCTTGGTCTGGACCATGGAATCCTGCAAGGGGCATGCGATGAGTTCTATAAAATTATATTCCATGCTGTTAAGACCAAAGTCACATTGTTTTCCTGTTACTCCAAAACAATTTTTCCCTGCCTCCACGTGATGTCTTTGGACTCACATCCCATTGACCAAGTCGATAACTTTAGGTATCTAGGTGCTATCTTGCCCTTCACATTGATCATATCGTCAGTAAGATTTAATAAACAAAATCTTCTATGTAAATAAACACATTGTCTCACCTCGGCTCCATCTTGATATCGTCCAAGCCGCCATCCTCACCATCTTTGACTCCTGTGAAATCATTGACTGCCTAGCCTCTTGTTCCATTATACCACTGGGCTGTCTTCATCCTAAGATTCCTTATAAAGAAATCCGCCAAGTATGTAAGGACCTCCTAACTCCACAAATTGCCAGTCACAAACTCAATAAGTTTCCTCCCTGTTCTCTCTAAAATGACCATATGTTAAAACTAGGTTTTGCGACGCGTTCTTCCTCCTTGCTGATACTACCCCACGTTACTGGAGTGCCCTTACCTCTCAGCCTAGGCTGGAATCCCTCCCCAGCCTCCAACACGATTAGCGGGCTGCATAATGATTGAGATATGAACCAGTGCTGGACTCTACCTTCACCAACCTGCACTGACCCACGCAACTAAGTATGGCCAAATAGCCTCAATGATCAACACGATGTTGCGTAAACCTTCATCCAGAAGTGTATTGGTGAGGATCTGTAAATAATTTACCAAAACAGATAAGCACACGATTCACCTTCTTCATAGATTTGTCTCTGCACATCATCAATAAAAGTATTTTGTATACAATCTATTTGCCCCATGATATTTTGGGACTGCGTTACTTTATCAGTACTGGCAGACCTCGCTAAATGCTCAGCATGCTTCATGAAGAAGTGAGCGCTTATCGAATCAGCACCGAAATGGGTAATTGTACTGTTGTATATATGAGGATGTGTTCCCATCAGCGTTATTGCTTTCAGATGACCAATATACGAGGGCTTCATTGGGGTATCAGTAAAAGCACCAATAATACAGATGGTAAACATTATTTAATGAATAAAAAATAATTATAATAACCGCATTAAGTATGACATGCTGTGCATAATACTGTACTCCTGCTACCATGGCAGCAGTGGGAGATGAGGTGGTAGGATCTGCAGAGCTCCCAGTCTGGGGTCATTCTCAGAGAAGATGTCCAGGACCTCCGTGAACTTAGCGGTGACCTCAGTCTACATTTCTGTGGTGAGGTTTCTTAGACCTCTATCATGGTCGAGTGAGTTCTCACCTCGCTAACATTTAAAAAAACAAAATCGATTGTTTTAAAAATGTAATAAAAATCGTGATAAGCTAATCACGGGGGGTGGGGTCTGGTTGGCTCAGCATGCGTCGTTCTCATTGGCTGAGCGAATGATTGAGGGTGGGTACGTTTGCTCGGCCAGCACCGCTGCGTGTTCCCACTTGTAAGCGCTTTATATGAGACTACCTGTACCCGGTGAAACATTCACTGATCTAGCAGATCTTAATGAAACATTCACATATTTTTGTTATTCATATTTTTCAACAATTGCCATATGCTGGGTCATTTTCCGACACTAGATGAAGTGAATCACACGATATGACTCTTGATCGAGCAAGATATAATTGTCCTTGACTAAAAACAGACTTAGGTAAGTAAATGCATTTTTTATCAAACGTTTGACATTGTGACTTATTCATTGTAATTGAAAAAG
Source organism: Petromyzon marinus (assembly GCF_048934315.1). NCBI lineage: Eukaryota > Metazoa > Chordata > Hyperoartia > Petromyzontiformes > Petromyzontidae > Petromyzon > Petromyzon marinus. The sequence continues at coordinate 8,821,624 of NC_133734.1, forward strand.
CCAATCGTATGGGGAATTGTTAGCGTTTGAAACTGAATGTTAAATTTGTTTCGAATGGAATTAGTGGGATTCTTGGAATAAGTACCCTGTCGGAGGTTGCTCCACAAGATTATATTTGCTTCGATTATGTAAGTTTGTATTTGAGTAAGAGTAAGTCTTGTACCATTACGTAGTCTTCACAATGACATTAGGTGTCTAAGGAGCATGATAACGACTCCTGCTTTAAGTTTCAGTTCATGAGGAGGCATTTCGGTTGGAGTAAGACTTTAACAATTCTTACGGGAATGCAAGTTGATCAGCAGTATCATCACTCACAATCGTATCCACGCACTGGAAAAGCACTCAACTCCATTGTTGAGATAAAAAAGTCTGCGTTTGTAACACTCAGTATTGCGCTTCATTTAAGCTGTTCAGGAGTAATCGTAGAAAAGTAAATGTCACCGTATAGTTGCGCAAATGTATCTTGATTTTCTGGATAGCATTGTGAAGGTAATGTTGCTGTATCGTCTGTTTTTCCACCAACAACATCCAGGAGCTATTCCACAAGTTCCTTTTCACTTTCCAGAGCTCGCAAATTCTGTTTCAGCTTCAGCACCTGTAATTCTCCAAATTGTTTACATTTAACGGTTCGATCACCCAATAATCTATCAACAGCCTGGCATACGTGTGTGCTTCATCCCAGACAATTAGTTTCAATTGGAATAGATTTGCAGCTTCGTGTTTGGCTTTATATTGCAAGTCAATGTTGCAGTTATTTTCAAAGGGATTTTAGAGACTGAATGAGCAGATCAGCCTCCAGCTAATAGTTTTGCTGGTATTCCTGTTGACGCAACTGGTGTTGCTATATTCCCTTTACCTCTAATAGTAGTGTGAAATAGTGCTGACTCTTGTACAGCAGTTGCAACTGTAGGTGGGCCGTTATCACACACGCTGTTGAGCATACATGCGTATGTGCCGGTTGGGTGGAGGAACTGGGGCATATAAGCAGCAGAGAGCGAGAGCTCCAGGCTGCCGGTTCTGGAAGTGGACTTGTCTCTTCCTCGTCACCTTTGTCGCTACCGCCTTTACCTGGGAATTGTGCGGCCGGACAGTAGTTGGCTGTCTCGATCGACGCCATCGGTGCAATGCGGCTGGGTCGTGTCTCGGCCGGGTCGTATGGCAGCATGGTCATGAGAGAGGGGGCCGGAGTTGGTGGCCTGAACACAACACCAATAAAAGGGGAGGACGGTGCCTCCTGCGACTATCTGACTGAGTGTGTGCGACGCAAGCCACCCGCACACACACAGAAGCCTCCAACAAGAAGGAAGAAGAGACCTATGACACTACACTTATAAAGAGTGATAAATGCCATTCAGGACAATAGCAAAGGATATATATGTGCAAGGAGACAATAAAGATTCGTGGACGACATAGATCCAATGGAAAATAAGCTGCATAGCCTTGCAGTAAAGTGTTCATATGCTCTATACGTTAGGAAAGGATGCAGGACTGAGGCTTAACGTGGAAAAGACAAAGACAATGCTGTTCAGAAAGGAATACATTGAGAGAGAAGCAATAATACAAAGCAGCAGGATTGTGAATGTAAAGGAATTTGTATTCCTTGGGACGTCTACTGACATGGGACAATTACTGCACTAAAGATGCAATAAGAGCGAGAATCGCAAAGGCAAAATGATTAATGGCAGGATTTAATAACATCTGGAGAAGCAAGAAAATCAGCTACAAGAACAAACTGAACATCTTAAGAACATGCGTGTTCAGGACAGCTTTGCATGCTTGCGAGACTTGGACGTTAAAAAATACTGACAGACATAAGATATTGGTACTCGAAATGTATTGCTATCGAAGGATACTGCATCTAAGCTGAACCCAAAGAGTGACCAACGTATAAGTAAGAAAAATATGGCACCCAGAAGAAGATATGATGCAGCAGTGATGAGATGGAAACTGGCACTACACATATGTAGTATGGAAAACAGCAGGCAAATGAAAAGTATGTTGTTGTTCAAAAATATGGAAGGAACCGGAAAGAGAGTGAGACCTCACAGAGAATGGATTGACGACATTAAGATTGGTACCAGTAAGATGTGGCAATACTAGAGCATATTGGCACAAGACAGAGACAGGAAAGTGGAAACCAATGACGACATGGGCAGTAGACACCTACTACGGGCTATCTGCCCATGGATCGTCATGATGATCACCAGGTAGGGCAGTGGTGGTGTGGTGGTCATCAAACTGTGTGGTGAGTAATTTATGAATGGATGCTGGGCTGTCTTCACCAACCCACATTGACCAGCATGGTAAAGTATTGTTAAGCAATCTGCTAGCCTGACGGTTGTGGCAAGGCCTCAATGTTACATTGGTTTAACAAAGGTTGTAAATTATCCATAAGAGTTATTTTAGTACATGTGTAGCATAATAGTGCCAGCTGGTGGACAGTGGCAGAAACTGTGGTTGACAAACAGTACACACGCCGATGAGGGTGTGCACGGTGTGTTGGCAGAGAGGAGGAACTCGGGCAAGGGTCATGGAGGACCCCATCTGGAGGCATCTGGAACCTGCTAGCAGGTTCGAGAAGAGTGGTGCAGTCAGGGTGGAGCCAGGCCGCTCTGGGAGCATCAAAGGAGCCGAGAGCGGGGTCTCGGGGCTGCCGGTTCTGGGAGTGGACTTGTCTCGTCGTTGCTGTCATCTCATTGCCGTCGTCACTGCCGTCTTCACTAGATATTGCGCTGCTCAAAGTTGTTTGCTCAGTCGGCACGGTCAGTGTTTGACCGTTAGTGTTGTGTACAGGATAGGCTAAGCAACTGTGGAGACTGTGTGGACAAGACCGTGAAAGTTGATAAACAAAAGGTGCCTCCTACGAACCTTGTCTCAGAATCATTGACACTACAAATGCATAATGTACATACATGATGTACATCGTGTGTGTTGATTAACTGTGTATAACCCAACCAATAATATATATCAATTGTAATTTATATAAATACATGAACCCCTCCTCCATCTCCTGGTCTTCGCACCTGATTGGCTCACAAGTGATGACATCACATTTAATTATCTATTTAAGAACAATTCTGGCTATGGCCTGATGAAGCTGGTTGTAACTACCGGTGAAATGTCATACTTGAATTGTAAATGTTGTGGGTTTACTGTCCAACATACCGGTTTGCTGAACTAGTAACTAATTGGCATGTTTTGTTTACATGACAAACCTTAATAATTGGCTATGTTGGGTGGTTAGTGAGTTTAATGACACATTCATATTGTCGCGATCTAACTCTGAAAATAACTCTATTTTGGATAATGTTAGTCGCAAAAGCCCAAGTGTTATACTTGCGTAAAGCATTATTACCATCACAAGGTGACTTGATAGAGGATACAAATCAATCATTAGCAGGCCGGGGTGTAGCAATGCTCATAACACATCGCCAGGCAACTCTGTCCTGGGTTCCACACCATGCCGAGTGCAGGCCGCCTAGATTAGGATGCCTGAGATCGGCCTCAATCGTGCGCGTCCAGGTCAGCCTCAGCCTGCCCCTGGGCTACCTCCAATCCCGAGCAAGGCCGTTAATGATTGCACACAGTGCTCTGGTGGGATCATCCAACGTGTCAGCCCTGCAATGTGTCCACGAGGGCAGATCCTCCTGGCTGTGACTGCTTCAGACAGCGACTGTCACGCTGTTCATCGATGGAGTCCAGTATTTGAGATACATTCGCAGAGTGAATGTGAAGTCTCCGTCGCAAGCTACACTGGTCAAAGGCGTCCAGTTCTCTATATCAGGATATGCCCTATTCTAGGTCATATATTTAGTTAGAATGTAAATCCATACAGTTGATAACAAATAGGCTCAAACCCATTCCTTGCAGAAATATTAAAAGTACACGCAATTGCATAACTATCAGTTGCCTTATACCAGGGGTGGGGAACCTTTTTTCTGCCAAGGGCCATTTGGAAATTTATAACATCATTCGCGGGCCATACAAAAGTATCAACTTAAAGATTAGCCTGTTGTATTTCGTCAAACATTTAATTAACTCACCTCTAATGTGATAGCTAGAACTGCCAAATGATTTCGCGAGCCTTATACGGCCCGCAGGCTGGACATTCCCCACCCCTGCCTTATACGCACAACACCAATATTCAGTCATTAATACATCACAATGAATGCCAACTGAAATGCAAGTAAAACAAGTTTTAACATTTCATTACGTATGCATTGTCTATTTTATACTTGCGTGTGTGATGAAATAGTTTTCCCGGCGTTCCCTATCATATCTCTTCAAGTCATCTCTTGTGTTCTAGAATTAAAGAGCTAAGATTTTCTATTATATTTTATCACAATCTTTACTTGTAAGTTTTAGTTTTTAATCCAATGCACTCTTATTTGATCAAACCCATAGAAAGTAATTCGAGTTATCCCGTACACATCTTTGCAGTGGTACTAAAAATTAACTTGTTTGTTATAAACGTTGCATTTAAAAATCCACATTCAAGCAGCAATATACATCATGTATTGCTATTTCCAATTATACTAAAGGCTCACTTGAATCTACGGAGTTGTCCTCATAGAGTCACATACTTCACGCAGGGTGGAGACCACGAGGTCACAGTACCCACACGTCGTACCTGCACGTCCTTGCGAGTGGACTTCATCTGTCCCACGGATGCCTCAGCTTTCTTCCTCTTCTCATCCACCGCTCGCGTCTCTTCTCCGACTCTCCTCTGTAAGAAACAAAGTCACCAGAGGGGACTCCACTCCTTGAGCGGCTCTCTCTCAGCCCCACTCCACACGGAACTCACCACAGTGACAGCTCTATAATTGCCCACCAGAAGAGTGCTCAGGGAGTCAGCCTGGACTGACTTAGCAGTCTGTAAGCAAGAAGGCGCAGTGAAGAGAGAATAATAATTTCCTGATGTTTAATTTAATGCGATGTGGAAGTCGCGAATTTGTCAGCTCGTGTCCTGGTGTTGTAGAGGCCACAGCAGGAGACAGGGACACGATCGTTCAACACAACGGCTCTTCACTTCACGTGCAACGTCCATTCACGGACTTCCTCCAGCACGGCTCACCCAAAAAAACGTCGAACCACCCTCCTCCTCCTTATACTCAAACTCCTGTCCCTTCCTTTCCCTGCCAAAACATGAATGGCGACCTTGAACTGAAGCGATCCCATTTTCACACCCTGAGGTACTCACCTTCCGTGTCTCATGCTCATCCTCCAGCGTATCGACATCATGCCCTCTATGTTCTCCGGTAATGGTACAGGCCATGCACACCAGGCTCGCGTCCTGCTTGCAGTAGAACATAAGCTCCTGTTTATGCTTTTTGCATCTTCTTTCCTCCAGGCTGACAATGGGAGCCACCAGGACGTGGTCCATCAATCTCGGGTTATTCATGTGAGGCTTCAGGTGGGACTCACAGAAGGAAGTCTCACACCTCAGGCAGGTCTTCACTGCAGGAGTCTCCCCATCATCACAGCCGTCACAGAAGACAACTGCGGCCATCCTCTCTCCAACTCTGAGCTGCTCCACCAGGTTTGCGAGCGCCACGTTCCTCTTCAGCTGGGGTCGCTCAGGGAAGGTCGCTCGGCACTGCGGGCAGCTGAAGCTACTCGCTCTCTCCCAGGCACCGTCCAGACACCGGAGGCAGAACGAGTGTCCGCAGCTCAGCGTGGAGGGGCACTCAAACGTGCCCAGGCAGATGGGGCAGCTCAGCTCACTGTCTACACAATCACTGGGAGACGCGCTCGCCATGGCCCATAACTTCACTCGGACTCAGTCGCTCGCCGCGGCTCAGGAGCTATCGCAGCGGCAGCAGCAGCTCACAAAGCGGAGACGAACAAGGAAATGACCTGACTTTACATGCAGTTAAGTTATAAATACCTCGAGACACGCCCTGGAATGTTCCACACGGCGGCCGTTGCTCACCTGTGTAGACGTGGCGTTACAGACACGCACTGTTAGCTAAAACTGATTTGTGTTTAGTTTGTTGTCCTTCCCCTGCACTTCGAATTAGCACGGCTGGCTACGTATGCTGTGAAAGAAGTTCAACATACATACATAGCTTTGACTGGTCTCAAGTGATATAATATTTCTACAAACAAAACCCAGCAGCAGCATCAGCCAGGCACACAGCGATAATGGTTTGTCCCACAGGCTGATTGACCGGCTCGGGTCAGGATGTGTGCATTGCACACAGTGGAACCGCACCTTGTACAGACATTCTGATGTAAAGATTAACTTGTTTTTTTCCCATCTGTGTCTTTATCCATTTTTTTATTGCAAGGCCTGTTTGTTTAAGCTTCGCAGTCTGTAAACGTTTTCAACCTTTATCAACTAATATTTACCTACTGGCTTCATGCATCCTCTGTTCATCTGTGAAATATGTTTTTGTTTATTTATTCCTACTACACCGTTTTATTCTGGGTGGATAGTGGTTGTATGTATGCTAATCGGAGGTGTGTGGGTGAGGGGGTCAGTATGTATGTTGAATTTATTTCACAGCGTACGTAGCCACTCGTGCTAATCGAAGGTGCGAGTGGGTGGTGGTGGTGGTGGAGGTTGAGTGAGTGGGGGGGGGGTATTTGGTGAGAGGGGAGACAGATGGGCAGGAGGATGGCGTGAAGGGTGGACGAGCAGGAGGTGATGGAGGAAGGGTGGCTGGGAGGGCGTGCGGTTGACTGCTTGGGTTCCTGGGTGGGTGGCCTCACGCATTACCACAGCGAACAACCCCTGGATAAACAAACATCGTCGTTCATTTAAGCTCGTTATCGACATGACTTTCACTGTATATTTTCCTATTATGTAAAAAGAGGTTTTAAATCTTCATAACATAAAAATGATATTTTCATCACCTATTGTTAATGTTAACATTTTACATCTTGGACTCGCTGAGTTTGGTGGGTTCTATATATATTAAACAAAACTATTTTACCAGGTAAGGCCCACTGAGGTATGTAGCTCTTTTCAGAAGCGACTTGGCCACAAATGATAGCTCAACGACAACGTGGTTTATTACGTTAACATTTCTAGCAGCCAAACACTCTAAACGCACGTTTCTAAGTGTGTGTGTGTGGTGGGGGGGGGGAATTGGAGGACCCGGAGAGAAATCCAAGCCACCATGGAGAGAGAGACACGCAAACTCCAAGTACACGTATAGGCGTCAGGGTCGGGATCGAACCCACGCCCACCTGTATACCAGGCGAGGTAGTTAACATCTTCCAGCCACCGCAGCGAGATGTAAATATTCGCAGCGAGATATAAAAATAATTACAGAGCAACGACAACGAACAAGGAAACGAACTGACTTCACCTGCAGCTAAATTATAAACACCACGAGACGTGCCCTGGAATGTTGTACGCGGCAGCCCGTACTCACCTGTGTAGACGTGGCGTCACATACACACACACACAGTGTCAAGGTTAAAGAGTCGCAATTGATATATATACTTTACAAAACCCCCACGGCAACCATGAAAAAGGTGATGGTTTGTCTTACAGACTGGTTACACCGGCTTGGGTGAGGCTGGGGTTTTCACGGTAAACCGCACCGTGTAAATTCTTATTTAAGCTTTTAAATTGTCGGCTTTCGCGACCAATATTATTCATACAACGTGTTTTTGGGTTAGATCGCGTAAATATAAACGTGTCGTTAATCCGCCACCACGCGACACATCCAATGAGTACAGTTTGTCACGTAAACAAAAACACATTTCGGCTCGGGTGAGCTGTAAGTTCGTATTTAATGTAAAAAAAAAACAGATTCCCCTATAACCAGGGGGTTCAGAAACCAAAATAACAAAGAAAACAAATTTTTCTTGTTTTTTACAGTTCGGAAAGTTAAATAAAAAACAACCATCTAATTATTTCAAGAGCCGCAATGCAACTCGGTGTGAGTACGAGAGACGGTGGTGGTGGTGATAAATAAAAACGTCTCACGAAGCAGCCGTCCCTCAAAGAGCCGAACGCCGCTTCGGAGCCGCAGGTGGCAGACCCCGTGCCCTGAACCAACTGGCGTGGCCGGCAGTAATAATAATTTAATAAATATAATTTAATTGGACATTCATAAAAATGACAAAGATTTAGCGATTTTTTTTACATTTTTATCTATGAACATTTTAATTATTAAATAAGTTTCCTACTGTCACTTAAATAATAGAACAATAATATTGTAATACTTTGATGATAATAATGCAAAATGATAATAAATTTACGATGATTTAATAATTTTTCGGTAATGGTAATTTAATAATATAATTTATATTTACATTTACTAAACGCCCTTTAACAATTGCTCTCGGGGTACTATGCATGGTAAGGCAGAAAATAGTAAACATCACCCAAGGAAAGAAGTGAGAAGGAGATTTGAACATCACTAAAGGGAGAAAGACATTTTAAACAGAGACGGCTTTAGTGGAGATGTGAAGATGAGCAGCGTCTCGGTAGTCCCCTTGACCTCGAAGGGCAACGAGTTGCAGAGTTTAGGTGCCGCGATTGCCAAGGCACCGTCACCCCCCACGTGTGTAGCCTGGAGACAGTGGGACGGTGAGCAATGCACAAGCTGAGGATCTTGACGATCTTGATGGAATATTCGTGGCTGAAGGAGGTCATGGATGTAGTGAGGAGCAAGTCAATTTAAGGCGAAGGCGAGTCGGTTGGAGCTGACTTTTTCTCGTTTGTGTCATTGCCTCTTTCTCCTGCGAGGATCTGTGTTTACGCTTTGCAGTTCTTTCTTGGTCTCAATCTCTCCTTCTGAAAATCTGAGAAACGGGTTTATTCCTGGGGGAGATGTTGTCCCTGGTGCATGGCCGATGGTGAGCAGTGTGTGTCGATGGTGATTGATGTGTGGATGGTGAGTGGTGTATGGATGGTGAGTGGTGAGTAGTGTGTGGATATGGGGTGTTGAGTAGTGTGTGGATGGATGGTGAGTGGTGAGTAGTGTGCGCACATGAGATGGTGAGTAGTGTGTGTGGATGTCGGGTGTTGAGTTGTGTGTGGATGGTGAGTAGTGTGTGGATGACGAGTGGTGAGTAGTGTGTGAATATCGGGTAGTAAGTAGTGTGTAGATGATCAGTAGTGTGTAGATGATGAGTGGTGAATATATTTTATTTATCAAGGCTCACTGACAAGAAACAATTATTTTAAATTACTTTACACGGGGTTACAAACCTCACGAGGCACCCCATGGAATGTGCTCAGATGTTTGAGGAATGTAAAAACAAGCCCCGCATCACACAAACCTGTCTAGATGTACCTGTAGATTCGCGCCGTTGGCTTTAACCAGTGCCAACAATGGACTTTGTAAGAACATGATCACAATCGTGAAAATAACACATCCTGAGATGCGGGCTTTCGATTCCAAGCAGTCGCCTGTGATTAAACGTGGTTCTCCGGTGAAAGGAGTTGGTGGTTTGAGGGTATAGAGTCGCAATTTATTTATCTTTACAAAAACCCCACGGTAACCAGGAAAAAGTTGATGGTTTGTCCTACAGACCGTACACCAGATTGGGTGAGGCTGTGTTTTTCCACTGTCAATCGCAGTGTAAATTCTTATTCAAGATTTCAAATTCTAAGTAGGATTTAGCGACCAATATCATCCATAAAACGTGTTTTTGGGTTAATCGCGTGAATATAAAAGTGTCGCTAAACCCGCCACCACCAATGAGTAAAGTTTGTCACGTAAACAAAACATTCCGGCTAGGGTGAGGCTGTGCGTTTTGTCCAGCAAACCACACCGCTGTAAGATCCTATTCAAGGTTAACAAAAAAAGATTCCCCTCGACCAGGGGGGTCGCCAACCAAAACAACAAGGAGAGACATTTTTTCTTGTTTTTTTTTACAAACCCGTAAGTAAAATAAAAACCAACCAACTCATTATTTCAAGAGCCGCAATGCAACGTGGTGTGAGTACGAGAGACGGTGGTGGTGGTGATAAATAAAAACGTGGTGTGAGTATGAGAGACGGTGGTGGTGGTGGTGATAAATAATAACGAGGTGTGAGTACGAGAGACGGTGCTGGTGGTGGTGATAAATAATAACGTGGCGTGAGTATGAGAGACGGTGGTGGTGATAAATAAAAACGTGGTGTGAGTACGAGAGGCGGTGCTGGTGGTGGTGGTGATAAATAAAAACGTGGTGTGAGTATGAGAGACGGTGGTGGTGATAAATAAAAACGTGGTGTGAGTACGAGAGACGGTGGTGATAAATAAAAACGTGGTGTGAGTATGAGAGACGGTGCTGGTGGTGGTGGTGATAAATAAAAACGTGGTGTGAGTATGAGAGACGGTGCTGGTGGTGATAAATAAAAACGTGGTGTGAGTATGAGAGACGGTGCTGGTGGTGGTGGTGATAAATAAAAACGTGGTGTGAGTATGAGAGACGGTGCTGGTGGTGATAAATAAAAACGTGGTGTGAGTATGAGAGACGGTGCTGGTGGTGGTGGTGATAAATAAAAACGTGGTGTGAGTATGAGAGACGGTGCTGGTGGTGGTGGTGATAAATAAAAACGTCTCACGAAGCAGCCGCACGCCGCTCCGGAGCGACAGGTCGCCGACCCCGTGGCCTGCACCAATTGGCGTGACCGTCAAGTAATAATAATTTAATTAGTATTATTTTATTAGAATGGTATTATATTAATTTAATTATTATGTAATTGGAAATGTATAATTTTACGAATACAACTTTCCAATATTCCGTCGATTCAAATTGTAATTTGTTAATGGCTGTACAATAACAGTTGCAGTGATTTTATAATTCTGTGTCTGGGTTTGTGGTTTTATTCTATATTTAAAGCTTTCGTGACTGCAAGGATCCATACTCTTTGGTTCTATTGGGTAAAGTCACGTAGGTCAAAAATAAAATAACAAAAATCACGACGTTTCAGCCACAACACAAGCGGCCTTCAACTCCAGCGCTGTCCTCCAGACAGTCTCGTCCCCTCACCTGATGAAGGCCGCTTGTGTTGTGGCCGAAACGTCGTGATTTTTGTTATTTTATTTTTTACCTACGTGACTTTACCCAATAGAACCAAAGAGTTTGTGCCTTTATGTTTTACAGTAAAAGTTATTGCGAAACTGTTCATACCCCCCACCCCCCCGCTGAGTGAGTGGTACATTCCGAACAGCCCAACAGCTACGGTGAGCAATGTGAATCAAAGCAAATACCGTAAACGCGATTTGTTATTATCACCACAGATGATAATTTGACATCTGTGGACTGACGCACATCAGAATCGAAATATTTATACTGCAGCAGGAATCCGATGACCTGTAAAGCTCTTTTGTAACAGATGTCCAGTAGGAGCACGGGGTAAGAACGTTACAACAGCAAACAGTACACAAACATGATAGTAGCGCAAGCACAAGGAAAGTTAACAAATCACCATAACACATTTACAGTATTCTTGGTTCTTTCAGGTGAGGATGATTGCTTCTTGTGTTGCAGTCGAAACTTCGTGAGAATGGTATTGTTTTATTATTTTATTAGTTTATTGTTTCCCTTCTACGTGGTGACTTTACCGAAAGAACCAAGAATATGAATCCCTACAGTCACGAAAGCTTTAAATCGAAAAATCTTTGATGTTGTTTCGGTTAAAAACAAAAATATCTCCGTGACTTTAGCGACAAGAACCGAGGAGTTTACTTCTCATCATTTTCTCTCAAAAACCTCGCCCGCTGACTGTTTACAGCTCAGATCTAGCACGTGGTGTGGGTATGCAGAGCCGTGAACCCCCTTATCAGTGCCCTACTTTATTACGGATCGATCCAGACGTGATCGGTCACTCCGTAGTCCCTTATAAATCTCAGCGTTCATCCTTCAAAGTCCCCCATCACAAGGGAGAAACACAAACAAATAGACAAACACAATGTTTTTACTCAATTTCCCTTTTACCAGAATACGGGTAAAACCGTATGGGTTGACAGGTTTGGGTATGAAACAGCAGTCAACCCCTTATCAGTGCCCTACTTTATTACGAACAATGCAGCCGACATTACTTAGCACGAGGTTACAAACCTCACGAGACACTCCGTGGAAATGTGCTCAGGTGGTCAAGGTCACAGACACGAGCTTCGTATCGCACGCAGCTGTCTAGACGCAACGTGAGACACGTTACACGGTCGGCTTTGACCACTTCCAGACGGGGGCCAGGTCCACTCGCTACGCTCTCAGTGGGAGCTGCGCTCGCCACGACTCTCAGTGGCTTCTTCTCACCGATAGCCGCTCGCTGTGGCTGAGAGACGCTGTTCCTGGAGCGCACACGGCAGTGATGAACCAAGACACGAATCGACTCTCACTTGCGCAGAGACGAGCGTTGCATTCAAACCGCGGTGTTGGAGTTTACAGGCCACGATTTTTACAAAACCCGAAGTGGCCAGGCAAACGGTAATGGTTTGTCCCTTGGACTGATGTCGTCGGCTATGGTGAGGCTCTGTGGGTTTTTGCACCAAACCGTACCTTGTAAAACATTCATATTTAAGGTTAAAAAAGTACGTCGTCTCTATCATTGCCATTTTTAGCATGGCAGTTTAAAATTGTCTTAATATTTTCATTTTGAGACCTCCTTTGCCAGTAACAAGATATAGTAATAGGTTTTACCATTTTAACTGGCACAAAAACTTACACCTTTATTCAACGCATCATGTTTGCAATAACCACAACACAAGCAGTCAAATTGCAAACAAAAGAGACAACTCTGATAATATGCACTGTCCTTGAATTTGATTGGTCCACACCCGAGACGACTTTTCTTAGAGCGTAGTCTCCACTGGTGTTAGATCGGATGACGCCTTTTGGCGTCATCTGGACGCCTTTTGGCGTCATCTGGACTAGGCTCTAAGAAAAGCTGTCTCGGGTGTGGACCAATCAAATTCAAGGACAGTGCATATTATCAGAGTTGTCTCTTTTGTTTGCATTTTGACTGCTTGTGTTGTGGTTATTGCAAACATGATGCCTTGAATAAAAGTGTCAGTTTATGTGCCAGTAAAAAGGGTAAAACCTATTAGTCTTAATATTGTTGAAATTATCTCCCAACTTCACGTGTAAATGAGTGGGGGATCGTGTGATTGGTTTAGCAGCTGTGTGTGGGTGGGTAGAGATTGGTGTTGTAGTGGTTAGTGCGCTGTGCTATGAACCTGCCGATCCAAATTCAATTCACACTCATGGCCACCAATTCCAATGACCATTGTCTGAACCGGTCATGGGCCTCCCTTACATCGATTCAGCCTCAAATGAGTACCTGGTGTCGAGTATAAATATCACCACTCGGGAGACAAAGGCGGCAGGGCTTGGTGCTAGCCACCCACGGACTCGTGTGCCGATGCTCGCTAACAGCACTTTCCCAAGTCTGGCAAGTGCAGGTGATCAGGTGGGAGGGACATCAGCCGGGAATGGGCGCTTGAATATTCATGAGGTGGGCAGGTGGGAGAGTGGCAGGATGGGCAGGTGTATGGCCGACCAGGTGTGGGCAGGTGGGAGGGTCTCTGTAGACGGCTGGGGGGTAGTAGGTTAGGGAGTTGCAGGTGTCGGGTAGGAGAGTGTTGGGTGCAGGTGAGTGGGTGGTGGTCATCATTACCAAGTGTCGTCATTATTATCATCATCGTGCTCTTCATCATCCATCAGTCAGGATCCATTCATCATCATAGCTCATGATGATGAGGAACAAGCAAAGTGACTGAGAGTGCTGCTATAAATACCACGAGACACGCCATGGAATGTGGCCCAAGGCTACAGACAGCACTTACCTGTGAAGGCGTTAGCTGTAGATTTACAAACCGTGCCCGGGTTTAATCTCCGATAATGTAACATCTATACAAACAAAACAACAGTAACCATCCCAAAAAAATACATCTTTACACAAGTCAGTCTCAGCTATGAGTGAGTCACATTCACAGCCTTGATGACAATCTTAAAAAAATATTTTCATATTTCATTTTTTATTCACCGAGAACACATTGACCCTTGACCCACAATACAATGTAATTACAATTCACAGGTAACCCAGAACACAATCGAGTTTATACATATTTATGCGATCTAACCCAATAAACCTTTATCATTGATAATATTGGTCGCGAAAGCCTACGTGTTAAAGTCGATTTGTTTAACCAGGTGGGAACTCAAGAGACCAGGATGAGTCTCGGTTGCAAGAGTGATGATAATGATGCTGCTTCTGCTGATGATGATGATGATGATTCTGTTACTGCTGATAATGATTCTATCATTATTGATGCTGCTGGTTCTACTCCCGATGCTGATGATGATAATGATGGAGCTACTGCTGTTGATGTTGTTGCTCCTGTTACTAATTCTGCTGCTGATACTTCTGCTGATGCTGATGATCGAGTCGAGTTGAATTTAAATTTAACGAGGTGAGAACTCAGGAGATCAGGATGAGTCTCATTGACAAGAGTGACCTGGGTCGCAAAAATGAAAAAGCAAAACAAGTCAAACCCATGCCAGCAATGACGAAAGTAGAAATCTCACCCCCAGCCCAGAATACAATGCGATTAGCGTTCACACAAGTACACAACTGGTACGATATAATCAATAAAATCATCTACGCGTTACTAAACAGCCTGAGACTCGAGTTAAGTTCACTCCGGATTGGTGTCTCACGTTAAGGAGGGGCGCTGTGGTGGCTAGGAGATGTTAATTCCCCCGCCTGGTATGCAGGAGGTCGTGGGTTGGATTACAACCCTGAAAGCTGCTGTATATTTGGATTTTGCTTTGTCATTATCCCTGTAATAACACACAGTGTCTCCGTGAATGCGTGTTGAGACAATATTAGTCGTGTTGTGTAAGGTAGATCTTCACTCTAGATACATATCAGGCTTAATTAATTAACAGACTGCAAGGTCAAGAGACAGTTCCAATTTTTGTCAGCAGAGGAAGGCATTATCCCATGAATCCTAGGGTGTGGCTGGAGGTCCAAAGAGAATTAAAACCTTAATCAAAACCAACCTTTATTACAGAAGATATTGGTGGCGAAAGCCCTCCTACTAGGTTTTAAAATAGGTTATCTCTCTCTTAGCCCTGTAAAATAAACCTAGTTTGTGTGGGTGGAGGAGTCACTCAACCCCTGGTTATAACAACATTGTTTTAGCCAAGCGACGCTCAGCACACACCACGAGTAGTCCCCCCCCAGTGATGCCACCCCTTTCCCACCCCTGGTTTATCGCCCAACGAGCGAGTGACCGCGAGCGGAAGGCGCGCGTCACCCCGTAGCGTCACGTGACGCGTGTTCCAAGCACGCCCGCGGTGGAACTCCGCCCTCTCTGGGTTGAGCGCCGAGAGTGCGGAGAGTGTTCCTCGCCCTCCCCTACCAGTGCGCTAACCACTGCACCACCGCTCCACCCCACACTGCGCACATGCCCCTCTATACACTAAAGACAAAGATACCCCGTGTAGCATTAACAGACTGTTGGGGCAAGTGCTGTTAGTAGAGAGTAGCAACTATGAAGGCCGGCACGGTGGTACACGAGGGAGTGGTTAGGCAGCACCACGCCCAGAAATACACAAAGACAACGACACACACAGACACAGTAACAAAGACACACACACAGACACAGTAACAAAGACACACACACAGTAACAAAGACACACACACAGACACAGTAACAAAGACACACACAGACAAAGGCATACAGACCAACCCACTAACACAAATAAAATGATTCCCCGTGTAGCCTTAACAGACTGTAGGGGCAAGTGCTGTTTGCTAGTAGCACCTTTGAAGGCCGGCACTGTGGCACACGAGGGAGTTAGTGGCCAGCATCACGCCCGACCCGCCTTTGTCTCCCCAGTGGCGATGTTTGCACATCGCAGCAGGTACTCATTTGAGGCTCAGTCGACCTAGGGGAGAGCCTGGACCGATTCCGATAATCGTCACTGGTGTTGGTGAACCGGTTATGGGTCTCCCCTAGGTCGACTCAGCCTGAAGTGTTTCTGGTACGGTGTGTAAACATCAACACTGGGGAGACAAAGGCGGCCGGGCGTGGTGTTGGCCACCCACCCCCTCGTGTGCTGTGCCGGCCCTCATAGGGGCCGTCCATAAATGACGTCACTCGATTTTGGACAATTTTTTACCCCCCCCACCCCTTCGTCACACGGAGTCACAAAAAGTCGGACCGCCCCCCCCCCCCCCCCCGTGCTTATCCAAGAAGAAGTGTTTCAGCTATACCGTATCAGCGACACCTCACCACAAGATGTACTCACAGCACTGAAATCATGCATCAATGAAGACGGACCATCTGCTCGCATCATCAGTGACCGAGGTTCCTGCTTCATGTCAACGGAAGATGATTGTGATTGGGACGGCAATATTAAAATAATTGAACGCAATCTAAACTGTACTGTCAACCGGACGACAGAGAAGAGCACCTTCCAACTTCCATGACTACCATATTTTCCCGCGTATTTCCCACGGGGTATACCACTTTTTACAAACAAACCCCTGAGGGGTATATGGAGGTGCGGGCTATCCCAAAAATATTTTACACGTGTGACATGTCATAACTCGTTTAATTTCTTCTTGGTAGGACTATCCACTATGCAACACTTAAGTGATTATAATAAACTACGGTATAGCGACTTATAGTTACTTGAAACACACATGAAACAACAGTATGTATACTGCAAAAATCACACTCAAGAACACTCTGAAACGACAATGTTTGAAGTGGGCGCACTTTGTTTAATACTTTCAGTGGCTGTAGGGCGATGCGAAAGTTTCAGCTGAGGCTATGGATTGCACAATGGGAAGGGCCTTAACAAGCATCTACCATCTTCTTTGGTACTTTCGGTAAAGTCACGTAGAATGAGAATAAAATAATAAATTGATAAAATAAAATAACAATAATATTCTCACGACGTTTCGGCCACAACACAAGCGGCCTTCATCAGGTGAAGGGACGAGACTGTCTGGAGGACAGCGCTGGAGTGAAAAAGCCACGCTCAGATCGCATCTACCAGACGCGGAATCATAATTGCTGAGTCCCTTGGGCCGCTGCCATTGGCTGAGTACTATACAGTCGCGACCATGAGCTTTGTTTCAAACTTCCAATGGCTTTGTTGCCAGGAGGCAATGGCGTTAGTGCCGCTATTGTCTGCGCAGTGCGCAATCTACCAGTGCTAAAACTGTACAGGGGTAACTACCGGTCCAGTAGCTGTAATATGATGAGGTTGAATGCTCGTAAGCCTAACAGTACGCTTACTTACTTATCTACCAGTTATGTGTTACTTATTTATTGGATACGCGGTGTGTACCGTATCGTCAGCTTTGATGTAGTTTCTCTGTTCACCAAGGTTCCTGTACCTGACACCTTAGCAATAATTGAAGACTTAGTCCAACATGGACTGAATCCTGATGTACCTACTCTGGTTAGTCACTGCCTTACCAACACTTACTTCACCTGGAATGGTACTTTCTACAAACAAAATGAAGGTACCCCCATGGGTTCCCCCTTATAACCAGTGATAGCGAATGTTTTAATAGAGAAATTTGAAACAGATGCCATCTAGACATCCACCCTATGTCCTTCCTTGTGGAAGAGATATGTAGATGAGACTTTGTCATTTGGCCACATGGCCTGCCAGCTTTGAACCAATTTCTCAACCACATAAATTCCATACACCCATCCATCAAATTCACCATGGAAGTGGAGAAGGATGGTAAGCTACCATTCCTGGATGTTTTGTTTGAGAAGAGACCTGACGGCTCGTTGGGACACTGTCTACAGGAAATCCACTCACACAGATTCCTATCTGAAACCTGATTCCCACCACCATCCGGCACAGAAGAATTCCCTCATCAAAACGCTACACCACAGGGCCCACTGCATTTCCGACCAACACCACCTAGCCAGTGAACTGGAATACGTACACCAGGCCCTAAAGATGAATGGGTACTCGGACCGCATTATTCGCAAAGCTGTTTCTCCAACCATGGAGAAATAACCCCCTGAGAAGCCAATCAAAACCATCATGTTAGCACACATAGCAGGTGTTACCAAAAAGATTCCCAAAATCTTAAACAAACACAAGATTCAGGTCCGATTCAATACAGTACACAAAATCCGTGATCTAATCCCATCTGTTAAGGATGTCATTCCTGACATGCAATATCCTGGAGTTTACAAACTGAGTTGTACCTGCGGCAGCAGTTACATAGGGGAAATGAAACGACATGTCTCGGACCGTGTCCGCGAACACAAGGCAGATCGGACAAACGGCAGAAGCAATACCTCTGCCGTAGATGACCATTGTTATATCGCTGTGGGCTCGTGTGATATTGTTTTTTTCCGAGACCAAGGTGCTCTGCAAACCTTTGGGCTACTATCAAAGGTTTGTTCATGAAGCCATCCAGATATATAAACATAGACATAACTTCAATCGAGAAGATGGATACAAATTGAGTAATCATTGGAAGGATGTTATTAAGCAGGTAAAACTTTAACTGCTTTATGGTTGTTCTCTTTCATATCAGCTCTGAAAGCGATCTAAGAGTTCCTCAACGGCTTTGGAACAGGCTGAAGGGATGCTGCGGGTCTCAGCACCAGCGTCCCCATGTAAATGAAACTGAGCTGTACAGTTTATCATCGATTATCCGGCTTCCAACATTTATCTGGCAGTCCAAGGCTAATCGGTAAAAAACTGCTCCAAATGACTGTAACCCAGTCGGGCGGTCGGCATCGTGTGCGTGACAACACTATGCTTGAATCAAGTGTCAAATATATGCAGTACATTATACACTACATACAGTTTAACACGTAGGCTTTCGCGACCAATATTCAAAATACAGGTTTTTGAGTTAGATCACGTATAAATGTTGTGTCGTAACCCTCCACCACCGGACACAGCCAATTAGTAAGGGATTTGTTACGTAAGCAAAACGCTAATTAGTTACTACCTCAGCCGACCGGTGTATTGGAGAGTAAATCCACAACATTTACCATTTGAGTGCGACGTTTCGCTATATACAACTACTTAATGAAAATGCTGCATGGTATTTTTCGTGACTGTATAACGACAGCAATAGAAAAAACATGAATATGCACAGCGCCATCCTGGCAAAAAGTTTCATTGTCTAATTTCGCGTTCCGGAGCACCGCTCTGAAGGCTGCATTGTCACGTGATCACGGCGAAAGAGACACGCAAACTCCAAATATACAGCAGCAGGCATCAGGGTCGAACCCATGAGTTCCTGTATACCAGGCGAGGTAGTTAACATATCCTAGCCACCGTGATGATGACAGAGACACGCACACTTCAAATATACAGCAGCAGGCGCCAGGGTCTGGATCGAACCCACGACCTCCTGTATACCAGGCGAGATAGTTAACATCTCATAGCCAACGTGATGATGGAGAGAGACACTGCAAACTCCAAATATACAGCAGCAGCAGGCGTCAGGGTCTGGATCGAACCCACGACCTCCTGTATACCGGGCGAGATTGTTAACATCTCATAGCCACCGTGATGATGATGATGAGAGAGAGACACGCAGACTCCAAATATACAGCAGCAGGCGTCAGTCAGGGTCGGGATCGAACCCACGAGCTCCTGCATACCAGGCCAGGTAGTTAACATCTCCTTGCCACCGTGATGATGATGAGAGAGACACGCAGACTCTAAATATACAGCAGCAGGCATACCAGGCGATGCAGTTAACATCTTTGCCACTGTGGTATTACTGCACGCTAAATCGCACAAACCAAACCCCGCATCGATCGAGGGGGACGTGCACAACACCTGCACGTGCCGTGGGGTGAGGGCTCGCGCATGAACATCGCTGGGAGGATGGGACACACGGGGTGAGGATCCTCGTCTTCGCGGCCTCAAGGAGCGCGCTGTAGCGGGGTGGAGGGGAGAGAGATCGCCTGCAGGGGGGGAGAGACGCCTGCAGGGGGTCAGGGTCACGGTGGACGTGGCTGGGAAAGTCCCTCTCGGCGGTGTTTATTTCTTTCTTTCACGCGAGTTCGCCTGAATTCACTTTCACTCGGAGCTCCGCGTCTCTTTCGACAGAGAGGTGAGAGGAGGAAATTCCACGATGCCTCGTGGATGCCACTCCCCAGCAGGCCAGCAGGGGGCGGCAGTCCGCGCATTTGTTGCACTTCACACAGGTCGCCCCAGTAGGGGACGCTGTGCCTCCTTCGCTCTCAGCCTTTTGGGTACGAATGTTGAACTGCTTTCGCGCCGTACGTAAGTCAACCGGCGTCTAATCGGAGGTGCGGGGGAAGGACAGATAACCAAACGCAGCATCATGCAGTTTTAAAGAAATGTCTTTTCAATCTGGATGATTTAAAAGTGCATAGCTCCAGTGGCTTCCTAATATCAGAAGGAAGAGCTCTCCAGATGGCTGCAGAAGCGCATCTGAAAGCACACGATGCGGTGACCGTCTTTGTTTGATGGTTAGCCAAAATCCGCCGCGAGGGTGATCTGAGTTTGCGCGATGGTTCATGCTCCTTGATGAGAGCAGCAAGGCTTTGTGGTTAATTTGTGGCAAGCACTTTTATTGTCTTCGTTCAGGAACTGGAATCCAATGCAGCTCAATGAGCACCAGACGGACATGGTGAGATGTTGGGGTACCCATTACGACACGTGCCAAAGAATTTGATATGCCTTCAACGATATTTCTATGAGCCTGTTAGTGTTGTCGCATGCATAAATATCCATTTCACTGCAAATCCTGCTGTAAAAGAGAACATAAAGTCTCCTGGTGATATTAATAATTTACACAAAATAGCCGCGTTGTGTAGAGTATTTGTAACAATAATAGATCAGCATCCTTCCTAAAGCTGTCTATATATATATTATTTTTTAGAATATTTTAAATGTCCAAATCCATCAGCCCTAATACAGGAAAACCTTGGATTGCGAGCATAATTCGTTCCAAAAACGTGTTTGTAATCCAAAGCACTCGTATATCAAAGCACGTGATGCTCGGCAGACAAAGCGTATACGTACTACTCGTATTGCAAGACCTCGCTCGTTTATCAAATTAATATTTATTTAAAAAATTTGCTCGTCTTGTAAAACACTCGCAGACCAAGTTACTCGCAATCCAAGGTTTTACTGTACCTGGAAGTGCATGATTCCAGAAGTGTTGATTTACACAAACAGTGCTTCTCTGAGGCACAATTAGGATGCATAATGTACAGTGTTATTGGCTGTGGCTCATATCCAGACTTTCTTAGCATTCTTAGAATTTAGTAATCATACTTGAGGCAGTTAGATCCAGACTCAGGCATCTTTATAATTAGTAGGGTTCAGTTTTAATACCTTAAACTCACAGAACCAGACTAAGGTATAGCTATGTTTGACTATATATGCACAACAGTAAATTACCACTGCCCATATACACTACTGCAATACCTCGACGCGAGGTTCAGCGAGGTTGGAGTCGCGTACGGGACCATCGTTCGGAAAGGGAGTGGTAAAGAGTGCAGACTGCGAGAGAACGACTCATCCTGGGATTTTAGGAAAAGTGGCAACAGCTGATCAGTGATTCATGGTGATGTAGCAATCTCAGTCTCAGTGAAGGATCTTCCCCGGGGAGTCGGGTGTCACCTGCACTGGAAGGTGGGGCTTGCTGTCGTTTTATCACGCAGAATCTATTGTGCTGCTGCACGTGATTCACCACTCGTTTAGTCAGCCTCTCTACCCCGCACTGTGGGAAGTAATGGTGACTCAGTGAGGATTCTGGATCTGAGTCGTGCGTCCTAAGAGCACCGAGTGTGACCAACTCAGAGAACAGACAATTTACATATTCGTGCACACAAACATACACACACAATACAACTACCCCCCATATATGTTCCAACAGAATGTTGGGGCAAATGCTGTTCGTGAACGACTGTAAGATTGGCTGAGGTGGAGGAAGGATATCTCCTGAGGGTAAATGGCCGAGGGGAACTGTGTCAAAAGGGGTGTATTTATTTAACTAATGATTCTACAGTACACGGGACTGTCATACAGTTAGAGCATAAGAACCGCAAGAAAAATAAATAAGTAAATTAACACGGGATAGTTCTTTGAGCCTCCTGCTCAGAAGTGGGGGTCCTGTTGCTGTGAATTCGGATAGGGCAGTGCTCCTGCGATGTGATTTTCTGTGCAAGAAACATACTGTACTCCTGTATAGTACTTCGCTGTTTAAACCGTGTAGTCTATTTCCTAAATTCGGCCCCTTATCAATTTGTGTAGTGTAAGATTATCACACTTAAAAATGGTCCAGTCATAAAAACTATTTAATAATAATCACAAAACGGGGAACAACCACAAAGCGCGGCTCACCTCAACTCGAACCGTAGCTCTGGAGCGCCCCCCTTGTTTACCATGACATCAAAGGTAAGTTTGTCTGCACGCGTAACATACCTGTAAACCCATACGGTTTACCCGGATTCTTGCACAGGGAAATTTAGTTTTCAGGTCCATACGGTGTACAGCCGTTTCAATGTGGGCAACATTTTTTGTGTCTATTTGTTTGTGTTTTTTTCCCTTGGGATGGGACTTTGTTGGATGAACGTTGAGATTTATAAGGGAGCACGGGGTTGCCAATAAGGTCTGAATTGGTCTGTAATAAAGTAGCCACTGATAAGTGGTTGACAGATATACGGTTACAACACAACACTTGTACTGTACTCTTTGCTTCTTTCAGT
Source organism: Petromyzon marinus (assembly GCF_048934315.1). Lineage (NCBI taxonomy): Eukaryota > Metazoa > Chordata > Hyperoartia > Petromyzontiformes > Petromyzontidae > Petromyzon > Petromyzon marinus. The sequence continues at coordinate 8,844,279 of NC_133734.1, forward strand.
AAAATCACGTAGTTAGTTTCTAACTGCTTAGTTTCTACCTACGTGACTTTACCGAAAGAACCAAAGAGTATGGATTCCTGCAGTCAGGAAAGCTTCAAATCAAGACTTGTACAGTACTTCAAACATTCAAACTGAAACATCTGAACCTCTGCTATGTACTGTACTTAATTCAAAAATGACAATTCTCAAACACCTGAACCCCCTTGAGATTTGGGGGGAGGTGCTGGGGGCTGTCTTCATGGTTACAGGGCGAGTGGCACTACCGGTTTGTGGTGGACGATTTAATTTTGTACTTGTTTGATAGATTTCGCCAGTCGCCTCCACCTGTGGAGCTGTCCACTTTATTTTCTGTGTTGTTTGTGTGAAAGTACAAAGCTCCCTTGAAGATCATCATCATCACGATCCATGGGCAGATAGCCCGTAGGTGTCAACTGCACATTTCGTCATTTGTTTCCCCATTCTTACGTCTTGTGCTAATCTCCTCAAGTAGTGCCAAATCTTTCCGGCACCAACCTCTTCATGATGTCATCGTCAAGTCATTCTCTGTTAAGTCTTCCTCTCTTTCCTGTTCCTTCCATTTTTCCGAACAACCGACATTACATTTTCCTGCTGTTGTTCATCCCACATAATGTCCAAATAGTGCCAGTTTCTTTCTCATCGCTGCCTGCAATCGGTCTTCTTCTGTGCAACCTTTGTTCTTGCTTCTACGTTGGTCAGTCTTTGCGTCCAGCTTAGATGCAGTATCATTCTGTTGCAATACAGTTCGAGTGTCAATATCTTATCTTTGTTAGTCTTTTTCAATCTCCAAGTCTCGCAAGAATACAAAGCTGTGCTGAAAACGCATGTTCTTAAGATGTTCAGCCTGGTCTTGCAGCCGATTTACCTGCTTCTCAAAATGTTATTGAATCCTGCCATTCCTCCTTTTGCCTTTGTGATCCTCGCTCTTCTTTTGTCTTTCAGGGAGTCGTTTTCCCATGTCAGTCGACTTCCCAAATATTCAAATTAATTTACATTCTCAATCTTGCCACTATCTATTATTACTTCTTGCTCAACGCCCTCCATTCCGACACCATTGACTGTCTTTTCCACGTTAATCCTCAGTCCTGCATCCTTTCCTGACTTATTCCACGTAAGAAGACTTCCCTGCAGTACTATTACGCAGCTTTCTTCCATCGGATCTATGTCGTCCGCGAATCTCAGGTTATTTATTCTTTCACCTCTTATATATTTCCCTCCTCTCTCCCTTTTGTGACCCCTAAGTAACCTCAGTCGTATAAAGCACCAATGTGATGAAGAAAAGAGACCAGAGATAAACAAAAAAGTATGTTGGATATGTACATTCTGTTAAGTCACTTATTTGAATCTACATAATTCAGTCAAGAACAGCATACAGTACAAGCTGTCTCTCCAGCCATGGGGAAACAACCATCTGAGGATCCAACCAATACCTTTACTTTGACATACATAGTAGGGGTTACCAAAAAGATTTCCAAAATCTTAAACAAACACAAGATCCAGGTTCGTTTCAACACAGTACACAAAATCCGTGATTTGATCCCATCTGTAAAGGATGTGATTCCTGATATGCAATACCCGGGTATCTACAAACTGAGTTGTGGCTGCGGCAGCAGTTACATTGAGGAAACGAAACAACGTCTCGGACCACGTTCATGAACACAATTCAGATCTGAAACACGGTAGGACCAATACCTTTGCTGTTGCTGATCATTGTTTTAACAAAGTGGGCTCACACGAAATTTACTTTTCCAAGACGAAGGTACTCTGCAAACCCACCGGCTATTATCAGAGATTTGTTCATGAAGTCATCCAGATATATAAACACAGACACAACTTGAACCGAGAAGATGGGTACAAACTGAGCAATCATTGGAAGGACGTTATTAACCAGGTAAAGTCTTATCTGACAGTGATGTTTACATCCTACCTGCCTATGTCAGCTGTTATTTCCGACTCTCTGTGTCTTTCTCTCTCTGTGCATCTCTTTCCGATCTCTACTCCAGTGACCCGGGTGCTGCCGTGGGGTCCACTTTCTGCCCCGCCTCCTTCCCTCCCCTTCTCTCTCCTTCCATGCAGCTGATCTCTCCAGTGCTGCTGCCGTGGTCCACTTTACTCCAGTGACCCAGGGCTGCCGCGGGGTCCACTTTCTGCCACGCCTCCTCCCCCCCTCTTCTCTCTCCCCCCCTACTGCCGAGGCCTACTATATAACCTCGTGCCACGGCAGATCTCTCGCCTACTTCAGCAGTTTTTTCTTGCTGTCGTTGTCCCACCTGATGACGATTGTTTGTGTTGTGATCGAAACGTCGTGCAAAGTATAGTATAGTACACAGTTTGAATATGTTGGGTACATAATGAGTCATGTATATGATTTCGATTGTTCAGCTGATGTATATATTAACCTATTTCGATGACGTATGCGTATGTCATCGGTTTTTCGTGAGATTCCATTCTGATGACATTACGTGCACAAAGCACATCTCTCATGATCGTCGAGGAACCAGAGGCAAGCGGGAAAGCATCAGTCAGGTGGTGATTAGCTGGCTTCACCAACGATTACCAAATCTATAAATATATGTGTCAATAAACCTGCTACCACCCGACACAGCCAATTAGTAAGGTTTTTCACATAAATAAAACACGCTAATTCGTTAATAGTACAGCACACCGGTGTGATGAAAAGCCAAGCCACAACATTTATAATCTGAGTACGACGTTTCACCACTAATTACAACTAGCTTCATCATTTATATATTTACGGGTTCTAACCCCCCCCCCCCCCCAAATGTGTTATTGAGGATATTGGTCGTGAAAGCCAACGTGTTAAACTTATTACCAAATGTCTGCACTCCTCTATGTATGTTAAGATGTCTTTAGTCAATGAATGTTTGTATGTGTGCATGTGGGAAGAATTTGGTCGACCCGCATAAAGCCTGCGCTTGAAACGGCGCTACACTCCATGCCATACAGAAGGGACAGACGATTTTAGTCCACACTTTGCAATACGGAGTTCTCCTGGCAGAGCCAGCTTGGGGCACGGCATCTGCTCGGCTCCTTCGGGAAGTGGGCTTCACAACATTCGAGCGGTCCCACCAACCCTCAGCTCCACAGTGCGGGATTACAGGCCACGTGCATAGCCACCACTGATATCAAGATGTCAAACTGCTACCGCCCAGCCACAGAGAAACGAGGAAACTCACCCAAACGTGGGCCCAAACATCCCAGCACAGTAAAGTGATGTTCAGATTTAATGTTTTTATTCATCACCACACACACATGGACCCTTGACCCACAATAAAATAGTATTCCAATTCACAGGTAACCCAGAACACAATCAAGTAATTTGTGTTAAAGTCAATTTGTTTAACCAGGTGAGAACTCAAGAGACCAGGATGAGTCTCGGCTGCAAGAGTGATTGCTGCTGCTTTTGCTGCTTCTACTGCTGATGGTGAACATTCTGTTGCTGCTGAAAATGCTACTATTATTATTGATGCTGTTGGTACTACTCCTGATGCTAACGATGATGATGCTAATGATGGAGCTACCACTGCTGATGCTGTTGGTCCTGCTGCTACTACTAATTCTGCTGCAGATGACACTTCTGCTGATGCTGATGATGATCGAGTTGAGTTGAATTTGAGTTTAACGAGGTGAGAACTCAGGAGATCAGGATGAGTTTCGTTGACAAGAGTGACCTGGGTCACAAAAATGAAAAAAATCAAAACAAGTCAAACCCATGCCAGCAATGAAGCAAATAGAAATCTCACCCAGAGTCCCGAGCACAATGTGATTAGCGTTCACACAAGTACACAACTGGTACGATATAAGCAATGCGTCTCAAATCATCTACGCATTGCTAAACAGCCTCAGACTCGAGATTGGGTTCACACCGGATTGGTGTCTCACGTTAAGGAGGGGTGCCGCGGTGGCTAGGAGATGTTAAGTCCCTCGCCTGGTATGCAGGAGGTCGTGGGTTAGATTACTACCGTGACAGCTGCTGTATATTTGGAGTTCGCGTTGTCATTATCCCTGTAATAACACACAGTGTCTGTGTTATTAATGCGTGTTTAGACAATATTAGTCGTGTTGTAGTGTAAGGTAAATCGTCACTCGAGATATATATCAGACTTTATTAAATAACAGACTTCAAAGTCAAGAGACAGTTCCAATTTTTGTCAGCAGAGGAAGGCGTTATCCCATGAATCAAAGGTTGTGGCTGGAGGTCAGAAGATAATTCAGACATTCAGCAAAACCAACCTTTATTACAGAAGATATTGGTGGCGAAAGCCCTCCTACTAGGTTTTAAAATGGCTTCTTTCTCTCTTAGCCCTGTAAAATAAACCTAGTTTGTGTGGGTGGAGGAGTCACTCAAACCCTGGTTATGACAAACATGTCATAGTGATGCCATCCCATTCCCACCCCATTCCCACCCCGGGTTTATCGCCCAACGAGCGAGTGACCGCGAGGGGGACGGCGCGCGTCACCCCGTAGTGTCACGTGACGCGTGTTCCCAGCACGCCCGCGGTGGAGCTCCGCCCCCTCGGCGTTGAGCGCCACGCGGCGTGCGGTGCGAGGGACGATGGCGTCAGAGAGAACCTTAAATCCCCCCACTCCCCCCCCCCCCACAGTGCGCTAACCACCGCACCACAGCTCAACCGCACACTACACACATGCCCCTATATACACTAAAGACAAAGATTCACCGCGTAGCCTTAACAGACTGTTGGGGCAAGTTCTGTAAGTAGCGAGTAGCAACTATGAAGGCTGGCACTGTGACACACGAGGGGGTGGGTGGCAAGCACAATGTCCAGACACACACAAAGACAAAGACACACACAGACACAGGCACAATAACAAAGACACATAAAGTCATAAACACACCAACCCACTCACCCAGACAAATATCCCACGTATATCCTTAACAGACTGTTGGGCCAAGTGTTGTCAGCGACCACCTATGAAGGCCGGCACGGCACACAAGGGGGTGGGTGGACAATACCACGACTGACCCGCCTTTGTCTCCCCAGTGGCGATGTTTCCAGACCACACCAGGAACTCATTTGAGGCTGAGTCGACCCTAGGGGAGACCCAGGACCGAATCAGATAATCGGCAATGGTGTTGGCGAACGGGTCATGGGCCTCCCGTAGGTCGACTCAGCCCCAAATTAGTTCCTGGTGCGGTGTGTAAACGTTACCACTGGGGAGACAAAGGCGGGTCAGTCGTGGTGTTGGCCACCCACCCCCTCGAGTGCCGTGTCAGCCTTCTGAGGCGTTTTCTGACAGCACTTGCACCAACAGTCTGTTTAGGCTATGTTTAGGCGTTGTGCCCGTTTCTCTACGCTGCTCACACTCCATGCTCTCAGGACACACGACTCAGATCCAGAATCCTCACTGAGTCATCATCACCACCCCACACACGCAGTGCGGGGTAGAGAGGCTGACTAAACGCGTGGTGGATGCAGTGCAGCAGCTCCATGGAGTCAGCGCGGTAAAACGACAGCAGCCCCGCCTCCCAATGCAGGTGACACCCGACTCTCCGGGGAGGATCCCTCACCGGCACTGAGGTCTCTACACCACCATGACGCATTGAGCAGCAGTTGTTATATTTATATAAAACCCAGGATGAGTCGTTCCTTCCCAGCCAGCACTCGTCACCAAGCCCTTTCCGTGCGATCGTCCCGTACGCGACTCCAACCACACAGCCCCAGGCCGCACCCCCCACGTCCACCTCCCAGTAGTGCTGACCCGACGAGAAGCTCTCTGAGCACAGGGCTTGTGACCAGCCATCAAAGCGGTGTGGGTGATCGGGGCGACGCTGGGAGACAGCGGTCAGCGTCACCGTCCTGAGGTCCGAGGAAATCTGGAGGTTGTTGTGGGCCGAGTTTGAGTCCAGAGTCGGTGAGCGTCCATCTGCAGTAACGATAATCACAGTAGCCGTGGTAACAACAGCACTACTATAACAATATCACTCGTGCACTAACACGCACGTACACTACATTAGAGCAATTCATAATGAGCATTGTTACACAACATAATGCATAGCTAGTGGTGTGATAACATGTAATGACACTTTGTCAGTCCACTGCTGGGTGAGGAACTCCATACACCGTGTGGTTCGTGGGGAATTGTGACCATACTACACCACGCCGGTCACTGCGTGTTGGTGAAGGCAGGCGGCACAACTGGCGAGAGCACAGAAGTACAGCACAGCGGTGCGTTTGTCTGCACTGCCATCTGCTGCCCCGCCACGTGACCCCGCAGCCTGTAGCACCTGCTAGGCAGGGTGGTGACTGCACTCGTGTGTGTGTGTGATAGTGTAGTGATGTACACTCGTGTGTGTGTGATAGTGTAGTGATGTACACTAGTGTGTGTGTGTGATAGTGTAGTGATGTACACTCGTGTGTGTGTGTGTGATAGTGTAGTGATGTACACTCGTGTGTGTGTGTGATAGTGCAGTGATGTACACTCGTGTGTGTGTGATAGTGTAGTGATGTACACTCGTTTGTGTGATAGTGTAGTGATGTACACTCGTGTGTGTGTGTGTGATAATGTAATGATGTACACTCGTGTGTGTGTGTGATAGTGTAGTGATGTACACTGGTGTGTATGTGTGATAATGTAGTGATGTACACTCGTGTGTGTGTGATAGTGTAGTGATGTGCACTCGTGTGTGTGTGATAGTGTAGTGATGTACTCTGATATTCTTCGGTCTTTCTGTGAAGTCACGTGGATAGGTTCAAAGAAAAAATAAACTACAACGTTTCGATCGCAGTGCAAGCAATCGTCATCAGGGGAAAAAATTGCAGAAAAGCTCCTGAGGCAGGAAGTTTTAAAGGTATGATGTGGGTGTAGTCCAAGGGTCATAAGCGAAGTGGGCGGGGCTAGTGATGTTAAAGTGAGAAATTAGCATGTCAATGCAATATCGGAGAGCTGCCTCCACTACGACGAAGCTGCGGAGGTGGCCGTTGTATTGTGAGAGATTAGCATGTCAATGTAAGATCGCAGAGCCACCGCCACATTGAGGAAAACGTGCAACGGTGGCTGTGTTAGTGTGAGACATTTAACCTGTTAATGTAAATACATTTAACCTGTTAATGCAAGACTAGAGATTCGAAAATAACTACTAACATCGGAAAGGTAGGATGGAAACATCACAGCCAGTTATGACTTAAACTGGTTAATAACGTCCTTCCAATGATTGTTCAGTTTGTGCCCATCCTCTGGGTTGAAATTGTGTCTGTGTCTATATATATGGATGGCTTCATGAACGAATCTATGTTGATAGCTAGTGGGCTTGCAAAGTACCTTCGTCTTAGAAAATGAATTTCGTGTGAGCCCACCGCATTGAAAGAATGATCAGCCATGGCCGAGGTATTGGTCCGACCATGTTTCAGATGTGATTTATGTTCACGAACACGGTCCGAGACACGTCGCTTAGTTTCCCCAATGTAACTACTGCCGCAGACTAACTTATTTTGCTGACGCCGGGGTATTGCATGTCAGGGATCACATCCTTCACAGATGGGATCAGCTCTCGAATTTTATGTACTGTGAAAATACGAACCTGGATTTTGTGTTTGCCCATGATTTTGGAAATATTTGTATTGACCCCTGCTATGTATGGCAAGGTGATGGTTTTGATTGGGTCCTCAGATGGTTCTTTCCCAACGGTTGGGGTGATAGCTTTACTGATTGTGTAGTCTGAATATCCAATCATCTTGAGAGCTTGGTGTACGTGTTCCAGTTCACTGGCTAGGTGATGATGGTCGGATATACATCGAGCTCTATGGTGTAGAGTTTTGATGAGGGAATTCTTCCGGGAAGGATGGTGGTAGTCAGATTTTAGGTAGGCATCCTTATGGATGGCTTTCCTGTAGACAGAGTGTCCCATTGAGCCATCTGGTCTCCTTTCGATTAAAACATCTAAAAATGGGAACTTGCCATTCTTTTCCACCTGCATGGTGAATTTGATGGCTAGGTGTATGGAATTTATGTGTTTCAGGAATTGGTTCAGAGCTGGTCGGCCATGTGGCCAATATTCGCTTATGACCCTTGGGCTACACCCATTTCAAACTTTTTAAACATCCTGCCTCAGCAGCTTTCCCGCTTTTTTCTCCTGATGATGATTGCTTGTGTTACGATCGAAACGTCGCAGTTTTTTGTTATTTTATTGTAATTTTACTTGAACCTATCTACGTTACTTTACCGAAAGACCAAAGAATATAAATGCATGCAGTCACGGCAGCTTTAAGTCATGATGTGCTCTCGTGTGTGTGATAGTGTAGTGATGTACACTCGTGTGTGTGTGTTAGTGTAGTGATATACACTCGTGTGTGTGTGTGTGATAGTGTAGTAACGTACACTCGTGTGTGTGTGATAGTATAGTGATGTACACTCGTGTGTGTGTAGGTGATAGTGTAGTGATGTACACTAGTGTGTGTGTGTGATAGTGTAGTGATGTACACTCGTGTGTGTGTGTATGTGATAGTGTAGTGATGTACACTAGTGTGTGATAATGTAGTGATGCACACTGTGTGTGTGATAATGTAGTGATGTACACTCGTTTGTGTGTGATAATGTAGTGATGTACACTGTGTGTGTGTGTGATAGTGTAGTGATGTACACTTTGTGTGTGATAGTGTAGTGATGTACACTGTGTGTGTGTGATAGTGTAGTGATGTACACTCGTGTGTGGGTGATAGTGTAGTGATGTACACTCGTGTGTGTGTGTATGTGATAGTGTAGTGATGTACACTAGTGTGTTTGTGATAGTGTAGTGATGTACACTCGTGTGTGTGTGTGTGATAGTGTAGTGATGTACACTCATGTGTGATAGTGTAGTGATGTACACTCGTGTGTGTGTGATAGTGTAGTGATGTACACTCGTGTGTGTGTGAGAGTGTAGTGATGTACACTCGTGTGTGTGTGATAGTGTAGAGATGTACACTCGTGTGTTTGTGATAGTGTAGTGATGCACACTCGTGTGTGTATGTGTGATAGTGTAGTGATGTACACTCGTGTGTGTGTGGTAGTGTAGTGATGTACACTCGTGTGTGTGTGATAGTGTAGTGATGTACACTCGTGTGTGTGTGAGAGTGTAGTGATGTACACTGTGTGTGTGATAATGTAGTGATGTACACTCGTGTGTGTGTTTGGTAGTGTAGTGATGTACACTCGTGTGTGTGTGTAATAGTGGAGTGATGTACACTCGTTTGCGTGTATGTGATAGTGTAATGATGTACACTCGTCTGTGTGTGTGATAGTGTAGTGATGTACACTCTGTGTGTGTGATAATGTAGTGATGTACACTCTGTGTGTGTGATAGTGTAGTGATGTACACTCTGTGTGTGTGATAGTGTAGTGATGTACACTCGTGTGTGTGTGATAGTGTAGTGATGTACACTCGTGTGTGTGTGTGATAATGTAGTGATGTGCATTGTGTGTGTGATAGTGTAGTGATGTACACTCGTGTGTGTGTGTGATAATGCAGTGATGTACACTCGTGTGTGTGTTTGGTAGTGTAGTGATGTACACTTGTGTGTGTGTGTGTGTTTGGTAGTGTAGTGATGTACACTCGTGTGTGTATGTGTGATAGTGTAGTGATGTATACTCGTGTGTGTGTGTAATATTGGAGTTATGTACACTCGTTTGCGTGTGTGTGGTAGTATAGTGATGTACACTCGTGTGTGTGTGATAGTGTAGTGATGTACACTCTGTGTGTGTGTGTGGTAGTGTAGTGATGTACACTCGTGTGTGTGTCTGCTATACATAAACATTGATACATGGTTGTGGGGAGCGGTAGCGCAGTGCTTAGCGCAGTGATCCGAATTTGATTCTTGCTCACGGCAAACATAATTGACGATTATTGAAATCGGTCGTGGGTCTCCCCTAGGTCGAATGAGCCCCAAATTAGTACCAACTGCGGTGTGTAAACATCGCTACTGGGGAGACAATGGCGGTCGGGTGTGGTGCTGGCCACCCACCCTCATGTGACGTGCCGGCCTTCATAGGAGCTCGCTAACAGCATTTGCCCCAACCCTCTGTTAAGGCTACACGAGGGATCTCTGTCTACATCAACGAATCGGTAGATATTGATAAGTGTTCTTTAGTAATTAACTTTTCGCACGTGTGGTGATTTACACGGGCAACTCATGTTATGCCCTGGTCTGGCTGTCTAATTAAACCTAAAGTTGCCTTTGATTCTGAGAGCTTCAGGCTGTAACACTGAACCCCACGAATCCTCAATGTGTCTGTATCTCGTTGCCTCAAGTATGAATAATGAAACCTAAACATCTTAGCCGTAGCATGTGTGTGTGTGTGTCAAGGACTCACACACAGAATAGCAATAGCATCCTCACTCAATCATACACACGTGTAGTGTTCATAGAGCTCATGCAATAGTGGTTTTTATAGATACATCTATAGTAATTTGCCTTTTTTCCTAGAAAGTGATTTATACGGTCAACCAAGGTCAAGTCCTTGGCTACCTGTCTGATAAAACTCTGAATATTAACACAGAATCCTAAAGGCGCCTTTGATTCTGAGAGCTTTAGGCATTAAGACTGAACACTAAGAATTCTAACTGTGTCTGAGTCTGGATATCGCAAGCCCTTCATAAAGCACCGGTGCAAGCCCCTACCTTGAAAACTGTCTGCGAGTCGTAAAGAACTTCTCAACATATGTACAGTGATAGCCCAGTCTGGCTCTGTGAGCCTCAGGTATTAACATTGAACCCCAATAATCCTTTAGGTGCCTTAGTAGGGATATAGCAGCCTCAAGCATTATTAATGAATAATGAGACTCATTAGACTGCCTTGGTCTGGTTATGGGCATACAGAATTAACAATGCAACCTACTGTATGCATGCCAACGGTGATGTAGTCTGGCTCGAGATGATGACATCCATCACGGAGAAGACTGATACTCGTAGATTAATCTGCTACAATGGTTACTTTGGCCAACAGCATTCTCACTGGATAATGCACACGTGCAATATCAATGGAGTTCATGTAGTAGTGAAATACACTAGTGTGTGTGCTATATATTACTGTCTAATGAATAAATTATAGTCGTAATGTTTATCTTTGCATGTGCAGTGCGGTGATAGGCAAGATTGACCGAGGTTATGCCTTAGTCTGGCTCTGTGAGCCTAAGCTGTTAACTGGGGAACCTAGGACTCATAAAAGTTCCTTAGTTTGACTCTCTGTGCATCAAACTTAACATGAAGCCTAAGACTCCTAAAAGTGTCTTCGTCTGGATGTATGATCCTTGGGTATTAACAATCAACCATAACATTCCTAAAATTACCTTGATCTCGTTTGAAAAAGCCATAAGCTTCATCATTGAACCGTACGAATCCCGCAGGCTGCCTTTGTTTCCGTGGTGCTGATGTTTGCAAGACGTACTAGGTACTCATTAAGGCTGAGTCGCGACCTAGAAGAGGTCCAACATTGGTTCTGAATTCAGCCATGGCCGTGAATCACGTGTAAGTGGCCATGCTTGTAGACCAGTGCACAAACCATCCCATATTAATTGGAGGTTCACTCTCGCTCATGCACACAGCCATACACCTACAATTAGCATGGTTGGCGATGTACGGTGTGAAAGAAGTCCAAGATACATGCATAAAGACACTATTACAAAGGCAAAGATACCCCAGTATAGCCTTAACAGACTGTTGGGGCAAGTGCTGTTAGCGAGCACCTATGAAGACCATCACAGCACATGAGGGGGTGGGTGGCCAACACCACGTCCAACCGCTTTTGCCTCCCTCTTGTCTATGTTTACACACCGCACCAGATACTCATTTGTTTGTATGTTGAACCTCTTTCGCACCGCACATAGCCAACCGTGTATTTACGGCTGATTTTACCTAGAAGAGGCCCAGGAACTGTTCAGATAATGTTGGCCATGAGCGGAAATCTAACTCGAGCGGCTGGATTTGTAGCGCAGTATGCCATCCGCGAGACTACCACCTTCCACACACTCCAATTCATCGATACATATGTAGTTACATGGAACGGGTAACTATGGCGCGTAGTGCTGGTTGCTGGCAGAGAAGGGGATCTGCTGTTGTAGCAGCCCTGTCTGTCAGCAGGTCACGTGAAAAGCCGGAGAAAGGTAAGTGGGGCAAAGGTGACAGAGGGGCACGTAAGGTAATAGCCGAGATCCTTCTAGTAGGTTCCAGAAGACGGCCGTGGCCGATGGAGGAACGAGGCCACGCTGGGTGGTTAAAAGGGGGACCCTGAGCAAGGGTCGAGGCTGTTGGTTGGAGTGGAACCCGTCGCGCTGCAGGATTCTTCGTCACCGTCTTCACCTCCGCTTCGTCGTTGGTCCGGCAGCCTGTTAACTGCCCTGACCATAGCGTAGTTACTCCCTGTCCCTGTAAAGGCTATAATAGAGTGCCTCCTACTATTAGTGTCTCTGAGTGACTCATTACACATATATACAGACACGATTACAAACGCAATGACATACACGCACACGTGGCAAGAGTCCGGGTTACTCACACATGAACGGCAGTAGGCTGACGCCAGCTCCCAGCTGTACGCTGATCGGGGCAATGTCTTCTTTGCTGGGAGATGAGTGTGGAGCTGCCTTCTGAGCATTTCTCCTATGACAGCAGAACCAGCAGTGACTCACACAGAACGTGTCTTACACAGCATCAAGACGCACAGCATCATCACACACAGCATCATCACACACAGCATCATCACACACAGCATCATCACACTACACCATCACACGCAACATCATCACAATGAATAATCACACAGCATCATCATGTACAGCATCATAACACAAAGCATAATCACACACAGCCTCATTATACAGACCGTGTTTTACACAGAATCATTACACGCAGCATCATCACACGCAGCATCATCATCACCCACAGCATCATCACGTAGCCCATTTTAAATGTGCGAGTTCATGATGAGTCCATACCGGTTTGTCTCCTTCAGGTGAACCTGCAGGAGTCAGACACAGGGGGCGCGAGTCAGTTCACCTCCAGCCACGTTAACCACACGGTGATTGGTAGACGCGATGAGCTGGGCTGCGCTCAGCCATTCGCGTATCCCGGTGTTGTTGGATGTAAACATGGCAAAGCCGTGGACTCGTTTGGACTCGATGGTTCTCATCAGCAAAGCCTCTCAAACCGTTGCCACGGCCAATAGGCGTACGTGGCACTCGACATCGAGAGGCGGTGATTGTGAACCAACATTGGAAATAATGATCCACTGCTGAGGGTGTGTGTGTCTTTGTCGTGTCCGTGTGGGTATCCGTTTGCTTGTCTTTGTCTTGTGCGTGAGTGCGTGCAACGTGAGTGTGTGTGTGTGTTGAATTGTAGTGACTTGTTGCGCCTCTTTCAACAAGCAAAACAGGATCAGGACTCAAGGTAAGTGAAAAGAAAACTGATTTTTTTCTATTTCTTTTACTTCATCTTTTGTTTAATTTACTATACAATTATTTTACAATGTTAAGTGAAAATGTACAGTATTTCTTCTTATTTATGAGTTTAACAATGCTTCAATTTTTTGTTGAACCATAACACATTTCATGACACCGACTGTTTGGGCATTTAAATAGGGTACATTGTTGTGTTCTGACTTGTGAACTGTTCGACTTTGCGAACATGCCTGGGAAAGAATTGTATTTGTAAGTCGAGTACTGCCCTGGCTCGGCGAGAGCTCTACCTGCAGGAACGTGAGCGAGTCCCTCTCCTCCTGCAGAGCGCGCAGGCGCGTGGCTGCTGCCTGGAGCTCGCTGATCTCGCGCTCGTAATGAGCGATGTTCTCCTCGATATGAGACAGCAGCTCGCGCCCCTTCACGTCCACGCGATCCAGAGCTGCCCTCTCGTCCTCATCCAGCGTCACCCTCATGCGGATGAACTCACCTGAGATGCGAGCCTTGGTCTGGACCATGCATTCCTGCAGGGGTGTGGGATGGATGCAATCAATGCATATTCAATGCTATAAATACCAATGTCACATTGTTTTCTGGCTACTCCAAACCTCGTTTGCCTTGCCTCCAGATTATATCTCTGCACTCACATCTCATTGAACAGGTCAATATCTTTTACATATCTAGTTCCTTCACATCTATAATAAAGTAAGTAAGTAAGATAAAAAGTATAATTGGATTCTTCTGAGGAAATAAACACAACATAAAGTGAAACATTAAATTGTAAATCGAAACATTATTTTTCCATACAGTCCCATTATATGGCCTAAGATGCATTCCTAAAGCAAATGTCCCCACCCAAAACATACAAAAAACGTTCAATACAACTGAGATATTCTATGCACAAATACGGAGTAACATAACGACTAAGAATTTACAAAAAATTACCTGTTATTAAAACTACCTCACGTTACTGGAATGTCCATGCTGCTCAGCATAGGCTTGCCTCTCTACGCTCCCTTCACCGCTTCAAATCACTCCTAGCTCAGACTACACACTTCAGCTGCTGTACCTGGACCCAACCCTTATTGCTTTTATTTTTTGCATTTCCCTGATGTTTTTTTTTTTATTAATTCGATCGAACAAAGACGGCCACTGCATCGCACGCATTCATGTGCACTTCTGCGGCCGTCTGGAACGTTCTTCCTCCCAATATTAGGAGGCCACTGGAGCTTTGCACTTTTAAATAATCTAGATTGAAAACTCATTTCTGTAGAACTACTTTTTGTGTTTAGTTTGTTGTCTTTCCCCCGCACCTCCGATTAGCACGATTGGCATAATACAATCATGTTTACTTCACATCGCGCTCATCTGTTCCTCACCATTAATTAACCTTTTTTTGTTGCAATAAGCTTTTTGTTCATTTTGTTAAAATTGTTAATGCTTTTTCTTTATGATGTATTTTCTTCCTGTGGCTCTGACGCATTTTTTGACGATGTTGCCTGTCCCTCCCCAAATATCAGCGCTATATCGTTTTTGTTATATGCTTGATGCATCAAGGATGTCCCTTGCAAAATAACTGGGTAACACGCTAAGTGGGATTTTCTGTGTAACAATTAATATTCAGGGCCATATCACCACGCAGGGCAGTCAAGGCAGGATAGCTACCTTCTCTGTAGACCAAACCTGGAGATATGTCAGTCAGCCTAGATTTATCAAATTTGTGCAGTATATTGTTACAAATTAATCCCTGCCACCTGAACACAGATGCCAATTACTGGGCTGTCCAAGTCAAACCTGGGTAGTTGTCAACTCTAAGTGGAGGTGTAATGATTAGGGAGTTGCATTTTGAGTGAGATATGTATATTTGGTGCGTATACTGAATCAATCTTGCTGTAATAATGCACTCCCAGAAGACCGTGGATACTGAGAAATATGTATTTTAGGTGGAGAGACAAATTTATACTGTAAAAAAATAACCTTGATCCATTTTCTTATTTATATTCTCTGCAACAAATCTAATAATTATGTTAGTGTTGTTTATTGTGATTTGAAACCTAACTATGACCTATATCATTATACCTCCTTTTCCAGTACCAAAATATAATAATAGGGTTTTTCCCCTTTTTTTAGCTGTACGCCTTTTGCGTCATCTGGTCGAGCACCAATTGGGTCGAGGCTCAAAAGAAAGCCGTCCCTTGGTGTAGACCAATCAGTTTCAAGGACAATGCATATATTATCATACAGTGTGTTTTTTCGTTTGCATTTTGACTGCAAGTATTGTGGTTAATGCAGACATGAATCCTCACAAAACGGTTTCAGTGTTGTTGCCAGAAAAAAGGGGAAAACCCTATTATTATACGACCTATATCTTTACGAGAGGATCCTTCCCTATGAACATCGGGAAGTACACCAACATTGACTCCAGAAAGCCTGACTCTGATGTTGAGCCACTGGGTGTGGAAACCAGTCCAGAGCTTGCATGTACTGAATAAATAATTTTGAAACGATGCACTCCCACGTCGTGGGGCTGATAGGATGTATACATTTTTCTCATGATTTTAAAACAGAGGCACATATTTGATGGAGACCTATTATCGGCGTATCTGGTTATATTACTAATTTTCTCCACAACATGGAGAAGCGGGAGGTGAGTTCTCGAACAACGCTCTTGCTTTACAGGTTGATCGGTCTACATTCCCACCTTCACCTATTGTCATGAGCTTTGGGTGATGACCGAAAAGATGAAATCGCGGATACAAGGAACCGAAATGAGGTTTCTCCGCAGGGTTGCTGGGCTCACTCTCCGCAATCGGGTGAGGAGCTCGGTAATCTGGGAAAGCCTCAGAGTCGAGCCCTTGCTCCTCCGGATCGAGAGGAGCCATTTGAGGTGGTTTGGCACCTGGTAAGGATGCCCCCCGGTAGACTCCTCCTGGAACTCTACCAGGAACGTTCTAGTGGGCAAAAACCACGGAGCCAGCCCAGGACACGCTGGCGGGACTTTGTCACTTGGCTAGCCTAGGAATGTTTATTGAATAGCATTCAACAGCCGGTTTCCTGTCATATTTTATCGTCATCTTTACTCGTTTAACGTCGAGTTTTTAATTCAATACAATCGTTGCTCCATACTGCGTTATTTTATCTCACTCATTGCAAGTCTTCTTTGGTTCTTTCGGTAAAGTCACGTAGAATGAGAATGAAATAATAAATTGATAAAATAAAATAACACAATAAAATTCTCACGACGTTTTGGCCACAACACAAGCGGCCTTCATCAGGTGAAGGGACGAGACTGTCTGGAGGACAGCGCTGGAGCGAAAAAGCCACGCTCAGATCGCGACCTTTAAGCTGTGTGAGAAGAAACAAAGCGCCTTGACAAAGGAATTAGCATAAAATTTAGCATTGAAATGGCTGAGTGATTAGCTTGTGACTGGTCACAGAAATGGCTATGTTAAAGTTAAAGCATACACATCGCATAGGCACCCCTTGACAAAGGAATTAGCATAGAATTTAGCATCCTTGCAGTCACGAAAGCTTTAAATCGAAATTCATTGCAAGTCATTGGAGTTATCCTGCAAAGTGCTTTGATGTCTCACGAGATAAACTGTTTTTGTTACGTAAAACGTTGCATTAAAAAATTACATTTCAACCACCCATAAACCATAAAAATGCAATATCCTGAACAGTTATTACACACTGACTCAAGCCTAACAGAGTTCACTTGAATTTATGGAGTTGTCCCCACAGGGAGCGTCATTAACTCCACTCAGGGTGAAGGTCACGGGGACACGGAGGCCACTCGCGGTACCTGCACGTCCTTGCGTGTGGCCTCCATCTGTCCCACGGACGCCTCTGCCTCCCTCCTCTTCTCCTCCACCGCTCGCATCTCCTCACCGACCCCACTCTGCAAGAGACGAAGTCACCAGAGGAGACTCCATTCCCTGAGCGTCCCGTCTCAGACCCACTCCATACGGAGCCCTCCACAGTGACGGCTCTGAATTGCCGACCAAAAGGGTGGTGAGGAAGTCAGCCTGGACTCACTTAAAAATGTTTAAAAGGCAAGACACCTGTTGCCAGAGAATCAACCCACAGTGATGTTTGTTGTATGATATGTTTCTATTACTCCCAGGTGATGTATCAGAATCAGGATATGTAATTATACTGGAGGAATCCGATGAGCTGTAAAGCTCTTTTTCACAGATGTCCAGTTGGGGTGGGTAAGAACGCTACAACAACAAACAATACAGAAACATAATAGTAGTGCAAACTACAAGAAAGGTGAACAAATCACTCAATAACATACACATACAATCAAGCCATCCCCATCCTACCAGGTATTAATTCATTTTGCAGAAGCGACCTGGCCACAAATGATAACTCATCAAAGTGGTTTATCACGTGGAAATGTATAGCAGCCAATTAGTCTCAATGTGTGTGTGTTTTTTTCTTCTGCACCTCAGTGGTTCTCACTGTCGGCACGTGGGCCTCACCTTCCGTGTCTGATGCTCGTCCTTCAGCGTGTCGGCATCATGCCCTCTGTGTTCTCCAGCGATGGCGCAGACTGTGCAGATGAGGCTCACGTCTTGCTTGCAGTAGAACTTGAGCTCCTCATTGTGCGTCTTGCACTTGCGTGCTTCAGGGTTCACATCTGGTGAAACAAGGACGTGATCCTTCAACTTCGCCCTCTCCAGGTGAGGCGCGAGGTGCTCAGTGCAGAAGGACGTCTCGCACTTGAGGCAGGTCTTCACTGCAGGCGTCTGGCCTTCTGGGCAGTTATCACAGAAAACAACACCACCATCAGCAGCAGCAGCCATGGTCTCAGTCACTCGCAGCTGCTCCATGAGGTTGGGGATCGTCACGTTCCTGGTCAGCTGGGGTCGTCGAGGGAAGGTCTTGTGGCACTGCGGGCAGCAGTAGGAGTCTACCTCCTTCCAGGCGTCCTCCAGGCAATGGAGGCAGAACGAGTGGCCGCAGCTGAGCGTGGAGGGGCAGTCAAACGTGTCCAGGCAGATGGGGCAGGTCAACTCACGGTGCACGTTCTCAGCGGCGGGAGCTGCGCTCGCCATGACCCAAGGCTGCACCCAAAGTTAGTAGCTCCCTGTCGCTCGGACAATTTTATATTTCAACAAAAAAATAGTTTTACGTTTATAATCTCTTGAGATGTTGATTATCCTTGACGAGTTGTGTTCTGTGCGCAGCTCACACGGCGGAGGCGAGCAGGGAAATGAAATGACTTCACCTGCAGTTAAGTTATAAATACCTCGAGACACGCCCTGGAATGTTCCACAACGCGGCAGAGCTCACCTGTGTAGACGTGGCGTTACAGTCACGCACTGTGTTATGTTTGTACAACAAAACCCAGCAGTAGCAGCCAGGGACACAGCGATAATGGTTTGTCCCACAGGCTGCTTGACCGGCTAGGGTCATGCTGTGTGCATTGCCACAGTGGAACCGCACCTTGAACAAACATTCTGATGTAATCGTCTTCAACCTTTGTCAACTAATATTTTAGCTACTGGCTTCATGCTTCCTCTGTTCATCTGTCAATTTTTTTTTTCAGTTCATGTATTCCTAGGATACCGTTTAATTCTAGGTGGATGGTGGTTGTATGTAGGGCTGAACGATTAATCGATTTCAAATCGCAATTTGAAACAATGCGATTAGGAAATAGCAAAGGCTGCGATTTTTTGCGATTTGAAAAATCCTATTACTCTCTTATTGGAATTGTTTCATTTTGTATTATTGTAACTTTATTTATTTAACTTAACAATTGTTCTATGTTGAAACATTTTAATAAATACATGTTGGAAGCAATTAATATAATTAAAGTTCTCATTCTTGCATTAGAATATATAAAGAGCAGTTCATATGTTGATGGTATCACGTGGTATTGCTCCATCACGTGTTTTAAATCCATTACATAGTGAATATTGAACTGAAGCTTGACTTCAATTTTTTTTTATCGCAAATCAAATCGCAATATCTGTCAGAAAAATCGCAATTCGATATTTTCCCCAAATCGTTCAGCCCTAGTTGTATGTATGTTGATCTTCTTTCACAACGTCGATAGGCAATAGTACTAATCAAACGTGTGTGAGTGTGTGCGTTTCTGGGTGAGTGTATGGGTTAGTGTGTAGGTGTTTGGATGAGTGAGTGGGTATTTGATGAGTGGGTGGGTATGAATGTTGAACTTCTTTCACACTGTATGTAGTCACTCTCGCTTATCGGAGGTGAGAGTGGGTGGTGGTTGTGGCGGCTGAGTGAGTTGGAGGGAAGGTGGGAGGGTGATTGGGTGGGAGGGTGGGAGGGTGGGAGGCGAGGCAGTTTGGGTGGCAGATTGCGTGCTGGGTGGACGAGCTGGCAGGGAGGAAGGGAAAGTGAAAGCGATGGAGGGCGGGAGGAAGGGTGGCTGGGAGGGCGTGCGGTTGCGTGGTTGGGTCACTGGGTGGATGGACTCACGCATTACCACAGCGAACAGCCTCTGGCTAAATAAACATCGTCATTCATTTCAGCTTATTATGACTATCACTGTGCGCATTCCTATTATGCATTTTAAAATATATATAGCTCAACCTTTAAAATTGTCATTACCTAAACTCAAAAAAGTATTCACTACCTATTCTAGTCAATGGTAAGATTTTACATCCTGGACTCGCTGAGTTTGGCCAATTCTATGATTTTTTTTTTTAACCAGTTAAGGCCCACTGAGTTACATAGCTCATTTTTTTTTAAAGCGACCTGGCAACGATTGAAAGCTCAACAAAGTAGCTTTTCACGTGGACATTTCCTAAGCAAAAACTCTAAACGCGTGATGTTGATTCTAAATGTCGAGGGGAAACCGGAGGAAGCAGATTAAAATCCACAAGAAAGCGGAGAGAGAGACACGCAAACTCGAAATATACAGCAGCAGCAGGCATCAGTCAGGGTCGGGATCGAACCCACGACCTCCTGTGCAGCAGGCGAGGTAGTTAACATCTCCTAGCTGCCGTGATGATGATGAGAGAGAGAGACACGCAGACTCCAACTATACAGCAGCAGGCATAACCAGGCGAGACAGTTAAAATCTTTGCCACGGTGGCATTACTGCACGCTAAATCGCACAATCCAAACCCCGCATCGATCGAGGGGAACGTGCACAATACCCGCGCGTGCACATGGGGTGAGGGCTCGCGGATGAACATCGCTGGAAAGGATGGGACACAGGGGGTGAGGATCCTCCTCGTCTAAGCAGCCTCAAGGAGCGTGCTGTCGCGGGGTGGAGGGGAGAGAGATCGCCTGCAGGGGGGGGAGAGACGCCTGCAGGGTCAGGTTCACGGTGCACGTGGCTGGGAAAGTTCCTCTCGGAGTTTTATTTATTTATTTCACGGGAGTTCGCCTGAATTCACTTTCACTCGGAGCTCAGTTAAAAGGGAAAAAAACCTATTACCATATCTTGTTACTGGAAAAGGATGTCTCATAATGTAAATGCTCACCCCGAGCCCTCAATACTCTGATAGTGCGCTGTTTCTGAGTTGTACGCCTTTTAGTGTCATCTGGTCGAACACCAGTGGAGACTAGGCTCTAAGAAAAGCCATCTCGGGTGTGGACCAATCAAATTCAAGGACAGTGCCAATATCATTATCAGAGTTGTCTCTTTTGTTTGCATTTTGACTGCTCGTTTTGTGGTTATTGCAAACATGATGCCTTGTATAAAGGTGTCAGTTTTTGTGCCAGTTAAAAGGATAAAAACCTATTACTAAATCTTGTTACTGGCAAAGGAGGTCTCATAATGTAAACAGCATCATGCAGTTCTAAAGAAAAAGTATTTTCAATCTGGATGATTTAAAAGTGCATAGCTCCAGTGGCTTCCTAATATCAGGAGGAAGAGCGCTCCAGACGGCCGCAGACACGCTTCTGAAAGCACGCGATGCGGTGACCGTCTTTGTTTGATGGTTAGCCAAAAGCCGCTGCGAGGGTGATCTGAGTTTGCGTGATAGTTCATGCTCCTTGATGAGAGCAGCAAGGCATTGTGGTTCATTTGTGGCAAGCACTTTCTGTGTGTAATGAGTGCAGTCTTATAATGTCTTTGTTCAGCAACCGAAATCCAATGCAGCTCAACGAGCACCAGACGGACATGGTCGGATGTTGGAGTACCCTTCAACGCACGTGCCAAATAATTTGAGCCTGTTAGTGTTGTTGTATGCATACTTATCCATTTTACTGCTAATCCTGCTATGAAAGAGGGAATAAAGTCCCCTGGTGATATTAATAATTTGCACAAAATAGCCGCGTTGTGGAGAGTATTTGTAACAAAAACAGATAAGCATCCTTCATATAGCTGTCTACATAAAGCAAATACAGTGGTACCCCGGAGATCGAACTTAATTCGTTCCAGAAGGCCATTCGAACACCGATTTGATCGAACACCGAATTAATTTTCCCCATAAGAATTAATGCAAATTACATTAATTGGTTCCAGACACAAGAAATATCTCATTATAAAGCATTTAATCACGAAGATTACAGTAATTACGGGCATAAAATAGAACAAAACAACAAGAAACACAATAAAGGGAATAAATTAATAAATATAAATGGAATAAATGCAATAAATGAACATTGAACTTCACTTTGCCTGCAGTAAGGAGAGTTGATGGCTTGAGTAGAAGGAGGTGGTGGTGTTATTGTTTGGAAGGGGGAGTCCCCTTCCACAATAGCGTCGGGTTACTGCCGTTCTGGCGTTCTTTCTCTTTTGTACCTCTTTTCTGACACTAACTGTGGGTCACTTGAACCCTTTCTGACTAGCAACTTATCTAAAGAGGTTACCATACGGTAAAACCTTTCTCTGGGCAAGCGTCACGCATGCTGCTGACCATACGCGTCTCAGCCGTGTCCTGGTTCTTTCAATTCGCAATTGCCCGTCGACCTCCGAATTTCGTTAGGAAATATCGCGTCCGAAAAGCGAATTTGTTCGAGTTCTGGTGCATTCGATCTCCGAGGTTCTACTGTATATATAATGTACACATCCCATCAGCCCCAATACCTGGGAGTGCATCATTTCGGAAGTGTTGATACAGTGAAAGCAAACTCTGGATCGATTCATGGTTCTGAACAATTTGTCACGTTAACTTCTACTGCAATGGATGGAAGCGTTCTCTTCTTAGACACACGCATTGCTGCTTTTCATTGTCAAATTCGGTTTTCCAATGGCACTCCCACAAGCTCTCCCCCACACTCGGTCATATTTCAAAAAGCGTGACTGTTAAATCACGCGATATGACACGAGAAATTCGTGATGAATAAGGAACGGGCGAAATGTTCGTTCCATTGTAACAAATGAGTCCAATCGTTGCTTCTCTGAGGCACAATTAGGACGCATAGTGTGCAGTGTTATTACCCGAGGCTCATATCCAGACTTTCTTAGCATTTTTAGGATTTAGTAATCAAACTTGAGGCTGTTTAATCTAGACTCAGGCATCTTTAATAATTATTAGTGTTCAGTTTTTTTATAACTTGAGCTCACAGATCCAGACTAAGGTATATATGCACAAGAGTAAACTACCACTGCCCATATACACGACTGCAACACCTCGACGTCAATACGTCACAAACGAGTGTAATTCATTATTACATGAGCGTCATTCGCACTACACGTGTGTATTATGGAATGAAGGTGCTGTTCCTATCCTGCTTGTGTGTGGAGGCAGTCGCCCTCCAACAACAGCAGAGGGCGGAGGAGCGACGCTCACAACAATGAGCGGAGCGCCGGGTGGCTAAAGCACAGCAGATTGGCACAGTAGGGGGCACAGGTGGTGCATCAGCCAGTCGTCTCAGTCAGTCGACCCGTGGCACCTGCTGGGTCTGCCCCGTGACCTCCTGCCAGCGGGCGTTCGACACTTCACGTGGCCTCAAGGTGCACATGGCCTGGCACAAGCGTCGTCGTGACGTCACTGCCACTTAGTGGCGAATGGCGGTTGTTGTTGTTGTTGTACGCACACATACGCTACGGCACTGCTGCTGCGATCCACTGCCACACACACCACCTCAAATCTCGCAAAGCCGAGCAGGTGTTGGGCCTGGGTAGGCCTCTCATGGGCGGCCACCATGCGTAGCAGGTGCTATAGGCTGCAGGGCTACGTGGCAGGCAGCAGATGGCATTGCAGACAAATACATTGCTGTACAGTACTCCTATGCTCTCAACAACTGGGCTGCCTGCAGAGTGCTATTGTTATTGTTGTGCTTTTTTAACCTTTATTACACGGGTACTGTGATTATCATTACTACAGATGGATGCTCATCGACTCGATTTAACACAAAATAACCTGTATTATGGACGATATTGTTCGCGAGCACCTACATGTGAAAACTGATTACCAAATCTCTGCGCTCCTCTATGTATGTTAAGATGTCTTTAGTCAATGAATGTTTGTGTGTGTGCACGTTGCAAGAAATTGGAGGACCCGGAGAAAAGCTACATCCTAAACCGGCACTACACCAAATCCCATACAGAAGGTACAGACGATTTTAGCCCACACTTTGAAGATGTAGGGAGTTCTCCTCGGCTCCTTCAGGAAGTGAGCTTCAGTACATTCGAGGGGTCCCACCAACCCTCATCTCTACAGTGCGGGATTACAGGCCACGTGCATAGCCACCACTGATATCAAGATGTGAAACTGCCACCGACAACTTTTGATCTAAAGCTTTCGTGACTGCAGGGAGTCATATTCTTGTTTCTTTCGGTAAAGTCACGTAGAAGGGACACAATAAAATAATAAAATATAAAACAATAAAATAAAATTTTGATTTAAAGCTTTCGTGACTGCAGTAATTCATATTCTTAGTTTTTTCGGTAAAGTCACGTTGAAGAGAAACAACAAAATAATAAAATATATATAACAATAAAAACATTCTCACGACGTTTCGACCATAACTCAAACGGTCATCTTCAGGTGTGTTGGTTTGCATAAATTTCTTTTTCAACGGCGCATTTATTTATTTATAAAAAACGTTAGCGTCACGCGCAGCGATTTGGCAGTTTGCCCAGGACTAGTCCATCTATATTTTGAAAAGAGGAGGGGGGAGACGAATTTATTTTTAATGTATGCTGTCTGAAAGCCACTGTAAGCGTGAACAATCAATTAAGAACTGAAATGGTTTATCAAATCTTTCCAATGATTGCTAAGATAGAATCCATCTTCTCGGTTGAAATTGTCTCTGTGCTTGTATATGTGGATAGCCTCATGAACGAATCTCTCATGGAAGCCAGATGGCTTACAAAGAACCTCTGTCTTGGAAAAGTCAATGGCATGTGAGCCTACTGAATTAGAACAATGATCTGCTACGGCCGAGGTGTTGGTCCTACCGTGTTTAAGGTCTGCTTTTCAAAATATAGATGGACTAGTCCTGGGCAAACTGCCAAATCGCTGCGCATGACGCTAACGTTTTTTATAAATAAATAAATGCCCCGTTTAAAAATAAATTTATGCAAACCAACACACCTGAAGATGACCGTTTGAGTTATGGTCGAAACGTCGTGAGAATTTTTTTTATTGTTTTATATATATTTATTATTTTGTTGTTTCTCTTCAACGTGACTTTACAGAAAAAAACTAAGAATATAACAATAAAATTGTCACGACGTTTCGACTGCAACACAAGCAATCATCATCAGGTGTGAAAACCACAACAAAAACATTTGAACACAAAGCAGACCTGAAACACGGTAGGACCAACACCTCGGCCGTGGCAGATCACTGTTATAATTCAGTAGGTTCACATGACATTGACTTCTCCAAGACAGAGGATCTCTGCAAGCCATCTGGCTACCATGAGACATTCGTTCGTGAGGCTATCCACATATACAAACTGAGACAACTTCAACCGAGAAGATGGATTCTGGCTTAGCAATCATTGGAAGGATTTGATAAACCATTTCGGGTCTTAATTAATTGTTTACGCTTACGGTGGCTTTCATACCGCATCCATTATTTTTCGTCTCCCCCCTCCTCTTTTCCGAACATAGATGGACTCGTCCATCTGAACAAACTGCCAAATCGCTCTCCGTGGTGCTAACGTTAAAAATAACCACTACTTTTTTCAAATTTTCTTGTTGTGGGTTTCACACCTGATGATGATTGCTTGTGTTGCAGTCGAAACGTCATGAGAATTTTGTTTTATATTTTTATTATGTTATTGTTTCCCTTCTACTTGACTTTACCGAAAGAACCAAGAATATGCCACCGACAAGCCACAGAGACGAGGAATCTCACCACCACGTGAGCCCACACATCCCAGCACAGTTAACACGTTCAGATGTAATGTTTTTATTCATTACCACACACACATTGACCCTTGACCCACAATAAAATGCGATTCAAATTCACAGGTAACCCAATCAAGTCTATGCATATTTACACGATCTAACCCAAGACACCTTTATTATTAATAATATTGGTCGCGAAAGCCTATGTGTTAAAGTCTATTTGTTTAACCAGGTGAGAACTCAAGAGACCAGGATGAGTCTCGGTTGCAAGAATGATTGCTGCTGCTGTTGCTGCTGCTACTGATGATGATTCTGTTGCTGCTGATAATGCTTCTATTATTTTTGATGCTGTTGGTACTACTCCTGATGCTGACGATGATGATGCTAATGATGAGCTACCGCTGCTGATGCCGTTGGTCCTGCTGCTCTTACTAATTCTTCTGCTGATGATACTTCTGCTGATAATAATGATGATCGAGTCGAGTTGAATTTAAATTTAACGAGGTGAGAACTCTGGAGACCAGGAAGAGTCTCATTGACAAGAGTGACCTTAGTCACACAAATGAAAAAAATCAAAACAAGTCAAACCCATGCCAGCAATGACGCAAATAGAAATCTCACCCCCAGCCCAGAGCACAATGCGATTCGCGTTCACACAACTACACAACTGGTACGATATAATCAATGCGTCTCAAATCATCTATGCATTGCTAAACAGCCTGAGACTCGAGTTGGATTCACACCGGATTGGTGTCTCACGTTAAGGAGGGGCGCTGCGGTGGCTCGGAGATGTTAACTCCCTCGCCTGGTATGCAGGAGGTCGTGGGTTAGATTACTACAGTGACAGCTGCTGTATATTTGGAGTTCGCGTTGTCATTATCCCTGTAATAGAACACAGTGTCTGCGTGTTATTAATGCTTGTTGAGACAATATTAGTCGTGTTGTAGTGGCAGAGGAAGGCGTTATCCCATGAATCGAAGGTTGGGGTTGGAGGTAGAAAGATAATTCAGACATTCAGCAAAACCAACCTTTATTACAGAAGATATTGGTGGCAAAAGCCCTCCTACTAGGTTTTAAAATGGCTTCTTTCTCTCTTAGCCCTGTAAAATAAACCTAGTTTGTGTGGGTGGAGGAGTCACTCAACCCCTGGTTATGACAAACATGTCATAGTGATGCCATCCCATTCCCACCCCATTCCCACCCCGGGTTTATCGCCCAACGAGCGAGTGACCGCGAGGGGGACGGCGCGCGTCACCCCGTAGCGTCACGTGACACGTGATCCCAGCACGCCCGCGGTGGAGCTCCGCCCCCTCGGCGTTGAGCGCCACGTGGCGTGCAGTGCGAGGGACGATGGCGTCAGAGAGAACCTTAAATCCCCCCACTCCCCCCCCCCCACAGTGCGCTAACCACTGCACCACCGCTCCACCCCACACTACACACATGCCCCTCTATACACTAAAGATAAAGATTCACCGCGTAGCCTTAACAGACTGTTGGGGCAAGTTCTGTAAGTAGCGAGCAGCGACTATGAAGGCTGGCACTGTGACACACGAGGGCGTGGGTGGCAAGCACCATGTCCAGACACACACAAAGACAAAGACGCACAAAGACACACACACTAACAAAGACACAGAAAGGCATAAACATACCAACCCACTCACCCAGACAAATATCCCCCGTATATGCTTAACAGACTGTTGGGCCAAGTGTTGTTAGCGACCACCTGTCAAGACTGGCACGGCACACAAGGCGGTGGGTGGACAATACCACGACTGACCCGCCTTTGTCTCCCCAGTGGCGATGTTTCCACACCACACCAGGAACTCATTTGAGGCTGAGTCGACCCTAGGGGAGACCCAGGACCGAATCAGATAATCGGCAATGGTGTTGGCGAAGGGGTCATGGGCCTCCCGTAGGTCGACTCAGCCTCAAATTAGTTCCTGGTGCGGTGTGTAAACGTTACCACTGGGGAGACAAAGGCGGGTCAGTCGTGGTGTTGGCCACCCACCCCCTCGAGTGCCGTGTCAGCCTTCTGAGGCGTTTACTAACAGCACTTGCACCAACAGCCTGTTTAGGCTGCACGGGGGATCTGTGTCTTTGTGTGCGTGAGTCTGCGCGTTGTGCCCGTTTCTCTGCGCTGCTCACACTCCGTGCTCTCAGGACGCACGACTCAGATCCAGAATCCTCACTGAGTCACCAACAACACCCACCCACAGTGCGGGGTAGAGCGGCTGACTAAACGAGTGGTGGATGCAGTGCAGCAGCTCCATGGAGTCGGCGCGGTAAAACGACAGCAGCCCCGCCTCCCAGTGCAGGTGACACCCGACTCTCCGGGGAGGATCCCTCACCGGCACTGAGGTCCAGACACCACCATGACACACGTAGCAGCTGTCGTTATCTTTATATAACACCCAGGATGAGTCGTTCTGTCCCAGCCCGCACTCGTCACCAAGCCCTTTCCGTGCGATCGTCCCGTACGCGACTCCAACCTCACAGCCCCCCGCCGCACCCCCCACGTCCACCTCCCAGTAGTGCTGACCCGACGAGAAGCTCTCTGAGCACAGGGCATGTGGAAGGGCATCAAAGCGGTGTGGGTGATCGGGGCGACCCTGGGAGACAGCGGTCCACGTCACCGTCCTGAGGTCCGAGGAAATCTGGAGTTTGTTGTAGGCCGAGTTTGGGTCCACAGTCGGTGAGCGTCCGTCTGCAGTAACGATAATCACAGTAGCCGTGGTAACAACAGCACCACTTTAACAATATCACTCGTGCACTAACACGCACGCACACTACAATAGAGCAATTCATAATGGGCATTGTTACACAACGTTGTAGTGTGTGTAGCTAGCGGTGTGATGACATCTAACGGGCACTTTGTCAATCCACTGCCTCCCTACACCGTGCGGGTCGTGGGGGATATTTGACCATACTTCACCACGCCGGTCACCGCGCGTTGGCGAAGTCAGGCAGCGCGGCTGGCGAGAGCACAGAAGTACAGTACAGCGGTGCGTTTGTCTGCCCCGCTACCTGCTGCCCCACCACGTAGCCACGCAGCCTGTAGCACCTGTTAGGCAGGGTGGTGACTGCCCCACCACGTGACCCCGCAGCCTGTAGCACCTGCTAGGCAGGGTGGTGGTGGCTGCCCCACCACGTGACCCCGCAGCCTGTAGCACCTGCTAGGCAGGGTGGTGACTGCCCCACCACGTGACCCCGCAGCCTGTAGCACCTGCTAGGCAGGGTGGTGACTGCCCCACCACGTGACCCCGCAGCCTGTAGCACCTGCTAGGCAGGGTGGTGGTGGCTGTCCCACCACGTGACCCCGCAGCCTGTAGCACCTGCTAGGCAGGGTGGTGACTGCCCCACCACGTGACCCCGCAGCCTGTAGCACCTGCTAGGCAGGGTGGTGGTGGCTGCCCGTGCGGGGCTTTGCGAGGTGCCAGGAGGTGGGGCGCTCTGTCCGCTAGGGCTGCACGATTTGGGGAGAATCTCTAATTGCGATTTTTTCTGACAGATATTGCGATTTGATTTGCAATAAAAAATGGAAATAAAGCTTCAGTTCGATATTCAGTGTGTGATAGATTTAAAACACGTGATGGAGCATTACCACGTGATACCATCACAATATGAACTGCTCTTTATATTTTAATGCAAGGATGAGAACTTAAAATATATGAATTGCTTCCAACATGTGTTTATTAAAATGTTTTAATAAAATAAAACAATCAAACATATACAACTGTTAAGTTAAATAAATAAAGGTATAATAATAAAACACAAAACAATTCCAAATAGAAACTGACGGGACTTTTCAAATCGCAAAAAAATCGTAGCCCTTGCGATTTGCTAATCGCATTGTTTGAAATTCCGATTTCGATTTGGAATCGATTAATCGTTCAGCCCTACTGTGCGGTAGTGCCCGTGGGAGGCAGTGAATCACAGCAGCAGCAGCGTGGATATAAACACCGCCATAGCGTCTCTGTGTGTGTACAACAAACACAAACATCTCCCGTGTGTCACCTTTCACAGACTGTAGGAGCAAGTGCTGTTGGTGAGCACCTGTGAAGGCCGGCACACGAGGTGGGTGTGATAGTGTAGTGATGTACACTCGTGTGTGATAGTGTAGTGATGTACACTGTGTGTGATCGTGTAGTGATGTACACTGTGTGTGATAGTGTAGTGATGTACACTGTGTGTGTGATAGTGTAGTGATGCACACTCTGTGTGTGTGATAGTGTAGTGATGTACACTCGTGTGTGTGTGTGATAGTGTAGTGATGTATATTCGTGTGTGTGTGTGATAGTGTAGTGATGTACACTCGTGTGTGTGATAGTGTAGTGATGTACGCTCGTGTGTGTGATGGTGTAGTGATGTACACGCTGTGTGTGTGTGTGATAGTGTGGTGATGTATACTCGTGTGTGTGTGATAGTGTAGTGATGTACACTGTGTGTGTGTGATAGTGTAGTGATGTACACTCGTGTGTGTGTGATAGTGTAGTGATGTACACTCGTGTGTGTGTGTGTGATCGTGTAGTGATGTACACTTTGTGTGTGTGTGTGATAGTGTAGCGATGTACACTGTGTGTGTGTGATAGTGTAGTGATGTACACTGTGTGTGTGATAGTGTAGTGATGTACACTCGTGTGTGTGATAGTGTAGTGATGTACACTGTCTGTGTGTGATAGTGTAGTGATGTACACTCGTGTGTGTGATACTGTAGTGATGTACACTCGTGTGTGTGATAGTGTAGTGATGTACACTCTGTGTGTGATAGTGTAGTGATGTACACTCGTGTGTGTGTGTGATAGTGTAGTGATGTACACTTTGTGTGTGTGATAGTGTAGTGATGTACACTCGTGTGTGTGTGTGATAGTGTAGTGATGTATATTCGTGTGTGTGATAGTGTAGTGATGTACACTCTGTGTGTGATAGTGTAGTGATGTACACTCGTGTGTGTGTGTGATAGTGTAGTGATGTACACTTTGTGTGTGTGATAGTGTAGTGATGTACACTCGTGTGTGTGTGTGATAGTGTAGTGATGTACACTCGTGTCTGTGTGATAGTGTAGTGATGTAAACTCGTGTGTGTGTGTGTGATAGTGTAGTGATGTACACTCGTGTCTCTGTGATAGTGTAGTGATGTACACTCGTGTGTGTGATAGTGTAGTGATGTACACTGTGTGTGTGATAGTGTAGTGATGTACACTCTGTGTGTGTGTGTGCGTGATAGTGTAGTGATGTATACTCGTGTGTGTGTGATAGTGTAGTGATGTACACTCTGTGTGTGTGATGGTGTAGTGATGTACACTCGTGTGTGTGTGTGTGATGGTGTAGTGATGTACACTCTGTGTGTGTGATAGTGTGGTGATGCACACTCTGTGTGTGTGATGGTGTAGTGATGTACACTCTGTGTGTGTGTGATAGTGTGGTGATGCACACTCTGTGTGTGTGATGGTGTAGTGATGTACACTCTGTGTGTGTGTGATAGTGTGGTGATGTACACTCTGTGTGTGATGGTGTAGTGATGTACACTCGAGCTCCTATGAAGGCCGTGCCGGCCTTCATAGGAGCTCGCTAACAGCACTTGCCCCTTGAGTCTGTTAAGGCCATACGAGGGATCTCTGTCTATATCAACGTATCGGTAGATATCGATTCGTGTTCTTTTGTACTTAACTTCTTGTTGCCTGTGTAGTGATTTAGGTAATGCCTTGGTCTGGCTGTCTAATAAACACTAAAGTTTCCTTCGATTCTGAGAGCTTCAGGCTGTAACACGAACCCTAAGAATCCTCAACTCGTCTGAGTCTGGATCTCTCAGCCTCAAGTACTCTAATAATGAAATCCTAAGAATCTTCGGCATAATAGCGTGTGTATAAACCACACTCACACGCATGATAGCAACAGCTTGCTAACTCGATCGTATACACACGTGTGGTGTTAATAGAGCCCATGTCAGAGTGATGTACACTCGTGTGTGTGCAGTGCCAGATTATCCTCGTAGCAAAAGTAGCTACAAATGCTACGGGCCCGGGCACTTTCGAGGGCCTAAATGCTTTCAATGTCTCAATTCTACTTCAGTGATTCTACACTTGCGCTATTACTATAGTACTATACTGCCTTCAACTTTTATGAACGACTGGGTGTTTAATGTTAGCGATTTGTTGTATTATCTGGCTGTATAGGAAATGAAAAGATTAAATTACCTTACTTTGCAAGTTAAACATATGTATTTTAATATTTACGTGTATTGTTATTTATTTAGGGCCTCTTTAAAATATATGCTACAGGCTCCGCACGAGCTTAATCCGGCACTGCACACGTGTGGTCTTAATAGAGGCAATGTAAGAGTGATGTACACTCATCTGTGTTTGTGTGTGTGCTATATATCAATGTATAGATATATTGATATGTTTTATTGTAATTACCTTTTTTCCTGTCTCGTGCTTTGCACAGCCAACCAAGCTTATGCGTTGGTCTGGCTTTCTGATAAACATCTGAATATGAACACAGAATCCAGGAGGTGCCTTTGATTCTGAGAGTTTCAGGCATCACCAATGCACCCCAAGAATCTTAAAGGTGTCTGAGTCTGGATCTCCCAGCCTCAAGTACGGTACTAACAATGAATCCTATTAAACACAACCATAGCGTCTGGTTGTTAAACATTTTCACGCAAAATAGCAACAGCACCTCACTCATCATGAGGCCTCCTTTGACAGTACCAAAATATACTAATAGGGGTTTCCCCTTTTTTTCTGGCAACAAAACTGACACCTTTTGCAAGGAATCATATCTACATTAACCACAATATTTGCAGTCAAAATGTAAACAAAAAACAATACTCTGATAATTTATGCATTGTCCTTGGACTCATCTGTTACATTGGAATGGACACTTCGCCCATTCCGTATTAATCAATTTTAAATGAATCAGAATGTTCACTATTTTACTGAGAGGCTCTCATCCCTTATCAATTTCTCATGTAATAACACGTGATATAACAGCCACACTTTACGTCTATGAGCAAGTGTGGGGGGAGCAGGTGGGAGTGCTATTAGACATCTGAACTTGACAATGAAAAGCAGCATAGCGTGTGTCCAATCAGTGAAAGTTTTCAATGAGTGCAGTGGCCCCTATTGTGTTAAATTGTTCAGATCCATGAACACTGACAAATTCTGACAAATCTTCCGATAAGCACAGTTGGCTCAGTATGTTGCAAAAGAAGTTCAAAATATATTCACACACAGAGACTCACAGACACCCAGCCCCATAGAGACCCACAGAGACCCATAGATTAGCATGGTTGGCTACGTATGGTGCAAAATTTGTTCAACATGCATACATATGTAGAGGAGTAGTATGGAGACATAACGTCATGCGCACGGTGAGGCGCGATGATGTCATGTCACCTCTGGAAACTTAAGGGGGATCGGGTGACGAAAGCGGGGTCGTTATTGAAGCCCGGGATGGAGAGTGTCTGAGGAGATAGCCAGGGGTAGGGCTGAGAGAAGTCTGCAAGAGCCGGCTACGTTTATGTGGAGTGCTGCTCTCCTCGGTCGGGTGGTGCTGGTTGAGTGAGAGAGTCAAGAGATAGCCAAGGCTAGCAGCAGATAGAGCCCGAGGTCCGCGTGAAGGGCCGAGTGTAGGGACACCTACCTCTGGTGTGTAGTGTTAACCTCTTGTGTTAATAAACTGGCGTAAGCCTTTACTATCAATTCTGCCTCCCGAGTCTTCATACACCACACAACACATACAAATGACATTTAACAAAAGCTGAAAAGTGCGCAAATAAGGATAGAGAAGTACACACTTGTAATAGAACTGACAGACAGAAACAGGAGCCCGTGCAGAAGGGAATACAGGCAAATTAAATAGCATAATATAAGTTACTAATAAAACTACGTAAAAAAAACACTCGCATTCATCAATAAGACTACCTTAAAAGGAAAAATATAGTAGTGGACGTTTCGGGCAATGTCCTTCTTCATATCACGTGTATAAATATGTGTGTGCTCTGAATAATCTGTTGAGTTGTTTTGTTATTTGTGATTGTGCACCACTGCCGACGCAGTGCCAGCATCACCAAACCAGTTGGTAAGTAAAACAAAGTAGGGGCGCTAGAGAATGGCTTGATGCCGACATCACAAGAGATTGGTGCCAGAAAGATGTGGTTACTACCTGAGCATATTGGCACTACAAAATAGAGAGGAAAGTGGAAACAAATGACAAAATATGCAGTGGACACCTACTTCAGGCTATCTGCCAATGGATCGTGATCATGATTGACTCATAGAGACCCAGAGACTCAGTGATCCATAGAGACTCACAGATCCAGAGATGTTTGGAGAGCTATAGATACTCCTTGAGACTCGTAGATACCCATTGAGACTCGTCGAGACCAATAGGGATTCGTAGAGACTCATAGAGGAAGACCTAACACAGAATGAGAAAAGAGATTAGTGCCAGAAAGAGGTGGCACTACGTGAGAATATTGGCACAAGACAGAGGAAAGTGGAAAGAAATGACGGAATTTGCAGTGGACACTTCCCACGGGCTATCTGCCCATGAATCGTGGTGATGATGATGAGGAGTGCTCAGACAGGACAGATCGCCAAAACGGACGAGGTCTGGTGGTCGACACTAATGATGGAGTGGCAGCCAATGGTGAATGCTCACCCGAGAGATGGAGCGACGATGTGAGCGCATTAGGCTAAGGCGCTCTAGATATGTAAAATGAGATATGGAGTAACTACATTGACTTGTGGAGGCATTCATCCAGCAGTGGATAGATCATGGATGATGATGAAGGTGTTGATGTCATTACTCCCATGTGACAGAAGCTGAGTTGTCTACATTATTTAGATCCACTCTACCTCCACCACTGATATCGATGCCCTCACCCCTAGTTGAGAGTGAACTGAGTGCCATGAGTGGTGAGGGTTGGATGTGTTGTTCAGTCATTGGAGACTAAGCTAAGGCTAGACTCATCACATTTGAGGATATTGGCTATCCTGAATAGGAGTAAAAAATGGGGCTTGAACCCAGGGCGCTGCTATTTGGGCTTGGCTGTTTCAACAGCACAGACCTCCCCTTTACACTGAGCCAGGTTTTATTAACTCGTTGGGGGAATGATGATGAATAGGATACCATCTTCGACAAGCAAAAACAAATATATGTCCTCTAAACCTGCCTGCATTTATATGGATGTGTGTTTCTATCCTTTGGTCTCTCTCCTTGGCACAGTAGGGGGCACGGGTGGTACATCGGCCAGTCATTTCAGTCAGTCGACCCATGGCACCTGGGTTTGTCCCGTGACCTGTCAGCGGGCGTTCGATACTTCACGTGGTCTTAACATACACTTAGTCTGCCACTAGCGCCGTGGTGAAGTAACCACCACTTAGAGACAAATGGCGGTTGTTAGCACGGTTGGCAATGTACGGTGGAAAATAAGTTGAACATACATACGTACGGGTCTTGGCCATGTGAATGTGAACTCACATGGTGCAGACAGCTTGAGCTTCTCAATGACTCCACTCAGCCAGCTCACTTCACCCAAAGTCAAGTCACTCGGAGGAGCGGGTGGTGGGGGGTTCTCAGTCCTAAGCACACGGGGAAGGGAGAGAGGACTTCACACGAGCACATGTCAACACGTAGACATACAAACAGTGCAGACACAGCACTGATACAGCACATGGTAGATGAGGAGAATAAAATCACTTTAGGGTAGAATCCTGCAGGAGGTGGGCAGGGTAATGTTCAATATTCAGTTTATTTCGATTTGTAACACGGTTGTTCCCGCTTAGCCAGTTGCCTGGCTATCCTAAAAAGTAGATCCATGGTGCGTGAGCACGGCCACAACGAAACAAAAACGTTAACGTTGCAGAGAACGAATACAGGTTCATATTCTTGTTTCTTACGGTAAAGTCACGTAGAAGGGAAACAATAAAATATAAAACAATAAAATTCTCACAACGTTTCGACTGCAACACAAGCAATCATCATCAGGTGTGAAAACCACAGCAAGAAAATTCGAAAAAAGTGGCGGTTATTTTTAACGTTAACACCATGGAGTGCGATTTGACAGTTTGTTAAGATGGTCGAGTCCATCTATGTTCGGAAAAGAGGAGAGGGGAGACGAAAAATTAATGTATGCTGGCTGAAAGCCACCGTAAGCGTGAACAATCAATTAAGACCCAAAATGGTTTATCAAATCCTTCCAATGATTGCTAAGCCAGAATCCATCTTCTCGGTTGAAATTGTCTCTGTGTTTGTATATGTGGATAGCCTCATGAACGAATCTCTCATGGTAGCCAGATGGCTTGCAAAGAACCTCTGTCTTGGAGAAGTCAATGTTATGTGAGCCTACTGAATTATAACAGTGATCTGCCACGGCCGAGGTGTTGATCCTACCGTGTTTTAGGTCTGCTTTGTGTTCACGAATGCAGTCCGAGACATGTCGTTTGGTTTCTCCAATGTAACTACTACAACAGAGGCAACTTAGTTTGTAGACGCCGGTATACTGTATGTCCGGAATCACATTTTTTACAGACGGAACCAGATCACAAATTTTATGTAATGTGTTGAATCTGACCTGGATCTTGTGTTTATTCAAGATTTTGGAGATCTTTTTTTGTGATCCCCGCAATGTAAGGTAAAGTGATGGTGTTGAAAGGCTCCTCAAGAGGGTCCTTCTTCATGGTTGGAGTGATAGCTTTGCGGATTATGTAGTAGGAGTAACCATTAGCCTTAAGAGCTTGGTGTACGTGCTTGAGATCACTGGCTATGTGTTCCTGGTCGGATTTGCATTGGGCTCTATGGTGCAGAGTCTTAATGAGGGAATTCTTCTGGGATGGATGGTGGTGGGAATCCGGTTTCAGGTAAGCATCCATATGGGTAGCTTTCCTGTAGACAGAGTGGCTCATTGAACCATCAGGTCTCTTTTTTATTAGGACATCCAAAAAAGGTAGCTTCCCATCTTTTTCGACTTCCATGGTAAATCTGATGGCTGGGTGTATGGAATTGATGTGGTCAAAGAATTGATCTAGAGCAGGCCGGCCATGTGGCCAGATGACAAAAATGTCATCCACGTACCTCTTCCATAAGGTTGGGCGCAGAGTGGCATTCTGGATGGCATCAGTCTCAAATTTTTCCATGAAAATGTTGGCAACAACCGGAGATAGGACGGAGCCCATTGGGGTACCCTCAGTTTGTTTGTAGAAAGTTCCATTCCAAGTTAAGTATGTATTGGTTAAGCAGTGTCTTACCAGGGGGGGTACCTCAGTGTTTAGTCCTTGATGAACCAAGTCTTCAATGACTGCGATGGTGTCAGGTACAGGAACTTTGGTGAATAAGGAAACTACATCAAAACTTACAAGCAGGTCGTCTGGGGACAGGGAAATACCCTTGATTGTCGATACCAGGTGAGTAGAATTTTGTACCGCAGGGGTGGTTTTTCCAGTGAAAGGCCGCAGGATTTCAGACAGAAAACGTGAGCTGGCTGAGTGGAGTCATTGAGAAGCTCAAGCTGTCTGCACCATGTGAGTTCACATTTACTGTCTGAAATCCTGCGGCCTTTCACTGGAAAACCACCTCTGCGGTACAAAATTCTACTCACCTGGTATCGACGATCAAGGGTATTTCCCTGTCCCCAGACGGCCTGCTTGTCAGTTTTGATGTAGTTTCCTTATTCACCAAAGTTCCTGTACCTGACACCATCGCAATCATTGAAGACTTGGTTCATCAAGGACTAAACACTGAGGTACCCCCCTGGTGAGACACTGCTTAACCAATACATACTTCACTTGGAATGGAACTTTCTACAAACAAACTGAGGGCACCCCAATGGGTTCCCCCTTATCTCCGGTTGTAGCCAACATTTTCATGGAAAAATTGACTTCTCCAAGACAGAGGTTCTTTGCAAGCCATCTGGCTACCATGAGAGATTCGTTCATGAGGCTATCCACATATACAAACACAGAGACAATTTCAACCGAGAAGATGGATTCTGGCTTAGCAATCATTTTAAGAATTTGATAAACCATTTCGGGTCTTAATTGATTGTTCACGCTTATGGTGACTTTCAGACCGCAACCATTATTTTCGTCTCCCCCCTCCTCTTTTCCGAACATAGATGGACTCGTCCATCTGAACAAACTGTCAAATCGCACTCCGTGGTGCTAACGTTAAAAATAACCGCCAATTTTTTTCAAATTTTCTTGCTGTGGTTTTCACACCTGATGATGATTGCTTGTGTTGCAGTCGAAACGTTGTGAGAATTTTATTGTTTCATATTTTTATTATTTTATTGTTTCCCTTCTACGTGACTTTACCGAAAGAACCAAGAATATGAATTCCTGCAGTCACGAAAGCTTTAAATCTAAATTTAGAATACAGGTTCCTTAAGGAAATTTGCACAACTATGGACAGAGGAAGATGGATGCGCTGAAGCACAGTAACCCTCGCCGATTCTTTCCTACTAACGCATTCACATGTTGAGCAAACCCAGCCTCAGCCTGTGTTAGTGCACCAAGGTACCTCTCTGTCTTCTTCATATGACCCTGTGGAAGAAAACATGGACGGAAATGATCAATAATATAAGGTACATTTAATCATAGATGGACAGGAGTGATCAGAGTGTATTATTGTATTAATGTACACCACGATGAGAATAGCAACCAAGGTAAGATCATTCATGGGACGGTGACCAAAAGAAGGAAATGGTGAGGGTAATGAAAGATATCTTGGAAAATAAACAATTTGATTAAAATTTTAATGTGTTAATGGGATGAAGATGCACACAGACTCTGTCTTTGTGGGTTGGTCACTTTGTTATCAGTACGTGTACTGTAAGTGTACTGATACGTGTTCTTTTGTTATTAGAACTAAAATAATATAACTTTATCAGCACCAAGGCTCTGACAATGTCATGCAGAAGGGAATTTGACACAGTTTGGCCCCCACTATCGCAGAGTGCGGTCGTGTCGCTACCATTCTCTGCGGTGACTAAAATGTTTTAAAAACAAAGGCACTATGCCTCTCTGAATACATTTTACGCTAAATACTAGCGTGTTCCAATATTCAACGGCGAATGGGAGCCACGCTGTAACTTGCAGATGTCTGAGAATGGGAATAGGTTAACCACCGTATTGCAGGACACCACATTTCTTTTTTTCATTTCCTCACACTGAACGTCCATGAAATTTCCTCGCTTGGTCTCTATTCCCAGGTTCCTGTAACCGTGTGTTCGTTGTTATTTGCTGTACTATCGAAGCTGTCAGTAGCCAGTCACTGTTTGTTCCAAGTCTTGGGGCCTGTGCTGATATACGTGAACCCTTTAGCCAGGAGTTTCTCTACTGCTGAGGGCTCTGTCAAACTGGGACACTTGCCCAGGCTCCGCAAGCGCTCTACCTGCAGGAACGTGAGCGAGTCCTTCTCCTCCTGCAGAGTGCGCAGGCGCGTGGCTGCTGCCTGGAGCTCGCTGATCTCGCACTCGTAATGAGCGATGTTCTCCTCGATCTTTGACAGCAGCTCACGCCCCTTCAGGTCCACGCGGTCCAGAGCTGCCCTCTCGTCCTCGTTCAGCGTCGCCCTCATGCGGGTGAACTCGCCTGAGATGCGAACCTTGGTCTGGGCCATGGAATCCTGCAAAGGGCGTGTGACGAATTATATCAATTCACTTTTTCACAGCCCTATTACCAGGTGGGATAGTGGAGGTAGGTTTGCTACCTTTTCCATAGACTAAACCCAGGCATATTTAATAGTCGGCCCAGGTTTATCTAAACCATGCAGTATAATGTAATGAAGTTCAATCCAATATGACCACATTCTGTTACAAATCAATTCCTGGTTTAACCAATATCCACAATAGCGTTTTTTGGGGGGTTAGATCACATAAATATATAAATGTGTTGTTAAAACCCGCCATCACCCGACACAGCCAACTAGTAAGGGTTGTCGCGTAAACAGAACGTGGCCAATTCGTCACTAGTACAGCACACTGGTGTGTTGGAGAGCCAAGCCACAACATTTACCATCTGTTAGCGACGTTTCACCAGTAATTACAACTAGCTTCATTGGGCGACAGCCAGATTTGTGGAAAAGGCCATCTGTTTCGTTCCTTATATAGAGGCATAGAAGTGGTGACCACACTTCTGCGTCCTTGCGCAAAGTGGGGTGAGGAGGATTAAAGATGCCAGTGTAAATTATGCATGCACATTATGCGAGCCCTTTGATCTTGTCCTTCCTGTCCATTGTGCGAATTGGCATGTTCTGTTTACGTGACAACCCTTACTGGTTGGCTGTGTCGGGTGGTGGTGGGTTTTAACGACACACTAATATTTCTACTCGATTTAACCCCCAAGAAAACCTATATTATGAAATAAATTCCTACCAGCCGAACACCGAAGCCAACTCCTAAGCTGTGCAAGTCAAACCTGGGAAGTTGTCAACCCTAATGAGGAGGTAGTTGACCAGCGCAACTAAGTATGGCCACACTAGCCTCAATGGTTAGCACGATGTTGGGAAGCCTTCATCCAGAGGTGTATTGATAATGATCTGCAAATTATTGATACAATCGATAAGCACACAAGTCGCCTACTTCGCAGATCTGTCTGCATAATCTGTCAGCCCCACAGCTATTTGGTAATGCATAATTTTAGCACCATTGATTCAGTACATGCAAACTCTGGACCTGCTTTCACATGGAGTGTCTCATTAGCAGTGCCAGGCTTGCTTGAATGAATGCTGATGACCTGCCAACAATTATAGGCAATGACCCAATTTTTTATATGGATCCTAATCAGATGCAAAATTATATGATGCATGAACCTCTCCAAAGTTTCCTGTACTGAATCAATACTTCTTAA
Organism: Petromyzon marinus; assembly: GCF_048934315.1. NCBI lineage: Eukaryota > Metazoa > Chordata > Hyperoartia > Petromyzontiformes > Petromyzontidae > Petromyzon > Petromyzon marinus. The sequence goes on from NC_133734.1 coordinate 8,884,790, forward strand.
ATTATGTACTCTCAGTTAGTGGGGCTGATGGGATTTTAAAAGTTTCTTACATGCATAATTTTGACATAGAGACATATATCTGAAGATGTCGTGTCTGCTTATCTGTTTGTAATAATATTCTCCACAACATGGTTATTTTGTGTAAATTATTAATACCACCAGGTGACTTGGTGCCCTCTTTTACAGCAGCATTTGCGTTACATTGGAAATCTATGCAGGTGACAACAAAAAAAACAAGCGTATCGCAATATCGTTGAAGACATCAAATGTCGACGCAATTACGTAATTATCCTTTCCATTAACATGTACGACACCGATACTCAATAACGAATACACGATACATTCATGCGAACTGTAATACAATTAAACAGATTTTAAATCTCCGTAACTTATATATTATGTTTGCTTTATAGTGGTTCCTGCATTCACTGTTGTGACGAACATTGTGTACAAATTGACAGTGGACAATAATTATTGTATTTTATTGTTTTCTGGAAGAGAGTTAATGAGTGTGCGAGAGATCACCATACGGGTAGAGCCTATTTACAGGAGGGGGAAGAGCTTCGACGTGGAGAGCCAGGCACTCCATATTAGGAAAGACCACGTGACCCACAATTTTGCGAAGAATTGAACAGGAGCGACGTTCATTGCTAGGAAACTTGTCCAGAAAAGAGCTTTAAAGGCGTCAGACAGATGGCACATCATCTCACTGCAGTCCACTTACACTCGGAGGGTAGTAAATAAACACACTGATGTGCGATACACAGAACGAGTGCATATCTATCCTCATAGCCTTTCAGGAGTGTGGAGACACGACACCAACTCAGGTCTGTGTCTGGAGGACAAGAACTTTCAGGCAGGACCAGGCGAGACTCCACGGAGTGGGACCACGCTGGGAAGAAGCCCGCGAGCTGACACCGTGGGAGCAATCGGCGAGAGAGCCAAGGCGGAGGAGTGCTCACGGTAAGGGGAGTCTCATCTCTGCTGAGTTTCCAGCCCCTGTTGGAGGTGCAACTTTGAATGACTGGTGGGTGGAATGGTCTCAGAGAGAACCTGCTCTGTGGGAGAGCTACTGGGTGCCACGGTGGCGAGATGTTAACCACCTCGCCGGGTTTGCAGGACATCGTGGGTTGATCCTGACTCTGACGCCTATTGTATATTTGAAGACTGCGCGTTCCGTGGATTTTTATCTGGGTCCTCTGTGTTTTCCCTCCACATTTAGAATCAACATCACGCGTTTATAGTATTTGGCTGCAATAATTGCCTACGTGATAAACTAATTCGTTGGACTATCATTTATGATAGCCAGGTAACTTGTGAAAAAAGAGCTTCATAGCTCAGTAGCCCTTATATGATAAAATAAACATATTCGGTTAATAAAAATAACCCATCCTCTCTAACTCCATGCTCTATGAGAGGTACGAACTCTGTATAGTATTTTAAAGGAAACACTCTTACTGCACACTGCCGTGAGTGCACAACCATATGATGGTGTACTGTATGTGAACACGCACATTTTGATCGGGTGAACCTGTGTGCAGTATTGTCTCTGCTGAGCGAGGAGAGTTGTGACCCGGTGATGTTATTGCGAGTAGCACGCTATTTGATTACCACACCCTGCTGGGTAGTTGTTGAGGATCGGGTAATACAATTCTGAAGCCTATGAAGGGTGGCAATGTCAGATGGCACTACCCCGACCCACAAGTTGCACAAACTGAACCACATTCCAATATCCGCTCCATTTCGTAACGCCAGGCATCTCTTCAGGGTCGCATCTCGTGTTGTAAAATTTAACCGCCGATTTCTAGTAATATTTTGATCCTAATTGTATTTGTTTTATTTGTTCGTTTTTAATACAATGCAGTCGTTGCACCATACTGTGCTATTGTCTCACCCATTGCAAGACATTCGAATTATCCTGAAAAATGCGTTGCAGTCTCACGAGATATTCTTTTTTTTATATAAATGTTGCATTTGTTTAAATTTCAAGCACCCATAGCCATAACACTGCAATATCCTGCACCGTTATTACACATTGACTCAAGACTAACAAAATTTCACTTGGATCTACGGAATTGTTCTCACAGGGAGAGTCACAGACTCCACGCAGGGTGGAGGTCACAGGGTCACAGAGCCCACACGTCGTACCTGCACGTCCTTGCGAGCGGCCTTCATCTGTCCCACGGACACCTCCGCCTTTTTCCTCTTCTCCTCCACCGCTAGCGTTTCCTCTCCGACTCCACTCTGTAAGAGACGAAGTCACCAGAGGAGACTCCACTCCCTGAGCGGCTCCATCTCAGCCCCACTCCACACGGAGCCCTCCACAGTGATGGCCAGTAAGTCAGCCTCTACTGACTGAACAGTCTGAAAGGCAAGGGACAGTGGAGAAGGAATTGGCCCACACTGATGATTTACATCCCACGTCGTTATGCCCTCTGTCTATCTGCTCTAGTTGTATCATTGGTTTGCAACTGAGTGGTTCTCACTCTTTGTATGGAGGCCTCACCTTCCTTGTTTCGTGCTCTTTCTCCAGCGTGATAACCTGATGACTGATGTGGTCTCCTGCGATGGTGCAGACCATGCAGGCCAGGCACTCGTCCTGCTTGCAGAAGAACCTGTAAGGGTCTCCATGCTGCTGGCATCGTCGCTCCTCCAGGCTGACAATGGGAGCCACCAGGACGTGGTCCATCAATCTCGGGTTAATCACGTGAGGTTGCAAGTGGGACTCACAGAAGGAAGTCTCACACCTGAGGCAGGTCTTCACTGCACGAGTCTTCCCATCACCACAGGTGTCACAGAAGACAACTGCGGCCATCCTCTCTCCAACTCTGAGCTGCTCCACCAGGTTTGCGAGCACTACATTCCTCTTCAGCTGGGGTCGCTCAAGGAAGGCCGCTCGGCACTGCGGGCAGCTGAAACTGCTCACTCTCTCCCAGGCACCGTCCAGACACCGGAGGCAGAACGAGTGTCCGCAGCTCAGCGTGGAGGGGCAGTCAAACGTGCACAGGCAGATGGGGCAGCTCAGCTCACTGTCTGCACAATCACTGGGAGACGCGCTCGCCATAGCTTTACTCGGACTTAGTTGCTCGCCGCGGCTCACGGAGGAGCAATCGCAGCAGCAGCTCACACAGGGGAGACGAACAAGGAAATTGAACTTTACTTCACCTGCAGTTAAGTTATAAATACCTTTAGACACGCCCTGGAATGTTCCACACGGTGGCCGTGCTCACCTGTGTAGACGTGGCGTTATAGACACGCACTGTTATAGCTAAAACTGATTTTTGTGATTAGTTTGTTGTCCTTCCCCTGCACTTCGAATTAGCATGGCTGGCTACGTATGCTGTGAAAGAAGTTCAACATACATACATAGCTTTGACTGGTCTCAAGTGATATAATATTTCTACAAACAAAACCCAGCAGCAGCATCAGCCAGGCACACAGCGATAATGGTTTGTCCCACAGGCTGATTGACCGGCTCGGGTCAGGATGTGTGCATTGCACACAGTGGAACCGCACCTTGTACAGACATTCTGATGTAAAGATTAACTTGTTTTTTCCCATCTGTGTCTTTTTCCATTTTTTTCTTGCAAGGCCTGTTTGTTTAAGCTTCAAAGTCTGTAATCGTTTTCAACCTTTGTCAACTAATATTTAACTACTGGCTTCATGCGACCTATGTTTATCTGTGAAATATTTTTTTGGTTATTTATTCCTACGACACCGTTTTATTCTGGGTGGATGGTGGTTGTATGTATGCTAATCGTAGGTGTGTAGGTGGGCGAGTGGGTTAGTGTGTGGGCGAGTGGGTGAGTGGTTGGGTGAGTGGGTGGGTGAGTGGGTCAGTATATATGTTGAACTTTTTTCGCAGCGTACGTAGCCACTCGTGCTAATCGAAGGTGCAAGTGGGTGGTGGTGGAGGTTGAGTGAGTGGGGGGTTATTTGGTGAGAGGGGAGACAGATGGGCAGGAGGATGGCGTGAAGGGTGGACGAGCAGGAGGTGATGGAGGGAGGAAGGGTGGCTGGGAGGGCGTGCGGTTGAGTGCTTGGGTTCCTGGGTGGGTGGCCTCACGCATTACCACAGCGAACAACCCCTGGATAAACAAACATCGTCGTTCATTTAAGCTCGTTATCGACATGACTTTCACTGTATATTTTCCTATTATGTAAAAAAGAGGTTTTAAATCTTCATAAAATAATGATATTTTCATCACCTATTGTTAATGTTAACATTTTACATCTTGGACTCGCTGAGTTTGGCGAGTTCTATATATATTTAAAAAATGACTTGGCCACAAAAGATAGCTCAACGACAACGTGGTTTATTACGTTAACATTTCTAGCAGCCAAACACTCTAAACGCACGTTTCTAAGTGTGTGTGGTGGGGGGGAATTGGAGGACCCGGAGAGAAATCCAAGCTACCATGGAGAAAGAGACATGCAAACTCCAAGTACACGTATAGGCGTCAGGGTCGGGATCGAACCCACGCCCTCCCGTATACCAAGCGAAATAGTTAACATCTTCCAGCCACCACAGCGAAATGTAAGTAATCGCAGCGAGATATAAAAATAATAACAGAGCAACGACAACAAGGAAACGAACTGATTTCACCTGCAGATAAATTATTAACACCTCGAGACGTGCCCTGGAATGTTGCACGCGGCAGCCCGTACTCACCTGTGTAGGCGTGGCGTCACATTCACACACACACAGTGTCAAGGTTAAAGAGTCGCAATTGATATATTTTTACAAAACCCCCACGGTAACCATGAAAAAGGTGATGGGTTGTCTTACAGACTGGTTACACCGGCTTGGGTGAGGCTGGGGTTTTCACGGTAAACCGCACCGTGTAAATTCTTATTTAAGCTTTTAAATTGTCGGCTTTCGCGACCAAAATTCTTCATTAAACGTGTTTTTGGGTTAGATCGCATAAATATAAACGTGTCGTTAATCCGCCACCACGCGACACATCCAATGAGTACAGTTTGTCACGTAAACAAAAACACATTTCGGCTCGGGTGAGCTGTAAGTTCGTATTTAATGTAAAAAAACAGATTCCCCTATAAGCAAGGGGTTCAGAAACCAAAATTACAAATAAATATTTTTTTTCTTGTTTTTTACAGTTCGTAAGGTTAAATAAAAAACAACCATCTAATTATTTCAAGAGCCCCAATGCAACTCGGTGTGAGTCCGAGAGACGGTGGTGGTGGTGGTGGTGATGAAAACGTCTCACGAAGCAGCCGTCCCTCAAAGAGCCGATCGCCGCTTCGGAGCCGCAGGTGGCAGACCCCGTGCCCTGAACCAACTGGCGTGGCCGGCAGTAATAATAATTTAATAAATATAATTTAATTGGACCTTCATAAAAATGACAAAGATTTAGCGATTTTTTTTACATTTGTATCTATTAACATCTTAATTATTAAATAAGTTTCCTACTGACACTTAAATAATCGAACAATAATATTGTAATACTTTGATGATAATAATGCAAAATGATAATAAATTAATGATTTAACAATTTTTCGGTAATGGTAATTTAATAATATAATTTATATTTACATTTACTAAATGTCCTTTAACAATTGCTCTCGGGGTGCTATGCATGGTAAGTCATAAAATAGTGAACATCACCCAAGGAATGAAGTGAGAATGACATTTGACCATCACTAAAGGGAGAAAGACATTTTAAACAGAGACGGCTTTAGTGGAGATGTGAAGATGAGCAGCGTCTCGGAAGTCTCCTTGACCTCGAAGGGCAACGATTTGCAGAGTTTAGGTGCCACGATTGCCAAAGCACCGTCACCCCCCACGTGTCTAGCCTGGAGACCGTGGGATGGTGAGCAATGCACAAGCTGAGGATCTTGACGATCTTGATGGAATATTCGTGGCTGAAGGAGGTCATGAATGTAGTGAGGAGCAAGTCAATTTAAGGCGAAGGGGAGTCGGTTGGAGCTGCCTTTTTAACGTTTGTGTCATTGCCTCTTCCTTCTGCGAGGATCTGTGTTTACGCTCTGCAGTTCTTTCTTGGTCTCAATCTCTCCTTCTGAAAATCTGAGAAACGGGTTTATTCCTGGGGGAGTTGTTGTCCCTGGTGCATGGCCGATGGTGAGCAGTGTGTGTCGATGGTGAGTGGTGTGTCGATTGTGAGTGGTGTATGGATGATGAGTGGTGAGTAGTGTGTGAATATCAGGTGGTGAGTAATGTGTGGATGGATGCTGAGTGGTGAGTAGTGTGCGTGGATGGATGCTGAGTGGTGAGTAGTGTGTGGATGATGAGTGGTGAATATTTTTTGTCAAAGCTCACAGACAAGAAACAAGGATTTTTAATTACTTTACACGGGGTTACACACCTCACGAGGCACCCCATGGAATGTGCTCAGATCTTTAAGGAATGTAAAAACAAGCCCAGCATCACACAAACCTGTCTAGATGTACCTGTAGATTCGCGCCCTTCGTTTTAACCAGTACCAACAATGGACTTTGTAAGAACATGATCACAATCGTGAAAATAACACATCCTGAGATGCGGGCTTTCGATTCCAAGCAGTCGCCTGTGATTAAACGCGGTTCTCCAGTGAAACGAGTTGATGGTTTAAGCCCCATTTTCAATGCCAGGCATGAACACAAACGCATACAGAGTTTTGTTCTGCGATTCATTTGTCCAAAGTCCAGCTGTGAGCATTGTAGAGTCGTGGTTTGACCGCCGTGCGTCGAACATCGACAATGCAGCTGGGGTGGGTTGGTAATTGCTGCCTTCTGGTTGAGATGAGAACAGCATTTGGCGATGCATCGTTGGCGGTGGTGCGCAGGTACAACTAACACAACACATTTACAATAACCGTGTTCCGAACCTCCGTTAGGCACGGTTGGCTACGTATGGTGCGAAAGAGGTCCAACATAAATGCAACTATACAGCACTAATATACACTACACGACGACACAGTATACACGACACTACACACCACACACGATACACACTGCAGACCACACACGATACACGATTATACGCTACACTAAACTATGATACAGGACACCACTATACTACGTTGACAACATCCACACGTGCCGTAAAAAAAACTCCAATATATTCGGCCTGCATCAGGTGCAGAGATGTTATCTGCTAAGCTTCGTATGCATGAGGTCAAGGGTTCGATCCCAGCCCTGACACCTGTATATTTGGAGTTTGCATGTTCTCCCCGTAGTCGCCTGGATTTTTCTCCGGGTCCTCTGGTTTTTTCCTCCACATGTAGAAACACGCGTTTAGAGTATCTGGCTGCTATACATTTCCACGTGATAAGCAACTTCGTTGAGCTATAATTTGTGGCCAGGTCGCGTCTGATAAAGAGCTATATAGCTCAGTGGGCCTTACTTGGTAATGTAAATATAGTAGATTAAGAGTTTACTTCTACGATTGTCACTTTTTGGGTCCAGCTTAGAGGCAGTATCCTTTCTGTCACACTACATTTCGAGTGCCAATATCTCCTCTCTGTCAGTCTTATTTTTAATGTCCAAGTCTCGCATGAATACAAAGCTGTACTGAACACGCCTGGTCTTAAGATGTTCAGTTCGGTCTCGTAGCTGATTTGCCTGCTTTTTCAAATATCATTGCATTCTGCCGTTCCTCCTCTTGCCTTTGCGATCCTCGCCCTTATTGTGCCTTTCGTGCAGTCGTTGTCCCATGTCAGTAGACTGCCCACGCATACAAATTCATTTACATTCACAATCTTGCTGCTTTTTTATCTGCTTCTTGCTCAATGCCCTCCCTTCCGAACATCATCGTCTCTGTCTTTTCCACGTCAATCCCTTGTCCTGTATCCTTTCCTGACTCATTATGGGTATGAACACTTCCCTGCAGTACAACTACACATTCTTCCAACCCATCTACGTCGTCCGCGAATCTCGCGCTATTTATTCCTTCTCCTGACACAGATATTTTTTTCTGTGCCGTTCTTAAAATGGCATCCATCACTCTTTCCAAGCATCTATGACGAAGTTGTTTGGTGATAGTGGACCGATACAATTGGGGACAGAATGGGGGTGGGGGGGTAGATATTTGTGTTCTTACCATTAAGGTCATTTCAATAGTCTGAGCGGTGTGACCGGCTGGCCGGAGTGAGGCTGCGTGCGTAACCACGGACAATCTTGCCTGGTGAACGCGTTCTGGTAACGCTTCCATACGTCACGTTTCGTGTCTCTAAATATTTTATTTGACCAGGTAAGGGCCAACTCGAGCTATGTAGCTCCTTTCAGAAGCGACCTCGCCAAAAATGGTAGCTCACGGAAATGCCCTTTCACATGGAAATGTATAGCAGACAAATACTCTGAACGCGTGTTTTTAAATGTGGAGGGAAAAACCGGAGAACCCGGAGAAAAATTCCACGAGAACACCAAAGAGAGAGAGAGAGAGACACCGCAAACTGCAAATATACAGCAGGTGTCAGGATCGGGACGGGATCGAACCCACGACCTCCTTCATACGAGGCGAGGTAGTTAACATCGCCTAGCTACTGTGGCACCCTTATTGTCACCCTCCCCCCTTTTTCTTTCTGCATCCACTTAAAGTGTCGATACGGCTTTAAGTCGCTTCAATGTTGTAGTCGATGTTATTTTTCGATTTTGTTGAAGTTGATATTTAATATCCTCGATCAATTACGATTGTCATGTTTCCGTGTAATAACCACTTCGTGTGATAGCTGCCCCACACTGATAATACGGAGAGAAATCCAAGCCACCATGGAGAGAGAGACACGCAAACTCCAAGTACACGTATAGGCGTCAGGGTCGGGACCAAACCCACGCCCTCCTGTATACCAGGCGAGGTAGTTAACATCTTCCAGCCACCGCAACGAGATGTAAATAATCGCAGCGAGATATAAAAATAATCACAGAGCAACGACAACGAACAAGGAAACGAACTGATTTCACCTGCAGATAAATTATTAACACCTCGAGACGTGCCCTGGAATGTTGCACGCGGCAGCCCGTACTCACTTGTGTAGACGTGGCGTCACATTCACACACACAGTGTCAGGGTTAAAGAGTCGCAATTGATATATATTTTACAAAACCCCCACGGTAACCATGAAAAAGGTGATGGTTTGTCTTACAGACTGGTTGCACCGGCTTGGGTGAGGCTGGGGTTTTCACGGTAAACCGCACCGTGAAAATTCTTATTTAAGCTTTTCAATTGTCGGCTTTCGCGACCAATATTATTCATAAAACGTGTTTTTGGGTTAGATCGCGTAAATATAAACGTATCGTTTATCTGCCACCACGCGACACATCCAATGAGTAAAGTTTGTCACGTAAACAAAAATACATTTCGGCTCGGGTGAGCTGTAAGTTCGTATTTAATGTAAAAAAACAGATTCCCCTATAACCAGGGGGTTCAGAAACCAAAATAACAAAGAAAACAAATTTTTCTTGTTTTTTACAGTTCGGAAAGTTAAATAAAAAAAGACCATCTAATTATTTCAAGAGCCGCAATGCAACTCGGTGTGAGTCCGAGAGACGGTGGTGGTGGTGATAAAAACGTCTCACGAAGCAGCCGTCTCTCAAAGAGCCACACGCCGCTTCGGAGCCGCAGGTGGCAGACCCCGTGCCCTGAACCAACTGGCGTGGCCGGCAGAAATAATAATTTAATAAATATAATTTAATTGGACATTCATAAAAATGACAAAGATTTAGCGATTTTTTTTACATTTTTATCTATGAACATTTTAATTATTAAATAAGTTTCCTACTGTCACTTAAATAATAGAACAATAATATTGTAATACTTTGATGATAATAATGCAAAATGATAATAAATTTATGATGATTTAATAATTTTTCGGTAATGGTAATTTAATAATATAATTTATATTTACATTTACTAAACGCCCTTTAACAATTGCTCTCGGGGTGCTATGCATGGTAAAGCAGAAAATAGTAAACATCACCCAAGGAAAGAAGTGAGAAGGACATTTGAACATCACTAAAGGGAGAAAGACATTTTAAACAGACGGCTTTAGTGGAGATGTGAAGATGAGCAGCGTCTCGGAAGTCCACTTGACCTCGAAGGGCAACGAGTTCCAGAGTTTAGGTGCCGCGATTGCCAAAGCACCGTCACCCCCCACGTGTGTAGCCTGGAGACCGTGGGACAGTGAGCAATGCACAAGCTGAGGATCTTGACGATCTTGATGGAATATTCGTGGCTGAAGGAGGTCATGAATGTAGTGAGGAGCAAGTCCATTTAAGGCGAAGGCGAGTCGGTTGGCGCTGCCTTTTTCACGTTTGTGTCATTGCCGCTTCCTTCTGCGAGGATCTGTGTTTACGCTTTGCAGTTCTTTCTTGGTCTCATTCTCTCCTTCTGAAAATCTGAGAAACGGGTTTATTCCTGGGGGAGATGTTATCCCTGGTGCAAGGCCGATGGTGAGCAGTGTATGTCGATGGTGAGTGGTGTGTGGATGGTGAGTGGTGTATGGTTGGTGAGTAGTGTGTGAATATCAGGTGGTGAGTAATGTGTGGATGGTGAGTGGTGAGTAGTGTGTGGATATAGAGTGATGAGTAGTGTGTGGATGGTGAGTAGTGTGTGGATGATGAGTGGTGAATATATTTTTTATCAAGGCTCACAGACTTGAAACAATTATTTAACACGTAATCTTTCGCGACCATGAAGAAACAATTATTTTTAATTACTTTACACGGGGTTACAAACCTCACGAGGCACCCCATGGAATGTGCTCAGATGTTTGAGGAATGTAAAACAAGCCCCGCATCACACAAACCTGTCTAGATGTACCTGTAGATTCGCGCCGTTGGCTTTAACCAGTGCCAACAATGGACTTTGTAAGAACATGATCACAATCGTGAAAATAACACATCCTGAGATGCGGGCTTTCGATTCCAAGCAGTCGCCTGTGATTAAGCGTGGTTCTCCGGTGAAAGGAGTTGATGGTTTAAGGGTATAGAGTCGCAATTTATTTATCTTTACAAAAACCCCACGGTAACCAGGAAAAAGGTGATGGTTTGTCCTACAGGCCGTACACCAGATTGGGTGAGGCTGTGTTTTTCCACTGTCAACCACACTGTGTAAATTCTTATTCAAGATTTCAAATTCTAAGTAGGATTTAGCGACCAATATTATCCATAAAACGTGTTTTTGGGTTAATCGCGTAAATATAAAAGTGTCGCTAAACCCGCCACCACCAATGAGTAAAGTTTGTCACGTAAACAAAACATTCCGGCTAGGGGGAGGCTGTGCGTTTTGTCCTGCAAACCACACCACTGTAAGTTCCTATTCAAGGTTAACAAAAAAAGATTCCCCTCGACCAGGGGGGTCGCCAACCAAAACAACAAGGAGAGACATTTTTACTTATTTGTTTTACAAACCCGTAAGTAAAATAAAAACCAACCAACTCATTATTTCAAGAGCCGCAATGCAACGTGGTGTGAGTACTAGAGATGGTGCTGGGCCTTGATAAATAATAACGTGGCGTGAGTATGAGAGACGGTGGTGGTGATAAATAATAACGTGGCGTGAGTACGAGAGACGGTGGTGGTGATAAATAATAACGTGGCGTGAGTACGAGAGACGGTGGTGGTGGTGATAAATAATAACGTGGCGTGAGCACGAGAGACGGTGGTGGTGGTGATAAATAAAAACGTGGTGTGAGTATGAGAGACGGTGCTGGTGGTGGTGGTGATAAATAAAAACGTCTCACGAATCAGCCGCACGCCGCTCCGGAGCCGCAGGTCGCCGACCCCGTGACCTGCACCAACTGGCGTGACCGTCAAGTAATAATAATTTAATTAGTATTATTTTATTATAATGGTATTAACACGTAGGCTTTCGCGACCAATATTATTCATAATAAAGGTTTTTGGGTTAGATCGCGTTTATTTATAAATGTGTCATAACCCTCCACCACCCGACACGGCCAATCAGCAAAAAAAGTGTCACGTTGACAAAAGACAAATAATTCACTACTTTAGCCCACCGGTGTGTTGAAGAATGAATCCACATTTACAGTTTGAGTACGACGTTTCGCTGGTAAATACATCCAGCATCATCGGGCAATTCGCCAGAATGGTGAATTCGCCAGAATGGTGAATTGCCCGATGATGCTGGATGTATTTACCAGCGAAACGTCGTACTCAAACTGTAAATGTGGATTCACTCTTCAACACACCGGTGGGCTAAAGTAGTGAATTATTTGTCTTTTGTCAACGTGACACTTTTTTTTGCTGATTGGCCGTGTTGGGTGGTGGAGGGTTACGACACATTTATAAATAAACGCGATCTAACCCAAAAACCTTTATTATGAAGAATGGTATTATATGAATTTAATTATTATGTAATTGGAAATGTATAATTTTACGAATACAACTTTCCAGTATTCCGTCGATTAAAATTGTAATTTGTTAATGGCTGTACAATAACAGTCGCAGTGATTTTATAATTCTGTGTCTTGCTTTGTGTTGTTATGTTTTAAAGTAAAAGTTATTGCGAAACTGTTCATACCCCCCCCCCCCCCCGCTGAGTGAGTGGTACATTCCGAACAGTCCAACAGCTACGGTGAGCAATGTGGATCAAAGCAAATACCGTAAACGCGATTTGTTATCACCACAGATGATAATTTGACATCTGTGGACTGACGCACATCAGAATCGAAATATTTATACTGCAGCAGGAATCCGATGACCTGTAAAGCTCTTTTGTAACAGATGTCCAGTAGGAGCACGGGGTAAGAACGTTACAACAGCAAACAGTACACAAACATGATAGTAGCGCAAGTACAAGGAAAGTTAACACATCACCATACACACATCTACAGTATTGTGGGGGCGAACGTCCCCCGCCATCACCGAATTGTCGGGGCTGTTGCCTCCCGACTCCCCCGCTACATTCGTTCCACTACCCCCCGGCTGTTCTGTGGGGTCCGGGCTACCGGCCTCCACTGCCTCGCCCTCCTGTGCTGCTAACCGCGTCAGCATGTTTCAAGCGATGGGTGATGGCGCGGCGCTTTACGCTTGCGTGCCACGGTGAGCGCGCTCGCAAAGTAGAACCCCGTCCTGCACGCCAATAAACAGGTGCGGCGTGCTGAAGCGCGATTTTCTCCCGCCCACGCTCCGTGCGCTCCGGTAATGACAAACACGCCGCTACTGCTTCGCTCCGATTTAAAGGGCCGTGTAAACAGCCGCGCGAATACGGGCACGCCAGGCGTTTTGCTTGCGACCTCGCAATAGACAATCGCGTAGGCGCGCGATCGCAACGCAGTCACACAGGTACGCGAGCGCTACGCGCTATTGTAAACAATCGTGCGGGTACATAAACACCAAACACTTCGTTTTGTGGTGTACAACCGCGCATACATATAGACACCCAGCACACTCTACCCTCCGCTTCACGCTCCCAAAAGACCACACAACACAGTTTTATCCCCCCACTAGCGATTTTATTTACTGTGAGCAAGCCGTTGAAACTACGCGTAAGTGTGTGCGTCAGTGGCTGCCAGCCTACTCTCCCGGGGATTCTAGGTTGAACCTACTCTACCTATCGCCCCACTCTCTACTCTCGATTAACTCACTCCGGACTCACTTCTCTCACACACGCTTACTTCCCCTCTGCTGCGCTGAACGCTGTAGAAGGAGGAGATTGTAGGTCGGCTCCGTCGAGAGTGGAACCTGGCTGCGTTGGAGTTCGGCACACGGACGTCCCGAACGGCTGACCCTGCTGCTCCGTGGACCGCGAAGATTTTGAAGAAGACTCTCTTGCTACCCCCAATCTCTGCGTTTTTATCCACCCTAGCGGCATTCCGTTGTTCAGGAGCGTGCTCACCCGTGCTCTTTCGTATGCAGATCTGTGACCTTTCCTGGAACAATAGGTATTCAGATGCTTCCGCCCCCGTGCCTGCCCTGTCCATTCAGGTGTCGGAATGTTCATGCCTCATTGTTCGTAGGAGTCCCTAATTGCATCTATAATAAAGGCGTGCCGCGGTTCACACACCCCAGGCGGCTCTGTCCATTCAGATGTCGGAATGTCCCTGTCGCATTGTTATTGGGGGGCCCGAATGCTACCTATGACAAAGGCGTACCGCTGTTCTCACGCTCCGTGCTATGTGTGCGTAATTGCATCCGTGGCGGCCATACGGCCTCCGCCGTGACCATGTAACTTTAATATCTGGTCATGGCGCTGCGGTTCGCATCAGCTGCGGGGGGAGATCGCCCAATTTCCCGGCCGCAGGAAACCAAAAAAATACATCTTTACACAAGTCAGTGTCAGCTATGAGAAAGTCACATTCACATCCTGATTGACAATCTTGACAATAGATTTTCAGATTTTATTTTTTTATTCACCGAGAACGCATTGACCCTTGACCCACAATACAATGTAATTACAATTCACAGGTAACCCAGAACACAATCGAGTCTATGCATATTTACGCGATCTAACCCAATAAACCTTTATCATTGATAAGATTGGTCGCGAAAGCCTACGTGTTAAAGTCGATTTGTTTAACCAGGTGGGAACTCAAGAGACCAGGATGAGTCTCAGTTGCAAGAGTGATGATAATGATGCTGCTTCTGCTGCTGCTGATGATTCTGTTACTGCTAATAATGATTCTATCATTATTGATGCTGCTGGTTCTACTTCCGATGCTGATAATGATGGAGCTACTGCTGTTGATGCTGTTGCTCCTGTTACTAATTCTTCTGCTGATGATACTTCTGCTGATGCTGATGATCGAGTCGAGTTGAATTTAAATTTATCGAGGTGAGAACTCAGGAGATCAGGATGAGTCTCATTGACAAGAGTGACCTGGGTCACAAAAATTATAAAAGCAAAACAAGTCAAACCCATTCCAGCAATGAAGCAAGTAGAAATCTCACTCCCAGCCCAGAGAACAATGTGATTAGCGTTCACACAAGTACACAACTGGTACGATATAATCAATGCATCTCAAATCATTTACGCGTTGCTAAACAGCCTGAGACTCGAGTTAGGTTCACACTGGATTGGTGTCTCACGTTACGGAGGGGCGCCGCGGTGGCTAGGAGATGTTAACTCCCTCGCCTGGTATGCAGGAGGTCGTGGGTTGGATTACGACCGTGACAGCTGCTGTATATTTGGAGTTTGCCGTGTCTCTCTCCCAGCAATAACAAAGTGTCTGCGTGTTATTAATGCGTGTTGAGACAATATTAGTCGTGTTGTAGTGTAAGGTAGATCTTCACTCTAGATATATATCAGGCTTAATTAAATAACAGACTTCAAAGACAAAAGACAGTTCCAATTTTTGTCTGCAGAGAGAGGTGTTATCCCATGAATCCTAGGGTGTGGCTGAAGGTCCAAAGTCTCAGTCTGAGAGCAGATAAACACATTCCTGCGGAGGGAGCTGTTAGGAACGTTGGGTTGCTCGGTCAATGGCCAGGGTCAACGGCGGCACGTGGTGTATTCCGCAAATGTGCCCGACTGTGAGGGCGGGCACAAGCCGGCGTGAGTAGGTTAAACGTTGAGTTTTATAAGGGCACCATGGGGTGACCAGCCCCACTCCATCCAGCCCCACCCCTCACACCCCCCACCCAGCCCCACCCTCCCCACTCAGCCCCACCCTCCCCACCCAGCCCCTCTCCACCCTCCCCACCCAGCCCCTCCCCACCCTCCCCTCTCCACCCAGCCCTACCCCTCCCATTTTTGGATGCACGACGGACGGACACAATAATCCCCTGTGGGCTGGTGTAACCAGGAGGTTCCTACCAGTATTAAAACGTTAAACAAAACAAACCTTTATCACGAAAAATATTGGTGGCAAAAGCCCTCCTACTATTACTACGTGTTAAAATGGCTTCTCTATCTCTATGCCCTGTACAATAAAACTACTTTGGTGGGTGGAAGAGTCCCTCGACCCCAGGTGATAACAAAAATGCTTCATCCCAGCGACACTCAGAACACACCACAAGTACTTCCCCCCTAGTGATGCCATCCGATTCAACCCTTGGTTTAACGCCCAACAAGTGAGTGATCGCGAGGGGACGGCGCGCGTCACTCCGCAGTGTCACGTGACGTGTGTTCCTAGCACGCCCGTGGTGGAACTCAGCACTCTGGGCGTTGAGCGCCACGCGGCATGCGGTGCGGTGCGAGGGACGATGGCGTCAGATAGAACCTTGGCTCCCCCCTGCCCTCCCCGACCAGTGCGATAACCACTGCACCACCGCTCCACCCCATACACTAAAGACAAAAATCCCCCGTGTAGCCTTAATAGACTATTGGGGCAAGTGCTGCTCGTGAGTAGCACCGATGAAGGCTAGCCTGGCAGAGACCCGCCTTTGTATCCCCTGGGGCGATAATTACTCATCGCACCAGGTACTCATTTGAGGCTGATTCGACCTAGGGGAGACCCAAGACCGATTCAGATAATAGTTATCAATGGTGTTGGTAAACCGGTCATGGGCCTCCCGTAGGTCGTCTCAGCCTCAAATAAGTACCTGGTGCAATGTGTAAACATCGCTACTTGGGAGACAAAGGCGGCCAGGCGTGGTGGTGGTCACCCACACCCTCGTGTAAAGTGCCGGCCTTTAAACATGCTCGCTAACAGCACTTGCCCGTACAGTCTGTTAAGGCTATACGGGGGATATTTGTCTTTGTATCTGTGTGTGCATCTGTGTGTATCTATCTGTGAGTGTATTTGTGAGTTTATGTATGTGTGTATGTACATGTGTCTATCTGGCTGTGTGTCTGTGTGTTTCCAGAAACAACGAAAAGCCACTACGGGTGGCCACGTGGAATGTTCGAACGCTCACTGCGGAGGAGAGGCTGCCACTCCTTTGTCGGGAGCTGGACCGGTACCGCCTGGATCTGTGTGGCATTCAGGAGGTCCGGTGGACCGGCTCTGGCTCCTGCCACCATGAGGGGTGGACAGTCCTCTACTCGGGGCAGCAGACTGCCAAACAACAGGGTGTGGCTCTTCTTTTGAACAAAAGAATGAAGGGGGCGTGGGAGCGTGGCGGTGAGGTGTGGGAAGCTGTAAGTCCCAGGCTACTTTGGGCTCGCCTTCCCATCAACCGGAGGCGAGGAATGGTGGTCGTGGTTACTTATGCCCCCACCGAAGATGAACATCCGTGGAGGGATGCAGGCAAAGCCGATGAGTCAGATGCCTTCTATGACCTCCTGTCACAGGTGCTGGCTAAAGTGGCCCCTCGGGATAGAGTCATCATGTTGGGTGACTTCAATGCCCGAGTTGGTCATGATACTGGCACCTGGTCGGGAGTGATTGGAGGGCATGGGCCAGATCAGCTCAATAACAACGGTAGGAGGCTGCTAGATTTTTGTGCAGCCCATGGGCTTGTAATTACCAACACGCTGTTTCGGCATCGGCGCATCCACACAACATCATGGATGCATGCCGGGTCCAAGCAAGAACATCTGCTGGACTACATAGTGACGGACCAGCAGATGCGAGCCCATGTCCTTGACACCAGGACCTACCGTGGAGCTGATCTGCCCTCTGACCATCGACTAGTCATCTGTAAGATGCGCCTGCCATTCTTCCACTCCGGTGGTGCGTGTACACCCAGGACCCCATTCCAACCTAAAGTGGCCTGGTCTCAGTTATCTGATGAAAGTTGCAAGCGAGAATTTCATCATCGCTTGCGGCTGGGATTGGCATCGTCCCCGACTCCTCCTGATGTCAAGGGTAAATGGGCGAGGTTTAGGACTGTGACTCATGCAGCTGCAATGGCTGCTTTGGGTACGCGGTCCAGACCTCCCCAGAGACCCTGGCTGACAGAGGAGGTGTTCAGGATGGTTGAGAAAAAGCGACAGGCCCACTGTCATCGGCTACAGAATCCCACGTCAGAGAATGAGGCTTACCGCAGCCTTCGCTCGGAGGTTCGGAGAGCCGTGAGGCGCTGCAAGGATGGGTGGTGGTCGCGGGTTGCTGAGGAGATGGAGTCTGCTTCAGTGGCCCGTGATCACAAATCTCTATTTAACTCCATCAAAAAAGTAATCTGCAGCGCCACACCTATTACCATCATTAGGGGAAAAAACGGTGACCCAATCTCTGACCCCCAGGAACAGGTTTGCAGATTTGCTGAGCATTTCTGTGAGGTCCTGGGGGAGGGAAAATCCCTCAGCCAGGAAAACATCGTGGCACAAAGTGAGGATGATCCTGCTGAGGCCGCGGTGCCTCAAATATTGGAAGAAGTCACCCCCTGTGAGTGGCTGGCTGAGGTGCCATCTGTTGAGGAAGTACTGAAGGCGATCCGGAGTCTGAGACCAGGAAAGGCAGCGGGCAGAGATGATCTCCCAAGCGAAATGCTGAGGGAGGGCGGCGTTTGTGCACAGACTACCCTATATGACATCATAACAATAGTCTGGACCACTGGACGGGTTCCGCAGGATTGGAAGGATGCCCTGGTGGACCCCTTTTTAAGAAGGGGGACCGCACAGACTGTAACAACTACAGGGGCATCTCACTCCTCAGTGTGCCGGGAAAGGTCCTGGCAAGGATTATTCAACATCGCCTTGCCAGATACGCTGAGGAGAGGCTTGAGGAGCCCCAATGCGGTTTCAGGAAAGGGCGGTCCTGCACAGATGCCATATTTTCTGTCCGTCTGCTACAGCAGAGGTGTAGGGAATTCCAACAAGACCTACATTTCTGCTTTATTGACCTTGTCAAGGCCTATGATACCATCAGTAGGCCTGGGCTCTGGGTTGTTCTTCGTGCTTTTGGAGTACCTGACCCTCTGCTCACGATCATTAAGGACCTTCATGATGGTGAGCGGGCCCGGGTAAAACTACGTGGCCGGGAGTCAGAGCCATTCCCTGTTAACCTTGGGGTGGGACAGGGATGTCCTCTGGCTAACACATTATTTAACATCTATTTTGACCACGTTGTTCGTGAAGCCTTCAATAGCTGTACCGGGGGAATCTCCATATGGTACAGATATAATGGGAGGCTGATCGACGCCCGGGTGCGGTCAAGGGATGGCTCCCTATTGTTCAACCACGTTATGTATGCTGATGATTTGGTAATAGCTGCACATTCGGAGGAGGAGTTGGAGACGCTGCTGCTGAGACTGGAGCGTGCCACTAAGAGGTGGGGCCTTACCATCAGCCCCACCAAAACTAAGCACCTGCCTGGGTATTTTGTACCATCGGACACTCCACCCCCACAACTCCCAATCGGTGATGGGGCAGTTGTGGAGAGAGTGGAGAGTTTCCCATACCTGGGCAGTCTGCTTATGACCGGCTCCAGTTTAACAGCAGAGGTCTCACTCCGAATCAGTCGAGCGGCAATATCTTTTCATCGGTTGCATAACGCTGTGTGGAAGCTACCTGGTTTGTCGCTCTGCACTAAGCTTCAGGTCTTCTTGGCCACGGTCATTCCCTCCCTTCTCTACGCTTGCGAAACGTGGACCCCCCTAATGAAACATCTTCCCCGGTTAGAAACATTTAGGCTGGCCTGCCTACGATCCATCCTGGGTTTAACCAGACTGGATTGTGTGAGGAGCTCACACATCCTTGAAAGATCTGGGCAAGGTCTTATCGGTGAGCTCCTCCACCGCATGCCGAAACAGTTTTTGTTCGGCCGGATTGAGGGTGCTAAGCGGGCGCGGCACGGGCTAGAGAAGAGATGGAGTGATGTGGTACAGGAGGACGTGGAGCTGAGTGGACTTGCCGATGACTGGTACCAGCGGTGTCAAGATCGGCCTCTGTGGAGGAGGCTCGTGAAGGATGCTACTGGGCAGTTGGAGGTAGTCGCCCTCCAACAACAACGGAGGGCGGAGGAGCGACGCTCAGAACGAGCGGAGCGCCGGGTGGCTAAAGCACAGCAGGTTGGCACAGTAGGGGGCACAGGTGGTGCATCAGCCAGTCATCTCAGTCAGTCGACCCGTGGCACCTGGGTCTGCCCCGTGACCTCCTGCCAGCGGGCGTTCGACACTTCACGTGGCCTCAGGATGCACATAGCCTGGCACAAGCGTCGTGGTGACGTCACCGCCACTTAGTGGCGAATGGCGGTTGTTGATGGCGATTGTTGTTGTGTGAGTGTGTTTGTCTATCTGTGTGTGTCTGTGTAGTCTTAACAGACTGGTGGGGAAAAGGCTGTTCGTAGCAAGTAGCAGAGCCTGTGAAGGCTGGCATTCTCGCACACGAGGGGGTGGGTGGCCAGCACCAAAACAAAAATACACACAAAGACACACACACAAAGACATAATAACATAGACACACACAGACAAAGGCATACACACCAACCCACTTTCCCAAATAAAATTATCCCCGTGTAGCCTTAAGACTGTAGGGGCAAGTTCTGTTTGCTAGTAGCACCTATGAAGGCCGGCACTGTGGCACACGAGGGGGTGGGTGGCCAGCACCACGCCCGACCGCCTTTGTCTCCCCAGTGGCGATGTTTACACACCGTACCAGTAACTCATTTGAGGCTCAGTCGACCTAGGGGAGCGCCTGGACCGATTCCGATAATCGTCACTGGTGTTGGTGAACCGTCATGGGCCTCCCCTAGGTCGACTCAGCCTGAAAAAATGAGTTACTGGTACGGTGTGTAAGCATCACCCCTGAGGAGACAAAGGCGGCCGGGCGGGTTGTTGGCCACCCACCCGCTCGAGTGCTGTGGCGGCCTTCATAGGTGCTCTGTATCAGCCTTTGCCCCAACAGTATGCTAAGGCTACACGGGGGATCTGTGTCTTTGTGTGCGTGAGTCTGTGCGTTGTGCCCGTTTCTCTGCGCTGCTCACACTCCGTGCTCTCAGGACGCACGACTCAGATCCAGAATCCTCACTGAATCACCAACAACACCATACACACACAGTGCGGGGTAGAGAGGCTGACTAAACGAGTGGTGAAAGGAGTGCAGCAGCTCCATGGAGTCGGCGCGGTAAAACGACAGCAGCCCCGCCTGCCAGTGCAGGTGACACCCGACTCTCCGGGGAGGATCCCTCACCGGCACTGAGGTCCAGACACCACCATGAATCACGTACCAGCTGTTGTTATATTTATATAACACCCAGGATGAGTCGTTGTGTCCCAGCCTGCACTCGTCACCAAGCCCTTTCCGTGCGATCGTCCCGTACGCGACTCCAACCTCACAGCGCCCCGTCGCACCCCCCACGTCCACCTCCCAGTAGTGCTGACCCGATGAGAAGCTCTCTGAGCACAGGGCTTGTGACCAGTAATCAAAGCGGTGTGGGTGTATGGGGCGACCCTGGGAGACAGCGGTCCAGGTCACCGTCCTGAGGTCCGAGGAAATCTGGAGTTTGTTGTGGGCCGAGTTTGGGTCCACAGTCGGTGAGCGTCCATCTGCAGTAACGATCATCACAGTAGCCGTGGTAACAACAGCACCACTATAACAATATCACTCGTGCACTAACACGCACGTACACTACAATAGAGCAATTCATGATGAGCATTGTTACACAACGTTGTAGTGTGTGTAGCTAGCGGTGTGATGACATCTAACGGGCACTTTGTCAATCCACTGCCTCCCTACACCGCGCGGGTCGCCGGGGGATATTTGACCATACTTCACCACGCCGGTCACCGCGCGTTGGCGACGGCAGCCAGCGCAGCTGGCGAGAGCACAGAAGTACAGTACAGCGGTGCGTTTGTCTGCCCCGCAATTTAGACCCGCAGCCTGTAGCACCTGCTAGGCAGGGTGGTGACTGCCCCACCACGTGACCCCGCAGCCTGTAGCACCTGCTAGGCAGGGTGGTGGTGACTGTGGCACCATGTGACCCCGCAGCCTGTAGCACCTGCTAGGCAGGGTGGTGACTGTCCCACCACGTGACCCCGCAGCCTGTAGCACCTGCTAGGCAGGGTGGTGACTGCCCCACCACGTGACCCCGCAGCCTGTAGCACCTGCTAGGCAGGGTGGTGGTGGCTGCACGTGCGGGGCTTTGCGAGGTGCCAGGAGGTGGGGCGCTCTGTCCGCTAGGGCTGCACGATTTAAGGAGAATCTCTAATTGCGATTTTTCTGACATTGCGATTTGATTTGCGTTTAAAAAAATTGGACATCAAGCTTCAGTTCGATATTCATTGTGTGATAGATTTAAAACACGTGATGGAGCATTACCACGTGATACCATCACAATATGAACTGCTCTTTCTATTCCAATGCAAGGATGAGAACTTTAAAGATATGAATTGTTTCCAACATGTATTTATAAAAATGTTTTAATTTAAAAAGAACAATCAAACATATAACAATTGTTAATCTTCTTTGGTTCTTTCGGTAAAGTCACGTAGAATGAGAATAAAATTATAAATTGATAAAATAAAATAACACAATAATATTATCACGACGTTTCGGCCACAGCACAAGCGGCCTTCATCAGGTGAAGGGACGAGACTGTCTGGAGGACGGACTGTCTGGAGGACAGTCTCGTCCCTTCACCTGATAAAGGCCGCTTGTATTGTGGCCTAAACGTCGTGAGAATATTATTGTGTTATTTTATTTTATCAATTTATTATTTTATTCTCATTCTACGTGACTTTACCGAAAGAACCAAAGAAGATGAATCCTTGCAGTCACGAAAGCTTTAAATCGAAACAATTGTTAAGTTAACTAAATAAAGTCATAATAATAAAACACAAAATAATTCCAATTAGAAACTGACAAGACTTTTCAAATCGCAAAAAATCGCAGCCTTTGCGATTTGCTAATCGCATTGTTTCAGATTGCGATTTCGATTTGAAATCGATTAATCGTTCAGCCCTACTGTGCGGTAGTGCCTATGGGAGGCAGTGGATCATAGCAGCAGCGTGGATATAAACACCGCCATAGCGTCTCTGTGTGTGTACAACAAACACAAACATCTCCCGTGTGTCACCTTTCACAGACTGTAGGAGCAAGTGCTGTTGGTGAGCACCTGTGAAGGCCGGCACACGAGGTGGGTGTGATAGTGTAGTGATGTACACTCTGTGTGTGTGATAGTGTAGTGATGTACACTGTGTGTGTGATAGTATAGTGATGTACACTCGTGTGTGTGTGATAGTAGTGATGTACACTGTGTGTGTGATAGTGTAGTGATGTACACTCGTGTGTGTGTGATAGTAGTGATGTACACTGTGTGTGTGATAGTGTAGTGATGTACACTCGTGTGTGTGTGTATGATAGTGTAGTGATGTACACTCGTGTGTGTTTGATAGTGTAGTGATGTACACTGTGTGTGCGTGTGTGTGATAGTGTAGTGATGTATACTCGTGTGTGTGTGTGATAGTGTAGTGATGTACACTGGTATGTGTGTGTGTGATAGTGTAGTGATGTACACTGTGTGTGTGTGATAGTGTAGTGATGTACACTTTGTGTGTGTGTGAGAGTGTAGTGATGTACACTCGTGTCTGTGATAGTGTAGTGATGTACACTCATGTGTGTGATAATGTAGTGATGTACACTGTGTGTGTGTGTGAGAGTGTAGTGATGTACACTCTGTGTGTGTGATAGTGTAGTGATGTATACTCGTGTGTGTGATAGTGTAGTGATGTACACTGGTATGTGTGTGTGTGATAGTGTAGTGATGTACACTTTGTGTGTATGTGATAGTGTAGTGATGTACACTTTGTGTGTGTGTGAGAGTGTAGTGATGTACACTCGTGTGTGTGTGATAGTGTAGTGATGTACACTCGCTTGTGTGTGATAGTGTAGTGATGTACACTCTGTGTGTGTGATAGTGTAGTGATGTACACTCGTGTGTGTTTGATAGTGTAGTGATGTACACAGTATGTGCGTGTGTGTGATAGTGTAGTGATGTATACTCGCGTGTGTGTGTGTGATAGTGTAGTGATGTACACTGGTATGTGTGTGTGTGATAGTGTAGTGATGTACACTGTGTGTGTGTGATAGTGTTGTGATGTACACTCGTGTGTGTGTGTGTGATAGTGTAGTGATGTACACTCGTTGGGTTAATAGAGCTCATGTAATACTCCTTTACACTCGTGTGTGTGCTGTATGTTAACGAAGAGGTATTACAATACATGGGCAATAGTAATGGATGTGTTTGTATGCACAGTGATGCACATGTTCAGCCACAGTTGTATCTCAGTGTGGCTCTGTGAGCCTCCAGTATTAATATTGAACCCCAATAATCCTTACTGTGCCTTGGTAGGGATATAGCAGCTTCAAGCATTATGAAGGATAATCATTAGGCTACCTTAGTCTGGTTATGAGCCTACAGCATTAACAATTAATCCTACGCATCACAACGGTGATGTAGTTTGGCTCGAGTCTGATTATGACATCCATCATAGAGAAGACTTAGCCTCGTAGCTTCATCTGCTACAATGGATACTTTGGCCACCAGCATCCTCACTGGATAATACACACGTGTAATATCAATGGAGCTCATGTAATAGTGAAATACACGTGTGTGTGCTTTATATTATTGTCCAATGAATACATTACAGTCATAATGTTTATCTTTGCACGTGCAGTGCAAGGTTATGCCTTAGTCTGGCTCTGTGAGCCTCAGCCATTAACTGGGGAAGCTAAGAATTGTTAAAGTGCCTTAGTTTGACTGTGCGTCAAACTGTTAACATGAAACCTAAGACTCAAAAAAGTGTCTTAGTCTGGATGAATGATCCTTGGGTATTAACAATCAACAATACAATTCCTAAACGTACCTTGATCTTGTTCTAAAATCTATAGTTTTTATAATTGAACTGTACAAATCCTACAGGCAGCCTTTGTGTCTGCAGTGGTGATCTTTACAAGACGTACTAGGTACTCATTAAGGCTGAGTGGACCTAGGCGAGTTCCAAAATTGGTTCTCACCACTGATGTTAGCCATGGCCGTGAATAGCCTGTTGGTGACGATGTTTGTAGCTCAGTGCACAAACCATCCCATCTTCACTGGATATCCGTACTCACTCACTCTCATCCATACACCCATACACCTATTAGCACGGTTGGTGTGAAAGAAGTTAAATATAGATCGATACAGTTTTATAAAGACAAAGATGCCCCCATATATCCTCAACAGACTTTTGGGGCAAGTGCTGTTAGCAAGCACCAATGAAGGCCTGCGCGGCACACCATGGGGTGAGTGGCCAGTACCTCGCCAGGCCGCCTTTGTCTATCCAGTGGTGATGTTTAGACACCGCACCATGTACTCATTTGAGGCTGAGTCGACCTAGGGGAGGCCCAGGACCGGTTCAGATAATCCATCACTGGTGTTGGCCTTGAGCAGGAATCACACTCGGGACGCCAGGTTCAGAGCGCAGTGCGCTAAACACTATACTACCGCTCCACAACATACACACAAGACACAATTACACGCACAATAACACACACGCACAGGTGGTAAGAGTCCGTGAAACTCACACATGAATGCCAGCAGGTTGACTACAGCTCCCTGCAGGGCGCTGATCGTGGCAATGTCTTCTTCACTGGGAGATGAGTGTGGAGCTTCCTTATGACCGTCTCTCCTATGAAACCAGAACCAGCAGTGACTCACATAGCCCGTGTCTTACACAGCACCAACACACACAGCACCATCACACATAGCCGTGTTTTACACTGCATCATTACACGCAGCATCACCACTCACAGCATCATCACACACAGCCAGTGTCTTACAAAGCATCATCACACACACATCATCCTCACAGCATCACACATTGTGGTACACAGCATCATCACACATAGCACCATCACGCGCGGCACCATCACAGCCAGTGCCTTACACAGCATCATTACACTCATCATCATCACGCAGCCCATGTCTCACACAAGGCGTCACCTCGTGTGTTAATCTGTGAGTTCATGTGTCTCTACCGGTTTGTCTCCTTCAGATGAACCTGCAGCAGTCAGACACAGGGCAGGGGACGCGAGTCAGTTCACCTCCAGCCACATTAACCACACGGTGATTGGTAGACGCGATGAGGCTGCACTCAACCATTCGCTTATCCCAGTGTTATTGGTTGTAATCAAGACAAAGCCGTGAACTCGTTTGGACTCGATGGTTCTCATCAGCAATGTGTGGCCTCTAAAACCCTTGCCACGGGAAATGAGGTGTACGTGGCACTTGACATCGAGTGGCAGTGATTGTAAACCAACATTTAAAATCATTATCCACTGCGAAGGTGACTTACACCCAGAGCATTGCATTTCCTTTGTCAGTAGTTTAGCATTTTTGGGTCGATTTTCGGGCCCAAAAACGTCAGAGAAGACCACCTTTGATACGATTTTTGGGCCCAGAAGTCGGTAATGTACATACATAACATACGTACATTATGTATCTTGATTAACTGTGAATAACCCAACTAATAATAGAGATCCATTATAATGTATATGCATACATTAACCCACCTCTCCCACTCTGGGCTTCGCACCTGATTGGCTCAAAGTGATGACATCACATTTATTCCTCTAAGACCAAAACAGAAGAATTTATCCACAATTCTGAGGGTCACCTGATGAGGATGTTTGTAATTACTGGCAAAACGTTGTACTCCAATTGTAAATGTTATTTGTTTACACTCCAACACACCGGTGTGCTGAACTAGTAACTTATTGGCATTTTATATTTACGTGACAAATCTATTTGGTTGTATCGGGTGGTGGCGGGTTTAACGACACCTTTATATTTAAGACTGATCAAATAACAAATGCCTCTGGCTGTCGTAATGTTAAAAGCTCTTATCTTTTCAGCATTACTCTTGGTTCATCGATATTTGATACATGAATTAACTAAATCTAGCAGTAAGTAACTTAAATCTGTATATTACAGGACCATGTGGTTAGATGTTGTAGTGCCAACGTCTGTATAAATTACCAACCGCTTATTAACTCGAGGGATTTGTGTGTTAATAGTTTCGTAGATATAAATATTATAATAAAAATAAAGTGAATGAACGTAAAAATAATGATAATAAAATAAAAAATAATAAAAAAAACAAAACACTATTTTTATGATTATTTTTCTATCTACATGACTTTACCGACAGAACCAAAGAACATGAATTCCTGCAGTCACGAAAGTTTAAAGTCAAAATGTTAATCGTTTATTTATTATTTGGAAATTCAGTGAAAAGTTATATTTTTACTAGAACATACAAATTCACGCTGGTGGACTTCTTTCAATACAATCTAATCTATTGTCAATTCGTCACTGCGGAGGCAACAGTGGTCAATGGTGGCCAGGTGGGGTGATGCCTACTCACTCTACCTGCAGGAACGTGAGCGGGTCCCTCTCCTCCTGCAGAGCGTGCAGGCGCGTCGCTGCTGCCCGGAGCTCGCTGATTTTATGCTCGTAATGAGCGATGTTCTCCTCAATCCGGGACAGCAGTTCGCGCCCCTTCACGTTCACGCGATCGAGAGCTGCCCTCTCGTCCTCATCCAGCGTCGCCCTCATGCGGGTGAACTCGCCTGAGATGCGAGCCTTGGTCTGGACCATACAATCCTGCAAGGGGCATGCGATGGATGCTATCATTTCAATGCTGCTATAAATACCAAAGTCACATTGTTTTCTGGCTACTCCAAACTTAGTTTGCCTTGCCTCCACATTATGTCTCTGCAAACATCTCGGTGAACAGGTCGATAACTGTTTAAGAATCTAGGACGTTCACATATATAATATGGTTAGTAACATAAAAAGCTAAATTGTATTCCTCTGCGGAAAAAAATACATCATAAAGTGAAATATTAAATTGTAAATTGAAACATAATTTTCCTTACGGTCCCGTTATATGACCTAAGATGCATTCCTAAAACAAATGTACTGATCCAAAACATACTAAAAAATATCTTTCAATACAACTGAGATATTTTATGCACAAATATGGAGAATAATGACTAATAACTTACTAAAATTATCTGTTTTTTAAAACTACCTCACGTTATTGGAATGTCCATTCATCTAAGCATAGGCTGGGCTCTCCCCCCTCCCTCTACCGTTTCAAATCACTCCTAGCTCAGATATTTGATGAAGACCAATTTTCTGCTTTTCTGGTTGTATTACTAATATCCTCCACAACATGTAGATGTGTTAATTATTATCACCAGCTGACTTGATGCCCTCTTTTACAGCAGCATTTACATGACATTGGATACTTTGGATACTCGTAACATATTCGTGGTGGTGGGGTTTGTGTGTTCCAATGACCCTCAGTGCTATGTCGCCTGGAGTCTTGTACTCCTGGTAGGATCTTCCTTGGTTAACAGGTCTGGACAAAGGTTCCAGACAAATAATGGTCCAAAAAAACATCCCTTTTTGAATGGTTAAAAAATACTAAAATCAGACAACCTCACCCAGACTAGGCATACTAGGACAACCCCATGGAGCCATGCCTGGGGGTGGTGTTCACCGAGAAGCGCCTGGTAGCCAGGTAACGACATAACCTGGTTGAGCCCTGCCCGAAATGGCTACGTGGCGCCACCATCTGGGCCCACCATCTGCAGGACGAAGGGTGAGGGGCGAGTGCGATGCCAGTATTGCAGGTAGTGGGATGGCCTCAGACGGACTCAACCTTGGAAATGGGTACTAGCTATTAGGACGTGGAATGTCACTTCACTGGGGGGGTGGGGGGGGGGGAAGGAGTCGGCACTGGTGGAGGAGGTGGAAAAGTACCGACTAAATATATAGTCAGTCTCACCTCCACACGCAGCATTGGCAATGGACGCTAACTTCTCGATTGGGGATGGTCTCTCCTATTCTGGAGGAACCCCTGTTGAGTGGCCCCGGGCGAGTGTGGGGATATTCAAAATCCCGGCTGGGTGCTGTTCAGCTGAAGTTTGTCCCAGTGGATGAGAGGGTCGCCTCAATGAGACGTCGGGTCTCAGAAAGGACAACTCTGACTGTTGTCTGTGCATATGTTCCAACAGCAGTTGAGAGCATTCAGCCTTCTTGGAGATGATGGGTGCAGTGCTCAATCACGCCGCCTACCGGCTCCATAGTCTTACTGGGCGATGTCAATGCTCACGTGGGAAAATATGGAGATACCTGGAGAGGTATGATTAGGGGGAATGTCCCCCCTGATGTGAACCCGAACTGTGAGATTTAACTGGAATTCTGCAATAGTAACGGAATGTCAATAACAAACACCATGTTCGAACATGAGGATGCTGATGTGTACTTGGTACCAGCGCACCTTGGGCCGAAAGACAATATTATACTTTACAGTTGTATTATCAGACCTAAGGACATATGTTGTGGACAATCGGGTGAAGAAATGGGCAGAGCTGTCAACTTATCACCGCCTTGTGGTAAGTTAAATCTGATGCTTGGGGCACCGACCAGATAGACGTGGAAGGCCCAAACGAATAGTGCAGCTTTTCTGGGAACGTCTGGCGGAAGACCCAGTGCAGAAAGATTTCAACTTCCACCTCTGGGAAAAACTTCTCCTGCACTCCAGAGAAGGTCATGGATATTGAGTCCGAGTGGACGATGTTCAGGACCTCTATTGTGGATGCGACTGCAAAAGCTATTGTCAGAAGGCAGTTAGTGCCTGTGAAAGTGGCAAACCTAGGTCCCACTGGTGGACACCAGTGCTGAGGGATTCTGACAAGTTGAATAAGGAGACTTTTTTTCTAGCTATACTTGGAAAAAGGTCTCCTGACTCGATTGAGAGGTACCAGCTTGCCAAGAGCATGGCAGCGGTAGCAATCACTGAAGCGAAAGCCCGAGCATGGGAGGCACTTGGAGAGACCATGGAGAGAGACTACCGAGCAGCCTCAAAGATCTTCTGTCAAACCATCCGACGCATTAGTAAGGGTCTATGGGATGTGGCCCCATCTGTTCTCAGTAACATTGAACACAAGGAAGGAGATAGTCAAGAGGTGGAAGGAACATTTTTAGGAGCTCCTCAACCCAGTGGACATGCCCTAATCTCAGATGGCAGCCCTGGAAACAGCTGGGGGGATTGGATCCATCACGGCTGCTGAAGTCACTCTGGCGGTCAAGGGCCTTCATAGCAGCAATGCTACTAGAGTGTATGAGGTTCACCCAGAGTTGTTTAAAGAGCTGGACAGTGTAGGAGTGCCTTTTCAATGTTGCATGGAAGGTCGGTACAGTACCTCTGGATTGAGAAACTGGAGTCGTGGTGCCGATTTTAAAGGAAGGGGACTAGAGAGTCTGCTCCAACTTCAGAGGGATCACACTCTTCAGCGTCCCAGGTAAAGCCAATGCTAGAATGTTGGAGAGGAGTTTCTTGCTGGTTGGTTGATCCTCAGATTCAGGAGGAACAATGCGGATTCCGTCAGGGTTGTGGAACAATGGAGCAGCTCTTTTCCTTCTCACAGATGTTTGAGGGGTAATGGGGGTATACAGCTCCAGTCTACCTTTGCTTTGTAGACTTGGAGAAAGCATTTGACCGTGTTCTCTGTAATATATTGTGGGAGGTGCTGCGGGAGAATGATGTACCGGTGCCGCTTTTGTGTGGTATCCAGTCACATTATTCCAGAGTGAGAGCTGTGTCCGTATTCTTGGTGTTAAATCAAGGTCATTCACTGTAGGTGTTGGACTCTGCCAAGGGTGCGACTTGTATCTACTCCTTTTTGTGATTTTAATAGACATGATATCAAGGCACAGTCCAAGTATGGAGAGTATTCAGTACGTGGGCATGGAAGTGGCATCACTGTTTTTTGCAGATGACTTCCTTTTTGCCTCGTCAGTCTGTAATCTCCAGTGTGCAGTGGAACAGTTTGATGCTGAGTGTGAAGTGGCTGGGATGAGGATGAGCACTTCCAAATCTGAAGTCATGGTTCACTAACGGGAGACGTTGGATTATTCTCTCCCTGTGAGGGGGAAAGCTGCCCTTTGTGAAGAATTTTAAGTATCTCGGGGTTTCTATCCCAAGTGATGGTAATTGGGAGCAGGAGATTGGACAGTGGATCGGTGCGGCATCCGCAGTGTTGCAGGCACTGTGCCGTTCCATGGTAGTGAAGCGGGAGGTGAGTTCTCGAACAAAGCTCTTGCTTTACAGGTCAATCTACGTTCCCACCTTCACCTATTGTCATGAGCTTTGGGTGTTGACCGAAAGGATGAGATCGCGGG
This sequence comes from Petromyzon marinus, assembly GCF_048934315.1. NCBI lineage: Eukaryota > Metazoa > Chordata > Hyperoartia > Petromyzontiformes > Petromyzontidae > Petromyzon > Petromyzon marinus. The sequence goes on from NC_133734.1 coordinate 8,915,767, forward strand.
TACAAAGAACCAAAATGAGGTTTCTCCACAGGGTTGCTGGGCTCACTCTCCGTGAGTGGGTGAGGAGCTCGGTAATCTGGGAAAGTCTCAGAGTGGGCCCGCTGCTCCTCCGGATCGAGAGGAGCCAGTTGAAGTGGTTTGGACACCTGGTAAGGATGCCCCTTGGTAGACTCCCCATGGAATTCTCCTGGGAATGTTTCACTGGTTGAAGACTCTGGGGCTGACCCAGGACACGCTGGCGGGACTATGTCACTCGGCTGGCTGGGAACACCTAGCAATTCCCCAGGAAGTGCTAGAATATCACCAGGGAAAGGGAGGTCTGGACCGCGCTACTCAACATTCTGCTGCCGCGACCCTCACCAGGACAAGTGGATTGAGAAACGAATGAACGAAGTCATGCATGCGACAATGCAAACTGGCTCATAGCAATATGGTTGAAGACATATCAAAAGTAGATTCAATTATTTAATTATCTAACCATTAAAATGTACCACATCAAAAGAGCTAATCACTAATACATCATGATTCGTGCATATTTAATTTAGAACGTTTTAAATAATAATTGGCTCTACCTTGTGTCTGCTTTAGAGGTAGGTTCATGTCATGAGAGCAAAAGTGTTCACTGCATTCCGTGTATTCTTTTGAAATTTCAACTCTTGTGTTTATTCTTGCATTCAACAGCCGATTTCGTCACATTTCATCGTCATCTTTACTCGTTTAACGTCGAGTTTATAATTCAATACAATCGTTGCTCCATACTGCTTTATTTTATCTGATCCATTGAAAAGCATTTGAGTTATTTTGCGACGTGCTTTGAAGTCTCACAGGAGAAAACTTTTTTGTGTAAAACGTTGCATTAAAAAAAATACGTTTCAATCACCCATAACTATAATAATGCAATGTTCTGCACAGTTATTACAGACTGACTCAAGCCTAACAGAGTTCACTTGAATCTACGGAGTTATCCTCAAGGGGAGAGTCACAGACTCCACTCAGGGTGGAGGTCACAGGACCACAGAGGCCACGCGCGGTACCTGCACGGCCTTGTGAGTGGCCTTCATCCGTCCCATGGACGCCACCGCATTTTTCCTGTCCTCCTCCACTGCTCGCATCTCCGCACCGACTCTACCCTGCAAGAGACGAAGTCATCAGAGGAGATAGTTCTGAATTGCCCACCAGAAGCGTGGTGAGGAAGTCAGCCTGGACTGACCGAAAAAGTCTAATATGCAAGGGACCTGTGGACAGAGAATCAACCCACGGTGATGTTTGTTGTATGATATGTTTCTATTATTCCCAGGTGAGTTTTTTTTTGTAAATCAGCTCTTTTAGAAGTATCAGAATCAGTATATGTATTCATACTGGAGGAATCCGATGTGCTATAAAGCTCTTTTTCACAAATCTCTAGTAGGGGTGGGTAAGAACGTTACAACAAACTATACAAAAACATGATAGAAGTGCAAAGTACAGGAAAGGTAAACAAATCACCAAATAACATACAAAAAAGCCACCTCCATCCAACCAGGCAAAACCCACCCAGATATTAATTATTATTTTAGAAGCGACCTGGCCACAAATGATAACTGAACAAAGCGGCTCATCATGTGGAAATGTATAGCTGCCGAATCATCTCAATGCATGTTTATTTATGCACCTCAGTGGTTCTCAATGTCGGCATGCGGGCCTCACCTTCCGTGTCTGATGCTCGCCCTCCAGCGTGTCGACATCATGCCCTTTATGTTCTCCAGTAAAGGCGCAGACTGTGCACACGAGGCTGAGGTCTTGCTTGCAGTAGAATATGAGCTCATGTTTGTGCCTCTTGCACCTGCGTTCTCCAGGGTTCACATCTGGTGAAACCAGGACGTGGTCCTTAAACTTCGCTCTCTGCAGGTGAGGCGCGAGGTGATTTCTGCAGAAGGACATCTCACACCTGAGGCAGGTCTTCACTGCAGGCGTCTTGCCTTTTGGGCAGTTGTCACAGAAAACAACACCACCAGCAGCAGCAACCATGGTCTCAGTCACTCGCAGCTGCAATATGAGGTTGGCAAGTGTCACGTTCCTGGTCAGCTGGGGTCGTTGAGGGAAGGTCTTGCGGCACTGTGGACAGCAGTAGAAGTTTGCCTCCTTCCAGGCGTCCTCCAGGCACTGGAGGCAGAACGAGTGGCCGCAGCTGAGCGTGGAGGGGCAGTCAAACGTGTCCAGGCAGATGGAGCAGGTCAACTCACGGTTCACATTTTCAGATAGAGCTGCAGTCGCCATAACCCGAGGATGCACCCAAAATAGTTCCTCACTGTGGCTCAGAGAATATCTTTCAACAAAAATACTTTATGTTTATAATATCGTGAGATGTTGATTACCATTGAGGAGGTGTGTTCTGTTCAGGAGACGCTGTGTGAGTAGCTCACACAGCGGAGACGAGCAAGGAAATGAACTTGACTTCACCTGTGGTTAAGTTATAAATACCTCGAGACACGCCCTGGAATGTTGCACGCGGCGGCCGCGCTCATCTGTGTAGACGTGGCGTTACAGACACGCACTGTGTTAGCTAAAACTGATTTTTGTGTTTAGTTTGTTGTCCTTCCCCTGCACGTCCGATTAGCACGGTTAGCTACGTACGGTGTGGAAGAAGCCCAACAAACATACATAGCTTTGACTGGTCTCAAGTGATACAATTTTTTATACAAACAAAACCCAGCAGCAGAGCCAGGGGCACAGCGATAACGGTTTGTCCCACAAGCTGATTGACCGGCAAGGGTCAGGCTGTGTGCATTGCACAATGGAACCGCACCTTGTGCAAACATTCTGATGTAAAGGTGAACTTGTTTTTTTATGTCTTTATCCATTTTTTTCTTGCAAGGCCTTTTTGTTTAAGCTTCACAGTCTGTAATGGTCTTAAACCTTGATCAACTAATATTTTAACTACTGGCTTCATGCACCCTCTGTTCATCTGTAAAAAAAAATAATTCTATGACACCGTTTTATTCTGAGTGGACGGTGGTTGTATGTATGTTGGACTTCTTTTTCACCGTACGTAGTCAACCGTGATAATTGAAGGTGTGTGGGTGAGTGTGTAGGTGGGTGATTGGTTTCGTGTGTGGGTGAGTGGTTTGTGTGTGGGTATGTTGAACTTATTTCGCAGCATACGTCGCCACTTGTGCGAATCGAAGGTGCGAGTGGGTGGTGGTGGTGGAGGTTGACTGAGTGGAGGGGTTATTTGGTGAGAGGGGAGCCAGATGGGCAGGAGGATGGCTTGAAGGGAGGGCGAGCAGGCGGTGAGGTAGTGAGGGAGGGTGGCTGGGACGGCGTACGGTAGAGTGGTTGAGTCCCTGGGTGGGTGGTCTCACGCATTACAACAGCGAACAGCCTCTGGCTAAACAAACATCATGGTTCATTTAAGCTCATTATCTGTATGACTTTCACCGTCCATTTTCCTATTATACGTAAAAAGATCGAGGATTTAAATCTTCATAACCTAAACAATATATATATTTATCACCTATTGGTAATGTTAAGATTTTACATCCTGGACTCGCTGAGTTTAGACTATTCTATAAAAACTTTTTATTTTACCAGGTAAGGCCCACTGAGGTTTATAGCTTTTTTCAGAAGCGACCTGGCCACAATTGATAGCTCAACGACGTGGCTTATTACGTGGACATCTCTAGCAGCCAAACATTTTAAACGCACTTTTCTAAGTGTGAAGGGAATAATCGGAAGATCCGGAGAAAAATGCACGCGACCACAGGCAGAGAGAATACAAACTCCAAGTACACGTACAGGCGTCAGTTTTGGGATCGACCCCACGACCTCCTGTATACCAGACGAGGTAGTTAACATCTTCCAGCCACCGCAGCGAGATGTGAAAACAAATTACAAAGCAGCGACAACGATCAAGGAAACGAACTGACTTCACCTGCAGCTAAATTATAAACACCACGAGACGCGCCCTGGAATATTGTACGTGGCAGCTCGTACTCACCTGTGTAGACGTGGCGTCACATTCATACACACAGTGTCAAGGTTAAAGAGTCGCAATTGATATATTTTTACAAAAGCCCACGGTAACCATGAAAAAGGTAATGGATTGTCCTACAGACTGTACACCAGGTAGGGTGAGGCTGTGTTTTTCCACTGTCAACCGCACTGTGTAAATCTTATTAAAGATTTCAAATTATAAGCAGGCTTTCGCGACCAATATTATTCATTTAACGTGTTTTTGGGTTAGATCGCGTAAACGTAAAAGTGTCGTTTAACCCGCCACAATCAATGAGAAAGCTTTGTCACGTAAACAAAACATTCCGACTAGGGTGAGGCTGTGCGTTTTGCCCAGCAAACCACACAGCTGTCAGGTTCTTATTCAAGGTTTACAAAAAAACGATTCCCCTAAACCAGGGGGTTCAGAAACCAAACTAAAATAGAAACCAACCAACTCATTATTTCAAGAGCCGCAATGCAACTTGGTGTGAGTACGAGAGACGGTGGTGGTGGTCCTTGATAAATAAAAACGTCTCACGAAGCAGCCGTCCCTTAAGAGCCGCACGCTGCTACGGAGCCGCAGGTTGCAGACCCCGTGCCCTGAACCAACTGGAGTGACCGGCAAGTAATAATAATTTAATAATTAGAATTTAATTTGAAATTGATAACTATAAAAGATTTAGCGATGTTTTTTTACATGTTTATCTATTAATAACTTAATTATTAATGTTTCCTACTGACACTTAAATAATCATTTTATAATAAGAAAACAATGATGTTGTAATACTTTGATGATAATAATGAAATAATATGTTAATAATAAATTAATTAATGCGGATTAAATAATAAATCAGTAATGGTAATTTAATAACGATATAATAACTATAATTTACATTTACTAAGCGCCCTTAAACAATTGCTCTCGGGGAGCTATGCATGGTAAGGCAGAAAATAGTTAACATCACCCAAGGAAAGAAGTGAGAAGGACATTTGAACATCACTAAAGGGAGAAAGCCATTTTAAACACAGACGGCTTTAGTGGAGATGTGAAGTTTAGGTGCCTCGATTGCCAAGGCACCGTCACTCCCCACGTGTGTAGCCTAGAGACCGTGGGATGGTGAGCAATGCACAAGCTGAGTATCTTGACGATCTTGATGGAATATTCGTGGCTGAAGGAGGTCATGGATGTGGTGAGGAACAAGTCCATTTAAGGCGAGGGCGAGTCGGTTGGCGCTGCCTTTTTCACGTTTGTGTCATTGCCTCTTACTTCTGCGAGGATCTGTGTTTACGCTTTGCAGTTCTTTATTGGTCTCAATCTCTCCTAAAAATCTGTGAAACTGGTTTATTCCTGGGGGAGATGTTCTCCCTTGTGGATGGCGGCTGGTGATTAGTGTGTGTGGATGGTGAGTGGTGAGTAGTGTGTGTGGTTGGTGAGTAATGTGTGTGGATGGTGAGTAGTGTGTGTGCATGGTGAGTAGTATGCATGGATGGTGAGTAGTGTGTGTGGATGGTGAGTGGTGAGTAATGTGTGTGGATGGTGAGTGGTGAGTCGTGTGTGCATATGAGATGGTGAGTAGTGTGTGTGGATATCGGGTGGTGAGTAGTGTGTAGATGATCAGTAGTGTGTAGATGAGGAGTGTTGAATATTTAATATCAAGGCTCACAGACAAGAAACAAGGATTTTAAATTACTTTACACGGGGTTACAAACCTCACGAGGCACCCCATGGAATGTGCTCAGATGTTTGAGGAATGTAAAAACAAGCCCCGCATCACACAAACCTGTCTAGATGTACCTGTAGATTCGCGCCATTGGCTTTAACCCAGTGCCAACAATGGACTTTGTAAGAACATGATCACAATCGTGAGACAATTTCAACCGAGAAGATGGATTCTGGCTTAGTAACCATTGGAAAGATGTTATAAACCATATTCTTGGTTTATCAAATCCTTCCAATGATTGCTAAGCCAGAATCCATCTTCTCGGTTGTAATTGTATCTGTGCTTGTATATGTGGATTGCCTCATGAACGAATCTCTCATGGTAGCCAGATGGCTTACAAAGAACCTCTGTCTTGGAGGAGTCAATGTCATGTGAGCCTACTGAATTATAACAGTGATCTGCGACGGCTGAGGTATTGGTCCTACCGTGTTTAAGGTCTGCTTTGTGTTCACGAATGCGGTCCGAGACATGGCGTTTGGTTTCTCCAATGTAACTACTACCACAGAGGCAACTTAGTTTGTAGACACCAGGGTACTGTATGTCCGGAATCACATCTTTTACAGACAGAACCAGATCACGGATTTTATGTAATGTGTTGAAACGGACCTGGATCTTGTGTTTATTCAAGATTTTGGAGATCTTTATTGTGATCCCCACAATGTAGGGTAAAGTGATGGTTTTGAAAGGCTCCTCAAGAGGGTCCTTCTTTATGGTTTGAGTGATAGCTTTGCGGATTGTATAGTCGGAGTAACCATTAGCCTTAAGAGCTTGGTGTTCGTGCTTGAGTTCACTGCCTATGTGTTCCTGGTCGGATATGCATTGGGCTCTATGGTACAGAGTCTTGATGAGATAATTCTTCTGTGATGGATGGTGGTGGGAATCCGGTTTCAGATAAGCATCAATATGGGTAGCTTTCCTGTAGACAGAGTGGCTCATTGAACCATCAGGTCTCTTTTTAATTAGGACATCCAAAAAAGGTAGCTTACCATATTTTTCGACTTCCATGGTAAATCTGATGGCTGGGTGTATGTAATTGATGTGGTCGAAGAATTGGTCTAGAGCAGGCCGGCCATGTGGCCAGATGACAAAAGTGTCATCCACATACCTCTTCCATAAGGTTGGGTGCGGAGTGGCAGTCTGGATGGCGTCAGTCTCAAATTTATTCATGAAAATGTTAGCTATAACCGGAGATAGGGGGGAGCCCATTGGGGTGCCCTCAGTTTGTTTGTAGAAAGTTCCATTCCAAGTGAAGTATGTATTGGTTAAACAGTGTCTCACCAGGGGGGGGGGTACCTCAGTGTTTAGTCCTTGATGAACCAAGTCTTCAATGATTGCGATGGTGTCAGGTACAGGAATCTTGGTGAATAAGGAACTACATCAAAACTGACAAGCAGGTCGTCTGGGGACAGGGAAATACCCTTGATTGTCGATACCAGGTGACTAGAATTTTGTTCCGCAGAGGTGGTTTTTCCAGTGAAAGGACGCAGGATTTCATACAAAAAACGAGCCAGTTTGTAGGTGGGGGAGTTGATAGTAGAGACGATGGGACGAAGGGGTGTATCTACTTTATGGATTTTTGGTAAGCCGTATAATCTTGGTGGCCTAGCAGCAGAAGGTTTCAACGAAAACTGTTTAGATTGATCAATTAATGCGGTTGAATAAGAAATTATTTTGTTGGTTTGTGTGACGAGGCTGTTGGTGGGATCTCTTTTTATCTTTGTATCACTACCATCGTCGAGTAATTATTTAATTTTATTGTTGTATTCTATTTTATCCATGATGACAGTAGCATTGCCCTTGTCAGCTGAAAGGACTACAATATCATCCCTCTTTTTTAATTTTTATAATTCAAAACGCTCATCTTTGCTGAGGTTGCTAGCTGGTATCTTAGCGTTTTTGAGGGTTGCAGCGATTTCAGATCTTGCTACGTCTGCAGCGATGTGACCCAGGCCCCTGAGAGCAACGTCTACTTGGGCAATGATATCATTAACTGGTATATGTTTAGGTGTGACTGCAAAGTTTAGACCTTTAGCTAAAACGGATTTCAGACCATCGGAAATAGAACTGTTACTGCGATTAATTACGACTTTGTTAACGTCTGCTTTTTGGTGTGTGGGTCCGGTGTTTTGTTGGATAAACACACGATCCAGGTCCGTTTCAACACATTACATAACATCCGTGATCTGGTTCCATCTGTAAAAGATGTGATTCCGGACATACAGTACCCTGGTGTCTACAAACTAAGTTGCCTCTGTGGTAGTAGTTACATTGGAGAAACCAAATGCCATGTCTGGGACCGCATTCGTCAACACAAAGCAGACCTTAAACACAGTAGGACCAATACCTCAGTCTGAAGAAACGTTACGTAGAGGGGTAGTGCAAGAACTGTACGTGGTTTTTGTTAATTTATATGCGATTCTTTAATGTATATGGTGTGTAAATAAAATAAAGCAAACCCTCAATATATGTACACTATAATTCAGTAGGCTCACATGACATTGACTTCTCCAAGACAGAGGTTCTTTGTAAGCCATCTGGCTACCATGAGAGATTCGTTCATGAGGATATCTACATATACTAGCACAGAGACAATTTCAACTAAGATGGATTCTGGCTTAGCAATCATTGGAAGGATTTGATAAACCATTTCAGGTCTTAATTGATTGTTCACGCTTACAGTGGCTTTCAGACAGCATACATTAATTTTTCGTCTCCCCCCTCCTCTTTTCCGAACATAGATGGACTCTTCCTTATAAACAAACTGCAAAAACGCTGTCCGTGGCGCTAACGTTTAAAAGTAAATACATAAATAAATACAAACCGCCACTTCTTTCTGATGTTTCTTGCCGTTGGTTTTCACACCTGATGATGACCGTTTGTGTTACGGCCGAAACGTCGTGAGAATTTTATTTTTTATATATATTGTATTATTTTGTTGTTTCCCTTCAACGTGACTTTACCGAAAGAGCTAAGAATATGAATTACTGCAGTCACGAAAGCTTTAAATAAAAATGTAACCGCCTCTACGGGGAGGGTTACCAGATAACTTTAAGATCCTTCAACAAACTCCGGGATAAGAAGGCTCAGCTGATCGAGCCTCTCACCTTTCTGAAGAGATGCCGCGACTCAGGGGTAATACCAATCGCATTTACACTGACCTCTGCTGCTGTAACTTTTTCTAATGCGAAACTAATTCTTTTCAAAACTAGCTTAGCTCTTATCTCAGAGAAAATCAGACTCATACGCACCGAACTAGATCAGTTAGACAAGACACTCTACAAATAACACTTATCATTGACGGCAACAATGTCCACATCGGATTGGGAACATGTAGACAATATGACAGCCTCTTCGGCTGCTACTGTCGACCAAATGTAAGGACAACCTGATTTCCAAATTTAACCTCCTCTCCAACAAAACACCGGACCCACACACCAAAAAGCTAGGCGTTAACAAAGTCGTAATTATTCGCAGTAACAGTTCTCTTTCCGACGGTCTGAAATCCGTTTTAGCTAAAGGTCTCAACTTTGCAGTCACATCTAAACACATACCAGTTAATGATATCATTGCCCAAGTGGACGTTGCTTTCAAGGGCCTGGGTCACATCGCTGCAGACGTAGCAAGATCTGATATCGCTGTAACTTTCAAAAACGCTAAGATGCCAGCTAGCAACCTCAGCAAAGATGAGCGTTTTGAATTATATAAATTAAAAAGAGGGATGACATTGTAATCCTCTCAGCTGACAAGGGCAATTCTACTGTCATCATGGATAATTTCTGATTCAACCGCATTAATTGATCAATCTAAACAGTTTTCATTGAAACCTTCTGCTGCCAGGCCACCAAGATTATACGGCTTACCAAAAATACATAAAGTAGATACACCCCTTCGTCCCATCGTCTCTACTATCAACTCCCCCACCTACAAACTGGCTCGTTTTTTGTCTGAAATCCTGCGACCTTTCACTGGAAAAAATACCTCTGCGGTACAAAATTCTACTCACCTGGAATCGACAATCAAGGGTATTTCCCTGTCCCCAGACGACCTGCTTGTCAGTTTTGATGTAGTTTCCTTATTCACCAAGGTTCCTGTACCTGACACCATCGCAATCATTGAAAACTTGGTTCATCAAGGACTAAACACTGAGGTACCCCCCCTGGTGAGACATTGCTTAACCAATACATACTTCACTTGGAATGGAACTTTCTACAAACAAACTGAGGGCACCCCAATGGGCTCCCCCCTATCTCCGGTTATAGCTAACATTTTCATGGAGAAATTTGAGACTGACGCCACCCAGACTGCCACTCTGCACCCAACCTTATGGAAGAGGTACGTGGATGACACTTTTGTCATCTGGCCACAAGGCGGCCTGCTCTAGACCAATTCTTCGACCACATCAATTCCATACACCCAGTCATCAGATTTACCATGGAAGTCGAAAAAGATGGCAAGCTACCTTTTTTGGATGTCCTAATAAAAAAGAGACCTGATGGTTCAATGAGCCACTCTGTCTACAGGAAAGCTACTCATACGGATGCTTATCTGAAACCGGATTCCCACCAACATCTATCACACCAAGCTCTTAAGGCTAATGGTTACTCCGACTATACAATCCGCAAAGCTATAAATCAAACCATGAAGAAGGACCCTCTTGAGGAGCCTTTCAAAACCATCACTTTACCCTACATTGCGGGGATCACAAAAAAGATCTCCAAAATCTTGAATAAACACAAGATCCAGGTCCGTTTCAACACATTACATAAAATCCGTGATCTGGTTCCGTCTGTAAAATATGTGATTCTGGACATACAGTACCCTGGTGTCTACAAACTAAGTTGCCTCTGTTGTAGTAGTTACATTGGAGAAACCAAACGCCATGTCTTGGACCGCATTCATGAACACAAAGCAGACCTTAAACACGGTAGGACCAATACCTCGATCATGGCAGATCACTGTTATAATTCAGTAGGCTCACATGACATTGACTTCTCCAAGACAGAGGTTCTTTGTAAGCCATCTGGCTACCATGAGAGATTCGTTCATGAGGATATCCACATATACAAGCACAGAGACAATTTCAACTGAGAAGATGGATTCTGGCTCAGCAATCATTGGAAGGATTTGATAAACCATTTCAGGTCTTAATTGATTGTTCACGCTTACGGTGGCTTTCAGACAGCATACATTAATTTTTCGTCTCCCCCCTCCTCTTTTCCGAACATTGATGGACTCTTCCTTATAAACAAACTGCCAAATCGTTGTCCGTGGAGCTAACGTAAAAAATAAATAAATAAATACAAACCGCCACTTCTTTCAAATGTTTCTTGCTGTTGTTTTCACACCTGATGATGACCGTTTGTGTTACGGTCGAAACGTCGTGAGAATTTTATTTTATATATATTTTATTATTTTGTTGTTTCACTTCAACGTTTTACCGAAAGAGCTAAGAATATGAATTACTGCAGTTACGAAAGCTTTAAATCAAAATGTTATAAACCATTTCCGTTCTTAATTGATTGTAGTTTACACTGACCTTCAGACCGCAGTCCATTCGCTGGCACTGCCTCCTAATACCTCTCACACCACGGTTAATGGTATGGTTTATAGCATGTGGTATAATAATAGATAGTATAACATTGTAATGTTTAACATAATCCATAAGAAAATATATACTATCGTAATTGCATAGTGAATATACAGCAGTGTGGTATATAGTTGGGCTCATAGAATAAGACATAGTGTAATGTTACAAGTCTAATATTTTATAGTCTAAAGTATAGGGTAGTGTAAAGTAACGCATTGTATAATTCAAAGGTGGAATTTGTCTATGGATATATTATACCATGTAGTTTAGATTGGAAGGTATAATATTGTATTGTATAGTAGTCCAGTTTATAGTACAGTTATAATGCAACACAGGACAGAGCAGCGCACCTTAGCTGTTCTGCTTTTGTATTTTCCTGTGTGCCCAGCCGCCACCCTCTTCCGCTCCGAACGAGGTTTTGGTTTAAGGTTAAAGAGTCGCAATTGATATATTTTTTACAAAAACCCCACGGTAACCATGACAAAGGTGATAGTTTGTCCTACAGACCGTACACCAGATATGGTGTGGCTGGGGTTTCCAACTGTAAACCGCACCGTGTAAATTCTTATTCAAGATTTTTAATTAAATGTAGGCTTTCGCGACCAATATTATCCATAAATCGTGTTGTTAGGTTAGAGCGCCTAAATATAAGTGTCGTTAAACCCGCCACCACCCGACACAATCAACAAATAAGGTTTGTCACGTAAATAAAAAAACATTCCCGCTAGGGTGAGTCTGTGCGTGTTGTCCAGCAAACCACACAGCTAGCAGTTCGTATTCAAGGTTTAAAAAAAAAAAAACTATTCCCCTCAACCAGGGGGTTCAGAAGCCAAAACAAGGAGAGACATTTTTTCTTTGTTTTTTACAAACTCGTAAGTAAAATAAAAACCAAACAACTCATTATTTCAAGAGCCGCAATGCAACGTGGTGCAAGTACGAGAGACGGTGGTTGTGGTCCTTGATAAATAAAAACGTGGTGTGAGTACGAGAGATGGTGCTGGTGGTGATCCTTGATAAATAAAAACGTGGTGTAAGTACGAGAGACGGTGCTGGTCAGTGATAAATAAAAACGTGGTGTGAGTACGAGAGATGGTGCTGGTGGTGGTCCTTGATTAATTAAAACGTGGTGTGAGTATGAGAGATGGTGCTGGTCTTTGATCAATAAGAACGTGGTGTAAGCACGAGAGACCGTGCTGCTGGTGGTGGTATTCCTTGATAAATAAGAACGTGGTGTGAGTACGAGAGACAGTGCTGGTGGTGGCGGTCCTTGATAAATAATAACGTGGTGTGAGTACGAGAGACAGTGCTAGTGGTGGTGGTCCTTGATAAATAAAAATGTGGTGTGAGTACGAGAGATGGTGCTGGTGGTGGTCCTTGATCAATAAGAACGTGGTGTGAGTACGAGAGATGGTGGTAATGGTCCTTGATAAATAAGAACGTGGTGTGAGTACGAGAGACGGTGCTGGTGGTGGTCCTTGATAAATAAGAACGTGGTGTGAGTACGAGAGACGGTGGTGGTGGTCCTTGATAAGTAAAAACGTGGTGCAAGTACGAGAGACCGTGCTGCTGGTGGTGGTACATGATAAATAAAAACCTCTCACGAAGCAGGCATCCCTCAAAGAGCCGCACGCCGCTCCGGAGCTGTAGGTTGCTGACCCCGTGCCCTGATACAACTGGCGTGACCGTCAAGTAATAATCATCTAATTAGTATTATGTTATTATTATATTATAAAAATGTAATCATTATGTAATTGGAAAAGGAGAATAATGAAATAATGAGTTAGCGATTTTTTTAATTATTATTAATTTAATTATAATTAAATAACTGTTTAACGCTGGCACGTAAATAATAATTAAATAATAAATCAATGTTCGCCCAATGATACTTTAACGCTAATAATGAAATAATAGTATTTTAACAATTAAATAATTAATTTACTAGTTACGTTATCATTCAGTAATGGTAATATAATCATATTTAACATTTACAAAGCGCCCTTAAATAATCGCTATCGGGGTGCTATGGATGGTAATGCAGAAAATAGTGAACATCACCCAAGGAAAGAAGTGAGAAGGACATTTGAACATCACTAAAGGGAGAAAGACATTTTAAACAGAGACGGCTTTAGTGGAGATGTGAAGATGAGCAGCGTCTCGGTAGTCCCCTTGACCTCGAAGGGCAACGAGTTGCAGAGTTTAGGTGCCGCGATTGCCAAGGCACCGTCACCTCCCACGTGTGTAGCCTAGAGACCGTGGGACGGTGAGCAATGCACAAGCTGAGGATCTTGACGATCTTGATGGAATATTCGTGGCTGAAGGAGGTCATGGATGTAGTGAGGAGCAAGTCCATTTAAGGCGAGGGCGAGTCGGTTGGCGCTGCCTTTTTCACGTTTGTGTCATTGGCTCTTCCTTCTGCGAGGATCTGTGTTTACGCTTTGTAGTTCTTTCTTGGTCTCAATCTCTCCTTCTGAAAATCTGTGAAATGCGTTTATTCCTGGGGGAGATGTTCTCCCTGGTGCATGGCCGATGGTGAGCAGTGTGTGTCGATGGTGATTGATGTGTGGATGGTGAGTGGTGTATGGATGGGGAGTGGTGAGTAGTGTGTGAATATCAGGTGGTGAGTAATGTGTGAATATCAGATGGTGAGTAATGTGTGGATATGGTGTGTTGAGTAGTGTGTGGATGGATGTTGAGTGGCGAGTAGTGTGCGCATGTTAGATGGTGAGTAGTGTGTGTGGATATCGGGTGGTGAGTAGTGTGTAGATGATCAGTAGTGTGTAGATGATGAGTGGTGAATATTTTGTATCAAGGTTCACAGACAAGAAACAAGGATTTTAAATTACTTTACACGGGGTTACAAACCTCACGAGGCACCCCATGGAATGTGCTCAATGTTTGAGGAATTTAAAAACAAGCCCTGCATCACACAAACCTGTCTAGATGTACCTGTAGATTCGCGCCGTTGGCTTTAACCAGTGCCAACAATGGACTTTGTAAGAACATGATCACAATCGTGAGACAATTTCAACCGAGAAAGATGGATTCTGACTTAGTAATCATTGGAAATATGTTATAAACCATTTCGGTTCTTAATGGATTGTATTTTACGGTGATCTTCAGACCGCAGTCCATTCGCTGGCACTGCCTCTTAATACCTCTCACACCACGGTTAATGGTATGGTTAATAGCATGTGGTATAATAATAAATAGTATAACATTGTATTGTTTAACATAATTCATAAGACAATATATAGTATCGTAATTGCATAGTGAATATACAGCAGTGTGGTATATAGTTGGGTTCATAGAATAAGATGGTGTAATGTTAAAAGTCTAATATTTCATAGTCTAAAGTATAGGGTAGTGTAAAGTAACGCATTGTATAATTCAAAGGTGGAATTTGTCTCTGGATATATTATACCATGTAGTTTAAATTGGAAGGTATAATATTGTATTGTATAGTAGTCCAGTTTATAGCATAGTTATAATGCAACACAAGACAGAGCAGCGCACCTTAGCTGTTCTGCTTTTGTATTTTTCCGTGTGCCCAGCCGCCACCCTCCTCCGCTCCAGAGGTGGGGCTGGGTAACATGCTAATTCATATGTTAATTCCGCCCACAGAGCTTAAAAGACGCGGTCCATGCTTAGCAGTGTTCACTCAAGCGCTGTCTTCTGGACAGACCTGTTTCTTCACCTGAAGAAGGCTACTTGTGTTGTGGCCGAAACGTCGTGAGAATTTTATTTTATTACGTTTGATTTGTATTCTTTTATTTCCATTCTACGTGACTTTACCGAAAGAACCAAGTAGACACAATCGTGAAAATAACACATCCTGAGATGCGGGCTTTTGATTCCAAGCAGTCGCCTGTGATTAAACGCGGTTCTCCAGTGGAACGAGGTTTTGGTTTAAGGTTAAAGAGTCGCAATTGATATATTTTTTACAAAAACCCCACGGTAACCATGACAAAGGTGATAGTTTGTCCTACAGACCGTACACCAGATATGGTGTGGCTGGGGTTTCCAACTGTAAACCGCACCGTGTAAATTCTTATTCAAGATTTTTAATTAAAAGTAGGCTTTCGCGACCGATATTATCCATAAAACGTGTTGTTGGGTTAGAGCGCCTAAATATAAGTGTCGTTAAACCCGCCACCACCCGACACAATCAACAAATAAGGTTTGTCACGTAAATAAAAAAAAACATTCCCGCTAGGGTGAGTCTGTGCGTTTTGTCCAGCAAACCACACAGCTAGCAGTTCGTATTCAAGGTTTACCAAAAAAAAACTATTCCCCTCAACCAGGGGGTTCAGAAACCAAAACAAGGAGAGACATTTTTTCTTTGTTTTTTACAAACTCGTAAGTAAAATAAAAACCAAACAACTCATTATTTCAAGAGCCGCAATGCAACGTGGTGCGAGTACGAGAGACGGTGGTTGTGGTCCTTGATAAATAAAAACGTGGTGTGAGTACGAGAGATGGTGCTGGTGGTGATCCTTGATAAATAAAAACGTGGTGTAAGTACGAGAGACGGTGCTGGTCAGTGATAAATAAAAACGTGGTGTGAGTACGAGAGATGGTGCTGGTGGTGATAAATAAAAACGTGGTGTGAGTACGAGAGATGGTGCTGGTGGTGGTCCTTGATTAATTAAAACGTGGTGTGAGTATGAGAGATGGTGCTGGTCTTTGATCAATAAGAACGTGGTGTAAGTACGAGAGATTGTGCTGGTGGTGATAAATAAAAACGTGGTGTGAGTACGAGAAATGGTGCTGGTGGTGGTCCTTGATTAATTAAAACGTGGTGTGAGTATGAGAGATGGTGCTGGTCTTTGATCAATAAGAACGTGGTGTAAGTACGAGAGGCGGTGCTGGTCAGTGATAAATAAAAACGTGGTGTGAGTACGAGAGATGGTGCTGGTGGTGGTCCTTGATTAATTAAAACGTGGTGTGAGTATGAGAGATGGTGCTGGTCTTTGATCAATAAGAATGTGGTGTAAGCACGAGAGACCGTGCTGCTGGTGGTGGTATTCCTTGATAAATAAGAACGTGGTGTGAGTACGAGAGACAGTGCTGGTGGTGGTGGTCCTTGATAAATAAAAATGTGGTGTGAGTACGAGAGATGGTGCTGGTGGTGGTCCTTGATCAATAAAAACGTGGTGTGAGTACGAGAGACGGTGGTGGTGGTCCTTGATAAATAAGAACGTGGTGTGAGTACGAGAGACGGTGCTGGTGGTGGTCCTTGATAAATAAGAACGTGGTGTGAGTACGAGAGACGGTGGTGGTGGTCCTTGATAAGTAAAAACGTGGTGCAAGTACGAGAGACCGTGCTGCTGGTGGTGGTGGTACTTGATAAATAAAAATGTCTCAAGAAGCAGCCGTCCCTCAAAGAGCCGCACGCCGCTCCGGAGCTGCAGGTCGCCGACCCCGTGCCCTGATACAACTGGCGTGACCGTCAAGCAATAATAATCTAATTAGTATTATGTTATTATTATATTATAAAAATGTAATCATTATGTAATTGGAGAATAATAAATTAATGAGTTAGCGATTTTTTTCATTATTATTAACTTAATTATAATAAAATAACCGTTTAACACTGATACGGAATAATAATTAAATAATAAATAAATGTTCGTCCTATAATACTTTAACGCTAATAATGAAATAATAGTATTTTAACAATTAAATAATTAATGCTGCTAATTACGTAATCATTCAGTAATGGTAATATAATCATATTTAACATTTACAAAGCGCCCTTAAATAATCGCTATCGGGGTGCTATGCATGGTAATGCAGAAAATAGTGAACATCACCCCTAGGAAAGAAGTGAGAAGGACATTTGAACATCACTAAAGGGAGAAAGACATTTTAAACAGAGACGGCTTTAGTGGAGATGTGAAGATGAGCAGCGTCTCGGTAGTCCCCTTGACCTCGAAGGGGAACGAGTTGCAGAGTTTAGGTGCCGCGATTGCCAAGGCATCGTCACCCCACACGTGTGTAGCCTAGAGACCGTGGGGCGGTGAGCAATGCACAAGCTGAGGATCTTGACGATCTTGATGGAATATTCGTGGCTGAAGGAGGTCATGGATGTGGTGAGGAGCAAGTCAATTTAAGGCGAAGGCGAGTCGGTTGGCGCTGCCTTTTTCACGTTTGTGTCATTGGCTCTTCCGTCTGTGAGGATCTGTGTTTACGCTTTGCAGTTCTTTCTTGGTCTCAATCTCTCCTTCTGAAAATCTGTGAAATGTGTTTATTCCTGGGGGAGATGTTCTCCCTGGTGCATGGCCGATGGTGAGCAGTGTGTGTCGATGGTGATTGATGTGTGGATGGTGAGTGGTGTATGGATGGGGAGTGGTGAGTAGTGTGTGAATATCAGGTGGCGAGTAGTGTGCGCATGTTAGATGGTGAGTAATGTGTGGATATGGTGTGTTGAGTAGTGTGTGGATGATCAGTAGTGTGTAGATGATGAGTGGTGAATATTTTGTATCAAGGCTCATAGACAAGAAACAAGGATTTTAAATTACTTTACACGGGGTTACAAACCTCACGAGGCACCCCATGGAATGTGCTCAGATGTTTGAGGAATTTAAAAACAAGCCCCGCATCACACAAACCTGTCTAGATGTACCTGTAGATTCGCGCCGTTGGCTTTAACCAGTGCCAACAATGGACTTTGTAAGAACATGATCACAATCGTGAGACAATTTCAACCGAGAAAGATGGATTCTGACTTAGTAATCATTGGAAAGATGTTATAAACCATTTCGGTTCTTAATGGATTGTATTTTACGGTGATCTTCAGACCGCAGTCCATTCGCTGGCACTGCCTCTTAATACCTCTCACACCACGGTTAATGGTATGGTTTATAGCATGTGGTATAATAATAAATAGTATAACATTGTAATGTTTAACATAATTCATAAGACAATATATAGTATCGTAATTGCATAGTGAATATACAGCAGTGTGGAATATAGTTGGGTTCATAGAATAAGATGGTGTAATGTTAAAAGTCTAACATTTCATAGTCTAAAGTATAGGGTAGTGTAAAGTAACGCATTGTATAATTCAAAGGTGGAATTTGTCTCTGGATATATTATACCATGTAGTTTAAATTGGAAGGTATAATATTGTATTGTATAGTAGTCCAGTTCATAGCATAGTTATAATGCAACACAAGACAGAGCAGCGCACCTTAGCTGTTTTGCTTTTGTATTTTTCCGTGTGCCCAGCCGCCACCCTCCTCCGCTCCAGAGGTGGGGCTGGGTAACATGCTAATTCATATGTTAATTCCGCCCACACAGCTTAAAAGACGCGGTCCATGCTTAGCAGTGTTCACTCAAGCGCTGTCTTCTGGACAGACCTGTTTCTTCACCTGAAGAAGGCTACTTGTGTTGTGGCCGAAACGTTGCGAGAATTTTATTTTATTACGTTTAATTTTTATTATTTTATTTCCATTCTACGTGACTTTACCGAAAGAACCAAGAAGACACAATAGTGAAAATAACACATCCTGAGATGCGGGCTTTTGATTCCAAGCAGTCGCCTGTGATTAAACGCGGTTCTCCAGTGGAACGAGGTTTTGGTTTAAGGTTAAAGAGTCGCAATTGATATATTTTTATAAAAACCCCACGGTAACCATGACAAAGGTGATAGTTTGTCCTACAGACCGTACACTAGATATGGTGTGGCTGGGGTTTCCAACTGTAAACCGCACCGTGTCAATTCTTTTTCAAGATTTTTAATTAAAAGTAGGCTTTCGCGACCAATATTATCCATAAAACGTGTTGTTGGGTTAGAGCGCCTAAATATAAGTGTCGTTAAACCCGCCACCACCCGACACAATCAACAAATTAGGTTTGTCACGTAAATAAAAAAAACATTCCCGCTAGGGTGAGTCTGTGCGTGTTGTCCAGCAAACCACACAGCTAGCAGTTCGTATTCAAGGTTTACCAAAAAAAAAACTATTCCCCTCAACCAGGGGTTTCAGAAACCAAAACAAGGAGACATTTTTTCTTTGTTTTTTACAAACTCGTAAGTAAAATAAAAACCAAACAACTCATTATTTCAAGAGCCGCAATGCAACGTGGTGCGAGTACGAGAGACGGTGGTTGTGGTCCTTGATAAATAAAAACGTGGTGTGAGTACGAGTGATGGTTCTGGTGGTGATCCTTGATAAATAAAAACGTGGTGTAAGTACGAGAGACGGTGCTGGTCAGTGATAAATAAAAACGTGGTGTGAGTACGAGAGATGGTGCTGGTGGTGGTCCTTGATTAATTTAAACGTCTTCTTTGGTTCTTTCGGTAAAGTCACGTAGAATGAGAATAAAATAATAAATTGATAAAATAAAATAACACAATAATATTCTCACGACGTTTCGGCCACAACATAAGCGGCCTTCATCAGGTGAAGGGGGCGAGACTGTCTGGTAGGACAGCGCTGGAGTGAGAGAGCCACGTTCAGATCACGGCTTTTAAGCTGTGTGAGAGGAACAAAGAGCCTTGACGAAGGAATTAGCATAAAATTTAGCATTAAAATGGCTGAATGATTAGCTTGTGACTGGTCACAGAAATAGCTATGTTAAAAGTTAAAGCATACACATCCGCAGAGGCACCCATTGTTAAAAGGAATTAGCATAGAATTTAGCATTGAAATAGCTAAGTTAAGGCATACACATCCGCAGAGGCACCCCTTGACAATGGGATTAGCATAGAATTTAGCATTGAAATGGCTGAGTGATTCGCTTGTAACTGCTACAGAAATAGCTACGTTGAAGTCAGAGCATACACATTCACCGAGGCACTTAGTACAAATCAAACAGGAGAATTTAGCATTGAAATAACTAGGCGAATTTAGCATTGAAATAACTGGGTGATTTGCTAGTGACTGGTCACAGAAATGACTACACATCTGAGCTATTCACAGTACTATATAGTGAACCAATAAAAACTAAAATATAAATTACCTTCATGTTATCAATAAACTCGATATTCTCCAATCAGCTAAGCTACCAACCATAAGTCGTTATATATCACAATGCTATATGGCGAAAAAATGGGTGGATTCTTACCCTCAAATTTCCGTACCACGGATAGCTACGGGCCCCGTTCAGACGGACGAGTTCGTCCATGGTCGGAACAGAGGAGGGGGAGAGAGACAGCTGCGAGGCCCTAGTATACTCCATGTTGTAAACCATACCATTAACCGTGGTGTGAGAGGTATTAAGAGGCAATGCTGGCGAAAGAGCTGCGGTCTGAAGGTCATCGTAAAATTACAATTAATTAAGAACAGAAATGATTTAACACATCTTTCCAGTGGTTACTAAGCCT
Organism: Petromyzon marinus; assembly: GCF_048934315.1. Taxonomy (NCBI): domain Eukaryota; kingdom Metazoa; phylum Chordata; class Hyperoartia; order Petromyzontiformes; family Petromyzontidae; genus Petromyzon; species Petromyzon marinus. Next base: position 8,936,375 of record NC_133734.1, read on the forward strand.
GAATCCATCTTCTCGGTTGAAATTGTCTCTGTGCTTGTATATGTGAATGGCCTCATGAACGAATCTCTCATGGTAGCCGGTTGGTTTGCAAAGAGCCTCCGTCTTGGAGAAGTCAATGTCATGTGAGCCCACTGAATTGTAACAGTGATCTGCCACGGCAGAGGAGTTCGTCTTACCGTGTTTCAAGTCTGCTTTATGTTCGCGGATGCGGTCCGAGATATGTCTTTTGGTTTCTCCAATGTAGCTACTACCACAGAGGCACTTTAGTTTGTAAACGCCCGGGTACTGTATGTCTGGAAGAGCATCTTTTACAGATGGAACTAAATCACGGATTTTGTGTACTGTGTTGAATCGGAGCTGGATCTTGTGTTTATTCAGGATTTTGGAGATCTTTTTAGTGACCCCTGCAATGTAGGGTAAGGTGATGGTTTTGAGTGGCTCCACAAGAGGATCCTTCTTCATGACTGGAGTGATGGCTTTGCGGATTGTGTAGTCGGAGTAGCCATTAGCCCTGAGAGCCTGGTGTACGTGCTTGAGTTCACTGGTAATGTGTTCCTGGTCGGAAATGCATTGGGCTCTATGGTATAGAGTCTTGATGAGGCAGTTCTTCTGGGATGGATGGTGGTGGGAATCCGGTTTCAAGTAAGCATCTGTATGGGTAGCTTTCCTGTAGACAGAGTGGCTCATTGAACCATCATGTCTCCTTTTAATTAAGACATCCAGAAAGGGTAGTTTGCCATCTTTTTCGACCTCCATGGTAAATCTGATGGCTGGGTGTATGGAATTGATGTGGTCGCGGAATTGGTCTAGAGCAGGCTGGCCATGTGGCCAGAGGACAAAGGTGTCATCAACGTACCTCTTCCATAAGGTCGGGCGTAGAGTGGCAGTCTGGATGGCGTCAGTTTCAAATTTTTCCATGAATACGTTGGCTACAACCGGAGATAGGGGGGAGCCCATTGGGGTGCCCTCAGTTTGTTTGTAGAAAGTTCCATTCCAGGTGAAGTATGTGTTGGTTAAGCAATGTCTCACCAGGGGGGGTACATCAGTAGGCAGTCCTTGATGAACCACGTCTTCAATGATAGCGATGGTGTCAGGTACCGGGACTTTGGTGAACAAGGACACCACATCAAAACTGACAAGCAGGTCGTTTGGGGACAGGGAAATGTCTTTGATTGTCGATACCAGGTGAGTAGAATTTATTACCGCAGAGGTGGTTTTTCCAGTGAAAGGTCGCAGTATATCAGCCAGAAAACGTGCCAGTTTGTAGGTGGGGGAGCTGATAGTAGAGACGATGGGACGAAGGGGTGTATCTTCTTTGTGTATCTTTGGAAGGCCATATAATCTTGGTGGTCTGGCAGCAGAGGGTTTCAACGAGAACTGTTTGATCTCATCAATTAATGCTGTTGAATCAGAGATAATTTTGTTAGTTTTGGTGACCAGGCTGTTGGTGGGATCTCTTTTTATTTTTGTATAGCTGCCATCGTTGAGTAGTTCTTGAATTTTGTTGTTATATTCTGTTTTGTCCATGATGACAGTGGCATTGCCTTTGTCGGCTGAGAGAACGACAATATCATCCCTCTTTTTTAATTGAGATAATTCAAAACGTTCGTCTTTGCTGATGTTGCTGGGTGGCAACTTAGCGTTTTTGAGGGTTGCAGCGATTTCAGATCTTGCTACGTCTGCAGAGATGTGACTCAAGCCCTTGAGTGCAACGTCGACATGGGCAATGATATCATTAACCGGTAAGTGTCTCGGTGTAACAGCAAAGTTTAGATCTTTAGCTAAAACGGATTTCAGACCATCAGAAATGGAACTGTTACTGCGATTAATTACGACTGGCCTTCCAAAGATACACAACTGGCCTTCCAAAGATACACAAAGAAGATACACCCCTTCGTCCCATCGTCTCTACTATCAGCTCCCCCACCTACAAACTGGCACGTTTTCTGGCTGATATACTGCGACCTTTCACTGGAAAAACCACCTCTGCGGTAATAAATTCTACTCACCTGGTATCGACAATCAAAGACATTTCCCTGTCCCCAAACGACCTGCTTGTCAGTTTTGATGTGGTGTCCTTATTCACCAAAGTCCCGGTACCTGACACCATCGCTATCATTGAAGACCTGGTTCATCAAGGACTGCATACTGATGTACCCCCCCTGGTGAGACATTGCTTAACCAACACATACTTCACCTGGAATGGAACTTTCTACAAACAAACTGAGGGCACCCCAATGGGCTCCCCCCTATCTCCGGTTGTAGCCAACGTATTCATGGAAAAATTTGAAACTGACGCCATCCAGACTGCCACTCTACGCCCGACCTTATGGAAGAGGTACGTTGATGACACCTTTGTCATCTGGCCACATGGCCAGCCTGCTCTAGACCAATTCCGCGACCACATCAATTCCATACACCCAGCCATCAGATTTACCATGGAGGTCGAAAAAGATGGCAAACTACCCTTTCTGGATGTCTTAATTAAAAGGAGACATGATGGTTCAATGAGCCACTCTGTCTACAGGAAAGCTACCCATACAGATGCTTACTTGAAACCGGATTCCCACCACCATCCATCCCAGAAGAACTGCCTCATCAAGACTCTATACCATAGAGCCCAATGCATTTCCGACCAGGAACACATTACCAGTGAACTCAAGCACGTACACCAGGCTCTCAGGGCTAATGGCTACTCCGACTACACAATCCGCAAAGCCATCACTCCAGTCATGAAGAAGGATCCTCTTGTGGAGCCACTCAAAACCATCACCTTACCCTACATTGCAGGGGTCACTAAAAAGATCTCCAAAATCCTGAATAAACACAAGATCCAGCTCTAATTCAACACAGTACACAAAATCCGTGATTTAGTTCCATCTGTAAAAGATGCTCTTCCAGACATACAGTACCCGGGCGTTTACAAACTAAAGTGCCTCTGTGGTAGTAGCTACATTGGAGAAACCAAAAGACATATCTCGGACCGCATCCGCGAACATAAAGCAGACTTGAAACACGGTAAGACGAACTCCTCTGCCGTGGCAGATCACTGTTACAATTCAGTGGGCTCCCATGACATTGACTTCTCCAAGACGGAGGTTCTTTGCAAACCAACCGGCTACCATGAGAGATTCGTTCATGAGGCCATTCACATATACAAGCACAGAGACAATTTCAACCGAGAAGATGGATTCAGGCTTAGTAACCACTGGAAAGATGTGTTAAATCATTTCTGTTCTTAATTAATTGTAATTTTACGATGACCTTCAGACCGCAGCTCTTTCGCCAGCATTGCCTCTTAATACCTCTCACACCACGGTTAATGGTATGGTTTACAACATGGAGTATACTAGGGCCTCGCAGCTGTCTCTCTCCCCCTCCTCTGTTCCGACCATGGACGAACTCGTCCGTCTGAACGGGGCCCGTAGCTATCCGTGGTACGGAAATTTGAGGGTAAGAATCCACCCATTTTTTCGCCATATAGCATTGTGATATATAACGACTTATGGTTGGTAGCTTAGCTGATTGGAGAATATCGAGTTTATTGATAACATGAAGGTAATTTATATTTTAGTTTTTATTGGTTCACTATATAGTACTGTGAATAGCTCAGATGTGTAGTCATTTCTGTGACCAGTCACTAGCAAATCACCCAGTTATTTTAATGCTAAATTCGCCTAGTTATTTCAATGCTAAATTCTCCTGTTTGATTTGTACTAAGTGCCTCGGTGAATGTGTATGCTCTGACTTCAACGTAGCTATTTCTGTAGCAGTTACAAGCGAATCACTCAGCCATTTCAATGCTAAATTCTATGCTAATCCCATTGTCAAGGGGTGCCTCTGCGGATGTGTATGCCTTAACTTAGCTATTTCAATGCTAAATTCTATGCTAATTCCTTTTAACAATGGGTGCCTCTGCGGATGTGTATGCTTTAACTTTTAACATAGCTATTTCTGTGACCAGTCACAAGCTAATCATTCAGCCATTTTAATGCTAAATTTTATGCTAATTCCTTCGTCAAGGCTCTTTGTTCCTCTCACACAGCTTAAAAGCCGTGATCTGAACGTGGCACTCTCACTCCAGCGCTGTCCTACCAGACAGTCTCGCCCCCTTCACCTGATGAAGGCCGCTTGTGTTGTGGCCGAAACGTCGTGAGAATATTATTGTGTTATTTTATTTTATCAATTTATTATTTTATTCTCATTCTACGTGACTTTACCGAAAGAACCAAAGAAGATGAATCATTGCAGTCACGAAAGCTTTAAATCGAAATTTAATTAAAACGTGGTGTGAGTACGAGAGATGGTGCTGGTGGTGGTCCTTGATTAATTAAAACGTGGTGTGAGTACAAGAGAACGTGCTGCTGGTGGTGGTAGTCCTTGATAAATAAGAACGTGGTGTGAGTACGAGAGACAGTGCTGGTGGTGGTGGTCCTTGATAAATAAAAACGTGGTGTAAGTACGAGAGACGGTGCTGGTGGTGGTTCTTGATAAATAAGAACGTGGTGTGAGTACGAGAGACGGTGGTGGTGGTCCTGGATAAATAAGAACGTGGTGTGAGTACGAGAGACGGTGCTGGTGGTGGTGGTCCTTGATAAATAAGAACGTGGTGTGAGTACGAGAGACAGTGCTGGTGGTGGTGTTCCTTGATAAATAAAAATGTGGTGTGAGTACGAGAGACAGTGCTGCTGGTGGTGGTAGTCCTTGATAAATAAGAACGTGGTGTGAGTACGAGAGACAGTGCTGGTGGTGGTGGTCCTTGATATATAAGAACGTGGTGTGAGTACGAGAGACAGTGCTGGTGGTGGTGTTCCTTGATAAATAAAAATGTGGTGTGAGTACGAGAGATGGTGCTGGTGGTGGTCCTTGATCAATAAAAACGTGGTGTGAGTACGAGAGACGGTGCTGGTGGTGGTCCTTGATAAATAAGAACGTGGTGTGAGTACGAGAGACGGTGGTGGTGGTCCTTGATAAGTAAAAACGTGGTGCAAGTACGAGAGACCGTGCTGCTGGTGGTGGTGGTACTTGATAAATAAAAATGTCTCAAGAAGCAGCCGTCCTTCAAAGAGCCGCACGCCGCTCCGGAGCTGCAGGTCGCCGACCCCGTGCCCTGATCCAACTGGCGTGACCGTCAAGTAATAATCATCTAATTAGTATTATGTTATTATTATATTATAAAAATGTAATCATTATGTAATTGGAAATGGAGAATAATGAAATAATGAGTTAGCGATTTTTTTCATTATTATTATTATTATCTTAATTATAATTAAATAACTGTTTGACACCGACACGCAGATAATAATTAAATAATAAAAAATGTTCGCCCTATCATACTTTAACGCTAATAATGAAATAATAGTATTTTTACAATTAAATAATTAATTTTACTAATTACGTAATCATTCAGTAATGGTAATATAATCATATTTAACATTTACAAAGCGCCCTTAAATAATCGCTATCGGGGTGCTATGCATGGTAATGCAGAAAATAGTGAACATCACCCAAGTAAAGAAGTGAGAAGGACATTTGAACATCACTAAAGGGAGAAAGACATTTTAAATAGAGACGGCTTTAGTGGAGATGTGAAGATGAGCAGCGTCTCGGTAGTCTCCTTGACCTCGAAGGGCAACGAGTTGCAGAGTATAGGTGCCGCGATTGCCAAGGCACCGTCACCTCCCACGTGTGTAGCCTAGAGACCGTGGGACGGTGAGCAATGCACAAGCTGAGGATCTTGACGATCTTGATGGAATATTCGTGGCTGAAGGAGGTCATGGATGTATTTAGGAGCAAGTCCATTTAAGGCGAGGGCGAGTCGGTTGGTGCTGCCTTTTTCACGTTTGTGTCATTGCCTCTTCCTTCTGCGAGGATCTGTGTTCACGCTTTGCACTTCTTTCTTGGTCTCAATCTCTCCTAAAAATCTGTGAAACTGGTTTATTCCTGGGGGATATGTTCTCCCTTGTAGATGGCGGCTGGTGATTAGTGTGTGTGGATGGTGAGTGTTGAGTAGTGTGTGTGGTTGGTGAGTAATGTGTGTGGATGGTGAGTAGTGTGTGTGCATGGTGAGTAGTATGCGTGAATGGTGAGTAGAGTGTGTGGATGGTGAGTGGTGAGTAATGTGTGTGGATGGTGAGTGGTGAGTCGTGTGTGCATATGAGATGGTGAGTAGTGTGTGTGGATATCGGGTGGTGAGTAGTGTGTAGATGATCAGTAGTGTGTAGATGAGGAGTGGTGAATATTTAATATCAAGGCTCACAGACAAGAAACAAGGATTTTAAATTACTTTACACGGGGTTACAAACCTCACGAGGCACCCCATGGAATGTGCTCAGATGTTTGAGGAATGTAAAAACAAGCCCCACATCACACAAACCTGTCTAGATGTACCTGTAGATTCGCGCCATTGGCTTTAACCAGTGCCAACAATGGACTTTGTAAGAACATGATCACAATCGTGAGACAATTTCAACCGAGAAGATGGATTCTGGCTTAGTAACCATTGGAAAGATGTTATAAACCATATTCTTGGTTTATCAAATCCTTCCAATGATTGCTAAGCCAGAATCCATCTTCTCGGTTGTAATTGTATCTGTGCTTGTATATGTGGATAGCCTCATGAACGAATCTCTCATGGTAGCCAGATTGCTTACAAAGAACCTCTGTCTTGGAGGAGTCAATGTCATGTGCGCCTACTGAATTATAACAGTGATCTGCGACGGCCGAGGTATTGGTCCTACCGTGTTTAAGGTCTGCTTTGTGTTCACGAATGCGGTCCGAGACATGGCGTTTTTTTTCTCCAATGTAACTACTACCACAGAGGCAACTTAGTTTGTAGACACCAGGGTACTGTATGTCCGGAATCACATCTTTTACAGACGGAACCAGATCACGGATTTTATGTAATGTGTTGAAATGGACCTGGATCTTGTGTTTATTCAAGATTTTGGAGATCTTTATTGTGATCCCCACAATGTAGGGTAAAGTGATGGTTTTGAAAGGCTCCTCAAGAGGGTCCTTCTTTATGGTTTGAGTGATAGCTTTGTGGATTGTATAGTCGGAGTAACCATTAGCCTTAAGAGCTTGGTGTTCGTGCTTGAGTTCACTGCCTATGTGTTCCTGGTCGGATATGCATTGGGCTCTATAATACAGAGTATTGATGAGATAATTCTTCTGTGATGGATGGTGGTGGGAATCCGGTTTCAGATAAGCATCCATATGGGTAGCTTTCCTGTAGACAGAGTGGCTCATTGAACCATCAGGTCTCTTTTTAATTAGGACATCCAAAAAAGGTAGCTTGCCATCTTTTTCGACTTCCATGGTAAATCTGATGGCTGGGTGTATGAAATTGATGTGGTCGAAGAATTGGTCTAGAGCAGGCCGGCCATGTGGCCAGATGACAAAAGTGTCATCCACGTACCTCTTCCATAAGGTTGGGTGCGGAGTGGCAGTCTGGATGGCGTCAGTCTCAAATTTCTTCATGAAAATGTTAGCTATAACCGGAGATAGGGGGGAGACCATTGGGGTGCCCTCAGTTTGTTTGTAGAAAGTTCCATTCCAAGTGAAGTATGTATTGGTTAAACAGTGTCTCACCAGGGGGGGTACCTCAGTGTTTAGTCCTTGATGAACCAAGTCTTCAATGATTGCGATGGTGTCAGGTACAGGAATCTTGGTGAATAAGGAACTACATCAAAACTAACAAGCAGGTCGTCTGGGGACAGGGAAATACCCTTGATTGTCGATACCAGGTGACTAGAATTTTGTACCGCAGAGGTGTTTTTTTCCAGTGAAAGGACGCAGGATTTCAGACAAAAAACGAGCCAGTTTGTAGGTGGGGGAGTTGATAGTAGAGACGATGGGACGAAGGGGTGTATCTACTTTATGGATTTTTGGTAAGCCGTATAATCTTGATGGCCTAGCAGCAGAAGGTTTCAACGAAAACTGTTTAGATTGATCAATTAATGCGGTTGAATAAGAAATTATTTTGTTGGTTTGTGTGACGAGGCTGTTGGTAGGATCTCTTTTTATTTTTGTGTAACTACCATTGTCGAGTAATTCTTTAATTTTATTGTTGTATTCTATTTTATCCATGATGACAGTAGCATTGCCCTTGTCAGCTGAGAGGACTACAATATCATCCCTCTTTTTTAATTTATATAATTCAAAACGCTCATCTTTGCTGAGGTTGCTAGCTGGCATCTTAGCGTTTTTGAGGGTTGCAGCGATTTCAGATCTTGCTACGTCTGCAGCGATGTGACCCAGGCCCCTGAGAGCAACGTCTACTTGGGCAATAATATCATTAACTGGTATATGTTTAGGTTTGACTGCAAAGTTTAGACCTTTAGCTAAAACGGATTTCAGACCATCGGAAATAGAACTGTTACTGCGATTAATTACGACTTTGTTAACGTCTGCTTTTTGGTGTGTGGGTCCGGTGTTTTGTTGGATAAACACACAATCCAGGTCCGTTTCAACACATTACATAACATCCGTGATCTGGTTCCATCTGTAAAAGATGTGATTCCGGACATACAGTACCCTGGTGTCTACAAACTAAGTTGCCTCTGTGGTAGTAGTTACATTGGAGAAACCAAACGCCATGTCTGGGACCGCATTCGTCAACACAAAGCAGACCTTAAACACAGTAGGACCAATACCTCAGTCTGAAGAAACGTTACGTAGAGGGGTAGTGCAAGAACTGTACGTGGTTTTTGTTAATTTATATGCGATTATTTCATGTATATGGTGTGTAAATAAAATAAAGCAAACCCTCAATATATGTACACTATAATTCAGTAGGCTCACATGACATTGACTTCTCCAAGACAGAGGTTCTTTGTAAGCCATCTGGCTACCATGAGAGATTCGTTCATGAGGATATCCACATATACAAGCACAGAGACGATTTCAACTAAGATGGATTCTGGCTTAGCAATCATTGGAAGGATTTGATAAACCATTTCAGGTCTTAATTGATTGTTCACGCTTACAGTGGCTTTCAGACAGCATACATTAATTTTTCGTCTCCCCCCTCCTCTTTTCCGAACATAGATGAACTCTTCCTTATAAACAAACTGCAAAATCGCTGTCCGTGGCGCTAACGTTTAAAAATAAATAAATAAATAGTTAAATGCAGACCGCCACTTCTTTCAGATGTTTCTTGCCGTTGGTTTTCACACCTGATGATGACCGTTTGTGTTACGGCCGAAACGTCGTGAGAATTTTATTTTTTATATATATTGTATTATTTTGTTGTTTCCCTTCAACGTGACTTTACCAAAAGAGCTAAGAATATGAATTACTGCAGTCACGAAAGCTTTAAATAAAAATGTAACCGCCTCTACGGGGAGGGTTACCAGATAACTTTAAGATCCTTCAACAAACTCCGGGATAAGAAGGCTCAGCTGATCGAGCCTCTCACCTTTCTGAAGAGATGCCGCGACTCTGGGGTAATACCAATCGCATTTACACTGACCTCTGCTGCTGTAACTTTTTCTAATGCGAAACTAATTCTTTTCAAAACTAGCTTAGCACTTATCTCAGAGAAAATCAGACTTATACGCACCTAACTAGATCAGTTAGACAAGACACTCTACAAATCACACTTATCATTGATGGCAACAATGTCCACATCGGATTGGGAACATGTAGACAATATGACTGCCTCTTCAGCTGCTACTGTCGACCAAATGTAAGGACAACCTGATTTCCAAATTTAACCTCCTCTCCAACAAAACACCGGACCCACACACCAAAAAGCTAGGCGTTAACAAAGTCGTAATTATTCGCAGTAACAGTTATTTTTCCGATGGTCTGAAATCCGTTTTAGCTAAAGGTCTAAACTTTGCAGTCACACCTAAACACATACCAGTTAATGATATCATTGCCCAAGTGGACGTTGCTTTCAAGGGCCTGGGTCACATCGCTGCAGACGTAGCAAGATCTGATATCGCTGTAACCTTCAAAAACGCTAAGATGCCAGCTAGCAACCTCAGCAAAGATGAGCTTTTTGAATTATATAAATTAAAAAGAGGGATGACATTGTAATCCTCTCAGCTGACAAGGGCAATTCTACTGTCATCATGGATAAAATAGAATATAACAACAAAATTAAAGAATTACTCGACGATGGTAGCTATACAAAAATAAAAAGAGATCCCACCAACAGCCTCGTCACACAAACCAACAAAATAATTTCTGATTCAACCGCATTAATTGATCAATCTAAACAGTTTTCGTTGAAACCTTCTGCTGCCAGGCCACCAAGATTATACGGCTTACCAAAAATACATAAAGTAGATACACCCCTTCGTCCCATCGTCTCTACTATCAACTCCCCCACCTACAAACTGGCTCGTTTTTTGTCTGAAATCCTGCGTCCTTTCACTGGAAAAAACACCTCTGCGGTACAAAATTCTACTCACCTGGAATCGACAATCAAGGGTATTTCCCTGTCCCCAGACGACCTGCTTGTCAGTTTTCATGTAGTTTCCTTATCCACCAAGGTTCCTGTACCTGACACCATCGCAATCATTGAAAACTTGGTTCATCAAGGACTAAACACTGAGGTACCCCCCTGGTGAGACATTGCTTAACCAATACATACTTCACTTGGAATGGAACTTTCTACAAACAGAGGGCACCCCAATGGGTTCCCCCCTATCTCCGGTTATAGCTAACATTTTCATGGAAAAATTTGAGACTGACGCCACCCAGACTGCCACTCTGCAACCAACCTTATGGAAGAGGTACGTGGATGACATTTTTGTCATCTGGCCACAAGCCGGCCTGCTCTAGACCAATTCTTCGACCACATCAATTCCATACACCCAGTCATCAGATTTACCATGGAAGTCGAAAAAGATGGCAAGCTACCTTTTTTGGATGTCCTAATAAAAAAGAGACCTGATGGTTCAATGAGCCATTCTGTCTACAGGAAAGCTACCCATACGGATGCTTATCTGAAACCGGATTCCCACCAACATCCATCACACCAAGCTCTTAAGGCTAATGGTTACTCCGACTATACAATCCGCAAAGCTATAAATCAAACCATGAAGAAGGACCCTCTTGAGGAGCCTTTCAAAACCATCACTTTACCCTACATTGCGGGGATCACAAAAAAGATCTCCAAAATCTTGAATAAACACAAGATCCAGGTCCGTTTCAACACATTACATAAAATCCGTGATCTGGTTCCGTCTGTAAAAGATGTGATTCCGGACATACAGTACCCTGGTGTCTACAAACTAAGTTGCCTCTGTTGTAGTAGTTACATTGGAGAAACCAAACGCCATGTCTTGGTCCGCATTCATGAACACAAAGCAGACCTTAAACACGGTAGGACCAATACCTCGACCATGGCAGATCACTGTTATAAGTCATTAGGCTCACATGACATTGACTTCTCCAAGACAGAGGTTCTTTGTAAGCCATCTGGCTAACATGAGAGATTCGTTCATGAGGATATCCACATATACAAGCACAGAGACAATTTCAACTGAGAAGATGGATTCTGGCTCAGCAATCATTGGAAGGATTTGATAAACCATTTCAGGTCTTAATTGATTGTTCACGCTTACGGTGGCTTTCAGACAGCATACATTAATTTTTCGTCTCCCCCCTCCTCTTTTCCGAACATAGATGGACTCTTCCTTATAAACAAACTGCCAAATCGTTGTCCGTGGAGCTAACGCTTATAAATAAATAAATACAAACCGCCACTTCTTTCAAATGTTTCTTGCCGTTGTTTTCACACCTGATGATGACCGTTTGTGTTACGGTCGAAACGTCGTGAGAATTTTATTTTATATATATTTTATTATTTTGTTGTTTTCCTTCAACGTGACTTTACCGAAAGAGCTAAGAATATGAATTACTGCAGTTACGAAAGCTTTAAATCAAAATGTTATAAACCATTTCGGTTCTTAATTAATTGTATTTTACACTGACCTTCAGACCGCAGTCCATTCGCTGGCACTGCCTCTTAATACCTCTCACACCACGGTTAATGGTATGGTTTATAGCATGTGGTATAATAATAAATAGTATAACATTGTAATGTTTAACATAATTCACTAGAAAATATATAGTATCGTAATTGCATAGTGAATATACAGCAGTGTGGTATATAGTTGGGCTCATAGAATAAGACATAGTGTAATGTTACAAGTCTAATATTTTATAGTCTAAAGTATAGGGTAGTGTAAAGTAACGCATTGTATAATTCAAAGGTGGAATTTGTCTCTGGATATATTATACCATGTAGTTTAGATTGGAAGGTATAATATTGTATTGTATAGTAGTCCAGTTTATAGTATAGTTATAATGCAACACAAGACAGAGCAGCGCACCTTAGCTGTTCTGCTTTTGTATTTTTCTGTGTGCCCAGCCGCCACCCTCCTCCGCTCCAGAGGTGGGGCTGGGTAACATGCTAATTCATATGTTAATTCCGCCCACACAGCTTAAAAGACGCGGTCCATGCTTAGCAGTGTTCACTCAAGCGCTGTCTTCTGGACAGACCTGTTTCTTCACCTGAAGAAGGCTACTTGTGTTTTGGCCAAAACGTCGTGAGAATTTTATTTTATTTTGTTTTATTTGTATTATTTTATTTCCATTATTCGTGACTACCGAAAGAACCAAGAAGACACAATCGTGAAAATAACACATCCTGAGATGCGGGCTTTTGATTCCAAGCAGTCGCCTGTGATTAAACGCGGTTCTCCAGTGGAACGAGGTTTTGGTTTAAGGTTAAAGAGTCGCAATTGAGATATTTTTTACAAAAACCCCACGGTAACCATGACAAAGGTGATAGTTTGTCCTACAGACCGTACACCTGATATGGTATGGCTGGGGTTTCCAACTGTAAACCGCACCGTGTAAATTCTTATTCAAGATTTTTTATTAAATGTAGGCTTTCGCGACCAATATTATCCATAAAACGTGTTGTTAGGTTAGAGCGCCTAAATATAAAAGTGTCGTTAAACCCGCCACCACCCGACACAATCAACGAGTAAAAAAAACATTCCCGCTAGGGTGAGTCTGTGCATGTTACCCAGCAAACCACACAGATGTCAGTTCGTATTCAAGGTTAACAAAAAAACTTCCCCTCAACCAGGGGGTTCAGAAACCAAAACAACGAGAGACATTTTTTCTTTGTTTTTTACAACTCGTAAGTAAAATAAAAACCAAACAACTCATTATTTCAAGAGCCGCAATGCAAAGTGGTGCGAGTACGAGAGACGGTGGTCGTGGTGCTTCATTAATAAGAACGTGGTATGAGTACGAGAGACAGTGCTGGTGGTGGTCCGTAATAAATAAAAACGTGGTGTGAGTACGAGAGATGGTGCTGGTGTTGGTCCTTGATCAATAAAAACGTGGTGTGAGTACGAGAGATGGTGCTTGGTGTGAGTACGAGAGATGGTGCTGGTGGTGGTTCTTGATCAATTAAAACGTGGTTTAAGTACCAGAGATGGTGCTGCTGGTGGTCCTTGATAAATAAAAACGTGGTGTGAGTACGAGAGATGGTGCTGGTGGTGGTCCTTGATCAATAAGTGGTGTAAGTACGAGAGACGGTGCCGCTGGTGGTGGTTCTTGATAAATAAAAACGTCTCACGAAGCAGCCGTCCCTCAAAGAGCCGCACGCCACTACGGAGCTGCAGGTTGCCGACCCCGTGCCCTGAACCAACTGGCGTGACCGTCAAGTAATAATAATTTAATTATTATTTTATTGTTGGTATAACAAATTAATCATTATATTATTGGAAATGGAGAATAATAAAATAATGATTTAGCGATTTTTAAAAATTATTAATTATAATTAAATAACTGTTTAATACTGACACCTAAATAATAATTAAATATCGATTTAAAGCTTTCGTGACTGCAAGGATTCATCTTCTTTGGTTCTTTCGACAAAGTCACGTAGAATGAGAATAAAATAATAAATTGATAGAATAAAATAACACAATAATATTCTCACGACGTTCTGGCCACAACACAAGCGGCCTTCATCAGGTGAAGGGACGAGACTGGAGGACAGCGCTGGAGTGAAAAAGCCACGCTCAGATCACGACCTTTAAGCTGTGTGAAAAGAAACAAAGCGCCTTGACAAAGGAATTAGCATAGAATTTAGCATTGAAATGGCTGAGTGATTAGCTTGTGACTGATCACAGAAATGGCTATGTTAAAGTTAAAGCATACACATATTTTTTTCACTCCGGCGCTGTCCTCCAGACAGTCTCGTCCCTTCACCTGATGAAGGCCGCTTGTGTTGTGGCCGAAACGTCGTGAGAATATTATTGTTATTTTATTCTATCAATTTATTATTTTATTCTCATTCTACGTGACTTTACCGAAAGAACCAAAGAAGAAGAATTAAATAATAAATCAATGTTCGTGCTATAATACTTTAACGCTAATGATGAAATAATAGTATTTTAAGAATTAAATAATCCATTTCTAATAATTACATAATCATTCAGTAATGGTAATATAATCATATTTAACATTTACAAAGCGCCCTTAAACAATCGCTATCGGGGTGCTATGCATGGTAATGCAGAAAATAGTGAACATCACCCAAGGAAAGAAGTGAGAAGGATATTTGAACATCACTAAAGGGAGAAAGACATTTTTAACAGAGACGGCTTTAGTGGAGATGTGAAGATGAGCAGCGTCTCGGAAGTCCCCTTGACCTCGAAGGGCAACGAGTTGCAGAGTTTAGGTGCCGCGATTGCCAAGGCACCGTCACCCCCCACGTGTGTAGCCTGGAGACCGTGGGACGGTGAGCAATGCACAAGCTGAGGATCTTGACGATCTTGATGGAATATTCGTGGCTGAAGGAGGTCATGGATGTAGTGAGGAGCAAGTCCATTTGAGGCGAAGGGGAGTCGGTTGGCGCTGCCTTTTTCACGTTTGTGTCATTGCCTCTTCCTTCTGCGATGATCTGTGTTTACGCTTTGCAGTTCTTTCTTGGTCTCAATCTCTCCTTCTGAAAATCTGAGAAACGGGTTTATTCCTGGGGGAGTTGTTGTCCCTGGTGCATGGCCGATGGTGAGCAGTGTGTGTCGATGGTGATTGATGTGTGGATGGTGAGTGGTGTATGGATGGTGAGTGGTGAGTAGTGTGTGGATATGGGGTGTTGAGTAGTGTGTGGATAAATGGTGAGTGGTGAGTAGTGTGCGCACATGAGATGGTGAGTAGTGTGTGTGGATATTGGGTGTTGAGTTGTGTGTGGATGGTGAGTAGTGTGTGGATGACGAGTGGTGAGTAGTGTGTGAATATCGGGTAGTAAGTAGTGTGTAGATGATCAGTAGTGTGTAGATGATGAGTGGTGAATATATTTTATTTATCAAGGCTCACAGACAAGAAACAATTATTTTAAATTACTTTACACGGGGTTACAAACCTCACGAGGCACCCCATGGAATGTGCTGAGATGTTTAAGGAATGTAAAAGCAAGCCCCGCATCACACAAAGCTGTCTAGATGTACCTGTAGATTCGCGCCGTTGGCTTTAACCAGTGCCAACAATGGACTTTGTAAGAACATGATCACATTCATAAAAATAACACATCCTGAGATGCGGGCTTTCGATTCCAAGCAGTCGCCTGTGATTAAACGTGGTTCTCCGGTGAAAGGAGTTGATGGTTTGAGGGTATAGAGTCGCAATTTATTTATCTTTACAAAAATCCCACGGTAACCAGGAAAAAGTTGATGGTTTGTCCTACAGACCGTACACCAGATTGGGTGAGGCTGTGTTTTTCCACTGTCAATCGCAGTGTAAATTCTTATTCAAGATTTCAAATTCTAAGTATGATTTAGCGACCAATATCATCCATAAAACGTGTTTTTGGGTTAATCGCGTAAATATAAAAGTGTCGCTAAACCCGCCACCACCAATGAGTAAAGTTTGTCACGTAAACAAAACATTCCGGCTAGGGTGAGGCTCTGCGTTTTGTCCAGCAAACCACACCGCTGTAAGTTCCTATTCAAGGTTTACAAAAAAAAGATTCCCCTAGACCAGGGGGGTCGCCAACCAAAACAACAAGGAGAGACATTTTTTCTTGTTTTTTTTTACAAACCCGTAAGTAAAATAAAAACCAACCAACTCATTATTTCAAGAGCCGCAATGCAACGTGGTGTGAGTACGAGAGACGGTGGTGGTGGTGGTGGTGATAAATAAAAACGTGGTGTGAGTATGAGAGACGGTGGTGGTGGTGGTGATAAATAATAACGAGGTGTGAGTACGAGAGACGGTGCTGGTGGTGGTGATAAATAATAACGTGGTGTGAGTATGAGAGACGGTGGTGGTGATAAATAAAAACGTGGTGTGAGTACGAGAGGCGGTGCTGGTGGTGATAAATAAAAACGTGGTGTGAGTACGAGAGACGGTGGTGATAAATAAAAACGTGGTGTGAGTATGAGAGACGGTGCTGGTGGTGGTGATAAATAAAAACGTGGTGTGAGTACGAGAGACGGTGGTGATAAATAAAAACGTGGTGTGAGTATGAGAGACGGTGCTGGTGGTGGTGGTGATAAATAAAAACGTGGTGTGAGTATGAGAGACGGTGCTGGTGGTGATAAATAATAACGTGGTGTGAGTATGAGAGACGGTGCTGGTGGTGGTGGTGATAAATAAAAACGTGGTGTGAGTATGAGAGACGGTGGTGGTGGTGATAAATAAAAACGTGGTGTGAGTATGAGAGACGGTGCTGGTGGTGGTGGTGATAAATAAAAACGTCTCACGAAGCAGCCGCACGCCGCTCCGGAGCGACAGGTCGCCGACCCCGTGGCCTGCACCAATTGGCGTGACCGTCAAGTAATAATAATTTAATTAGTATTATTTTATTAGAATGGTATTATATTAATTTAATTATTATGTAATTGGAAATGTATAATTTTACGAATACAACTTTCCAATATTCCGTCGATTCAAATTGTAATTTGTTAATGGCTGTACAATAACAGTTGCAGTGATTTTATAATTCTGTGTCTGGGTTTGTGGTTTTATTCTATATTTAAAGCTTTCGTGACTGCAAGGATCCATACTCTTTGGTTCTATTGGGTAAAGTCACGTAGGTCAAAAATAAAATAACAAAAATCACGACGTTTCAGCCACAACACAAGCGGCCTTCAACTCCAGCGCTGTCCTCCAGACAGTCTCGTCCCCTCACCTGATGAAGGCCGCTTGTGTTGTGGCCGAAACGTCGTGATTTTTGTTATTTTATTTTTTACCTACGTGACTTTACCCAATAGAACCAAAGAGTTTGTGCCTTTATGTTTTACAGTAAAAGTTATTGCGAAACTGTTCATACCCCCCATTCCGAACAGCCCAACAGCTACGGTGAGCAATGTGAATCAAAGCAAATACCGTAAACGCGATTTGTTATTATCACCACAGATGATAATTTGACATCTGTGGACTGACGCACATCAGAATCGAAATATTTATACTGCAGCAGGAATCCGATGACCTGTAAAGCTCTTTTGTAACAGATGTCCAGTAGGAGCACGGGGTAAGAACGTTACAACAGCAAACAGTACACAAACATGATAGTAGCGCAAGCACAAGGAAAGTTAACAAATCACCATAACACATTTACAGTATTCTTGGTTCTTTCAGGTGAGGATGATTGCTTCTTGTGTTGCAGTCGAAACTTCGTGAGAATGGTATTGTTTTATTATTTTATTAGTTTATTGTTTCCCTTCTACGTGGTGACTTTACCGAAAGAACCAAGAATATGAATCCCTACAGTCACGAAAGCTTTAAATCGAAAAATCTTTGATGTTGTTTCGGTTAAAAACAAAAATATCTCCGTGACTTTAGCGACAAGAACCGAGGAGTTTACTTCTCATCATTTTCTCTCAAAAACCTCGCCCGCTGACTGTTTACAGCTCAGATCTAGCACGTGGTGTGGGTATGCAGAGCCGTGAACCCCCTTATCAGTGCCCTACTTTATTACGGATCGATCCAGACGTGATCGGTCACTCCGTAGTCCCTTATAAATCTCAGCGTTCATCCTTCAAAGTCCCCCATCACAAGGGAGAAACACAAACAAATAGACAAACACAATGTTTTTACTCAATTTCCCTTTTACCAGAATACGGGTAAAACCGTATGGGTTGACAGGTTTGGGTATGAAACAGCAGTCAACCCCTTATCAGTGCCCTACTTTATTACGAACAATGCAGCCGACATTACTTAGCACGAGGTTACAAACCTCACGAGACACTCCGTGGAAATGTGCTCAGGTGGTCAAGGTCACAGACACGAGCTTCGTATCGCACGCAGCTGTCTAGACGCAACGTGAGACACGTTACACGGTCGGCTTTGACCACTTCCAGACGGGGGCCAGGTCCACTCGCTACGCTCTCAGTGGGAGCTGCGCTCGCCACGACTCTCAGTGGCTTCTTCTCACCGATAGCCGCTCGCTGTGGCTGAGAGACGCTGTTCCTGGAGCGCACACGGCAGTGATGAACCAAGACACGAATCGACTCTCACTTGCGCAGAGACGAGCGTTGCATTCAAACCGCGGTGTTGGAGTTTACAGGCCACGATTTTTACAAAACCCGAAGTGGCCAGGCAAACGGTAATGGTTTGTCCCTTGGACTGATGTCGTCGGCTATGGTGAGGCTCTGTGGGTTTTTGCACCAAACCGTACCTTGTAAAACATTCATATTTAAGGTTAAAAAAGTACGTCGTCTCTATCATTGCCATTTTTAGCATGGCAGTTTAAAATTGTCTTAATATTTTCATTTTGAGACCTCCTTTGCCAGTAACAAGATATAGTAATAGGTTTTACCATTTTAACTGGCACAAAAACTTACACCTTTATTCAACGCATCATGTTTGCAATAACCACAACACAAGCAGTCAAATTGCAAACAAAAGAGACAACTCTGATAATATGCACTGTCCTTGAATTTGATTGGTCCACACCCGAGACGACTTTTCTTAGAGCGTAGTCTCCACTGGTGTTAGATCGGATGACGCCTTTTGGCGTCATCTGGACGCCTTTTGGCGTCATCTGGACTAGGCTCTAAGAAAAGCTGTCTCGGGTGTGGACCAATCAAATTCAAGGACAGTGCATATTATCAGAGTTGTCTCTTTTGTTTGCATTTTGACTGCTTGTGTTGTGGTTATTGCAAACATGATGCCTTGAATAAAAGTGTCAGTTTATGTGCCAGTAAAAAGGGTAAAACCTATTAGTCTTAATATTGTTGAAATTATCTCCCAACTTCACGTGTAAATGAGTGGGGGATCGTGTGATTGGTTTAGCAGCTGTGTGTGGGTGGGTAGAGATTGGTGTTGTAGTGGTTAGTGCGCTGTGCTATGAACCTGCCGATCCAAATTCAATTCACACTCATGGCCACCAATTCCAATGACCATTGTCTGAACCGGTCATGGGCCTCCCTTACATCGATTCAGCCTCAAATGAGTACCTGGTGTCGAGTATAAATATCACCACTCGGGAGACAAAGGCGGCAGGGCTTGGTGCTAGCCACCCACGGACTCGTGTGCCGATGCTCGCTAACAGCACTTTCCCAAGTCTGGCAAGTGCAGGTGATCAGGTGGGAGGGACATCAGCCGGGAATGGGCGCTTGAATATTCATGAGGTGGGCAGGTGGGAGAGTGGCAGGATGGGCAGGTGTATGGCCGACCAGGTGTGGGCAGGTGGGAGGGTCTCTGTAGACGGCTGGGGGGTAGTAGGTTAGGGAGTTGCAGGTGTCGGGTAGGAGAGTGTTGGGTGCAGGTGAGTGGGTGGTGGTCATCATTACCAAGTGTCGTCATTATTATCATCATCGTGCTCTTCATCATCCATCAGTCAGGATCCATTCATCATCATAGCTCATGATGATGAGGAACAAGCAAAGTGACTGAGAGTGCTGCTATAAATACCACGAGACACGCCATGGAATGTGGCCCAAGGCTACAGACAGCACTTACCTGTGAAGGCGTTAGCTGTAGATTTACAAACCGTGCCCGGGTTTAATCTCCGATAATGTAACATCTATACAAACAAAACAACAGTAACCATCCCAAAAAAATACATCTTTACACAAGTCAGTCTCAGCTATGAGTGAGTCACATTCACAGCCTTGATGACAATCTTAAAAAAATATTTTCATATTTCATTTTTTATTCACCGAGAACACATTGACCCTTGACCCACAATACAATGTAATTACAATTCACAGGTAACCCAGAACACAATCGAGTTTATACATATTTATGCGATCTAACCCAATAAACCTTTATCATTGATAATATTGGTCGCGAAAGCCTACGTGTTAAAGTCGATTTGTTTAACCAGGTGGGAACTCAAGAGACCAGGATGAGTCTCGGTTGCAAGAGTGATGATAATGATGCTGCTTCTGCTGATGATGATGATGATTCTGTTACTGCTGATAATGATTCTATCATTATTGATGCTGCTGGTTCTACTCCCGATGCTGATGATGATAATGATGGAGCTACTGCTGTTGATGTTGTTGCTCCTGTTACTAATTCTGCTGCTGATACTTCTGCTGATGCTGATGATCGAGTCGAGTTGAATTTAAATTTAACGAGGTGAGAACTCAGGAGATCAGGATGAGTCTCATTGACAAGAGTGACCTGGGTCGCAAAAATGAAAAAGCAAAACAAGTCAAACCCATGCCAGCAATGACGAAAGTAGAAATCTCACCCCCAGCCCAGAATACAATGCGATTAGCGTTCACACAAGTACACAACTGGTACGATATAATCAATAAAATCATCTACGCGTTACTAAACAGCCTGAGACTCGAGTTAAGTTCACTCCGGATTGGTGTCTCACGTTAAGGAGGGGCGCTGTGGTGGCTAGGAGATGTTAATTCCCCCGCCTGGTATGCAGGAGGTCGTGGGTTGGATTACAACCCTGAAAGCTGCTGTATATTTGGATTTTGCTTTGTCATTATCCCTGTAATAACACACAGTGTCTCCGTGAATGCGTGTTGAGACAATATTAGTCGTGTTGTGTAAGGTAGATCTTCACTCTAGATACATATCAGGCTTAATTAATTAACAGACTGCAAGGTCAAGAGACAGTTCCAATTTTTGTCAGCAGAGGAAGGCATTATCCCATGAATCCTAGGGTGTGGCTGGAGGTCCAAAGAGAATTAAAACCTTAATCAAAACCAACCTTTATTACAGAAGATATTGGTGGCGAAAGCCCTCCTACTAGGTTTTAAAATAGGTTATCTCTCTCTTAGCCCTGTAAAATAAACCTAGTTTGTGTGGGTGGAGGAGTCACTCAACCCCTGGTTATAACAACATTGTTTTAGCCAAGCGACGCTCAGCACACACCACGAGTAGTCCCCCCCCAGTGATGCCACCCCTTTCCCACCCCTGGTTTATCGCCCAACGAGCGAGTGACCGCGAGCGGAAGGCGCGCGTCACCCCGTAGCGTCACGTGACGCGTGTTCCAAGCACGCCCGCGGTGGAACTCCGCCCTCTCTGGGTTGAGCGCCGAGAGTGCGGAGAGTGTTCCTCGCCCTCCCCTACCAGTGCGCTAACCACTGCACCACCGCTCCACCCCACACTGCGCACATGCCCCTCTATACACTAAAGACAAAGATACCCCGTGTAGCATTAACAGACTGTTGGGGCAAGTGCTGTTAGTAGAGAGTAGCAACTATGAAGGCCGGCACGGTGGTACACGAGGGAGTGGTTAGGCAGCACCACGCCCAGAAATACACAAAGACAACGACACACACAGACACAGTAACAAAGACACACACACAGACACAGTAACAAAGACACACACACAGTAACAAAGACACACACACAGACACAGTAACAAAGACACACACAGACAAAGGCATACAGACCAACCCACTAACACAAATAAAATGATCCCCCGTGTAGCCTTAACAGACTGTAGGGGCAAGTGCTGTTTGCTAGTTGCACCTTTGAAGGCCGGCACTGTGGCACACGAGGGAGTTAGTGGCCAGCATCACGCCCGACCCGCCTTTGTCTCCCCAGTGGCGATGTTTGCACATCGCAGCAGGTACTCATTTGAGGCTCAGTCGACCTAGGGGAGAGCCTGGACCGATTCCGATAATCGTCACTGGTGTTGGTGAACCGGTTATGGGTCTCCCCTAGGTCGACTCAGCCTGAAGTGTTTCTGGTACGGTGTGTAAACATCAACACTGGGGAGACAAAGGCGGCCGGGCGTGGTGTTGGCCACCCACCCCCTCGTGTGCTGTGCCGGCCCTCATAGGGGCCGTCCATAAATGACGTCACTCGATTTTGGACAATTTTTTACCCCCCCCACCCCTTCGTCACACGGAGTCACAAAAAGTCGGACCGCCCCCCCCCCCCCCGTGCTTATCCAAGAAGAAGTGTTTCAGCTATACCGTATCAGCGACACCTCACCACAAGATGTACTCACAGCACTGAAATCATGCATCAATGAAGACGGACCATCTGCTCGCATCATCAGTGACCGAGGTTCCTGCTTCATGTCAACGGAAGATGATTGTGATTGGGACGGCAATATTAAAATAATTGAACGCAATCTAAACTGTACTGTCAACCGGACGACAGAGAAGAGCACCTTCCAACTTCCATGACTACCATATTTTCCCGCGTATTTCCCACGGGGTATACCACTTTTTACAAACAAACCCCTGAGGGGTATATGGAGGTGCGGGCTATCCCAAAAATATTTTACACGTGTGACATGTCATAACTCGTTTAATTTCTTCTTGGTAGGACTATCCACTATGCAACACTTAAGTGATTATAATAAACTACGGTATAGCGACTTATAGTTACTTGAAACACACATGAAACAACAGTATGTATACTGCAAAAATCACACTCAAGAACACTCTGAAACGACAATGTTTGAAGTGGGCGCACTTTGTTTAATACTTTCAGTGGCTGTAGGGCGATGCGAAAGTTTCAGCTGAGGCTATGGATTGCACAATGGGAAGGGCCTTAACAAGCATCTACCATCTTCTTTGGTACTTTCGGTAAAGTCACGTAGAATGAGAATAAAATAATAAATTGATAAAATAAAATAACAATAATATTCTCACGACGTTTCGGCCACAACACAAGCGGCCTTCATCAGGTGAAGGGACGAGACTGTCTGGAGGACAGCGCTGGAGTGAAAAAGCCACGCTCAGATCGCATCTACCAGACGCGGAATCATAATTGCTGAGTCCCTTGGGCCGCTGCCATTGGCTGAGTACTATACAGTCGCGACCATGAGCTTTGTTTCAAACTTCCAATGGCTTTGTTGCCAGGAGGCAATGGCGTTAGTGCCGCTATTGTCTGCGCAGTGCGCAATCTACCAGTGCTAAAACTGTACAGGGGTAACTACCGGTCCAGTAGCTGTAATATGATGAGGTTGAATGCTCGTAAGCCTAACAGTACGCTTACTTACTTATCTACCAGTTATGTGTTACTTATTTATTGGATACGCGGTGTCTACCGTATCGTCAGCTTTGATGTAGTTTCTCTGTTCACCAAGGTTCCTGTACCTGACACCTTAGCAATAATTGAAGACTTAGTCCAACATGGACTGAATCCTGATGTACCTACTCTGGTTAGTCACTGCCTTACCAACACTTACTTCACCTGGAATGGTACTTTCTACAAACAAAATGAAGGTACCCCCATGGGTTCCCCCTTATAACCAGTGATAGCGAATGTTTTAATAGAGAAATTTGAAACAGATGCCATCTAGACATCCACCCTATGTCCTTCCTTGTGGAAGAGATATGTAGATGAGACTTTGTCATTTGGCCACATGGCCTGCCAGCTTTGAACCAATTTCTCAACCACATAAATTCCATACACCCATCCATCAAATTCACCATGGAAGTGGAGAAGGATGGTAAGCTACCATTCCTGGATGTTTTGTTTGAGAAGAGACCTGACGGCTCGTTGGGACACTGTCTACAGGAAATCCACTCACACAGATTCCTATCTGAAACCTGATTCCCACCACCATCCGGCACAGAAGAATTCCCTCATCAAAACGCTACACCACAGGGCCCACTGCATTTCCGACCAACACCACCTAGCCAGTGAACTGGAATACGTACACCAGGCCCTAAAGATGAATGGGTACTCGGACCGCATTATTCGCAAAGCTGTTTCTCCAACCATGGAGAAATAACCCCCTGAGAAGCCAATCAAAACCATCATGTTAGCACACATAGCAGGTGTTACCAAAAAGATTCCCAAAATCTTAAACAAACACAAGATTCAGGTCCGATTCAATACAGTACACAAAATCCGTGATCTAATCCCATCTGTTAAGGATGTCATTCCTGACATGCAATATCCTGGAGTTTACAAACTGAGTTGTACCTGCGGCAGCAGTTACATAGGGGAAATGAAACGACATGTCTCGGACCGTGTCCGCGAACACAAGGCAGATCGGACAAACGGCAGAAGCAATACCTCTGCCGTAGATGACCATTGTTATATCGCTGTGGGCTCGTGTGATATTGTTTTTTTCCGAGACCAAGGTGCTCTGCAAACCTTTGGGCTACTATCAAAGGTTTGTTCATGAAGCCATCCAGATATATAAACATAGACATAACTTCAATCGAGAAGATGGATACAAATTGAGTAATCATTGGAAGGATGTTATTAAGCAGGTAAAACTTTAACTGCTTTATGGTTGTTCTCTTTCATATCAGCTCTGAAAGCGATCTAAGAGTTCCTCAACGGCTTTGGAACAGGCTGAAGGGATGCTGCGGGTCTCAGCACCAGCGTCCCCATGTAAATGAAACTGAGCTGTACAGTTTATCATCGATTATCCGGCTTCCAACATTTATCTGGCAGTCCAAGGCTAATCGGTAAAAAACTGCTCCAAATGACTGTAACCCAGTCGGGCGGTCGGCATCGTGTGCGTGACAACACTATGCTTGAATCAAGTGTCAAATATATGCAGTACATTATACACTACATACAGTTTAACACGTAGGCTTTCGCGACCAATATTCAAAATACAGGTTTTTGAGTTAGATCACGTATAAATGTTGTGTCGTAACCCTCCACCACCGGACACAGCCAATTAGTAAGGGATTTGTTACGTAAGCAAAACGCTAATTAGTTACTACCTCAGCCGACCGGTGTATTGGAGAGTAAATCCACAACATTTACCATTTGAGTGCGACGTTTCGCTATATACAACTACTTAATGAAAATGCTGCATGGTATTTTTCGTGACTGTATAACGACAGCAATAGAAAAAACATGAATATGCACAGCGCCATCCTGGCAAAAAGTTTCATTGTCTAATTTCGCGTTCCGGAGCACCGCTCTGAAGGCTGCATTGTCACGTGATCACGGCGAAAGAGACACGCAAACTCCAAATATACAGCAGCAGGCATCAGGGTCGAACCCATGAGTTCCTGTATACCAGGCGAGGTAGTTAACATATCCTAGCCACCGTGATGATGACAGAGACACGCACACTTCAAATATACAGCAGCAGGCGCCAGGGTCTGGATCGAACCCACGACCTCCTGTATACCAGGCGAGATAGTTAACATCTCATAGCCAACGTGATGATGGAGAGAGACACTGCAAACTCCAAATATACAGCAGCAGCAGGCGTCAGGGTCTGGATCGAACCCACGACCTCCTGTATACCGGGCGAGATTGTTAACATCTCATAGCCACCGTGATGATGATGATGAGAGAGAGACACGCAGACTCCAAATATACAGCAGCAGGCGTCAGTCAGGGTCGGGATCGAACCCACGAGCTCCTGCATACCAGGCCAGGTAGTTAACATCTCCTTGCCACCATGATGATGATGAGAGAGACACGCAGACTCTAAATATACAGCAGCAGGCATACCAGGCGATGCAGTTAACATCTTTGCCACTGTGGTATTACTGCACGCTAAATCGCACAAACCAAACCCCGCATCGATCGAGGGGGACGTGCACAACACCTGCACGTGCCGTGGGGTGAGGGCTCGCGCATGAACATCGCTGGGAGGATGGGACACACGGGGTGAGGATCCTCGTCTTCGCGGCCTCAAGGAGCGCGCTGTAGCGGGGTGGAGGGGAGAGAGATCGCCTGCAGGGGGGGAGAGACGCCTGCAGGGGGTCAGGGTCACGGTGGACGTGGCTGGGAAAGTCCCTCTCGGCGGTGTTTATTTCTTTCTTTCACGCGAGTTCGCCTGAATTCACTTTCACTCGGAGCTCCGCGTCTCTTTCGACAGAGAGGTGAGAGGAGGAAATTCCACGATGCCTCGTGGATGCCACTCCCCAGCAGGCCAGCAGGGGGCGGCAGTCCGCGCATTTGTTGCACTTCACACAGGTCGCCCCAGTAGGGGACGCTGTGCCTCCTTCGCTCTCAGCCTTTTGGGTACGAATGTTGAACTGCTTTCGCGCCGTACGTAAGTCAACCGGCGTCTAATCGGAGGTGCGGGGGAAGGACAGATAACCAAACGCAGCATCATGCAGTTTTAAAGAAATGTCTTTTCAATCTGGATGATTTAAAAGTGCATAGCTCCAGTGGCTTCCTAATATCAGAAGGAAGAGCTCTCCAGATGGCTGCAGAAGCGCATCTGAAAGCACACGATGCGGTGACCGTCTTTGTTTGATGGTTAGCCAAAATCCGCCGCGAGGGTGATCTGAGTTTGCGCGATGGTTCATGCTCCTTGATGAGAGCAGCAAGGCTTTGTGGTTAATTTGTGGCAAGCACTTTTATTGTCTTCGTTCAGGAACTGGAATCCAATGCAGCTCAATGAGCACCAGACGGACATGGTGAGATGTTGGGGTACCCATTACGACACGTGCCAAAGAATTTGATATGCCTTCAACGATATTTCTATGAGCCTGTTAGTGTTGTCGCATGCATAAATATCCATTTCACTGCAAATCCTGCTGTAAAAGAGAACATAAAGTCTCCTGGTGATATTAATAATTTACACAAAATAGCCGCGTTGTGTAGAGTATTTGTAACAATAATAGATCAGCATCCTTCCTAAAGCTGTCTATATATATATTATTTTTTAGAATATTTTAAATGTCCAAATCCATCAGCCCTAATACAGGAAAACCTTGGATTGCGAGCATAATTCGTTCCAAAAACGTGTTTGTAATCCAAAGCACTCGTATATCAAAGCACGTGATGCTCGGCAGACAAAGCGTATACGTACTACTCGTATTGCAAGACCTCGCTCGTTTATCAAATTAATATTTATTTAAAAAAATTGCTCGTCTTGTAAAACACTCGCAGACCAAGTTACTCGCAATCCAAGGTTTTACTGTACCTGGAAGTGCATGATTCCAGAAGTGTTGATTTACACAAACAGTGCTTCTCTGAGGCACAATTAGGATGCATAATGTACAGTGTTATTGGCTGTGGCTCATATCCAGACTTTCTTAGCATTCTTAGAATTTAGTAATCATACTTGAGGCAGTTAGATCCAGACTCAGGCATCTTTATAATTAGTAGGGTTCAGTTTTAATACCTTAAACTCACAGAACCAGACTAAGGTATAGCTATGTTTGACTATATATGCACAACAGTAAATTACCACTGCCCATATACACTACTGCAATACCTCGACGCGAGGTTCAGCGAGGTTGGAGTCGCGTACGGGACCATCGTTCGGAAAGGGAGTGGTAAAGAGTGCAGACTGCGAGAGAACGACTCATCCTGGGATTTTAGGAAAAGTGGCAACAGCTGATCAGTGATTCATGGTGATGTAGCAATCTCAGTCTCAGTGAAGGATCTTCCCCGGGGAGTCGGGTGTCACCTGCACTGGAAGGTGGGGCTTGCTGTCGTTTTATCACGCAGAATCTATTGTGCTGCTGCACGTGATTCACCACTCGTTTAGTCAGCCTCTCTACCCCGCACTGTGGGAAGTAATGGTGACTCAGTGAGGATTCTGGATCTGAGTCGTGCGTCCTAAGAGCACCGAGTGTGACCAACTCAGAGAACAGACAATTTACATATTCGTGCACACAAACATACACACACAATACAACTACCCCCCATATATGTTCCAACAGAATGTTGGGGCAAATGCTGTTCGTGAACGACTGTAAGATTGGCTGAGGTGGAGGAAGGATATCTCCTGAGGGTAAATGGCCGAGGGGAACTGTGTCAAAAGGGGTGTATTTATTTAACTAATGATTCTACAGTACACGGGACTGTCATACAGTTAGAGCACAAGAACCGCAAGAAAAATAAATAAGTAAATTAACACGGGATAGTTCTTTGAGCCTCCTGCTCAGAAGTGGGGGTCCTGTTGCTGTGAATTCGGATAGGGCAGTGCTCCTGCGATGTGATTTTCTGTGCAAGAAACATACTGTACTCCTGTATAGTACTTCGCTGTTTAAACCGTGTAGTCTATTTCCTAAATTCGGCCCCTTATCAATTTGTGTAGTGTAAGATTATCACACTTAAAAATGGTCCAGTCATAAAAACTATTTAATAATAATCACAAAACGGGGAACAACCACAAAGCGCGGCTCACCTCAACTCGAACCGTAGCTCTGGAGCGCCCCCCTTGTTTACCATGACATCAAAGGTAAGTTTGTCTGCACGCGTAACATACCTGTAAACCCATACGGTTTACCCGGATTCTTGCACAGGGAAATTTAGTTTTCAGGTCCATACGGTGTACAGCCGTTTCAATGTGGGCAACATTTTTTGTGTCTATTTGTTTGTGTTTTTTTCCCTTGGGATGGGACTTTGTAGGATGAACGTTGAGATTTATAAGGGAGCACGGGGTTGCCAATAAGGTCTGAATTGGTCTGTAATAAAGTAGCCACTGATAAGTGGTTGACAGATATACGGTTACAACACAACACTTGTACTGTACTCTTTGCTTCTTTCAGTAAAATCACGTAGTTAGTTTCTAACTGCTTAGTTTCTACCTACGTGACTTTACCGAAAGAACCAAAGAGTATGGATTCCTGCAGTCAGGAAAGCTTCAAATCAAGACTTGTACAGTACTTCAAACATTCAAACTGAAACATCTGAACCTCTGCTATGTACTGTACTTAATTCAAAAATGACAATTCTCAAACACCTGAACCCCCTTGAGATTTGGGGGGAGGTGCTGGGGGCTGTCTTCATGGTTACAGGGCGAGTGGCACTACCGGTTTGTGGTGGACGATTTAATTTTGTACTTGTTTGATAGATTTCGCCAGTCGCCTCCACCTGTGGAGCTGTCCACTTTATTTTCTGTGTTGTTTGTGTGAAAGTACAAAGCTCCCTTGAAGATCATCATCATCACGATCCATGGGCAGATAGCCCGTAGGTGTCAACTGCACATTTCGTCATTTGTTTCCCCATTCTTACGTCTTGTGCTAATCTCCTCAAGTAGTGCCAAATCTTTCCAGCACCAACCTCTTCATGATGTCATCGTCAAGTCATTCTCTGTTAAGTCTTCCTCTCTTTCCTGTTCCTTCCATTTTTCCGAACAACCGACATTACATTTTCCTGCTGTTGTTCATCCCACATAATGTCCAAATAGTGCCAGTTTCTTTCTCATCGCTGCCTGCAATCGGTCTTCTTCTGTGCAACCTTTGTTCTTGCTTCTACGTTGGTCAGTCTTTGCGTCCAGCTTAGATGCAGTATCATTCTGTTGCAATACAGTTCGAGTGTCAATATCTTATCTTTGTTAGTCTTTTTCAATCTCCAAGTCTCGCAAGAATACAAAGCTGTGCTGAAAACGCATGTTCTTAAGATGTTCAGCCTGGTCTTGCAGCCGATTTACCTGCTTCTCAAAATGTTATTGAATCCTGCCATTCCTCCTTTTGCCTTTGTGATCCTCGCTCTTCTTTTGTCTTTCAGGGAGTCGTTTTCCCATGTCAGTCGACTTCCCAAATATTCAAATTAATTTACATTCTCAATCTTGCCACTATCTATTATTACTTCTTGCTCAACGCCCTCCATTCCGACACCATTGACTGTCTTTTCCACGTTAATCCTCAGTCCTGCATCCTTTCCTGACTTATTCCACGTAAGAAGACTTCCCTGCAGTACTATTACGCAGCTTTCTTCCATCGGATCTATGTCGTCCGCGAATCTCAGGTTATTTATTCTTTCACCTCTTATATATTTCCCTCCTCTCTCCCTTTTGTGACCCCTAAGTAACCTCAGTCGTATAAAGCACCAATGTGATGAAGAAAAGAGACCAGAGATAAACAAAAAAGTATGTTGGATATGTACATTCTGTTAAGTCACTTATTTGAATCTACATAATTCAGTCAAGAACAGCATACAGTACAAGCTGTCTCTCCAGCCATGGGGAAACAACCATCTGAGGATCCAACCAATACCTTTACTTTGACATACATAGTAGGGGTTACCAAAAAGATTTCCAAAATCTTAAACAAACACAAGATCCAGGTTCGTTTCAACACAGTACACAAAATCCGTGATTTGATCCCATCTGTAAAGGATGTGATTCCTGATATGCAATACCCGGGTATCTACAAACTGAGTTGTGGCTGCGGCAGCAGTTACATTGAGGAAACGAAACAACGTCTCGGACCACGTTCATGAACACAATTCAGATCTGAAACACGGTAGGACCAATACCTTTGCTGTTGCTGATCATTGTTTTAACAAAGTGGGCTCACACGAAATTTACTTTTCCAAGACGAAGGTACTCTGCAAACCCACCGGCTATTATCAGAGATTTGTTCATGAAGTCATCCAGATATATAAACACAGACACAACTTGAACCGAGAAGATGGGTACAAACTGAGCAATCATTGGAAGGACGTTATTAACCAGGTAAAGTCTTATCTGACAGTGATGTTTACATCCTACCTGCCTATGTCAGCTGTTATTTCCGACTCTCTGTGTCTTTCTCTCTCTGTGCATCTCTTTCCGATCTCTACTCCAGTGACCCGGGTGCTGCCGTGGGGTCCACTTTCTGCCCCGCCTCCTTCCCTCCCCTTCTCTCTCCTTCCATGCAGCTGATCTCTCCAGTGCTGCTGCCGTGGTCCACTTTACTCCAGTGACCCAGGGCTGCCGCGGGGTCCACTTTCTGCCACGCCTCCTCCCCCCCTCTTCTCTCTCCCCCCCTACTGCCGAGGCCTACTATATAACCTCGTGCCACGGCAGATCTCTCGCCTACTTCAGCAGTTTTTTCTTGCTGTCGTTGTCCCACCTGATGACGATTGTTTGTGTTGTGATCGAAACGTCGTGCAAAGTATAGTATAGTACACAGTTTGAATATGTTGGGTACATAATGAGTCATGTATATGATTTCGATTGTTCAGCTGATGTATATATTAACCTATTTCGATGACGTATGCGTATGTCATCGGTTTTTCGTGAGATTCCATTCTGATGACATTACGTGCACAAAGCACATCTCTCATGATCGTCGAGGAACCAGAGGCAAGCGGGAAAGCATCAGTCAGGTGGTGATTAGCTGGCTTCACCAACGATTACCAAATCTATAAATATATGTGTCAATAAACCTGCTACCACCCGACACAGCCAATTAGTAAGGTTTTTCACATAAATAGAACATGCTAATTCGTTAATAGTACAGCACACCGGTGTGATGAAAAGCCAAGCCACAACATTTATAATCTGAGTACGACGTTTCACCACTAATTACAACTAGCTTCATCATTTATATATTTACGGGTTCTAACCCCCCCCCCCCCCCCCCAAATGTGTTATTGAGGATATTGGTCGTGAAAGCCAACGTGTTAAACTTATTACCAAATGTCTGCACTCCTCTATGTATGTTAAGATGTCTTTAGTCAATGAATGTTTGTATGTGTGCATGTGGGAAGAATTTGGTCGACCCGCATAAAGCCTGCGCTTGAAACGGCGCTACACTCCATGCCATACAGAAGGGACAGACGATTTTAGTCCACACTTTGCAATACGGAGTTCTCCTGGCAGAGCCAGCTTGGGGCACGGCATCTGCTCGGCTCCTTCGGGAAGTGGGCTTCACAACATTCGAGCGGTCCCACCAACCCTCAGCTCCACAGTGCGGGATTACAGGCCACGTGCATAGCCACCACTGATATCAAGATGTCAAACTGCTACCGCCCAGCCACAGAGAAACGAGGAAACTCACCCAAACGTGGGCCCAAACATCCCAGCACAGTAAAGTGATGTTCAGATTTAATGTTTTTATTCATCACCACACACACATGGACCCTTGACCCACAATAAAATAGTATTCCAATTCACAGGTAACCCAGAACACAATCAAGTAATTTGTGTTAAAGTCAATTTGTTTAACCAGGTGAGAACTCAAGAGACCAGGATGAGTCTCGGCTGCAAGAGTGATTGCTGCTGCTTTTGCTGCTTCTACTGCTGATGGTGAACATTCTGTTGCTGCTGAAAATGCTACTATTATTATTGATGCTGTTGGTACTACTCCTGATGCTAACGATGATGATGCTAATGATGGAGCTACCACTGCTGATGCTGTTGGTCCTGCTGCTACTACTAATTCTGCTGCAGATGACACTTCTGCTGATGCTGATGATGATCGAGTTGAGTTGAATTTGAGTTTAACGAGGTGAGAACTCAGGAGATCAGGATGAGTTTCGTTGACAAGAGTGACCTGGGTCACAAAAATGAAAAAAATCAAAACAAGTCAAACCCATGCCAGCAATGAAGCAAATAGAAATCTCACCCAGAGTCCCGAGCACAATGTGATTAGCGTTCACACAAGTACACAACTGGTACGATATAAGCAATGCGTCTCAAATCATCTACGCATTGCTAAACAGCCTCAGACTCGAGATTGGGTTCACACCGGATTGGTGTCTCACGTTAAGGAGGGGTGCCGCGGTGGCTAGGAGATGTTAAGTCCCTCGCCTGGTATGCAGGAGGTCGTGGGTTAGATTACTACCGTGACAGCTGCTGTATATTTGGAGTTCGCGTTGTCATTATCCCTGTAATAACACACAGTGTCTGTGTTATTAATGCGTGTTTAGACAATATTAGTCGTGTTGTAGTGTAAGGTAAATCGTCACTCGAGATATATATCAGACTTTATTAAATAACAGACTTCAAAGTCAAGAGACAGTTCCAATTTTTGTCAGCAGAGGAAGGCGTTATCCCATGAATCAAAGGTTGTGGCTGGAGGTCAGAAGATAATTCAGACATTCAGCAAAACCAACCTTTATTACAGAAGATATTGGTGGCGAAAGCCCTCCTATTAGGTTTTAAAATGGCTTCTTTCTCTCTTAGCCCTGTAAAATAAACCTAGTTTGTGTGGGTGGAGGAGTCACTCAAACCCTGGTTATGACAAACATGTCATAGTGATGCCATCCCATTCCCACCCCATTCCCACCCCGGGTTTATCGCCCAACGAGCGAGTGACCGCGAGGGGGACGGCGCGCGTCACCCCGTAGTGTCACGTGACGCGTGTTCCCAGCACGCCCGCGGTGGAGCTCCGCCCCCTCGGCGTTGAGCGCCACGCGGCGTGCGGTGCGAGGGACGATGGCGTCAGAGAGAACCTTAAATCCCCCCACTCCCCCCCCCCACAGTGCGCTAACCACCGCACCACAGCTCAACCGCACACTACACACATGCCCCTATATACACTAAAGACAAAGATTCACCGCGTAGCCTTAACAGACTGTTGGGGCAAGTTCTGTAAGTAGCGAGTAGCAACTATGAAGGCTGGCACTGTGACACACGAGGGGGTGGGTGGCAAGCACAATGTCCAGACACACACAAAGACAAAGACACACACAGACACAGGCACAATAACAAAGACACATAAAGTCATAAACACACCAACCCACTCACCCAGACAAATATCCCACGTATATCCTTAACAGACTGTTGGGCCAAGTGTTGTTAGCGACCACCTATGAAGGCCGGCACGGCACACAAGGGGGTGGGTGGACAATACCACGACTGACCCGCCTTTGTCTCCCCAGTGGCGATGTTTCCACACCACACCAGGAACTCATTTGAGGCTGAGTCGACCCTAGGGGAGACCCAGGACCGAATCAGATAATCGGCAATGGTGTTGGCGAACGGGTCATGGGCCTCCCGTAGGTCGACTCAGCCCCAAATTAGTTCCTGGTGCGGTGTGTAAACGTTACCACTGGGGAGACAAAGGCGGGTCAGTCGTGGTGTTGGCCACCCACCCCCTCGAGTGCCGTGTCAGCCTTCTGAGGCGTTTTCTGACAGCACTTGCACCAACAGTCTGTTTAGGCTATGTTTAGGCGTTGTGCCCGTTTCTCTACGCTGCTCACACTCCATGCTCTCAGGACACACGACTCAGATCCAGAATCCTCACTGAGTCATCATCACCACCCCACACACGCAGTGCGGGGTAGAGAGGCTGACTAAACGCGTGGTGGATGCAGTGCAGCAGCTCCATGGAGTCAGCGCGGTAAAACGACAGCAGCCCCGCCTCCCAATGCAGGTGACACCCGACTCTCCGGGGAGGATCCCTC
Source organism: Petromyzon marinus (assembly GCF_048934315.1). NCBI lineage: Eukaryota > Metazoa > Chordata > Hyperoartia > Petromyzontiformes > Petromyzontidae > Petromyzon > Petromyzon marinus. Next base: position 8,970,800 of record NC_133734.1, read on the forward strand.
ACCGGCACTGAGGTCTCTACACCACCATGACGCATTGAGCAGCAGTTGTTATATTTATATAAAACCCAGGATGAGTCGTTCCTTCCCAGCCAGCACTCGTCACCAAGCCCTTTCCGTGCGATCGTCCCGTACGCGACTCCAACCACACAGCCCCAGGCCGCACCCCCCACGTCCACCTCCCAGTAGTGCTGACCCGACGAGAAGCTCTCTGAGCACAGGGCTTGTGACCAGCCATCAAAGCGGTGTGGGTGATCGGGGCGACGCTGGGAGACAGCGGTCAGCGTCACCGTCCTGAGGTCCGAGGAAATCTGGAGGTTGTTGTGGGCCGAGTTTGAGTCCAGAGTCGGTGAGCGTCCATCTGCAGTAACGATAATCACAGTAGCCGTGGTAACAACAGCACTACTATAACAATATCACTCGTGCACTAACACGCACGTACACTACATTAGAGCAATTCATAATGAGCATTGTTACACAACATAATGCATAGCTAGTGGTGTGATAACATGTAATGACACTTTGTCAGTCCACTGCTGGGTGAGGAACTCCATACACCGTGTGGTTCGTGGGGAATTGTGACCATACTACACCACGCCGGTCACTGCGTGTTGGTGAAGGCAGGCGGCACAACTGGCGAGAGCACAGAAGTACAGCACAGCGGTGCGTTTGTCTGCACTGCCATCTGCTGCCCCGCCACGTGACCCCGCAGCCTGTAGCACCTGCTAGGCAGGGTGGTGACTGCACTCGTGTGTGTGTGTGATAGTGTAGTGATGTACACTCGTGTGTGTGTGATAGTGTAGTGATGTACACTAGTGTGTGTGTGTGATAGTGTAGTGATGTACACTCGTGTGTGTGTGTGTGTGATAGTGTAGTGATGTACACTCGTGTGTGTGTGTGATAGTGCAGTGATGTACACTCGTGTGTGTGTGATAGTGTAGTGATGTACACTCGTTTGTGTGATAGTGTAGTGATGTACACTCGTGTGTGTGTGTGTGATAATGTAATGATGTACACTCGTGTGTGTGTGTGATAGTGTAGTGATGTACACTGGTGTGTATGTGTGATAATGTAGTGATGTACACTCGTGTGTGTGTGATAGTGTAGTGATGTGCACTCGTGTGTGTGTGATAGTGTAGTGATGTACTCTGATATTCTTCGGTCTTTCTGTGAAGTCACGTGGATAGGTTCAAAGAAAAAATAAACTATAACGTTTCGATCGCAGTGCAAGCAATCGTCATCAGGGGAAAAAATTGCAGAAAAGCTCCTGAGGCAGGAAGTTTTAAAGGTTTGATGTGGGTGTAGTCCAAGGGTCATAAGCGAAGTGGGCGGGGCTAGTGATGTTAAAGTGAGAAATTAGCATGTCAATGCAATATCGGAGAGCTGCCTCCACTACGACGAAGCTGCGGAGGTGGCCGTTGTATTGTGAGAGATTAGCATGTCAATGTAAGATCGCAGAGCCACCGCCACATTGAGGAAAACGTGCAACGGTGGCTGTGTTAGTGTGAGACATTTAACCTGTTAATGTAAATACATTTAACCTGTTAATGCAAGACTAGAGATTCGAAAATAACTACTAACATCGGAAAGGTAGGATGGAAACATCACAGCCAGTTATGACTTAAACTGGTTAATAACGTCCTTCCAATGATTGTTCAGTTTGTGCCCATCCTCTGGGTTGAAATTGTGTCTGTGTCTATATATATGGATGGCTTCATGAACGAATCTATGTTGATAGCTAGTGGGCTTGCAAAGTACCTTCGTCTTAGAAAATGAATTTCGTGTGAGCCCACCGCATTGAAAGAATGATCAGCCATGGCCGAGGTATTGGTCCGACCATGTTTCAGATGTGATTTATGTTCACGAACACGGTCCGAGACACGTCGCTTAGTTTCCCCAATGTAACTACTGCCGCAGACTAACTTATTTTGCTGACGCCGGGGTATTGCATGTCAGGGATCACATCCTTCACAGATGGGATCAGCTCTCGAATTTTATGTACTGTGAAAATACGAACCTGGATTTTGTGTTTGCCCATGATTTTGGAAATATTTGTATTGACCCCTGCTATGTATGGCAAGGTGATGGTTTTGATTGGGTCCTCAGATGGTTCTTTCCCAACGGTTGGGGTGATAGCTTTACTGATTGTGTAGTCTGAATATCCAATCATCTTGAGAGCTTGGTGTACGTGTTCCAGTTCACTGGCTAGGTGATGATGGTCGGATATACATCGAGCTCTATGGTGTAGAGTTTTGATGAGGGAATTCTTCCGGGAAGGATGGTGGTAGTCAGATTTTAGGTAGGCATCCTTATGGATGGCTTTCCTGTAGACAGAGTGTCCCATTGAGCCATCTGGTCTCCTTTCGATTAAAACATCTAAAAATGGGAACTTGCCATTCTTTTCCACCTGCATGGTGAATTTGATGGCTAGGTGTATGGAATTTATGTGTTTCAGGAATTGGTTCAGAGCTGGTCGGCCATGTGGCCAATATTCGCTTATGACCCTTGGGCTACACCCATTTCAAACTTTTTAAACATCCTGCCTCAGCAGCTTTCCCGCTTTTTTCTCCTGATGATGATTGCTTGTGTTACGATCGAAACGTCGCAGTTTTTTGTTATTTTATTGTAATTTTACTTGAACCTATCTACGTTACTTTACCGAAAGACCAAAGAATATGAATGCATGCAGTCACGGCAGCTTTAAGTCATGATGTGCTCTCGTGTGTGTGATAGTGTAGTGATGTACACTCGTGTGTGTGTGTTAGTGTAGTGATATACACTCGTGTGTGTGTGTGTGATAGTGTAGTAACGTACACTCGTGTGTGTGTGATAGTATAGTGATGTACACTCGTGTGTGTGTAGGTGATAGTGTAGTGATGTACACTAGTGTGTGTGTGTGATAGTGTAGTGATGTACACTCGTGTGTGTGTGTATGTGATAGTGTAGTGATGTACACTAGTGTGTGATAATGTAGTGATGCACACTGTGTGTGTGATAATGTAGTGATGTACACTCGTTTGTGTGTGATAATGTAGTGATGTACACTGTGTGTGTGTGTGATAGTGTAGTGATGTACACTTTGTGTGTGATAGTGTAGTGATGTACACTGTGTGTGTGTGTGATAGTGTAGTGATGTACACTCGTGTGTGTGTGATAGTGTAGTGATGTACACTCGTGTGTGTGTGTATGTGATAGTGTAGTGATGTACACTAGTGTGTTTGTGATAGTGTAGTGATGTACACTCGTGTGTGTGTGTGTGATAGTGTAGTGATGTACACTCATGTGTGATAGTGTAGTGATGTACACTCGTGTGTGTGTGATAGTGTAGTGATGTACACTCGTGTGTGTGTGAGAGTGTAGTGATGTACACTCGTGTGTGTGTGATAGTGTAGAGATGTACACTCGTGTGTTTGTGATAGTGTAGTGATGCACACTCGTGTGTGTATGTGTGATAGTGTAGTGATGTACACTCGTGTGTGTGTGGTAGTGTAGTGATGTACACTCGTGTGTGTGTGATAGTGTAGTGATGTACACTCGTGTGTGTGTGAGAGTGTAGTGATGTACACTGTGTGTGTGATAATGTAGTGATGTACACTCGTGTGTGTGTTTGGTAGTGTAGTGATGTACACTCGTGTGTGTGTGTAATAGTGGAGTGATGTACACTCGTTTGCGTGTATGTGATAGTGTAATGATGTACACTCGTCTGTGTGTGTGATAGTGTAGTGATGTACACTCTGTGTGTGTGATAATGTAGTGATGTACACTCTGTGTGTGTGATAGTGTAGTGATGTACACTCTGTGTGTGTGATAGTGTAGTGATGTACACTCGTGTGTGTGTGATAGTGTAGTGATGTACACTCGTGTGTGTGTGTGATAATGTAGTGATGTGCATTGTGTGTGTGATAGTGTAGTGATGTACACTCGTGTGTGTGTGTGATAATGCAGTGATGTACACTCGTGTGTGTGTTTGGTAGTGTAGTGATGTACACTTGTGTGTGTGTGTGTTTGGTAGTGTAGTGATGTACACTCGTGTGTGTATGTGTGATAGTGTAGTGATGTATACTCGTGTGTGTGTGTAATATTGGAGTTATGTACACTCGTTTGCGTGTGTGTGGTAGTATAGTGATGTACACTCGTGTGTGTGTGATAGTGTAGTGATGTACACTCTGTGTGTGTGTGTGGTAGTGTAGTGATGTACACTCGTGTGCGTGTCTGCTATACATAAACATTGATACATGGTTGTGGGGAGCGGTAGCGCAGTGCTTAGCGCAGTGATCCGAATTTGATTCTTGCTCACGGCAAACATAATTGACGATTATTGAAATCGGTCGTGGGTCTCCCCTAGGTCGAATGAGCCCCAAATGAGTACCAACTGCGGTGTGTAAACATCGCTACTGGGGAGACAATGGCGGTCGGGTGTGGTGCTGGCCACCCACCCTCATGTGACGTGCCGGCCTTCATAGGAGCTCGCTAACAGCATTTGCCCCAACCCTCTGTTAAGGCTACACGAGGGATCTCTGTCTACATCAACGAATCGGTAGATATTGATAAGTGTTCTTTAGTAATTAACTTTTCGCACGTGTGGTGATTTACACGGGCAACTCATGTTATGCCCTGGTCTGGCTGTCTAATTAAACCTAAAGTTGCCTTTGATTCTGAGAGCTTCAGGCTGTAACACTGAACCCCACGAATCCTCAATGTGTCTGTATCTCGTTGCCTCAAGTATGAATAATGAAACCTAAACATCTTAGCCGTAGCATGTGTGTGTGTGTGTCAAGGACTCACACACAGAATAGCAATAGCATCCTCACTCAATCATACACACGTGTAGTGTTCATAGAGCTCATGCAATAGTGGTTTTTATAGATACATCTATAGTAATTTGCCTTTTTTCCTAGAAAGTGATTTATACGGTCAACCAAGGTCAAGTCCTTGGCTACCTGTCTGATAAAACTCTGAATATTAACACAGAATCCTAAAGGCGCCTTTGATTCTGAGAGCTTTAGGCATTAAGACTGAACACTAAGAATTCTAACTGTGTCTGAGTCTGGATATCGCAAGCCCTTCATAAAGCACCGGTGCAAGCCCCTACCTTGAAAACTGTCTGCGAGTCGTAAAGAACTTCTCAACATATGTACAGTGATAGCCCAGTCTGGCTCTGTGAGCCTCAGGTATTAACATTGAACCCCAATAATCCTTTAGGTGCCTTAGTAGGGATATAGCAGCCTCAAGCATTATTAATCAATAATGAGACTCATTAGACTGCCTTGGTCTGGTTATGGGCATACAGAATTAACAATGCAACCTACTGTATGCATGCCAACGGTGATGTAGTCTGGCTCGAGATGATGACATCCATCACGGAGAAGACTGATACTCGTAGATTAATCTGCTACAATGGTTACTTTGGCCAACAGCATTCTCACTGGATAATGCACACGTGCAATATCAATGGAGTTCATGTAGTAGTGAAATACACTAGTGTGTGTGCTATATATTACTGTCTAATGAATAAATTATAGTCGTAATGTTTATCTTTGCATGTGCAGTGCGGTGATAGGCAAGATTGACCGAGGTTATGCCTTAGTCTGGCTCTGTGAGCCTAAGCTGTTAACTGGGGAACCTAGGACTCATAAAAGTTCCTTAGTTTGACTCTCTGTGCATCAAACTTAACATGAAGCCTAAGACTCCTAAAAGTGTCTTCGTCTGGATGTATGATCCTTGGGTATTAACAATCAACCATAACATTCCTAAAATTACCTTGATCTCGTTTGAAAAAGCCATAAGCTTCATCATTGAACCGTACGAATCCCGCAGGCTGCCTTTGTTTCCGTGGTGCTGATGTTTGCAAGACGTACTAGGTACTCATTAAGGCTGAGTCGCGACCTAGAAGAGGTCCAACATTGGTTCTGAATTCAGCCATGGCCGTGAATCACGTGTAAGTGGCCATGCTTGTAGACCAGTGCACAAACCATCCCATATTAATTGGAGGTTCACTCTCGCTCATGCACACAGCCATACACCTACAATTAGCATGGTTGGCGATGTACGGTGTGAAAGAAGTCCAAGATACATGCATAAAGACACTATTACAAAGGCAAAGATACCCCAGTATAGCCTTAACAGACTGTTGGGGCAAGTGCTGTTAGCGAGCACCTATGAAGACCATCACAGCACATGAGGGGGTGGGTGGCCAACACCACGTCCAACCGCTTTTGCCTCCCTCTTGTCTATGTTTACACACCGCACCAGATACTCATTTGTTTGTATGTTGAACCTCTTTCGCACCGCACATAGCCAACCGTGTATTTACGGCTGATTTTACCTAGAAGAGGCCCAGGAACTGTTCAGATAATGTTGGCCATGAGCGGAAATCTAACTCGAGCGGCTGGATTTGTAGCGCAGTATGCCATCCGCGAGACTACCACCTTCCACACACTCCAATTCATCGATACATATGTAGTTACATGGAACGGGTAACTATGGCGCGTAGTGCTGGTTGCTGGCAGAGAAGGGGATCTGCTGTTGTAGCAGCCCTGTCTGTCAGCAGGTCACGTGAAAAGCCGGAGAAAGGTAAGTGGGGCAAAGGTGACAGAGGGGCACGTAAGGTAATAGCCGAGATCCTTCTAGTAGGTTCCAGAAGACGGCCGTGGCCGATGGAGGAACGAGGCCACGCTGGGTGGTTAAAAGGGGGACCCTGAGCAAGGGTCGAGGCTGTTGGTTGGAGTGGAACCCGTCGCGCTGCAGGATTCTTCGTCACCGTCTTCACCTCCGCTTCGTCGTTGGTCCGGCAGCCTGTTAACTGCCCTGACCATAGCGTAGTTACTCCCTGTCCCTGTAAAGGCTATAATAGAGTGCCTCCTACTATTAGTGTCTCTGAGTGACTCATTACACATATATACAGACACGATTACAAACGCAATGACATACACGCACACGTGGCAAGAGTCCGGGTTACTCACACATGAACGGCAGTAGGCTGACGCCAGCTCCCAGCTGTACGCTGATCGGGGCAATGTCTTCTTTGCTGGGAGATGAGTGTGGAGCTGCCTTCTGAGCATTTCTCCTATGACAGCAGAGCCAGCAGTGACTCACACAGAACGTGTCTTACACAGCATCAAGACGCACAGCATCATCACACACAGCATCATCACACACAGCATCATCACACACAGCATCATCACACTACACCATCACACGCAACATCATCACAATGAATAATCACACAGCATCATCATGTACAGCATCATAACACAAAGCATAATCACACACAGCCTCATTATACAGACCGTGTTTTACACAGAATCATTACACGCAGCATCATCACACGCAGCATCATCATCACCCACAGCATCATCACGTAGCCCATTTTAAATGTGCGAGTTCATGATGAGTCCATACCGGTTTGTCTCCTTCAGGTGAACCTGCAGGAGTCAGACACAGGGGGCGCGAGTCAGTTCACCTCCAGCCACGTTAACCACACGGTGATTGGTAGACGCGATGAGCTGGGCTGCGCTCAGCCATTCGCGTATCCCGGTGTTGTTGGATGTAAACATGGCAAAGCCGTGGACTCGTTTGGACTCGATGGTTCTCATCAGCAAAGCCTCTCAAACCGTTGCCACGGCCAATAGGCGTACGTGGCACTCGACATCGAGCGGCGGTGATTGTGAACCAACATTGGAAATAATGATCCACTGCTGAGGGTGTGTGTGTCTTTGTCGTGTCCGTGTGGGTATCCGTTTGCTTGTCTTTGTCTTGTGCGTGAGTGCGTGCAACGTGAGTGTGTGTGTGTGTTGAATTGTAGTGACTTGTTGCGCCTCTTTCAACAAGCAAAACAGGATCAGGACTCAAGGTAAGTGAAAAGAAAACTGATTTTTTTCTATTTCTTTTACTTCATCTTTTGTTTAATTTACTATACAATTATTTTACAATGTTAAGTGAAAATGTACAGTATTTCTTCTTATTTATGAGTTTAACAATGCTTCAATTTTTTGTTGAACCATAACACATTTCATGACACCGACTGTTTGGGCATTTAAATAGGGTACATTGTTGTGTTCTGACTTGTGAACTGTTCGACTTTGCGAACATGCCTGGGAACGAGTTGTATTTGTAAGTCGAGTACTGCCCTGGCTCGGCGAGAGCTCTACCTGCAGGAACGTGAGCGAGTCCCTCTCCTCCTGCAGAGCGCGCAGGCGCGTGGCTGCTGCCTGGAGCTCGCTGATCTCGCGCTCGTAATGAGCGATGTTCTCCTCGATATGAGACAGCAGCTCGCGCCCCTTCACGTCCACGCGATCCAGAGCTGCCCTCTCGTCCTCATCCAGCGTCACCCTCATGCGGATGAACTCACCTGAGATGCGAGCCTTGGTCTGGACCATGCATTCCTGCAGGGGTGTGGGATGGATGCAATCAATGCATATTCAATGCTATAAATACCAATGTCACATTGTTTTCTGGCTACTCCAAACCTCGTTTGCCTTGCCTCCAGATTATATCTCTGCACTCACATCTCATTGAACAGGTCAATATCTTTTACATATCTAGTTCCTTCACATCTATAATAAAGTAAGTAAGTAAGATAAAAAGTATAATTGGATTCTTCTGAGGAAATAAACACAACATAAAGTGAAACATTAAATTGTAAATCGAAACATTATTTTTCCATACAGTCCCATTATATGGCCTAAGATGCATTCCTAAAGCAAATGTCCCCACCCAAAACATACAAAAAACGTTCAATACAACTGAGATATTCTATGCACAAATACGGAGTAACATAACGACTAAGAATTTACAAAAAATTACCTGTTATTAAAACTACCTCACGTTACTGGAATGTCCATGCTGCTCAGCATAGGCTTGCCTCTCTACGCTCCCTTCACCGCTTCAAATCACTCCTAGCTCAGACTACACACTTCAGCTGCTGTACCTGGACCCAACCCTTATTGCTTTTATTTTTTGCATTTCCCTGATGTTTTTTTTTTTATTAATTCGATCGAACAAAGACGGCCACTGCATCGCACGCATTCATGTGCACTTCTGCGGCCGTCTGGAACGTTCTTCCTCCCAATATTAGGAGGCCACTGGAGCTTTGCACTTTTAAATAATCTAGATTGAAAACTCATTTCTGTAGAACTACTTTTTGTGTTTAGTTTGTTGTCTTTCCCCCGCACCTCCGATTAGCACGATTGGCATAATACAATCATGTTTACTTCACATCGCGCTCATCTGTTCCTCACCATTAATTAACCTTTTTTTGTTGCAATAAGCTTTTTGTTCATTTTGTTAAAATTGTTAATGCTTTTTCTTTATGATGTATTTTCTTCCTGTGGCTCTGACGCATTTTTTGACGATGTTGCCTGTCCCTCCCCAAATATCAGCGCTATATCGTTTTTGTTATATGCTTGATGCATCAAGGATGTCCCTTGCAAAATAACTGGGTAACACGCTAAGTGGGATTTTCTGTGTAACAATTAATATTCAGGGCCATATCACCACGCAGGGCAGTCAAGGCAGGATAGCTACCTTCTCTGTAGACCAAACCTGGAGATATGTCAGTCAGCCTAGATTTATCAAATTTGTGCAGTATATTGTTACAAATTAATCCCTGCCACCTGAACACAGATGCCAATTACTGGGCTGTCCAAGTCAAACCTGGGTAGTTGTCAACTCTAAGTGGAGGTGTAATGATTAGGGAGTTGCATTTTGAGTGAGATATGTATATTTGGTGCGTATACTGAATCAATCTTGCTGTAATAATGCACTCCCAGAAGACCGTGGATACTGAGAAATATGTATTTTAGGTGGAGAGACAAATTTATACTGTAAAAAAATAACCTTGATCCATTTTCTTATTTATATTCTCTGCAACAAATCTAATAATTATGTTAGTGTTGTTTATTGTGATTTGAAACCTAACTATGACCTATATCATTATACCTCCTTTTCCAGTACCAAAATATAATAATAGGGTTTTTCCCCTTTTTTTAGCTGTACGCCTTTTGCGTCATCTGGTCGAGCACCAATTGGGTCGAGGCTCAAAAGAAAGCCGTCCCTTGGTGTAGACCAATCAGTTTCAAGGACAATGCATATATTATCATACAGTGTGTTTTTTCGTTTGCATTTTGACTGCAAGTATTGTGGTTAATGCAGACATGAATCCTCACAAAACGGTTTCAGTGTTGTTGCCAGAAAAAAGGGGAAAACCCTATTATTATACGACCTATATCTTTACGAGAGGATCCTTCCCTATGAACATCGGGAAGTACACCAACATTGACTCCAGAAAGCCTGACTCTGATGTTGAGCCACTGGGTGTGGAAACCAGTCCAGAGCTTGCTTGTACTGAATAAATAATTTTGAAACGATGCACTCCCACGTCGTGGGGCTGATAGGATGTATACATTTTTCTCATGATTTTAAAACAGAGGCACATATTTGATGGAGACCTATTATCGGCGTATCTGGTTATATTACTAATTTTCTCCACAACATGGAGAAGCGGGAGGTGAGTTCTCGAACAACGCTCTTGCTTTACAGGTTGATCGGTCTACATTCCCACCTTCACCTATTGTCATGAGCTTTGGGTGATGACCGAAAAGATGAAATCGCGGATACAAGGAACCGAAATGAGGTTTCTCCGCAGGGTTGCTGGGCTCACTCTCCGCAATCGGGTGAGGAGCTCGGTAATCTGGGAAAGCCTCAGAGTCGAGCCCTTGCTCCTCCGGATCGAGAGGAGCCATTTGAGGTGGTTTGGCACCTGGTAAGGATGCCCCCCGGTAGACTCCTCCTGGAACTCTACCAGGAACGTTCTAGTGGGCAAAGACCACGGAGCCAGCCCAGGACACGCTGGCGGGACTTTGTCACTTGGCTAGCCTAGGAATGTTTATTGAATAGCATTCAACAGCCGGTTTCCTGTCATATTTTATCGTCATCTTTACTCGTTTAACGTCGAGTTTTTAATTCAATACAATCGTTGCTCCATACTGCGTTATTTTATCTCACTCATTGCAAGTCTTCTTTGGTTCTTTCGGTAAAGTCACGTAGAATGAGAATGAAATAATAAATTGATAAAATAAAATAACACAATAAAATTCTCACGACGTTTTGGCCACAACACAAGCGGCCTTCATCAGGTGAAGGGACGAGACTGTCTGGAGGACAGCGCTGGAGCGAAAAAGCCACGCTCAGATCGCGACCTTTAAGCTGTGTGAGAAGAAACAAAGCGCCTTGACAAAGGAATTAGCATAAAATTTAGCATTGAAATGGCTGAGTGATTAGCTTGTGACTGGTCACAGAAATGGCTATGTTAAAGTTAAAGCATACACATCGCATAGGCACCCCTTGACAAAGGAATTAGCATAGAATTTAGCATCCTTGCAGTCACGAAAGCTTTAAATCGAAATTCATTGCAAGTCATTGGAGTTATCCTGCAAAGTGCTTTGATGTCTCACGAGATAAACTGTTTTTGTTACGTAAAACGTTGCATTAAAAAATTACATTTCAACCACCCATAAACCATAAAAATGCAATATCCTGAACAGTTATTACACACTGACTCAAGCCTAACAGAGTTCACTTGAATTTATGGAGTTGTCCCCACAGGGAGCGTCATTAACTCCACTCAGGGTGAAGGTCACGGGGACACGGAGGCCACTCGCGGTACCTGCACGTCCTTGCGTGTGGCCTCCATCTGTCCCACGGACGCCTCTGCCTCCCTCCTCTTCTCCTCCACCGCTCGCATCTCCTCACCGACCCCACTCTGCAAGAGACGAAGTCACCAGAGGAGACTCCATTCCCTGAGCGTCCCGTCTCAGACCCACTCCATACGGAGCCCTCCACAGTGACGGCTCTGAATTGCCGACCAAAAGGGTGGTGAGGAAGTCAGCCTGGACTCACTTAAAAATGTTTAAAAGGCAAGACACCTGTTGCCAGAGAATCAACCCACAGTGATGTTTGTTGTATGATATGTTTCTATTACTCCCAGGTGATGTATCAGAATCAGGATATGTAATTATACTGGAGGAATCCGATGAGCTGTAAAGCTCTTTTTCACAGATGTCCAGTTGGGGTGGGTAAGAACGCTACAACAACAAACAATACAAAAACATAATAGTAGTGCAAACTACAAGAAAGGTGAACAAATCACTCAATAACATACACATACAATCAAGCCATCCCCATCCTACCAGGTATTAATTCATTTTGCAGAAGCGACCTGGCCACAAATGATAACTCATCAAAGTGGTTTATCACGTGGAAATGTATAGCAGCCAAATAGTCGCAATGTGTGTTTTTTTCTTCTGCACCTCAGTGGTTCTCACTGTCGGCACGTGGGCCTCACCTTCCGTGTCTGATGCTCGTCCTTCAGCGTGTCGGCATCATGCCCTCTGTGTTCTCCAGCGATGGCGCAGACTGTGCAGATGAGGCTCACGTCTTGCTTGCAGTAGAACTTGAGCTCCTCATTGTGCGTCTTGCACTTGCGTGCTTCAGGGTTCACATCTGGTGAAACAAGGACGTGATCCTTCAACTTCGCCCTCTCCAGGTGAGGCGCGAGGTGCTCAGTGCAGAAGGACGTCTCGCACTTGAGGCAGGTCTTCACTGCAGGCGTCTGGCCTTCTGGGCAGTTATCACAGAAAACAACACCACCATCAGCAGCAGCAGCCATGGTCTCAGTCACTCGCAGCTGCTCCATGAGGTTGGGGATCGTCACGTTCCTGGTCAGCTGGGGTCGTCGAGGGAAGGTCTTGTGGCACTGCGGGCAGCAGTAGGAGTCTACCTCCTTCCAGGCGTCCTCCAGGCAATGGAGGCAGAACGAGTGGCCGCAGCTGAGCGTGGAGGGGCAGTCAAACGTGTCCAGGCAGATGGGGCAGGTCAACTCACGGTGCACGTTCTCAGCGGCAGGAGCTGCGCTCGCCATGACCCAAGGCTGCACCCAAAGTTAGTAGCTCCCTGTCGCTCGGACAATTTTATATTTCAACAAAAAAATAGTTTTACTTTTATAATCTCTTGAGATGTTGATTATCCTTGACGAGTTGTGTTCTGTGCGCAGCTCACACGGCGGAGGCGAGCAGGGAAATGAAATGACTTCACCTGCAGTTAAGTTATAAATACCTCGAGACACGCCCTGGAATGTTCCACAACGCGGCAGAGCTCACCTGTGTAGACGTGGCGTTACAGTCACGCACTGTGTTATGTTTGTACAACAAAACCCAGCAGTAGCAGCCAGGGACACAGCGATAATGGTTTGTCCCACAGGCTGCTTGACCGGCTAGGGTCATGCTGTGTGCATTGCCACAGTGGAACCGCACCTTGAACAAACATTCTGATGTAATCGTCTTCAACCTTTGTCAACTAATATTTTAGCTACTGGCTTCATGCTTCCTCTGTTCATCTGTCAATTTTTTTTTCAGTTCATGTATTCCTAGGATACCGTTTAATTCTAGGTGGATGGTGGTTGTATGTAGGGCTGAACGATTAATCGATTTCAAATCGCAATTTGAAACAATGCGATTAGGAAATCGCAAAGGCTGCGATTTTTTGCGATTTGAAAAATCCTATTACTCTCTTATTGGAATTGTTTCATTTTGTATTATTGTAACTTTATTTATTTAACTTAACAATTGTTCTATGTTGAAACATTTTAATAAATACATGTTGGAAGCAATTAATATAATTAAAGTTCTCATTCTTGCATTAGAATATATAAAGAGCAGTTCATATGTTGATGGTATCACGTGGTATTGCTCCATCACGTGTTTTAAATCCATTACATAGTGAATATTGAACTGAAGCTTGACTTCAATTTTTTTTTATCGCAAATCAAATCGCAATATCTGTCAGAAAAATCGCAATTCGATATTTTCCCCAAATCGTTCAGCCCTAGTTGTATGTATGTTGATCTTCTTTCACAACGTCGATAGGCAATAGTACTAATCAAACGTGTGTGAGTGTGTGCGTTTCTGGGTGAGTGTATGGGTTAGTGTGTGCGTTTCTGGGTGAGTGTATGGGTTAGTGTGTAGGTGTTTGGATGAGTGAGTGGGTATTTGATGAGTGGGTGGGTATGAATGTTGAACTTCTTTCACACTGTATGTAGTCACTCTCGCTTATCGGAGGTGAGAGTGGGTGGTGGTTGTGGCGGCTGAGTGAGTTGGAGGGAAGGTGGGAGGGTGATTGGGTGGGAGGGTGGGAGGGTGGGAGGCGAGGCAGTTTGGGTGGCAGATTGCGTGCTGGGTGGACGAGCTGGCAGGGAGGGAAAGTGAAAGCGATGGAGGGCGGGAGGAAGGGTGGCTGGGAGGGCGTGCGGTTGCGTGGTTGGGTCACTGGGTGGATGGACTCACGCATTACCACAGCGAACAGCCTCTGGCTAAATAAACATCGTCATTCATTTCAGCTTATTATGACTATCACTGTGCGCATTCCTATTATGCATTTTAAAATATATATAGCTCAACCTTTAAAATTGTCATTACCTAAACTCAAAAAAGTATTCACCACCTATTCTAGTCAATGGTAAGATTTTACATCCTGGACTCGCTGAGTTTGGCCAATTCTATGATTCTTTTTTTTAACCAGTTAAGGCCCACTGAGTTACATAGCTCATTTTTTTTAAAGCGACCTGGCAACGATTGAAAGCTCAACAAAGTAGCTTTTCACGTGGACATTTCCTAAGCAAAAACTCTAAACGCGTGATGTTGATTCTAAATGTCGAGGGGAAACCGGAGGAAGCAGATTAAAATCCACAAGAAAGCGGAGAGAGAGACACGCAAACTCGAAATATACAGCAGCAGCAGGCATCAGTCAGGGTCGGGATCGAACCCACGACCTCCTGTGCAGCAGGCGAGGTAGTTAACATCTCCTAGCTGCCGTGATGATGATGAGAGAGAGAGACACGCAGACTCCAACTATACAGCAGCAGGCATAACCAGGCGAGACAGTTAAAATCTTTGCCACGGTGGCATTACTGCACGCTAAATCGCACAATCCAAACCCCGCATCGATCGAGGGGAACGTGCACAATACCCGCGCGTGCACATGGGGTGAGGGCTCGCGGATGAACATCGCTGGAAAGGATGGGACACAGGGGGTGAGGATCCTCCTCGTCTAAGCAGCCTCAAGGAGCGTGCTGTCGCGGGGTGGAGGGGAGAGAGATCGCCTGCAGGGGGGGAGAGACGCCTGCAGGGTCAGGTTCACGGTGCACGTGGCTGGGAAAGTTCCTCTCGGAGTTTTATTTATTTATTTCACGGGAGTTCGCCTGAATTCACTTTCACTCGGAGCTCAGTTAAAAGGGAAAAAAACCTATTACCATATCTTGTTACTGGAAAAGGATGTCTCATAATGTAAATGCTCACCCCGAGCCCTCAATACTCTGATAGTGCGCTGTTTCTGAGTTGTACGCCTTTTAGTGTCATCTGGTCGAACACCAGTGGAGACTAGGCTCTAAGAAAAGCCATCTCGGGTGTGGACCAATCAAATTCAAGGACAGTGCCAATATCATTATCAGAGTTGTCTCTTTTGTTTGCATTTTGACTGCTCGTTTTGTGGTTATTGCAAACATGATGCCTTGTATAAAGGTGTCAGTTTTTGTGCCAGTTAAAAGGATAAAAACCTATTACTAAATCTTGTTACTGGCAAAGGAGGTCTCATAATGTAAACAGCATCATGCAGTTCTAAAGAAAAAGTATTTTCCATCTGGATGATTTAAAAGTGCATAGCTCCAGTGGCTTCCTAATATCAGGAGGAAGAGCGCTCCAGACGGCCGCAGACACGCTTCTGAAAGCACGCGATGCGGTGACCGTCTTTGTTTGATGGTTAGCCAAAAGCCGCTGCGAGGGTGATCTGAGTTTGCGTGATAGTTCATGCTCCTTGATGAGAGCAGCAAGGCATTGTGGTTCATTTGTGGCAAGCACTTTCTGTGTGTAATGAGTGCAGTCTTATAATGTCTTTGTTCAGCAACCGAAATCCAATGCAGCTCAACGAGCACCAGACGGACATGGTCGGATGTTGGAGTACCCTTCAACGCACGTGCCAAATAATTTGATATGCATTCAACGATATTGCTATGAGCCTGTTAGTGTTGTTGTATGCATACTTATCCATTTTACTGCTAATCCTGCTATGAAAGAGGGAATAAAGTCCCCTGGTGATATTAATAATTTGCACAAAATAGCCGCGTTGTGGAGAGTATTTGTAACAAAAACAGATAAGCATCCTTCATATAACTGTCTACATAAAGCAAATACAGTGGTACCCCGGAGATCGAACTTAATTCGTTCCAGAAGGCCATTCGAACACCGATTTGATCGAACACCGAATTAATTTTCCCCATAAGAATTAATGCAAATTACATTAATTGTTTCCAGACACAAGAAATATCTCATTATAAAGCATTTAATCACGAAGATTACAGTAATTACGGGCATAAAATAGAACAAAACAACAAGAAACACAATAAAGGGAATAAATTAATAAATATAAATGGAATAAATGCAATAAATGAACATTGAACTTCACTTTGCCTGCAGTAAGGAGAGTTGATGGCTTGAGTAGAAGGAGGTGGTGGTGTTATTGTTTGGAAGGGGGAGTCCCCTTCCACAATAGCGTCGGGTTACTGCCGTTCTGGCGTTCTTTCTCTTTTGTACCTCTTTTCTGCCACTAACTGTGGGTCACTTGAACCCTTTCTGACTAGCAACTTATCTAAAGAGGTTACCATACGGTAAAACCTTTCTCTGGGCAAGCGTCACGCATGCTGCTGGCCATACGCGTCTCAGCCGTGTCCTGGTTCTTTCAATTCGCAATGGCCCGTCGACCTCCGAATTTCGTTAGGAAATATCGCGTCCGAAAAGCGAATTTGTTCGAGTTCTGGTGCATTCGATCTCCGAGGTTCTACTGTATATATAATGTACACATCCCATCAGCCCCAATACCTGGGAGTGCATCATTTCGGAAGTGTTGATACAGTGAAAGCAAACTCTGGATCGATTCATGGTTCTGAACAATTTGTCACGTTAACTTCTACTGCAATGGATGGAAGCGTTCTCTTCTTAGACACACGCATTGCTGCTTTTCATTGTCAAATTCGGTTTTCCAATGGCACTCCCACAAGCTCTCCCCCACACTCGGTCATATTTCAAAAAGCGTGACTGTTAAATCACGCGATATGACACGAGAAATTAGTGATGAATAAGGAACGGGCGAAATGTTCGTTCCATTGTAACAAATGAGTCCAATCGTTGCTTCTCTGAGGCACAATTAGGACGCATAGTGTGCAGTGTTATTACCCGAGGCTCATATCCAGACTTTCTTAGCATTTTTAGGATTTAGTAATCAAACTTGAGGCTGTTTAATCTAGACTCAGGCATCTTTTATAATTATTAGTGTTCAGTTTTTTTTATAACTTGAGCTCACAGATCCAGACTAAGGTATATATGCACAAGAGTAAACTACCACTGCCCATATACACGACTGCAACACCTCGACGTCAATACGTCACAAACGAGTGTAATTCATTATTACATGAGCGTCATTCGCACTACACGTGTGTATTATGGAATGAAGGTGCTGTTCCTATCCTGCTTGTGTGTGGAGGCAGTCGCCCTCCAACAACAGCAGAGGGCGGAGGAGCGACGCTCACAACAATGAGCGGAGCGCCGGGTGGCTAAAGCACAGCAGATTGGCACAGTAGGGGGCACAGGTGGTGCATCAGCCAGTCGTCTCAGTCAGTCGACCCGTGGCACCTGCTGGGTCTGCCCCGTGACCTCCTGCCAGCGGGCGTTCGACACTTCACGTGGCCTCAAGGTGCACATGGCCTGGCACAAGCGTCGTCGTGACGTCACTGCCACTTAGTGGCGAATGGCGGTTGTTGTTGTTGTTGTACGCACACATACGCTACGGCACTGCTGCTGCGATCCACTGCCACACACACCACCTCAAATCTCACAAAGCCGAGCAGGTGTTGGGCCTGGGTAGGCCTCTCATGGGCGGCCACCATGCGTAGCAGGTGCTATAGGCTGCAGGGCTACGTGGCAGGCAGCAGATGGCATTGCAGAGAAATACATTGCTGTACAGTACTCCTATGCTCTCAACAACTGGGCTGCCTGCAGAGTGCTATTGTTATTGTTGTGCTTTTTTAACCTTTATTACACGGGTACTGTGATTATCATTACTACAGATGGATGCTCATCGACTCGATTTAACACAAAATAACCTGTATTATGGACGATATTGTTCGCGAGCACCTACATGTGAAAACTGATTACCAAATCTCTGCGCTCCTCTATGTATGTTAAGATGTCTTTAGTCAATGAATGTTTGTGTGTGTGCACGTGGCAAGAAATTGGAGGACCCGGAGAAAAGCTACATCCTAAACCGGCACTACACCAAATCCCATACAGAAGGTACAGACGATTTTAGTCCACACTTTGAAGATGTAGGGAGTTCTCCTCGGCTCCTTCAGGAAGTGAGCTTCAGTACATTCGAGGGGTCCCACCAACCCTCATCTCTACAGTGCGGGATTACAGGCCACGTGCATAGCCACCACTGATATCAAGATGTGAAACTGCCACCGACAACTTTTGATCTAAAGCTTTCGTGACTGCAGGGAGTCATATTCTTGTTTCTTTCGGTAAAGTCACGTAGAAGGGACACAATAAAATAATAAAAATATGAAACAATAAAATTAAATTTTGATTTAAAGCTTTCGTGACTGCAGTAATTCATATTCTTAGTTTTTTCGGTAAAGTCACGTTGAAGAGAAACAACAAAATAATAAAATATATATAACAATAAAAACATTCTCACGACGTTTCGACCATAACTCAAACGGTCATCTTCAGGTGTGTTGGTTTGCATAAATTTCTTTTTCAACGGTGCATTTATTTATTTATAAAAAACGTTAGCGTCACGCGCAGCGATTTGGCAGTTTGCCCAGGACTAGTCCATCTATATTTTGAAAAGAGGAGGGGGGAGACGAATTTAATTTATAATGTATGCTGTCTGAAAGCCACTGTAAGCGTGAACAATCAATTAAGAACTGAAATGGTTTATCAAATCTTTCCAATGATTGCTAAGATAGAATCCATCTTCTCGGTTGAAATTGTCTCTGTGCTTGTATATGTGGATAGCCTCATGAACGAATCTCTCATGGAAGCCAGATGGCTTACAAAGAACCTCTGTCTTGGAAAAGTCAATGGCATGTGAGCCTACTGAATTAGAACAATGATCTGCTACGGCCGAGGTGTTGGTCCTACCGTGTTTAAGGTCTGCTTTTCAAAATATAGATGGACTAGTCCTGGGCAAACTGCCAAATCGCTGCGCATGACGCTAACGTTTTTTATAAATAAATAAATGCGCCGTTTAAAAATAAATTTATGCAAACCAACACACCTGAAGATGACCGTTTGAGTTATGGTCGAAACGTCGTGAGAATTTTTTTATTGTTTTATATATATTTTATTATTTTGTTGTTTCTCTTCAACATGACTTTACAGAAAAAAACTAAGAATATAACAATAAAATTGTCACGACGTTTCGACTGCAACACAAGCAATCATCATCAGGTGTGAAAACCACAACAAAAACATTTGAACACAAAGCAGACCTGAAACACGGTAGGACCAACACCTCGGCCGTGGCAGATCACTGTTATAATTCAGTAGGTTCACATGACATTGACTTCTCCAAGACAGAGGATCTCTGCAAGCCATCTGGCTACCATGAGAGATTCGTTCGTGAGGCTATCCACATATACAAACTGAGACAACTTCAACCGAGAAGATGGATTCTGGCTTAGCAATCATTGGAAGGATTTGATAAACCATTTCGGGTCTTAATTAATTGTTTACGCTTACGGTGGCTTTCATACCGCATCCATTATTTTTCGTCTCCCCCCTCCTCTTTTTCGAACATAGATGGACTCGTCCATCTTAACAAACTGCCAAATCGCTCTCCGTGGTGCTAACGTTAAAAATAACCACTACTTTTTTCAAATTTTCTTGTTGTGGGTTTCACACCTGATGATGATTGCTTGTGTTGCAGTCGAAACGTCATGAGAATTTTGTTTTATATTTTTATTATGTTATTGTTTCCCTTCTACTTGACTTTACCGAGAGAACCAAGAATATGCCACCGACAAGCCACAGAGACGAGGAATCTCACCACCACGTGAGCCCACACATCCCAGCACAGTAAACACGTTCAGATGTAATGTTTTTATTCATTACCACACACACATTGACCCTTGACCCACAATAAAATGCGATTCAAATGCACAGGTAACCCAATCAAGTCTATGCATATTTACGCGATCTAACCCAAGACACCTTTATTATTAATAATATTGGTCGCGAAAGCCTATGTGTTAAAGTCTATTTGTTTAACCAGGTGAGAACTCAAGAGACCAGGATGAGTCTCGGTTGCAAGAATGATTGCTGCTGCTGTTGCTGCTGCTACTGATGATGATTCTGTTGCTGCTGATAATGCTTCTATTATTTTTGATGCTGTTGGTACTACTCCTGATGCTGACGATGATGATGCTAATGATGAGCTACCGCTGCTGATGCCGTTGGTCCTGCTGCTCTTACTAATTCTTCTGCTGATGATACTTCTGCTGATAATAATGATGATCGAGTCGAGTTGAATTTAAATTTAACGAGGTGAGAACTCTGGAGACCAGGAAGAGTCTCATTGACAAGAGTGACCTTAGTCACACAAATGAAAAAAATCAAAACAAGTCAAACCCATGCCAGCAATGACGCAAATAGAAATCTCACCCCCAGCCCAGAGCACAATGCGATTCGCGTTCACACAACTACACAACTGGTACGATATAATCAATGCGTCTCAAATCATCTATGCATTGCTAAACAGCCTGAGACTCGAGTTGGATTCACACCGGATTGGTGTCTCACGTTAAGGAGGGGCGCTGCGGTGGCTCGGAGATGTTAACTCCCTCGCCTGGTATGCAGGAGGTCGTGGGTTAGATTACTACAGTGACAGCTGCTGTATATTTGGAGTTCGCGTTGTCATTATCCCTGTAATAGAACACAGTGTCTGCGTGTTATTAATGCTTGTTGAGACAATATTAGTCGTGTTGTAGTGGCAGAGGAAGGCGTTATCCCATGAATCGAAGGTTGTGGCTGGAGGTAGAAAGATAATTCAGACATTCAGCAAAACCAACCTTTATTACAGAAGATATTGGTGGCAAAAGCCCTCCTACTAGGTTTTAAAATGGCTTCTTTCTCTCTTAGCCCTGTAAAATAAACCTAGTTTGTGTGGGTGGAGGAGTCACTCAACCCCTGGTTATGACAAACATGTCATAGTGATGCCATCCCATTCCCACCCCATTCCCACCCCGGGTTTATCGCCCAACGAGCGAGTGACCGCGAGGGGGACGGCGCGCGTCACCCCGTAGCGTCACGTGACACGTGATCCCAGCACGCCCGCGGTGGAGCTCCGCCCCCTCGGCGTTGAGCGCCACGTGGCGTGCAGTGCGAGGGACGATGGCGTCAGAGAGAACCTTAAATCCCCCCACTCCCCCCCCCCCCCCACAGTGCGCTAACCACTGCACCACCGCTCCACCCCACACTACACACATGCCCCTCTATACACTAAAGATAAAGATTCACCGCGTAGCCTTAACAGACTGTTGGGGCAAGTTCTGTAAGTAGCGAGCAGCGACTATGAAGGCTGGCACTGTGACACACGAGGGCGTGGGTGGCAAGCACCATGTCCAGACACACACAAAGACAAAGACGCACAAAGACACACACACAATAGCAAAGACACAGAAAGGCATAAACACACCAACCCACTCACCCAGACAAATATCCCCCGTATATGCTTAACAGACTGTTGGGCCAAGTGTTGTTAGCGACCACCTGTCAAGACTGGCACGGCACACAAGGCGGTGGGTGGACAATACCACGACTGACCCGCCTTTGTCTCCCCAGTGGCGATGTTTCCACACCACACCAGGAACTCATTTGAGGCTGAGTCGACCCTAGGGGAGACCCAGGACCGAATCAGATAATCGGCAATGGTGTTGGCGAAGGGGTCATGGGCCTCCCGTAGGTCGACTCAGCCTCAAATTAGTTCCTGGTGCGGTGTGTAAACGTTACCACTGGGGAGACAAAGGCGGGTCAGTCGTGGTGTTGGCCACCCACCCCCTCGAATGTCGTGTCAGCCTTCTGAGGCGTTTACTAACAGCACTTGCACCAACAGCCTGTTTAGGCTGCACGGGGGATCTGTGTCTTTGTGTGCGTGAGTCTGCGCGTTGTGCCCGTTTCTCTGCGCTGCTCACACTCCGTGCTCTCAGGACGCACGACTCAGATCCAGAATCCTCACTGAGTCATCAACACCCCACACACCCAGCGCGGGGTAGAGAGGCTGACTAAACGAGTGGTGGATGCAGTGCAGCAGCTCCATGGAGTCGGCGCGGTAAAACGACAGCAGCCCCGCCTCCCAGTGCAGGTGACACCCGACTCTCTGGGGTGAATCCCTCAACGGCACTGAGGTCTCTACACCACCATGACACACGTAGCAGCTGTTGTTATATTTATATAACACCCAGGATGAGTCGTTCCTTCCCAGCCAGCACTCGTCACGACTCCCTTTCCGTGCGATCGTCCCGTACACGACTCCAACCACACAGCCCCAGGCCGCACCCCCCACGTCCACCTCCCAGTAGTGCTGACCCGACGAGAAGCTCTCTGAGCACAGGGCTTGTGACCAGCCATCAAAGCGGTGTGGGTGATCGGGGCGACCCTGGGAGACAGCGGTCCGCGTCACCGTCCTGAGATCCGAGGAAATCTGGAGGTTGCTGTGGGCCGAGTTTGGGTCCAGATTCGGTGAGCGTCCATCTGCAGTAACGATAATCACAGTAGCCGTGGTAACAACAGCACCAATATAACAATATCACTCGTCCACTAACACGCACGTACACTACAATAGAGCAATTCATAATGAGCATTGTTATACAACGTTGTAATGCGTAGCTAGCGGTGCGATGACATCTAACGGGCACTTTGTCAATCCGCTGCTGGATGAGGGACTCCCTACACCGTGTGGTTCGTGTGGGATTTTGACAATACTTCATTCACCACGTCGGTCACTGCGTGTTGGTGAAGGCAGGCGGCACAACTGGCGAGAGCACAGAAGTACAGTACAGCGGTGCGTTTGTCTGCCCTGCCATCTGCTGTTCGCCACGTAGCCCCACAGCCTGTAGCACCTGCTAGGCCAGGTGGTGACTGTCCCACCACGTGACCCCGCAGCCTGTAGCACCTGCTAGGCAGGGTGGTGATTGCCCCACCACGTGACCCGGCAGCCTGTAGCACCTGCTAGGCAGGGTGGTGGCTGCCCCACCACGTGACCCCGCAGCCTGTAGCACCTGCTAGGCAGGGTGGTGGCTGCCCCACCACGTGACCCCGCAGCCTGTAGCACCTGCTAGGCAGGGTGGTGACTGCCCGTGCGAGCCCCACCCAGGCCCAACCCCTGCTGAGCTTAGCGAGATGTGAGGAGGTGGGGCGCACTGCGGGCGCTCTGTGCGGTAGCGCCCGTGGGTGGCAGTGGACCGCAGCAGCAGCGTGGATATCAACACCGCCGTAGCGTCTGTGTGTGTACAACAAACACAACGATCTCCCGTATAACCTTTAACAGACTGTAGGAGCAAGTTCCTTTGGTGAGCACCTGTGGAGGCCGGCATGGCACACGAGGGGGTGCTGTTGGCCAACACCACGCCCAGCCGCCTTTGTCTCCCCTGTGGTGACGTTTACACACGCAGCAGCGACTCAGTTGCAGTTTAACTTATTTGGTATAGCCCTGTGAGCCATGCGGCTCTTGACTCGGGTGCAGCCGCAACAAACAAAAAACATGAACGAAGAACATCTTAAAGTGACGACGTGCAACAGAAACATCCAGCAAAAACGGGCTGAGTCGACCCAGGGAAGACCCATGACCGGTTGAGATAATCCAACACTGTTTTTTTGCCCGTGAGCGGGAATCGAACTCGGGTCGCCGGGTTCGTAGTGCAGCGCACTAACCACTGCAATACTATAACAGTACTCTTTGATGTACACTCGTGTGTGTGTGTCTGCTATACATAAACATTGATAAATGGTCTTGGGGAGCGGCAGTGCGGTGCTTAGCGCAGTGACCCTAATTATATTCTTGCTCACGGCCAATATCAGGGACGATTATCGGAATCGGTCCTGGGTCTCCCCTAAGTCGACTGAGTCCCAAATGAGTCCCTACTGCGGTGTGTAAACATCGCCGCTGGGGAGACAAAGGCGGTCGGGCGTGGTGCTGGCCACCCACTCCTCATGTGCCATGCCGGCCTTCATAGGAGCTCGATAACAGCACTTGCCGATACAGTCTGTTAAGGCTACACGAGGGATCTCTGTCTATATCAACGTATCGGTAGATATTGATACGTGTTGCTTAGTAATTAACTTGTTTGTTGCCTGTGTAGTCATTTACACGGGCAACTCAGGTTATGCCTTGGTCTGGCTGTCTAATACAACCTAAAGTTGCCTTTGATTCTGAGAGGTTCAGGCTGTAACACCGAACCCTAAGAATCCTCAAGGTGTCTGTATCTCGCTGCCTCAAGCACTAAAAATTACGAATCCTAAGAATATCAGCAAAAGCGTGTTTGTGTGACGTTCTAGGTACTCATTAAGGCTGAGTGGACCTAGGAGAGCTCCAAAATTGGTTCTGAATCGACTCACCACTGATGTTGGCCATGGCCATGAATAGGCCTTAAGATTTGCATTGAACTGCCCATATAGGACCCACCACTGTGACCTCTACATTGGGTCAAACTTAACATCTCTTAATGTTCGACGGCTTGTGCATCAGATCTTTTTTATTCACGATGTACTTACAAAAAAATCCACAGACTACCTGCTGGATCTCCTCTCTGTTTCGAAGAACAAATGTCACCTAAGGTCTTCGCTCATTTACCAACTTCACATTCCTTATTGCCGTATAAATACTGGAGGAAGGGTCTTTGCTCTTGATGCCCCCAGGGTCTGGAATGCTTTCGCCAATAAACTGCAACTTGGATCACTACCTGTGAGATCTTCACTCAAAACTGCTTTAGAGGAGTTGTACACCCCTAGCAGCCACTGCTATTCAGTGGCCTGAAATAAAATGCTTCGCTCTGGATGACCGCTGCAAAGTATGATCTTGAGTTTGTATTATAGTGTGCTGATCTATAAAGGTGCATTGAAGATTTTTGATACTCCTACTGATACTCCTCCTGTTATGGAGTGACTTATGCTGCCAGCTATGGCTGCAAAGTTTGGTAGTACATGTTATGTAGATCGTTTATTGTAAAATTTAAATCACAGCTCCTATGATCACTGTTACATTGTTTTAACGCTTCATTTTGGTGATTTCGAAAACGTTTTGGTTTAGCTATATTTGCTTGTTGTAGTACAGAGTTAGCCTGATAACTTAAATCTAAATTGTCTTATGGTTGTTATTGTTTGACTTGCATCCCACTGGGATTTTTGCACAAAGCGTTGATATACGGTGCTTTTTCTGGAAGACTTTGCTGTTTTTTCCTGGATTTTCCTGTTTGCGCGTAGTAGTCACTTTAAGATGTTCCTTGTTTTAGTTTTTTTGTTTGTTGCAGTTGCACTCGATTCAAGAGCCGAATGGCTCACAGGGCTATGCCAAATAAATGAAACTGAAACTAAACTGAAGTCTGTTGGTGACCATGTTTGTATATCAGTGCACAAACCATCCCATCTTCACTGGACATCCGTACTCACTCTCGCTCATTCATAAACCCATACGCCTCCGGTTAGCACGGTTGGTGTGAAAGAAGTTCAATGTAGACCTATGCACTATTACAAAGATACGATACCCCCGTATATCCTCAACTGACTTTTGATGCAGTGCTGTTAGTAAGTGTCTATGAAGACCCGCATAGCACGCGAGGGGGTGCGTGGCCAACACCACGTCAAGCCGTCTTTGTCTCCCCAGTGGTGATGTTTACACACCGCACCAGGTACTCATTTGAGGCTTTGTCGACCTACGGGAGGTCCAGGACCGGTTCAGATAACCTCTCAGTGGTGTTGGCCTTGAGTGGGACTCACACTTTGGTCGCCAGGTTCGTAGCGCATCGCACTAACCATGACACCACCGCTCCGCAACATACATGTACAAGCGCAATTATGTGCACAATAACAGACGCATAAGTGGCAAGAGTCCGTGGAACTCACACATGAATGCTAGCAGGTTGACCACAGCTCCCTGCAGGGTGCTGATCGAGGTGATGTCTTCTTCACTGGGAGATGAGGATGGAGATCCCTTCTGAGCGTCTCTCCTGTGAGGCCAGAACTAGCAGTGACTCACACAGCCCATGTCTTACACAACACCATCACACATCATCATCATCATACACAACATCATCACATAGCATCAACATACACCATCACTCACAGGATCATACCACACATTATCATCACACACACATCATCATCATCATCATGCAACCCATGTCCCACACACGGCGTCACACCGTGTATTAATCTACGCGAGTTCATGAGTTTACGTCAGCTTTCACTACCATGATGAACTGGATGGACAGGTTTTGCGAGTTATGTCTCGGCTGGGCTGGACGGGAAGGGAGGAGGCGATCCTGTGTGTGAACCTGGAAGAATTTTACAATGAAGAAGGTGACTCCTGCAACTACCGCGTCTTCGACTTGTGCTACACTACACTAGTAACAAATTTGCATGTTCTGTTTATGTGACAACCCTGAATAATTAGCTGTGGCAGGTAGTAGCGGGTTTAGCGAGATGTTTATATTTAGGCAATTTAACCCAATACACCTGTATTATGAATGACACAGCATCATCACCATCACGCGGCCCATGTCCCACACATGGCGTCACCTCGTGTGTTCATCAGTGTGAGTTCATGAGTCCCTTACCTGTTTATCTCCTTAAGGTGAACCTGCAGGAGTCAGACACAGGGGGCGCGAGTCAGTTCACCTCCAGCCACGTTAACCACACGGTGATTGGTAGGCGCGATGAGCTGGGCTGCGCTCAGCCATTCGCGTATCCCAGTGTTGTTGGTTGTTAACATGGCAAAGCCGTGGATTCGTTTGGGCTCGATGGTTCTCATCAGCAAGGTGTGGCCTCTGAAACTGTTGCCGCTCGGTACCCGATGTCACGGGGAAGAGGCGTCCGTAGCACTCGATATCGATTAGCAATGATAGTGAACCAACATTCACAATAAGTTGAAAGCACTTCTATTTTCAGCATGACTGATGGTTGGTCTACCTTTGGTTGCATGAATAATTAAAATGTAGTGTCAAGTAGCCTTGATCTGTCGTACATTAATGGACCATGCGGTAACAGTTTTTTTAATGCCAACGTCTGCACACATTACCAACCAATTAACTGGAGGAATTTGCGTGTTAATCGTTTATTTATTTATTGGAATATCACCAATAATTTATGTTTTTTTTTATCAGAATATACAAATCCACGTTGGTAGACTTGATTCTACACTTTATTTCAGAACACATGGGCTATACATTGTAATTCCAATGCAAGATGCGATATCCTGTGCTTTGAGTTGCATCTCATGTGCCGCATTTTTAAAAAAACGCAATGAATATACTCAAAATAGGGCACTCGTCTTGGCTCGGCGAGCGCTCTACCTGCAGGAACGTGAGCGAGTCCCTCTCCTCCTGCAGAGCGCGCAGGCGCGTGGCTGCTGCCTGGAGCTCGCCGATCTCGCGCTGGTAATGGGCGATGTTCTCCTCGATCCGGGACAGCAGCTCACGCCCCTTCACGTCCACGCGGTCCAGAGCTGCCCTCTCGTCCTCATCCAGCGTCGCCCTCATGCGGGTGAACTCGCCTGAGATGCGAGCCTTGGTCTGGACCATGGAATTCTGCAAGGGGCGTGGGATGCATTCGATCAACTCATATACCATGCTGTGAAGACCAAAGTCACATTGTGTTCTGGATACTTCAAACCTAGTTTTCCCTGCCTCAACATTGTCGCTGGACTCCCATTGAACAGGTCAATAACTTTAAGTATCTCGGTGTTATCTTGTCCTCCACATTGATCATATGGCCAATAATAATAATATAGCCCAAGCCGCCATCCTCCCCATCTTTGACTCTTGTGAAATCATCGACCGCCTAGCCTCTTGTTCCATTATACCACCTGGCCGCCCACTCATCTCTAATTTGTCCCCCCCCCTGGATAACTTAATTCTGAACGTCCTTTTGAATACAACTGCCAAATATGTGTAAAGACAGCACAGGGGACTAATAGACACAGGGGGTAATGACGGGGGAATTAGCAACGGAAGAGACTAGGGGCCACAAGGGGTAATGACAGGTTTATTGACATCGTGGGCACAGGAGGTAATGACAGGGGAATTAACATGGGAAGAGACTCGAGGCCACAGGGGGTAATGACAGGTTCAGGGTCAGACAGGGGAAGGATCTGGGGTTTACGAGAAGGATCGAGAACAGGGGATGTGGCCAAGTGAGAGAAGGGAGCAGCTGCGGATCAGGGGCCGAGAGCCATCCAGAAGGTTCTTGAGAAGGGTCATCACCGAAGGTCAAGGGATGGCCACGCTGGGGATAAAATGGGTCGAGAGGAGAGGCTTGAAGCTGCTGATGGAGTTGGGGTCTTCGCCTGTCATGTGAAGGTGTCTTCAATAAAGATCATCACAAGAACAGCATCTCCTGGAGTTGTCACAACTGGTGTCAGCAGTAGGGTGGTATCATCATGTCACGGTATAACCGGAGGAAAAAGCCACCTGAAACTAGGGAGAGAACAAGGAGGAGACCCCCGCAGTGAGTCCCGGGAGGCAGAGTCCCGGTCAACAACCCCGCAAGTGAAGAAGAAGCTGTGGCAGCAACGAGGAGGGAGGGGGGCTGAATGATAGCAGCCACAATTCACGGAGGGGGGAAGCGAGGTGGCGGGATGGCTGGATCAACTATTGGCAGCAGTCGCACAGCTCACCTTGCAGTTGGGCGTGGATGCAACAAGCGCCAGGAGCAGGCGGCGATCGACACGACGGGCGCCACCCCACCGGCCAAACGCAAGCCCCGGGGGGCGTCCGCCGCGGTCGGGCACGGCGACGACGCCCTCCGGTCAGCCGTCGATCCTCAGCTTCTTTGCCAAGGCGAGCCCGCCGCCCCCCAGGCAGTGAATTTAACGTGTCTGTGTAATTTTTCAACTTTTTACGAAACTTAGTGCCCCGAGTAGCTCTCGACGAGGCCAATCGATTGACGCAAGTTTTGTTGTCGGTAAGGTAAGACTCGTGTCGCTGCGCGGTTTTTCCCACCTCCTGGGCAGTGATGGGACCCCGGGGTCCTGCCAATTGCTTCATATCAAGAAATAGGTCGGACAGAGGGGGAAGCACTGAGGGCTTTGCTGACCACCCTTGATGACGATGCCCTCGCGGCGTTCTTAGCCATGCCTGAAGGACGAAGGGCCACTCTTCAACAGGCACATGGGGAGATGGAAGCCGTGTTTCATCCTCCATCCCACACACGGAGGGAGTTCCTGCAGCGGAGGCCGGAGGACGCTGAGATGCCCCTCGCTTACCATAGCGCGTTGATGGCGCTCGGGCACGTGGCATTCCTGCGAATGGACAAGACAGCGCTGGACTCACTAGCAATGGAGAAGATGCTGATGTTGGTGCAGGAGATGGGAGTCGTACCGCTCCTCATGGAGAAGGAGGCGCATACCTCTCTGTGGGTGGCCAGGTGCCTGCAGGCACATGAAAGCATGAACCAGTCCCCTCGAGTGGTGGCATGGGCAGATGAGCCCGTGTTGGGTGAAGCCTCGACAGCCCGGTCAGCGGGGAGCACGGGGGCCCCGACGGAGTAGGATCCGGAGCTGGGGAAGAAGGCGGCGGTGGCGGTTCAAGGCTGGGCTCTGTGGCAAGGGGAGACCTCGCGATGGCCTCGAGGTTGAGGGCCGAGGGAGGAGGCGACTCTTCCAGCAGTGGGGTCCCGCCATCATCTGCTTCCAGTGCAGACAGCCGGGACACATCGCGCGGTGATGCCGGAGGCACGCCCGGCCAACTACAACATCGCTGGCATCCACCTTCCCACCAATGACCGCTCCACAGCCACAGCAGGCAAGTCGTGACACACCAGACACCCGGGTCGAAACACCACCTCAAGCATCTCGGGCATCCGGTGTTCCGAGTTTCATTTTCACCCGCATCACTTAGTTGTCAGGCGGGTGGCCAAAGTCGGGCATTGAATGGAAAAGGTTGGCTCTCTGGGTGGTGGCAGCTGCTGCAGCCACATCAGCAGTGGCTGGCTCCATTAAGGGGGTAAAGGTGCGCGTTTTGATCGACACTGGTGCCTCGGCCACCAATATCTCGGAAATGATGTATGACATGTTGCCGTCAAATGGGCATTATGTAATTCCGGTAGTGAATGCGTGTGTGGCACCTAACGGTGGGAGCATGGGAATCATGGGGCAGGTGGAGGCATGTATAAGGATTGGGGAAATTGCAATGTCGGGGACTGTTTTGATTTCTAAAACACTGGCTGTTCCTTGCCTGTTGAGCACCGACTTTTTGAGCAAATTGCCCCTTAATATTTTGATGGACCAGAAATGCATTATAATGCTGTCAGGGTAGGGATTGTTTTATGTTACTTACTTACTCCATTTGTAGTGAGTCAGATACAAACATACAAGTCCAGGCCTTGGTTAGGGAATCGGTATAGATTCTGCCAGGTATGCAAATGTTGGTCCCATTGCGTTACTGCATTTAGCAGACCTCGATGCGGGAGTCCTCCTTACACCATCCAACACAGCGACCCCGTGTGCTTACGCTGGTGGGCTTGCAGACGATCCTGCAGATGAGCCAGGTGCCGATTCTGCACATGTTAAATGTGGGTGCAGGGACTGCTGTGGTCCAGGCGGGTACTGTATTGGCTCACACGACGGCTTCGTGTTGCGAGGCGGTTGACTTGGTCGTGGTGGTGGTGGTGGATATTGCGGATGCGGTGGAGGAAAGGGCCGAGTCGAATGGGAAATGGGCTGAAACCACTGTGCAACGAAAATCCGGATTTGTCTGAGGTGCAATGGGGCGAATTGCGGCCGTTGCTACTGCAATCTTCGGACGTTTATAGTAAGGGCAATTTTGACATTGGCCGTACTTCGCTGCTGCAGCACCATATTGCTATGGGTGACGCAGCACATATTCGCCAGAACTCATACCGTATGAGTTCTGTAGAAAAGGAGCATGTACAACAGGCGGTGGATCTAATTTTGGCGACTGATGATTTAACCATCAACCAGCAACTTGGGGATCCTCAGTATTGCTGGTGAAAAAAATCTTTGTCGATTTTAGGAAACTGAACAGGGTCTTGGTGGCAGAGGCATATCGGCTTCTGCGTGTGGACGATTCTCTGGATGTGTTGTCAGGCGCTCGTTTTTTTTCGACATTGGATTTATTGTCAGGGTTTTGGCAATTACCCCTGAACGAGTAATCTAAACTAAAAACTGCACTTCGAACACCTCACGGACTGTATCAGTTCAATTTTTTCCCCATGAGATTGCATTCGGTGCCTGCCACATTCCAGAGGCTTATGGAGTTGGTCCTAGCAGGATTTCAATGGGACTCATGCCTCATTTATTTGGACGACATTATTGTGTTTGGTGGCACGGTCGAGGAGCATTTGCAATGGTTGCGAGTGGTGTTTTCCAGGGTACATTCAGATAATTTGAAATTGAAACCCGCTAAATATAATTTATTACAAACCTCGGTACAATATTTGGGCGACAATGTGAGCGCTTCCAGAATAGCTATGGACCCCGACAAAACAGTGCATACGAGATTGGTCGACCCCCAAGTCTGTGGGTGAATAGCGCAGTTTTGTCGGGTTTGCATCCTAATACCGACGGTTTGTTCCATGGTTCGCAACGATTGCAAAACCCTTGCATGCTTTGGCTGCTGAAGAACAGAAGTTCAAATGGGGGGAGGAGGAGGAAGCGTTTGTTATGCTACGCAATTGCCTCTCCAACGTACATCCCTTGGCTTATCCTGATTTCTCCCTGCCCTTTATCTTAGACACGGAGCCCAGTGACCTAAGTATAGGGGCTGTCCTGTCTGAGGTGAAGGGTGTGGTTGAAAGGGTCATTGCATATGGTAGTTGTGTCCTGCTACCAGCTGAGCAGCGGTATTGTGTTACCCGCCGGGAACTTCTGGCAATGGTCTTCTTCATTCAGCAGTACAAGCCTTACCTGTATGGCAGGGACTTCGTGGTCTGCATGGACCACGTGGCCCTGCAGTACTCCCTGCGAGTAGACCAGCCTCCTGGCCAGCTCTCACGTTGACTGGAAATACTGCAGGAGAACTCCTTCCAGGTAAATTTCTATTTAAAGCTTTCGTGACTGCAGGGATTCATCTTCTTGGTTCTTTCGGTAAAGACACCACGTAGAATCGAAATATTTTATTTTATTATGTTTTATTATTATTTTATTTCCATTCTATGTGACTTTACTGAAAGAACCAAGAAGATCCTTCCAGGTAGTCTATCGGGAGGGCGTAAGACGCTGTAACGCGGATGCATTGTCTCTATTGCCTCATGAAGAACTGTGTGCGTGTGCGTCGGGAGCTGGGCGGAGTAAACCACCCGCAGCTGAGTTGCCAATGGTCGTAGCTTGACTGGGCGATGCAGAACCAGCCAGGGTGGTTATACATAGAGACAGCACTTTGGGGCTCACGCATGCAGAATGGGGGCAGCTGCAGGTGGATGACGGTTATTATTGGCTTCGTGGCGATGTGTGTAAACAAACCATTAAACGCCTGCCTCTGCGGGAGTCTCGCGGGTTGTTCTCCATGAAGGACTGTTAATGCGATGGGATGAGGTTTCACACCATCGTTGCTGAGTGGTCGCCACTTCCCTGCGGGGGGTAAGTTGACGCGAGCCGTGCATGAAACTAAGATGCTGCTCCTCGGGCATCAAAAAAACGCTGTTGACCTTGCAACGGGACTTTAACTGGTCAGGAAAGTTGACCGATGTTCATCACCTGGTCGCAGGTGGCATAGAGCGCGCGCCGAATGCCCCCATTGCAAAGGTATCAGCCCCTGTTGCAGTCCATCACAGTGTCCCGAAGCAATGAATTGGTTGCGCTAGACATCCTGGTCCCCTTTTCCATGTTCACAAAGGGGAACAGGTTTCTCCTGGTGGGGGTGGAGTATTTTACTCGCTGGTCAATGGTTTGGCCATAACCGGACCAAACAGCTGCGTCCATTGCAGATGCATTCCTACACGGCCACGCGTTAGACAAAGGTGCCCCAGAGCAGCTTCTTACTGACCAGGGTCCAATTTTCTCGTCTAAAGTGCTGCGTGAAGTGTGTGACGCATTTGGTACAAAAAAATGTAGAACCTCGCCATACCATCCTCAAATAGATTGAATGGTAGAATGCTTGAACAGGACCATAACATCTACATCATTAGACCTCCATTGCCAGTACCAAAATGTAATAATAGGGGTTTTCCCCTTTTTTTCTGGCAACAAAACTGAAACCTTTTTTACAAGGATTCATGTCTGCATTAACCACAATACCTGCAGTCAAAATGCGTACGCCTTCTGGCGTCATCTGGTCGAGCACCAATTGGGTCGAGGCTCAAAATAAAGCCATCCCTGGGTGTGAACCAATCGGTTTCAAGGAAAATGCATCATCATATTATCATGGCGTGTTTTTTGTTTGCATTTTGACTGCAGGTATTGTGGTTCATGCAGACATGAATCCTTGTCAAAAGGTTTCAGTTTTGTTGCCAGAAAAAAGGGGAAAACCCCTATTATTATTATTAGGACCATAACATTTCTGCAATGTCAAGCGGTTAATGAGGTACAGACGGACTGGGACTTGCACGTCCCGGGGGTTCTGGCGGCATACGGAATGGCCCCACATGCCTCTACGGGATTCTGCCCTTTTTTCTAATGTATGGACGGGAAAATGAACCCCCATAGAGGCTCAACTTGGTACGACCTCAGAAAAAACGCAGGTGTCCATACCTGTGCCGCTACAGGTTACGTTCGAGCGAGTGTCGGAAGCGCGTTGCAGCAGCAAGAGATAATACTTCCATGGCGCAAGCCTCTAATAACAAGCCTCAAGCCATACGTATATCCCCACCCAGACACCTCGTCTCCATGTCCTGTACGGCCGGGGTCTGGTGTGTCCGACGTTTCTGAGCAGTCGGCCAAAATAATTGTGCTTCGGGGAAAATGCGTTGTGCTGGTCACAGACTGCGAACCCTTGATGCCCAGGGGGCCACAAGAAACCACCACAGGCGATGTGTCCGACGTTTCTGAGCAGTCGGCCAAAATAATTGTGCTTCGGGGAAAATGCGTTGTGCTGGTCACAGACTGCGAACCCTTGATGCCCAGGGGGCCACAAGAAACCACCACAGGCGATGGAACGGTGTCGAGAACCCGGTCAAAGTGCTTACGTCTGCGGTAGCAGTTCTGCAACCTTAAAATTGACTTTAAACTCTAGCATAACTGTATTAATTCAGTGCAAGTAAACTCTGGACCGATTTTGGCATGCAGTGTCTCGTCAGAAAAGTCAGGCTCGCTTGAATTAACGCAGGTGAACTGCTAGATGCTATAGACAAAGACCCTCTATAAATATGGATCTTATTCAGGCAACAAAAAACGATTTGATGCATAAACCAGTCCAGCATTTCCGCTACGGAATCAATGCTGCTAAAATAATGCACTCCCAGAAGACTGTGGAGCTGATGTGAGGTTTATGAATTGATGTATAAGGTGGAGAGGCAGATGTGTAAGGAAATGAAAATGTTCTGTTTATTTTATGTTTTAGTTATATTCTCCGCGACGAATCTAATGATTATGTTTGTGTTGTGTGTTAAATAATTTGGCATCTAACTAGGACCCGTATCATTACGAAACGGTCCTTGCCTGTAAACTAAGAGCAGTACATGAGCATTAGCTCAAGCAAGCCTGACTCTGATACCGAGACACTGGGTGTGGAAATCAGTCCAGAGGTTGCTTTTACCCAATCACTGCTTTTGAAACGATGTACTCCCACGTCGTGGGGCTGATGGGATTTGTGCATTTTTGTCATGATTTTTATACGGAGGCAGATATATGATAGAGACGTTTAATCTGCTTATCTGTTTTTGTTACTAATATTCTCCACGGTTTTTTTTGTAAATTATTCATTTCATCGGCTGACCTGATGCCTGCATTACAATCGAAACCTCTGCATGCGAAAACACAAACAGGTTCATAGCAATAGCCTTGAAGACATATCAAAAACAGACCCAATTACTAATTATACTTACCAATGAAATGTGCGGCACTAAGAGTTAATCTCTAATACATCTCGATTCGTGCAAATTCAATTTAAAATGTTTGAAATAGTCAGACTCTATGTTATGTTAATTGAGAGTTAGGTGCGTGCCATGAGAGCTAAAGTGTTTTCCAGCATTGCCTGCACTCTGTTGAAGTCGCGTCTCTCATGTTTATTCTAGTATTTCACAGCCGATTTCCTGTCGTATTTCATCTTAATCTTCTCTCGTTTAATTTCTGGTTTCTAATTCAATGCAGTCGTTGCTCCATTCTGCTTTATTTTATCTCACCCATTGCCAGTCATTGGTGTTAACCTGCTAAGTGCTTCTCCAGTCTCACGATACTTGAACTTTTTTTAACATATATAAAATTTGATTTTTTTTTATCATTTATTTGTCAATCACCCAGAGCCTTTTAATGCAACATCCTGCACAGTTATTACACACTGACTCAAGACTCACAAAATTCACTTGAATCTACGGAGTTGCACTCACATGGAGACAGTCACAGACTCCACGCAGGGTGGAGGTCACAGGGTTACAAAGGCCACGCGTGGTACCTTCACGGCCTTGCGAGTGGCCTCCATCCGTCTCACGGACGCCTCCGCCTCCCTCCTCTTCTCCTCCACCGCTCGCGTCTCCGCTCCGACTCCACTCTGCAAGAGACGAAGTCACCAGAGGAGACTCCACTCCCTGAGCGGCTCCCTCTCAGCCCCACTCCACACGGAGCCCTCCACAGTGACGGCTCTAGAACTGCCCACCGGAAAAAAATGAGTCCAGGGAAGTCGACTTGAAAGAAAAAAGAGCGTGGAGAGAGAATTATCCCGTCCTGTTGGTTTTGATTTAATGAGATGTTGTATCAGAGGTTTGTTCATGAAGCCATCCAGATATATAAACACAGACAACACAACTTCAACCGAGAAGATGGGTACAAACTGAGCAATCATTGGAAGGACGTTATTAACCAGGTAAAGTCTAAACTGACTAAATTTCGAATTAAAGCTTTCATGACTGCAGGGATTCATATTCTTGGTTCTTTCAGTAAAGTCACGTAGAAGGGAAATAATTTAGTAATAAAAGTTAAACATAATATAATGTTTTATTTGTATTATTTGATTATTTCCCTTCTACGTGGTAACTTTACCGAAATAAACAATAATCTTAACTGACTGTGATGTTTCCATCCTACCTGCCTATGTCAGCTGTCATTTCCGACTCTCTGTGCCCCGCCTCCTCCCCCCCTTCTCTCTCCCCTCCTACTGCCGAGGCCTACTATATAAGCTCGTGCCACGGCAAATCTCTCGCCTGCTTCAGCAGTTATTTCTTGCTGTGTTTGTCCTTCCTGATGACGATTGCTTGTGTTGTGATCGAAACGTCGTGATCTATTATTTTACAACCTACGTGACTTTAACGAAAGAACCAAAGAGCACGAGATGTTGTTGTTGTTGTTGCTGCACTTTTTAAGCTCAGATCACGTTATCATTCGCTCCTGAGTGGCTCACACTCAACCCACGCGGGCCTCACCTTCCGTGCCTGATGCTCATCCTCCAGTGTGATGAACTTATGCCCCGTGTGGTCTCCTGCGATGGTGCAGTCCCTGCACACTAGGCTGAGGTCTTTCTCGCAGTAGAACTTGAGCTCCTCTTTGTGCCTCTTGCACTTGCGTGCTTCAGAGTTCACATCTGGTGAAACCAGAACGTGATCATTAAACTTCGCCCTCTCCAGGTGAGGCGCGAGGTGCTCAGTGCAGAAGGACGTCTCGCACTTGAGGCAGGTCTTCACTGCAGGCGTCTGGCCTTCTGGGCAGTTGTCACAGAAAACAACACCATCAGCAGCAGCAGCCATGGTCTCAGTCA
Organism: Petromyzon marinus; assembly: GCF_048934315.1. Classification (NCBI taxonomy): domain Eukaryota; kingdom Metazoa; phylum Chordata; class Hyperoartia; order Petromyzontiformes; family Petromyzontidae; genus Petromyzon; species Petromyzon marinus. The sequence goes on from NC_133734.1 coordinate 9,007,974, forward strand.
CTCGCAGCTGCTCCATGAGGTTGGCAATCGTCACGTTCCTGGTCAGCTGAGGTCGTCGAGGGAAGGTCTTGCGGCACTGCGGGCAGCAGTAGGAGTCTGCCTCCTTCCAGGCGTCCTCCAGGCAATAGAGGCAGAACGAGTGGCCGCAGCTGAGCGTGGTGGGGCAGTCAAACGTGTCCAGGCAGATGGAGCAGGTCAACTCACGGTCCACGTTCTCAGCGGGAACTGTGCTCGCCATGACCCGAGGATGCACCCAAAATAGCCCCTCACTGTGGCTCAGAGAAAATATTTCAACAAAAAATACGTTATGTTTATAATATCGTGAGATGTTGATTACCATTGACGAGGTGTGTTCTGTTCAGGAGACGCTGTGTGCGCAGCTCACACAGCGGAGGCGAGCAGGGAAATGAAGTGACTTCACCTGCAGTTAAGTTATAAATATCTCGAGACACGCCCTGTAATGTTCCACAACGCGGCCGAACTTACCTGTGTAGACGTGGCGTTACAGTCACGCACTGTGTTATGTTTGTACAAACAAAATTTCAGCAATAGCAGCCAGGGACACAGCGATAATGGTTTGTCCCACAGGCTGATTGACCGGCTAGGGTCAGGCTGTCTGCATTGCCACAGTGGAACAAACATTCTCGTGTAATCGTCTTCAACCTTTGTCAACTAATATTTTAGCTACTGGCTTCATGCTTTCTCTGTCCATCTGTCAATTATTGTTTTAACGTATTCCTAGGAGACCGTTTAATTCTATGTGGATGGTTGTATGTATGTTGATCTTCTTTCACAACGTCCGTAGACAATAGTTCTAATAATTATTAAACTGTTAGAATATTTTAATAATATTTTGATTTCAAGCTTTCGTGACTGCAGGGATTCATATTTATTGTTTCTCCTCTACGTGAGTTTAACGAAAGAACCAATAATATATAGTTTAATAATAATTTATAATTATAAGTAAATGGTGATTTAATAATTATTTAATACTTTCGTTACTAATAATTCCATAATAATTAAATGATCATTTAGTAGCAATAATGAAACAACAATAATAATTTCATAACAGCATTAAGTAATGATGATTAAATAATTATTTACTGATGCCATATAGTAATACTATGAATTAAAACTAATTAAATAAAAATGCTGTCATCGTTATTTAATAATGATAACAACAACGTCATAATAATAATTTGCATTTACAAAGCGCCCTTAAACAATCTCTCTCAGGGCCCTACGCATGGCAAGGCAGAAAATCGTGAAGGCCACCTGAGGAAAGATGTGAGAAGGATATTTGAACATCACTGAAGGGAGAAAGACATTCTAAACAGAGACGGCTTTAGTGGAGATGTGAAGATGAGCAGCGTCTCGGTAGTCCCCTTGACCTCGAAGGGCAACGAGTTCCAGAGTTTAGGTGCCGCGATTGCCAAAGCACCGTCACCCCCCACGTGTGTAGCCTGGAGACCGTGGGACGGTGAGCAATGCACAAGCTGAGGATCTTGACGATCTCGATGCAATATTCGTGGCTGAAGCAGGTCATGAATGTAGGGAGGAGCAAGTCCATTTAAGGCAAGGGCGAGTCGGTTGGCGCTGCCTTTTTCTCGTTTGTGTCATTGCCTCTTCCTTCTGCGAGGATCTGTGTTTACGCTTTGCTGTTCTTTCTTGGTCTCATTCTCTCCTTCTGAAAATCTGCGAAACGGGTTTATTCCTGGGGGAGATGTTCTCCCTGGTGCAAGACAGCAGGTGCGTGGTGTGTGTGGATGGTAAGTAATGTGTGGATGGTGGGGAGTGTGTGGATGGTGAGTAGTGTGTTGATGGATGGTGCGCGGTGAGTAGTGTGTGTGGATATGGGGTGGTGAGTAGTGTGTAGATATAGGGTGTTGAGTAGTCTGTGTCGATTTCAGATGGTGAGAAGTGTGTGGATGGTGAGTAGTGTGTGTGGATGGTGAGTAGTGTGTGAATGGTAAGTAGTGTGTGTGGATGGTGAGTAGTGTGTGTGGATGGTGAGTAGTGTGTGTGGATGGTGAGTAGTGTGTGTGGATGGTGAGTAGTGTGTGTGGATGGTGAGTAGTGTGTGAATGGTAAGTATTGTGTGTGGATATGGGGTGGTGAGTAGTATGTACACAGTGAGTCATGAATATTTTTTTTATCAAGGCTCCCAGACAAGAGACATGGATGTAAAATTACTTTACACGGGGTTACAAACCTCACGATGCACCCCATGGAATGTGCTCAGATGTTTGAGGAATGTAAAAACAAGCCCCGCGTCACACAAACCTGTTTATATGTACCTGTAGATTCACGCCGTTGGCTTTAACCAGTGCCAACAATGGACTTTATAAGAACATTATCACAATCGTGAAAATAACACATTCTGAGATGCGGGCTTTCGAATGCAAGCAGTCGCCTGTGATTAAACGCGATTCTCCGGTGAAACGAGTTGATGGTTTAAGCCCCATTGACAAACGCATACAGAGTTTGGTTCTGCGATTCATTAGTCCAAAGTCCAGCTCTGAGCATTGTAAAGTAGTGGTTTGACCGCCGTGCATCGAACATCGATGGAAATTCTGCATCTTTGGACTGCCGTACATCAAAATCGGAATATTTATACTGCATGAGGAATGCGATGACCTGTAACGCTCTTTTTAACAAATGTCCAGATGGAGCACGGGGGTAATTACGTTACAACAACAAACAGTACCCAAATATGATAGTAGCGCAAGTACAAGGAAAGTAACCAAATCACCATAACACATCTACAGTATAAATATAAAAGTTAGTAGTTCCGCGCGTCTGTTTACATTCAGGGATTGCCAGAAAGTGCCTGCTTTATAAACCGGGTTTTTTCGGAATCCAGCGATTTAATCGACATGGCTCCATGTTATCATGGACTGTGTCTGTATCGCATTGTGGCAAACGGCGTATGAGTATGTGTGAGGGCGAATGTCCCCCACCATCACCGAATTGTCGGGGCCGTTGGCTCCTGACCCCCCCCGCCACATTTATCCCACTACCCCCCGGCTGCTCTGTGGGGTTCGGGCTAGCGACCTCCACTACCCCGTCTTCCTGTGCTGCTGACCCCGTCTGCATGTTTTAACCGATGGGTAGGGCGCGTCGCTTTACGCTCGCGGTGCGCTGCGAGGCGGTGTACCGCGAGGAGCGCGTTCGCCCGTAAAAACTCCCTCCCGCCCGTAAACAAACAGGCGCGGTGCGTGTCTCCCTCCCACCCCCGCTCCACGTGCCCCGGTAATAACAAACACGCCTCTACCCCCTGCCCAGCCCCGTACACCAATCGCACACGAGGGGGTTGGGGTCGAGGGATGGGCGGGCGGGACGTTTGCCGTGCGCGCGCCGCCGATTGAGGAGCGTCGCCCGGCTCTGAGTTAAAGAGCCCATTCGAACAGTCGCGCGAATACGCGCGCGCTCGGCGCTTTAGCTCGCTACTTCGCGATTAGCAATCGCGCGGGCCCGCGACCACAACACCGTCGCACAGGCACACGAGCGCTCTACACCACCGAAAACAGTCGCTTGGGCACGCGCCCGACGAACAGCACACCCGTAAACAGCCGCGTGGGCACGCGCACGCTAAGCGCTCTGCCCCGATGTAAACAACCGTGCGTGCGCGCGACCACCAAGCACTCTTCACTCTCGTACCCGCCGCAAACAGCTGCGTATGCGCACGAGCGCAAAACAGTACTGTACACACTCGTACCGGTATGCGAACACCAAACACTCCATCTCCCTCCTCGCACTCACAGCGACTACGACACAGCTTTATCCTATTAGTGGTTTTATTCCCCGCGAGTATCCCGCTAACTGCGAGTGTCTGTGCGAGTCAGCAGGCCCTCCTAACCTATTCCTCGAGGAGCCCAGATTCAGCTGATCCTGCTTATAGCTCCGCTTTCTACCCTCTATTCAATCGCCCAAACTTACCTCTCCTCTACTTACGATTGCTTCCACTCTGCTGCGCTGAACGCTGTAGAAAGGCGATACTGTGAGTCGTCTCCGGAGAGGGTTGAGTCTAGCTGTGCTGGGCTCATTGCACGGACGTCTCAAACGGCTGACCCTACTGCCACGTGGACCGCGATGATTTTGCAGAAGAAGACTTTCCTACTTTCCCCCTCACCTCCTTTTTATCCTACCTATCACCAAACATATTGCACGGACCCTACACATCATCGCCCTTGCCTTCTCATATTCGAGTCTATTAGCTTACTCTCTCTCTCATTTAGATAGGATACAGACGCATTTACAACTCATTCATGAATATAAAGATAAATACACACTCGCATTGCTACTCAATGATGTGAGTCACCCTCATTCATATACAAAATGCAGACGTATTTACAACTTTTTCATGAATATGTAAATAAGCTCCTTCGCAGGTTACATTTTCTCGAGGATTTATTTTACGATGACGTATTTACAAGGTGAGAGTACGACTAACACGTTTCACGAGGCTATTTCTATCCGCAATCCCGGTGGTTTCCACTAAATTAATCTCAAACAGTCCTTCTTGATGGTTTAACGCCGCGTAGATCTCGGACAGTTGTCCTGAAGATTTCCATGGTGTCGATCTCCGACATGCGGCTCCAATGTCGTCCACCTGCAGTCGACTTTCAGTCCCCAAAGCCAGCGCCCCAATCGCGGGCCTCGCTCTCCCTTCAATACCCTCGCGGCCACGCCCGGGTAACTTCCAGCAGTCTCTACCGCCTTCTACTTCCCTTCTCGAACCTTCCCTCGTACAGTATCCTGCACCTGTTTCTAAATGAGAGAGAGAGTGACTCACACCACTGAGTAGCTATGCCAGGGTGTGTTTATATTCATATTTACAAGCTGGGGGGGCCCGTAACCTGGACCCAAGTGATGAGGTTGTCCATAACATGACACATCACACTATCTACTGTGTACAGCTCAGATATAGTACACGTGTTTGTAATGTTGTTACGTACCCTCACTATGTACTATAGCTGAGTTATATACAGTGCACAGTGTGCTGTATAGTGTGATGTGTAATGTTGTTACATACCAATGGCTGTTAACCCATACGGTTTACCCGTATTCTTGACTAAAAATATATTTTCCTCTATTTGTTTGTGTTTCTCCCTTGTGATTGGACTTTGTAGGATGAACGTTGAGATTTATAAGGGTGGGGTGACCAATAAGGTCTGAATTGGTCCGTTATAAGGTAGGGCACTGATAAGGGGTTGACAGGTTTGCATACCTTCACCATGTACTATATCTGAGATTTTTGCAGTAAATGGAGAGGGTATTTTGATAAAATAATCAGAAGGGTCTGTCGTCAAAGAAAAGTCACATCGGTGACAAATCGTACATGGTGAAATAAAAGAGACATTGATTACGTGTCAACCATTAATGTTGTGCAACAACAGCAGCTGTGTATCAACGTGGTGCATACTCGTACACCGTTTGCCACAACGCGGTACAGACACAGTCCATGATAACATGGAGCCATACTCTTTGGTTCTATTGGGTAAAGTCACGTAGGTGAAAATAAAATAACAAAAAATCACGACGTTTCGGCCACAACACAAGCAGCCTTCATCAGGTGAAGGGACGAGACTGTCTGGAGGACAGCGCAGGAGTGGAAGAAGCCACGCTTAGATCACGACCTTTAAGCTGTGTGAGAAGAAAAAGACCACGCGCCTTGACAAAGGAATTAGCATATAATTTAGCATTGAAATGGCTCATTGAAATAGCTATTTCAAGTCACCTACGTGACTTTACCCAATAGAACCAAAGAGTATGGATCCTAGCAGTCACGAAAGCTTTAAATCTAGAACATGGAGCCATGTCGAATAAATCGCTGGATTCCGAAAAAACCCGGTTTATAAAGCAGGCACTTTCTGGCAATCCCCGAATGTAAACAGACGCACGGAACTACTAACGTTTATATTTATACTGTAGATGTGTTATGGTGATTTGGTTACCTTCCTTGTACTTGCGCTACTATCATGTGCGTGTACTGTTTGTTGTTGTAACGTTATTACCCCCGTGCTCCATCTGGACATCTGATAAAAAAAGCTTTACAGGTCATCGCATTCCTCATGCAATATAAATATTCCGATTTTGATGTACGGCAGTCTAAAGATGCAAAATTACCATCGATGTTTCGACGCACGGCGGTCAAACCACTACTTTACAATGCTCAGAGCTGGACTTTGGACAAATAAATCGCAGAACCAAACTCTGTATGCGTTTGTCTTCGTGCCTGGCATTGATAATGGGGCTTAAACCATCAACTCGTTTCACCGGAGAATCGCATTTAATCACAGGCGACTGCTTGGAATCGAAAGCCCGCATCTCAGGATGTGTTATTTTCACGATTGTGATAATGTTCTTACAAAGTCCATTGTTGGCACTGGTTAAAGCCAACGGCGTGAATCTACAGGTACATCTAAACAGGTTTGTGTGATGCGGGGCTTGTTTTTACATTCCTCAAACATCTGAGCACATTCCATGGGGTGCATCGTGAGGTTTGTAACCCCGTGTAAAGTATTTTTACATGCACGTTTCTTTTCTGTGAGCCTTGATAAGAAATATTCATGACTCACTATGTACACACTACTCACCACCCCATATCCACACACACTACTTACCATTCACATACTACTCACCATCCACACACACACTACTCACCACCCTATATCCACACACTACTCACCATCCGATATCTACACACACTACTCACCACCCCATATCCACACACACTACTCACCGCTCACCATCCATAAACACACTACTCACCATCCACACACTACTCATCATCCACACATTACTTACCATCCACACACACACTACTCACCACCCTATATATCTACACACACTACTCACCATCCACACACACACTACCCACCACACACACGCTACTTACCATCCACACACACCACGCACCTGCTGCCATGCACCAGGGAGAGAACATCTCCCCCAGGAATAAACCCGTTTCGCATATTTTCAGAAGGAGATAATGAGACCAAGAAAGAACCGCAAAGCGTAAACACAGATCCTCGCAGAAGGAAGAGGCAATGACACAAACGAGAAAAAGGCAGCGCCAACCGACTCGCCCTTGCCTTAAATGGACTTGCTCCTCCCTACATTCATGACCTGCTTCAACGAATATTGCATCGAGATCGTCAAGATCCTCAGCTTGTGCATTGCTCACCGTCCCACGGTCTCCAGGCTACACACGTGGGGGGTGATGGTGCCTTGGCAATCGCGGCGCCTAAACTCTGCAACTCGTTGCCCTTCGAGGTCAAGGGGACTTCCGAGACGCTGCTCATCTTCACATCTCCACTAAAGCCGTCTCTGTTTAAAATGTCTTTCTCCCTTCAGTGATGTTCAAATGTCCTTCTCACTTCTTTCCTCAGGTGGCCTTCACGATTTTCTGCCTTGCCATGCATAGGGCCCTGAGAGAGATTGTTTAAGGGCGCTTTGTAAATGCAAATTATTATTATGACGTTGTTATTATTATTAAATAATGATGACAGCATTTTTATTTAGTTATTTTTAATTCATAGTATTACTATAAGGCATCAGAAAATTATTATTTAATCATCATTACTAAATGCAATTGTGAAATGATTATTGTTGTTTCATTACTACTACTAAATAATTATTTAATTATTATGGAATGATTAGTAACGAAAGTATTAAATAATTATTAAATCACCATTTACTTATCATTATAAATTATTAAACTATATATGCTTGGTTCTTTCGGTAAAGTCACGTAGAAAAGAAACAATAAATATGAATCCCTGCAGTCACGAAAGCTTGAAATCAAAATATTATTAAACTATTCTAACAGTTTAATAATTATTAGAACTATTGGCTACGGACGTTGTGAAAGAAGATCAACATACATATAACCACCATCCACATAGAATTAAACGGTCTCATAGGAATACATTAAAACAATATTTGACAGATAAACAGAGGAAGCATGAAGCCAGTAGTTAAAATATTAGTTGACAAAGGTTGAAGACGATTACACGAGAATGTTTGTTCCACTGTGGCAATGCACCCAGCCTGACCCTAGCCAGTCAATCAGCCTGTGGGACAAACCATTATCGCTGTGTCTCTGGCTGCTATTGCTGAAATTTTGTTTGTACAAACATAACACAGTGCGTGACTGTAACGCCACGTCTACAAATGTGAGCTCGGCCGCGTTGTGGAACATTCCAGGGCGTGTCTCGGGATATTTATAACTTAACTACAGGTGAATTCAGTTCATTTCCCTGCTCGCCTCCGCTGTGTGAGCTGCGCACACAGCGTCTCCTGAACAGAACACACCTCGTCAATGGTAATCAACATCTCACGATATTATAAACATAAAGTATTTTTGTTGAAATATATTCTCTGAGTCACAGTGAGGAACTATTTTGGGTGCATCCTCGGGTCATGGCGAGCACAGCTCCCGCTGAGAACGTGGACCGTGAGTTGACCTGCTCCATCTGCCTGGACACGTTTGACTGCCCCTCCACGCTGAGCTGCGGCCACTCCTTCTGCCTCCAGTGCCTGGAAGACGCCTGGAAGGAGGCAGATTCCTACTGCTGCCCGCAGTGCCGCAAGACTTTCCCTCGACGACCCCAGCTGACCAGGAACGTGACGATCGCCAACCTCATAGAGCAGCTGCGAGTGACTGAGACCATGGCTGCTGCTGATGCCGGTGTTGTTTTCTGTAACCACTGCCCAGAAAGCCAGATGCCTGCAGTGAAGACCTGCCTCAAGTGTGACACGTCCTTCTGCACTGAGCACCTCGCGCCTCACCTGGAGAGGGCGAAGTTTAATGATCACATCCTGGTTTCACCAAATGTGAACCCTGAAGCACGCAAGTGCAAGAGGCACAAAGAGGAGCTCAAGTTCTACTGCCAGCAAGACCTCAGCCTAGTGTGCAGGGACTGCACCATCGCAGGAGACCACACTGGTCATAAGTTCATCACACTGGAGGATGAGCATCAGGCACGGAAGGTGAGGCCCGCGTGGGTTGAATTGGAGCCACTCGGGAGCGAACAATACCATGACCTGAACCCATAAGAGTGCTACTACAACAACATCTCATTAAATACAAACCATCATGGTGGGATGATTCTCTTCTCACGCACTTTTTTCTTTCAAGCCGACTTCCTTGGACTCTTTTCTGGTGGGCAGTCATAGAACGATCACTGTGGAGGGCTCCGTGTGTGGTGGGGCTGAGAGGAAGCCGCATAGGAAGTTGAGCCTCCTTTGGTTGCCTCGTCTCTTACAGAATGGAGTCGTTGCGGAGACGCGAGCGGTGGAGGAGAAGAGGAAGAAGGCGGAGGCGGAGGAAGAAGGCGGAGGCGGATGAAGGCCACTCGCAAGGCCGTGCAGGTAGCACGCGTGGGCTTTGTTACCGTGTTACCTCCACCCTCAGTGGAGTCTGTGACTCTCTCCTTGTGAGGGCAACTCCGTAGATTCAAGTAAAATATGATAGTCTTGAGTCAGTGTGTAATAACTGTGCAGGGTATTGCATTATTATGGCTATGGGTGCTTGAAATAGAAATGAAAAAACACATTAACCGTTTAAATATGTAAAAAAAAAAGTTCATATCTCGTGAGACTGCACAGCACTTCGAAGGTTAACTCGAATGACTTGCAATGAGTGAGATAAAATAACACAGTATGGAGAAACGACTGCATTGAATTAGAAACTAGAAATTAAACGAGTTAAGAAGATGAAATGACAAGAAATCAGCTGTTAAAGGCTAGAATAAACACGCGACTTCAAGAGAGTACAGGAAATGCTACAAAAATTTTGCTCTCATGAGACGCACCCAACTCTCAAGCAAACATAACATAGAGTATGACTTTCAAACATTTTAAATTTATTTTTCACGAATAGTGATGTTAAAGTGATTAAATATTAGTGCCGTACATTTTATTGATAAGAATAATTACGTAAATGTGTCTACATTTGATATGTCTTCAACGATATTACTATGAGCCTGTATGTGTTTTCGCATGCAGAAGTATCCATTGTAATGCGGGGCATCAGATCAGCTGGTGATATTCATAATTTACACATAAAAAGTGGAGAATGTTAGTCACAAAAACATATAAGCAGATAAAACGTCTCCATCATATATCTGCCTCTATAAAAATCATGAGAAAAAATGTACACATCCCATCAGCCCCACGACATGGGAGTTCATCGTTTGAAAACTATTGAGTTGGTAAAAGCAAACTCTGAACTAATTTCCACACCCAGTGACTCGGTATTCGAGTCAGACTTGCTTGAGGTAAGGCTGATGTCCTGCCCTATGTATATAGGCAAGGACCCTTTGATAATGATATGGGTCCTAGTTAGATGCCAAATTATATAATACACAACAGAAACATAATCATTAGACTCGTTGTGGAGAATATAACTATAATATAAACAGTCATAACTTCCTTACACATCTATCTCTCCACCTAATACATCAATTCATAAAGATCCCATTGGCTCCACAGTCTTCTGGGAGTGCATCATTTTAGCAGCATTGATTCTGTAGAGGAAATGCTGGACTTGTTTATGCATCAAATAATTTTTCGTCTGACGAAGATCCATATCATGGAGGGTCCTTGTCTATAACACCTAGCTGTTAACCTGCGTTCATTCAAGCGAGCCTGACTACTGATTATACACTGCATGCCAAACCCGGTCCAGAGTTTGATTGCATTGAATGATTACAGTTATGCTAGAATTATATAATCCCAAAAAGGCCCCGGGCCAATAGATTGTGTACACAATGCTTTTATTGTTGAAGTGGAGAGACAATCTATGAGGAAGGCGACTTGTGTGCTTATCTATTTGTAAATAATTTACAGATCCTCACCAATACACTTCTGGACGAAGGCTTCCCCACATCGTGTTGACCATTGAGGCTAGTTGGCCAAACTTATTTGTGCGGGTCAGTGCGGGTTGATGAAGGTAAAATCCAGAACTGGTTAATATCTCACTCATCACGCAGCTCTGTGATAATTTTGGAGTGGGGAGCAAGCCAAGCCTAGGATTCAATTATCTATATTTTTATGAATAGGGAGATACTTTTGAAGCTGCGACTGGGAATTTGCGGAGTTTGGAGGTCCTTACATATGTAACGACTCCAGGAGACACTGCTTTTGTGATTTTTTTTTTTATTGAAGACACGTACAATTGACAGACAAAGAACCCGACTCCAACAGCAGCCTCAAGCCTCTCCTCTCAACCCTTTTTATTCCCACCGTGGCCATCACTTGACCCTTGGCCATGCCCCTTCTCTTGAATCTTCTCGATGGCTCTCGGCCCCTGATCCGCATTGCGGCCATTTAACCTCTATAATCTCCACCGGTCCTCGCCATGGCCGGTGTAATTTGGGGGACGTATTCAGCGGCACCTGCGGGCAATGTAACCATGCCCTGTCCCCGACTGCCCATGGAAGCACGTGCTCACGCCGCTCCATGTTCCTTTTGTTAGCGGCTTGCGCCATGGCAGTATTTTATCTTGCTGCCACGTGCGCTTACGACACATGCCCGAGTGTATCCTGTAGTGGCACGGGTACGGACGACTGCTTTATCTCTGAGGTCGTACCAAGTTGAGCCTCTATGGGGGGTTCATTTTCCCGTCCATACATTAGAAAAAAGGGGCGAATCCCGTAGAGGAATGTGGGGCTATTCTGTATGCCGCGATTACCCCCAGAACATACAAGTCCCAGTCCGTCTGTGCCAGAGCATAGATGTTACTGTCCTGTTCAAACATTCTACCATTCCATCCGGTTGAGGATGGAATGGCAATTTTATAATTTTTTTGTACCGAATGTGTCACACACTTCGGGCAGCAGTTTAGACGAGAAATTTCGACCCTGGTCTGTGAGAAGCTGCTCTGGGGCACCCTTATAAAACACGTGGCCGTGTAGGAATGCATCCACAGTGGATGCAGCAGTTGGTCCAGCAATGGCCAAGCCATTGGCCACCGAGTAAAATACTCCACCACCGCCAGGAGAAACCTGTTCCCCTTTTGTGAACATGGAAAAGGGGCCCAGGATGTTTAGCACAACCAATGCTTTGATTCGGGACACTGTGATGGGCTGCAACAGGGGCTAATACCTTTGCAATGGGAGCTTTAGGCGCATACACTCCATGCAACCTGCGACTAGGTGATGAACAACGGTCGACATTCCCGGCCAGTAAAAGTCCCGTTGCAAGGTCAACAGAATTTTACGATGCCCGAGGTGCAGCAGCTTAGTTTCATGCACCACTCGCGTCAGCTTACCCCGCAGGGAAGTGGGAACCACTAGGCAACGATGGTGTGAAACCTCATCCCATCGCATTATAAGTTCGTCATGGAGAACAACCCGCGACACTCCCGCAGAGGCAGGAGAATTTTTTTTTTTCCGCGCGACGCCGGAAAGACAACAATGAACCGTCATCCACCTGCAGCTGCCCCCATTCTGCATGCATGCGCCCCAAGGTGCTGTCTCTATGTATAACCACCCCGGCTGGTTCTGCATTACTCAGTGAAGCTACAACTATTAGCAACCCAACTGTGGGAGGTTTACTCCGCCCAGCTCCCGACGCACACGCAAACAGTTCTTCATGAGGCAACGGAGACAATGCATCCACGTTACAGTGTCTTACGCCCTTCCGATAGACTACCTGGAAGGAGTATTCCTGTAGTATTTCTAGCCAGCATGAGAGCTGGCCGGAAGGCTGGTTTACTTGCAGGGAGTACTGCAAGGCCGCGTGGTCCGTGCAGACCACGAATTCCCTGACATATAGGTAAGGCTTGAACTGCTGAATGAAGCAGACCTTTGCCAGAAGTTCCCGGCGGGTAACACAATACTGCTGCTCAGCTAGTAACAGGACGCAACTACCATATGCAATGACCCTTTCAACCCCACCCTTCATCTGAGACAGGACAGCCTCTATACCTGGGTCACTGGGCTCCATGTCTAAGATAAAGGGCAGGGAGAAATCAGGATAAGCCAAGGGAGAGGCGATCGCATAGTATAATAAACGCTACCTCCTCCTCCTCCCACCGTTTGAACTTCTGTTCTTTAGCAGTCAAAGCATGCAAGGGGTTTGCAACAGTAACGCACTATGGAATACACCATCGGTAATAGGATGCAAACCCGACAAAACTGCGCAATTCACCCACAGACTTGGGGGTCGGCCAATCTCGTTTGCACTGTTTTGTCGGGGTCCATAGCTATCCCGAAAGCGCTCACAATGTCGCCCAAATATCGTACCGAGGATTGTAAAAATTATATTTAGCGGGATTAAATTTCAGATTAGCTGAATGTACCCTGGAAAACACCACTCGCAACTGTTGCAATTGATCCTCGAACGTACGACCTAACACAATAATGTCGTCCAAATAAATGAGGCACGAGTCCCATTGCAATCCTGCTAGAACCAACTCCATAAGCCTCTGGAATGCGGCAGGCGCCGAATGCAATAACTGAACTGATACAGTCCGTGAGTCGCTCGAAATGCAGTTTTTAGTTTAGATGACTCGTTCAGGGGTAATTGCCAAAACCCCGACAACAAATTCCAGAGAATCGTCCACATGCAGAAGCCGATATGCAGCTGCCACCAAGACCTTGTTTAGTTTCCAAAAATCGACGCTGAACCTTACTCACATCCGATCTTTTCACCAGCACTACAAGGGCTCCCCAAGGGCTGGTTGACAGTAAAATTATATCAGCCGCCAACATTTAATCCACCACCTGTTGTACATGCTCCTTTTCTACAGGACTCATACGGTATGAGTTCTGGCGAATAGGAGCTGCATCAATCGTATCAATATGGTGCTGCAGCAGCGAAGTACGGCCAATGTCAAACTTGCCCTTACTAAAAACGTCCGAAAATTGCAGTAGCAACGACCGCAATTCACCCCATTGCACCTCAGACAAATCCGGATTTTCGTTGCAAAGTGTGTCAGCCCATTTCCCATTCGACTCGGCCCTTTCCTCCACCACACACGCAATATCCACCACCGCCAAGTCAACCACCTCGCAACACACAGCCGTTGCGTGAGCCGATACAGTACCCATCTGGACACAGCCATCCCCGCACCCACATTTAACACTTGCAGAAATGCCTCCTGGCTCATCCGAAGAATCGTCTGCGCGCCCACCAGCGTAAGCCCACGGGTCACTGTGTTGGACGGTGTAAGGAGGAATCCTGCATCAGGGTTGGCCAAATGTAATCGTTTGCGGTAATGCAAGGGGACCAACAGTTGCATGCCTTGCGGAATCACCACCGATTCCCTAACCAAGGCCTGGACTAGTATGTTCATATCTGACTCCCTACGAATGGAGTAAAAAAAAACAATCGCTGCCCTGACAGCATTACAATGCATTTCTGGTCCATCAAAATCTTAAGGAGCATTTTGCTCAAAAGTTGGTGCTCAACAGGCAAGGATCAGCCAGTGTTTTCGAAATCAAAACATGCCCCAACATTGCAATTTTCCCAATTCTTACACTTGCCTCGACATGCCCCATGATTCTAATGCTCCCTCCATTAGGTGCCACACATGCATTCACCACCGACATTAAATAATGACCATTTGACGGCAACGTCATACATCTTTTCTGAGATAATGGTGGCAGAGGCACCAGTGTTGATCAAAAAGCGCACCTCTACCCCCTCAGCAGCCGCCACCACCCAGGGAGCCAACCTTATCCATTGAATGCCCGACTTGCGCCACCCGCCTGACAACTAAGGGATGGGGGGTGAAAATTAAACTTGGAACATGGGATGCCCTAGATGCTTGAGGTGATGTTTCGGCCCGGAAGTCTGGTGTGCCACGACTTGCCTGCTGTGGCTGTGGAGTGGTCGTTGGCGGAAAGGTGGATGCCGGTGATGTCGTCGTTGGTTGGGCGTGCCTCCGGCATCTCCGCGCGATGTGTCCCGGCTGTCCGCACCGGAAACAGGCGATGGCAGGCGCCCGCTGCAGAGGGGTCGCCTTCTCCCTCGGCCCCCAACCTTGATGCCGTCGTGAGGTCTTCCCTCACCGCCGTGCCCAGCCTTGCACCGCCACCGCCACCTCCTTCCCCAGCTCCAGATCCTCCTCTGTCGGTGCCCCCACACTCTCCGCTGACCGAGCTGTCGAGGCTTCGCCCAACACGGGCTCACCTGCCCATACCACCACTTGAGACCACCGGTTCATGCTTTCATGTGCCTGCAGGTACCTGGCCACCCACAGAGAGGTCTGCACCTCCTTCTCCACGATGGGCAGCACGACCCCCATCTCCTGCGCCAACACCAGCATCTTCTCCATGGCTATTGAGTCCAGTGCTGTCTTGTCCATTCGCGTGTATGCTGCCTGATCGAGTGCCATTAACGCGCGATGGTAAGCGAGGGGCATCTCGACCTCCCCCCGCCTCCGCTGCAGGAACTTCCTCCGCATGCTGGATGTAGGGTCAAACACGGCTGCCATCTCCCCATATGCCTCTTGAAGAGTGGCCCTTCGTCCCTGAGGCACGGCTTGGAATGCCGCGAGGGCATCGTCGTCAAGGGCAGTTGGCAAAGCTCTCAGTGCTTCCCCCTCCGCCAAACCTAATGCTTGATATACTGCCTCATAACTCCCGGTGAAAGTGACCTAGTCACTTTCCACTGCCATGAACTCCTTGACGGGAGTCATCCGTCATGGACGGTCCACTGCTCTCTCTTGCGCCGCCGGAGCTGCAGCTGAATAGTGGCTGTCGATTGTGCAGTTTCCACGGTGGGAGCGATGGCGGACATGGATCGTGCCGTCTCCACTATGGAAACGATTGCCGCTGTCAATCGTGCAGATCCCGCTGCAGTAATCCTCTGCGTGCTATCTATGGCTCTCCCTCTCGCTGCAGCCACGCCCAACTGCAAGGTGAGCTGTGCGACTGCCGCCAATAGTTGGTCCAGCCATCCCGCCACCTTGCTCCAACCCTCCATGATTTGTGGCTGCTATCGTTCATCCCCTTCCCTCATCGTTGCTGCCGCAGCTTCTTCACCTGCGGGGTTGTTGCCCGGGACCCTGCCTCCCGGGGCTGACTGAAATGGGGTCTCCTTCTCGTCCTCTCCCTTGTCTCAGATGGGGTTTTCCTCCAGTTATACCGTGACATGGTACCACCCCACATCTGACACCAGTTGTAACGACTCCAGTAGACACTGCTCTTGTGATGATCTTTATTGAAGACACATTCACTTGACAGGTTAAGACCCTGACTCCTTCAGGAGCCTTAAGCCTCTCCTCTTGACCACTTTTATCCCCAGCGTGGTCGTCCCTTGACCCTTGATCACGCCCCTTCTCGAGATCCTTCTGGATGGCTCTCGACCCCTGATCCGCAGCTGCTCCCTTCTATCACTTGGCCACAGCCCTTATTCTCGATCCTTTTCGTAGACCACAGATCCTTCCCCTGTCTTTCCCTTAACCTGTCATTACCCCCTGTGGCCCCTAGTCTCTTTCCATGCTAATTCCCCTGTCATTACCCCCTGTGCCCACTATGTAAATTAACCTGTCATTACCCCTTGTGGTGCCTAGTTTCTTCCTTTGCTAATTCCCCTGTCATTTCTCCCTGTGACCGCTAGTCCCCTGTACTGTCTTTACACACATTTGGCAGTTTTGGTCAAAAGGACGATTAGGATGAATGTATCCAGGGGGAACAAATTAGAGGTGATACAGAGGTTGCAATCATGCATTCATATGGAGGCATCAAGGTCAAAGTGGGCGGCCAGGTGGTACAATGGAACAAGAGATTAGGCGGTCGATGATTACACAGGAGTCAAAGATGGGGAGTGTCTCGGCCTCACTGTGCGGTGTTGCACCACTATCCGAGTAGTTAACCTTGCATTCAATAAACTTTCAGAGCCAGGGTGAACATCCGACTCCAACATATTTAATGAATTGAGCGAGGTAAAACTGATGAAAAAACACAGCACAAAATACAGCATCTGTAAATACTTGGGATATCAATACAATGAACACTGCAGCATCATAACATTGTCTTAGATAACATGAAACTCAAAAATAGGTCCTGGATGGACCAGGCATCTACATTAGCACTGAATAGCTATACAAGAGAACAAGCTACTGTGTTGAATAAGGTTACTTCGTCTAATCACCATACTGCATCCTAAATGTACAGCACTACACATAACACTGAACTGTGGATGAGATACTTCTTCATCCTTGCTCTCAAGATCGCATTAAAGTTACATGGGTACAAGTCTGACTCGACTTATTCAACGACAAGTAACATTCACAATAATGCAAGTGGCAGGCTTCATTGTTAACTAGGCCTCATATTTATCCTAACAATTTAACAGCATTATAAAGGCATTTACAGCATTAAAACAGCAATCATAACATTAAAACAGCATTCCCAGTATTATAAGAACATAAACGAACTTACAGACATTGCTTCTTAAAGTCCCACAATGAACAGATGCACCTGTCTTCACTGAGATGCTATTTGTGCCTCCATTTTGTACTCTGTGCAATGGCTGACACCCTGCCTCATGGCTAAGAGAAAGTTAAATCGTAACTTCCTGGTCACATGACCAAACTCAACACCATATCAGGAAGTTCCTGTGTAATAAACACCCCCATACCTGCCGTGAGGCAGAACAGGGAAGATGGTGGCTTGGACTATATCATTACTGGCCTGATGATCAATGGGAAGGACAAGATAACACCTAGATACTTAAAGTTATTGACCCGTTCACTGGGAGTCCAATGACAATGTTGAGGCAGGGAAATCTAGGTTTGAAGTATCCAGAAAACAATGTGACTTTGGTCTTCACAGCATGGTATATGAATTGATATAATCTATTGCACGCCCCTTGCAGGATTCCATGGTCCAGACCAAGGCTCGCATCTCAGGCGAGTTCACCCGCATGAGGGTGAGGCTGGATGAGGACGAGAGGGCAGCTCTGGACCGCGTGGACGTGAAGGGGCGTGAGCTGCTGTCCCAGATCGAGGAGAACATCGCTCATTACGAGCGTGAGATCAGCAAGCTCCAGGCAGCAGCCACGTGCCTGCGTACTCTGCAGGAGGAGAGGGACTCGCTCACGTTCCTGCAGGTAGAGCGCTCATGGAGCCAGGGCGAGTGCCCCAGTTCGCGTATATTCCTTGCATTTTTTAATTGCTGCACATGTGATGCAACTCAACGCATGTTCTATATATTGTCAATACAATGTATAGCCCATGCATTCTGAAACTAAATGTAGAATCAAGTCTACCAATGTGAATTTGTATATTCTGATAAAAATATAAATTACTGCTGAAATTCCAATTAATTAAAAAACAATTAATCCCTCGAGTTAATTGGTTGGTAATGTATACGGACGTTAAAAACCATAACCTCATGGTCCTGTAATGTACAACAGATTGAGGCTACTTGACACTACAATTAATTATTCATGCAACCAAAGGTAGACCAACCATCAGTCACCCTTAAAATAGAAGTGCTCTAAACTTCAGGAAATTCAGGGGGCTTTGTTTTTCAGCACTGACTGCTGATGAGTCCAATGCGGAGATTGTCTGCTTCAACAAATGTTCACCTAGTGAAACTATTGACTCTGCTAATGCGACGCTCTGGGTGTAATTCACCCTCACAGTGCATACTTATTTTGAATGTTGGTTCACAATCACTGTGAATCGATATCGAGTGCCACGGATGCCTCTTCCTGTGACATCGGGTACCGAGTGGCAACAGTTTTAGAGGCCACACCTTGCTGATGAGAACCATCAAGTCCGAACGACTCCACGGCTTTTTCTTGTTTACAACCAACAACACTGGAATATGCGAATGGCTGAGCGCAGCCCAGCTCATCGCGTCTACCAATCACCGTGTGGTTAACGTGGCTGGAGGTGAACTGACTCGCGCCCCCTGCCCTGTGTCTGACTCCTGCAGATTCACCTGAAGGAGACCAACCGGTATGGACTCATGAAATCACACAAATCAACACATGGGGTGACGCCGTGTGTGGGACATGGGCTGCGTGATGATGATAATGTGTGTAATGATGATGTGTGGTATGATCCTGTGAGTGATGGTGTATGTTGATGATGTGTGGTATGATGCTGTGTGAAATTATACTGTATGGGACCTCTTTGCCTGTATCATAGTGTAGTGACTGACTCAGAGACACTAAGAGTAGGAGGCACTCTAATTATTAAACGGCCTTAACAGTTCACACTTGGTAACTACGATTCCCAGTCAGGACAGCTGGCAGACTGCCTGACTGGCGACGCTGAGATGGTGAAGACGGAGATGAAGAAGACTCCAGCAGCAGCACGACGGGATCCCACTCCACACGACAGCCCCGAGGTCCCCTCCCGGGGCCACTCTTATACTGTCAGCATGGCCTGGCTCCACCCCGGCCACGCCCCCCTTCTGGAACCTACTAGCAGGTTCTCGATGTGTCCGTTTTGTGACCCTTCCCCTACATACGTCTAAGGTCTATCACGCACGTGACCTGTTGTCAGTCAAGGCTGCTGTAAGCTGAAGATTCCCTTACCTGCCAGGAGCCAGCGCTATGCTATGCGACCGATTCTATGTTACTACAATAGTATGAAAAATAAGGATAGGTTTTACCGTATCTGACAATAATACAGGTGTTAAGCTGTTCAAACAGCAATATATACTTTTGGCAAGGACTCAAATCTGCATTAAACCACACGTACTTGTGATGAACTTGCAAACAAACATGCTCACTGTTCGCCGTTTGGCGTTCTCTGGTCTGACACTGGTGAGACTAGGCCATAAAGAAGGCTGTCTCTGTTATAGGCCAATCAGTTTCAAAGACATTGCATCAAATATAATTATCAGAGAATGTTTGTTTGCTTGTTCACCACAAGTACGTGTGGTTAATGCAAATTGTATTCCTTACAAAATATATCTATTTGGTGTTTGAACATCAGAGCACATAGTTTATTGCCAGAAAGGGCAAAACCTTTTATTTATTTTTCATAAGATGATGCTGGGTAAGACACGGGCTGAGTGATGATGCTGTGAGTGATGATGCTGTGAGTGATGATGCTGCTGTGATGATGCTGTGTGATGATGCTATCTGTGTTGGTGCTGTGTAAGACACGGGCTGTGTGAGTAACTGCTGGTTCTGGTCTCACAGGAGAAACACTCAGAAAGGATCTCCACCTTCATCTCCCAGTGAAGAAGACATCGCCTCGATCAGCGCCCTGCAGGGAGCTGTGGTCAACCTGCTGGCATTCATGTGTGAGTTCCACAGACTCTTGCCACGTGTGCATCTGTTATTGTGATGTACTTTGGCTTGTACATGTATGTTGCGCTGCGGTAGTGTCGTTGTCCCGAGTGTGAATCCCCCTCAAGGCCAACACCACTGATGGGTTATCTGAACTGGTCCTGGACCTCCCGTAGGTCAAATGAGTATCTGGTGTGGTGTAAACATCACCACTAGGGAGACAAAGGCGGCCTGACGTGGTGCTGGCCACTCACCCTCTCGTGTGCCGTGCGGGCCTTCATAGGTGCTTACTAACAGCACTTACCCCAAAAGTCTGTTGAGGATATGCGGGGGTATCGTGTCTTTGTAATAGTGTATAGATCTATATTGAACTTCTTCCACACCAACCGTGCTAATCGGAGGTGTATGGGTGTATGGATGAGCGAGAGTGAGTACGGATGTCCAGTGAAGATGGGAGTGGATTCAGTGGTGAGTGGATTCAGAACCAATTTTGGAGCTCTCCTAGGTCCACTCAGCCTTAATGAGTACATAGGACGTCTTGTAAAGATCACCAATGCAAACACAAAGGCTGCCTGTAGGATTTGTATGGTTCAATGATAAAGCCTATGGTTTGTAGAACGAGATCAAGGTACGTTTAGGAATCGTATGGTTGATTGTTAATACCCAAGGAGCATGCGTCCAGACTAAGAAACATTTAGGAGTCTTAGGCTTCATGTTAACAGTTTGATGCACGGAGTTAAACTAAGGCACTTTTGGAATTCTTAGGTTCCCCAGTTAATGGCTGATGCTCACAGAGCCAGACTAAGGCATTACCATGGTCAACCTTGTCTATCACTCACTGTACGTGCAAACATAAACATTACGACTAGAATGAATTCATAAGTCGATAATATATAGCACACACACTAGTGTATTACACTATTAGAAGTACTCCTTGATATTACACGCGTGTATTATCCAGTGAGCAGATTAATCTATGACTATAAGTCTTCTCTGTGATGGATGTCATCATCAGACTTGAGCCAGACTACATCACCGTTGTGATGTGTGAGATTCATTGTTAATGCTGTAGGCTGATAACCAAACTAAGGCAGCCTTAGGATTCTCAGGATTCATTCATATTTCTTGAGGCTGCTATATCCCTACTAAGTCACAATAAGGATTATTGGGGTTCAAGGTTAAAACCTGAGGCTCACAGAGCCAGACTGGGCTATCACTGTGGCTGACCATGTGTATCACTGTACATACAAACAGATACAGTACATTGCTTTTGCCCATGTATTGTAATACCTCTACGTTAACATACAGCAAACACATGAGCTCCATTAACACGACACGTGTATTATTGAATGAGGATGCTGTTGCTATGCTGTGTGAGTGTATTACACAGAGACACTATGGCTGATATTCTTAGGATTCATTATTAGTATTTGAAGCTCGATATCCAGACTCAGACAGAGTTAGGATTCTTAGGGTCCGGTGTTAATGCCGAAAGCTCTCAGAATCAAAGGCACCTTTAGGATTCTGCGTTAACATTCAGATGTTTATTAGATAGCCAGACCAAGGTTTAACCTTGGTTGACCGTCTAAATCACTACATAGGAAAAAGGCGAATTACTATAAAACATGTCAATATACCAACACGTAAATATATAGCACACACAAACACACATGAGTGTAAATCACTATTACACGAGCTCTATTAACACTACACGTGTGTATTATTGAGTGAAAATGCAATTGCTATTCTGCGTGAGTCTTTGACACACATGCTTTGGATTCTAATGATTCGTAATGAGTGCTTCAGGCAGCGACATACAGAATCGGACACCTTGAGGATTCTCAGGATTCAGTGTTACAGCCTGAAGATCTCAGAATCAATTGCAACTTTAGGTTCTATTAGACAGCTAGACCAAGGCATAAACTGAGTTGCCCGTGTAAATCACTACACAAGCAACAACTAAGAACACTATCAATATCTACCGATAGGTTTATATAGACAGAGATCACTCGTGTGGCCGTAACGGACTGTAAGGGCAAGTGCTGTTAGCGAGCTCCTATGAAGGCCGGAACAGCACACGAGGGGGTGGGTGGCCAGCACCACGCCCGACCGCCTTTGTCTCCCCAGAGGCGATGTTTACTATACACCGCAATCATAACTACACCAACACACACACACTAGTGTACATCACTACACTATCACACACACACACACGATTGCATATCACTACACTATCACACACACACACACAAAGTGTACATCACTACACTATCACACACACAGTGTACACCACTACACTATGACACACACACACGAGTGTACATCACTACACTATCACACACACAGTGTACATCACTACACCATCACAAACACACACGAGTGTACATCACTACACTATCACACACACACGAGTGTACATCACAACACTATCACACACACACAGAGTGTACATCACTACACTATCTCACACACACACACACAGGAGTGTACATCACTACACTATCACACACACACAGAGTGTACATTAATACACTATCACACACACAAATGTACATCACTACACTATCACACACACGAGTGTACATCACTACACTATCACACACACACACACGAGTGTACATTACTACACTATCACACACACACACACGAGTGTACATCACTACACTATCACACACACACATACGAGTGTACATCACTACACTATCACACACACACGAGTGTGCATCACTACACTATCACACACACACGAGTGTACATCACTACACTATCACACACACACGAGTGTACATCACTACACTATCACACACACAGTGTACATCACTACACTATCACACACACAGTGTACATCACTACACTATCACACACACGAGTGTACACCACTCCACTATCACACACACATAGAGTGTACATCACTACACTATCACACACACACAGTATACATCACAACACTATCACACACACAGTGTACATCACTACACTAACACACACACGAGTGTACATCACTACACTATCACACACACACAGTGTACATCACTACACTATCACACACACACAGTGTACATCACTAAACTATCACACACACAGTGTACATCACTAAACTATCACACACACACGAGTGCACATCACTACACTATCACACACACACACGAGTGTACATCACTACACTATCACACACACAATGTACATCACTACACTATCACACACACACACGAGTGTATATCACTACACTATCACACACACACAGTGTACATCACTACTATCACACACAGTGTACATCACTACACTATCACACACACACAGTGTACATCACTACTATCACACACACGAGTGTACATCACTACACTATCACACACACACACACGAGTGTACATCACTACACTATCACACTCACAGTGTACATCACTACACTATCACACATACAGTGTACATCACTACACTAACACACACACACGAGTGTACATCACTACACTATCACACACACACACACACGAGTGTCAATCACTACACTAACACACACACACGAGTGTACATCACTACACTAACACACACACACACGAGTGTACAACACTACACTATCACACAAACACAAGAGTGTACATCACTACACTATCACACACACATTGTACATCACTACACTAACACACACACACACGAGTGTACATCACTACACTATCACACACACGAGTGTACATCACTACACTATCACACACAGTATACATCACTACACTAACACACACGATTGTACATCACTACACTATCACACACACACACACGAGTGTACATCACTACACTATCACACACACAGTGTACATCACTAAACTAACACACACACAGTGTACATCACTACACTATCACACACACACAGTGTACATCACTAAACTATCACACACACACGAGTGTACATCACTACATTATCATACACACACAGTGTACATCACTACACTATCACACACACACGAGTGTACATCACTACACTATCACACACACGAGTGTACATCACTACACTATCACACACACAGTGTACATCACTACATTATCACACACGAGTGTACATCACTACACAATCACACACACAATGTACATCACTACACTATCACACACACACACGAGTGTATATCACTACACTATCACACACACAGAGTGTACATCACTACACTTTCACACAGACACAGTGTACATTACTACACTATCACACACACACAGTGTACATCACTACTATCACACACACAGTGTACATCACTACACTATCACACACACACAGTGTACATCACTACACTATCACACTCACAGTGTACATCACTACACTATCACACATACAGTGTACATCACTACACTAACACACACACACGAGTGTACATCACTACACTATCACACACACACACACACGAGTGTCAATCACTACACTAACACACACACACGAGTGTACATCACTACACTAACACACACACACGAGTGTACAACACTACACTATCACACAAACACAAGAGTGTACATCACTACACTATCACACACACATTGTACATCACTACACTAACACACACACACGAGTGTACATCACTACACTATCACACACACACGAGTGTACATCACTACACTATCACACTCACAGTGTACATCACTACACTAACACACACGATTGTACATCACTACACTATCACACACACACACACACACGAGTGTACATCACTACACTATCACACACACACAGTGTACATCACTAAACTAACACACACACAGTGTACATCACTACACTATCACACACACAGTGTACATCACTAAACTATCACACACACACGAGTGTACATCACTACATTATCATACACACACAGTGTACATCACTACACTATCACACACACACGAGTGTACATCACTACACTATCACACACACGAGTGTACATCACTACACTATCACACACACAGTGTACATCACTACATTATCACACACAGTGTACATCACTACACTATCACACACACAGTGTACATCACTACACTATCACACACAGTGTCCATCACTACACTATCACACACACACGAGTGTACATCACTACACTATCACACACAGTGTACATCACTACACTAACACACGCGATTGTACATCACTGCACTATCAAACACACACACGAGTGTACATCACTACACTATCACACACACAGTGTACATCACTAAACTAACACACACACAGTGTACATCACTACACTATCACACACACACAGTGTACATCACTAAACTATCACACACACACGAGTGTACATCACTACATTATCATACACACACAGTGTACATCACTACACTATCACACACACACGAGTGTACATCACTACACTATCACACACACGAGTGTACATCACTACACTATCACACACACAGTGTACATCACTACATTATCACACACAGTGTACATCACTACACTATCACACACACAGTGTACATCACTACACTATCACACACAGTGTACATCACTACACTATCACACACACACGAGTGTACAACACTACACTATCACACACACACACACACAGGAGTGTACATCACTAAACTATCACACACACAGTGTACATCACTACACTATCACGCACACATGAGTGTACATCGCTACACTATCACACACACACAGTGTACATCACTACACTATCACACACACACACACGAGTGTACATCACTACACTATCACACACACGAGTGTACAACACTACACTATCACACGCACGAGTGTACATCACTACACTATCACACACACGTGTGTACATCACTACTATCACACACACACACGAGTGTACATCACTACACTATCTCACACACAGTGTACATCACTACACCATCATACACACAGAGTGTACATCACTACACTATCACACACACAGTGTACATCACTACACTATCACACACACACACAGTGTACATCACTACACTATCACACACACAGTGTACATCACTACACTATCACACACACACAGTGTACATCACTACACTATCACACACACACAGTGTACATCACTACACTATCACACACACACACAGAGTGTACATCACTACACTATCACACCCACCTCGTGTGCCGGCCTTCACAGGTGCTCACCAACAGCACTTGCTCCTACAGTCTGTGAAAGGTGACACACGGGAGATGTTTGTGTTTGTTGTACACACACAGAGACGCTATGGCGGTGTTTATATCCACGCTGCTGCTGCTGCTGTGATCCACTGCCTCCCACGGGCACTACCGCACAGTAGTGCTGAACGATTAATCGATTCCAAATCGAAATCGGAATTTGAAACAATGCGATTAGCAAATCGCAAAGGCTGCGATTTTTTGCGATTTGAAAAGTCTTGTCAGCTTCTAATTGGAATTGTTTTGTGTTTAATTATAACTTTGTTAATTTAACTTAACAATTGTTATATGTTTGATTGTTTTATTTTATTAAAACATTTTAAGAAATACATGTTGGAAGCAATTCATATCTTTTAAGTACTCATCTTTGCATTAAAATATAAAGAGCAGTTCATATTGTGATGGTATCACGTGGTAATGCTCCATCACGTGTTTTAAATCTATCACACAATGAATATCGAACTGAAGCTTGATTTCCAATTTTTTAATCGCAAATCAAATCGCAACATCTGTCAGAAAAAATCGCAATTAGAGATTCTCCCCAAATCGTGCAGCCCTAGCGGACAGAGCGCCCCACCTCCTGGCACCTCGCAAAGCCCCGCACGGGCAGCCACCACCACCCTGCCTAGCAGGTGCTACAGACTGCGGGGTCACGTGGTGGGACAGTCACCACCCTGCCTAGCAGGTGCTACAGGCTGCGGGGTCACGTGGTGGGACAGTCACCACCCTGCCTAGCAGGTGCTACAGGCTGCGGGGTCACGTGGTGGGGCAGTCACCACCCTGCCTAGCAGGTGCTACAGGCTGCGGGGTCACGTGGTGGGGCAGTCACCACCACCCTGCCTAGCAGGTGCTACAGGCTGCGGGGTCACGTGGTGGGACAGTCACCACTATGCCTAGCAGGTGCTACAGGCTGCGGGGTCACGTGGTGGGACAGCCACCACCCTACCTAGCCGGTGCTACAGGCTGCGGGGTCACGTGGTGGGACAGCCACCACCCTGCCTAGCAGGTGCTACAGGCTGCGGGGTCACGTGGTGGGACAGTCACCACCCTGCCTAACAGGTGCTACAGGCTGTGGGGCTACGTGGCGAGGCAGCAGGTAGCGGGGCAGACAAACGCACCGCTGTACTGTACTTCTGTGCTCTCGCCAGCCGCGCCGCCTGACTTCGCCAACGCGCGGTGACCGGCGTGGTGAAGTATGGTCAAATATCCCCCGCGACCCGCACGGTGTAGGGAGGCAGTGGATTGACAAAGTGCCTGTTAGATGTCATCACACCGCTAGCTACGCACTACAACGTTGTGTAACAATGCCCATTATGAATTGCTCTATTGTAGTGTACGTGCGTGTTAGTGCACGAGTGATATTGTTATAGTGGTGCTGTTGTTACCACGGCTACTGTGATTATCGTTACTGCAGATGGACGCTCACCGACTGTGGACCCAAACTCGGCCCACAACAACCTCCAGATTTCCTCGGACCTCAGGACGGTGACGCTGACCGCTGTCCCCCAGGGTCGCCCCGATCACCCACACCGCTTTGATGGCTGGTCACAAGCCCTGTGCTCAGAGAGCTTCTCATCGGGTCAGCACTACTGGGAGGTGGACGTGGGGGGTGCGGCCTGGGGCTGTGAGGTTGGAGTTGCGTACCGGACGATCGCACGGAAAGGGCTTGGTGACGAGTGCAGGCTGGGACAGAACGACTCATCCTGGGTGTTATATAAAAATAACAACAACAGCTGGTACGTGATTCATGGTGGTGTAAAGACCTCAGTGCCGGTAAGGGATCCTCCCCGGAGAGTCGGGTGTCACCTGCACTGGGAGGCGGGGCTGCTGTCGTTTTACCGCGGCGACTCCATGGAGCTGCTGCACTGCATTCACCACGCGTTTAGTCAGCCTCTCTACCCCGCACTGCGTGTGTGGGGTGGTGTTGTTGGTGACTCAGTGAGGATTCTGGATCTGAGTCGTGCGTCCTGAGAGCACGGAGTGTGAGCAGCGCAGAGAAACGGGCACAACGCACAGACTCACGCACACAAAGACACAGATCCCCCGTGCAGCCTAAGCAGACTGTTGAGGCAAGGGCTGTTAGCAAACGCCTCAGAAGGCTGACACGGCACTCGAGGGGGTGGGTGGCCAACACCACGACTGACCCGCCTTTTTCTCCCCAGCGGTAACGTTTACACACTGCACCAGGAACTCATTTGAGGCTGAGTCGACCTACGGGAGGCCCATGACCCGTTCGCCAACACCATTGCGGATTAGTTGATTCGGTCCTGGGTCTCCCCTAGGGTCGACTCAGCCTCAAATGAGTTCCTGGTGTGGTGTGGAAACATCGCCACTGGGGAGACAAAGGCGGGTCAGTCGTGGTATTGTCCACCCACCCCCTTGCGTGCCGTGCCGGCCTTCATAGGTGGTCGCTAACAACACTTGCCCCAACAGTCTGTTAAGGATATACGTGGGATATTTGTCTGGGTAAGTGGGTTGGTGTGTTTATGCCTTTCTGTGTCTTTGTTATTGTGTCTGTGTGTGTCTGTGTGTGTCTTTGTGTGTGTCTGGGGAGCGATAGTGTAGCGGTTAGCGCGCTGCGCTATGAACCCGGCGACACGGGTTCGATTCCCGCTCACGGATAACACCAGTGACGATTTTCTGAACCGGTCCCAGGCCTCCCCTAGGTCGACTCAGCCTCAAATGAGTACCTGGTGCGGTGTGTAAACATTTCCACTAGGGAGACAAAGGCGGTCGGACGTGGTGCTGGCCACCCACCCCCTCATGTACCGTTACCGGCCTTCATAGATGCTCGCTAACAGCACTTGCCCCTACAGTATGTTAAGGCTGTACGGGGGAGCTTTGTCTTTGTCTGGACATGGTGCTTGCCACCCACCCCCTCGTGTGTCACAGTGCCAGCCTTCATAGTTGCTACTCGCTACTTACAGAACTTGCCCCAACAGTCTGTTAAGGCTACACGGTGAATCTTTGTCTTTAGTGTATAGAGGGGCATGCGTGTAGTGTGCGGTTGAGCTGTGGTGCAGTGGTTAGCGCACTGTGGGGGGGGAGTGGGGGGATTTAAGGTTCTCTCTGACGCCATTGTCCCTCGCACCGCACGCCGCGTGGCGCTTAACGTCGAGGGGGCGGAGCTCCACCACGGGCGTGCTGGGAACACCTGTCACGTGACGCTACAGGGTGATGCGCGCCGTCCCCCTCGCGGTCACTCGCTCGTTGGGTGATAAACCCGGGGTGGGAATGGGGTGGGAATGAGATGGCATCACGATGACATGTTTGTCATAACCAGGGGTTGAGTGACTCCTCCACCCACACAAACGAGGTTTATTTTACAGGGCTAAGAGAGAAAGAAGCCATTTCAAAACCTAGTTGGAGGGCTTTCGCCACCAATATCTTCCGTAATAAAGGTTGGTTTTGTTTAATGTTTTAATTATCTTTGGACCTCCAGCAACAACCTTCGATTCATGGGATAACGCCTTCCTCTGCTGACAAAAATTGGAACTGACTCTTGACTTTGAAGTCTGTTATTTAATTAAGTCTGATATAAATCTCGAGTGAAGATCTACCTTGCACTACAACACGACTAATATTGTCTCAACGCGCATTAATAACACAGATACACTGTGTTCTATTACAGGAATAATGACAACGCGAACTCCAAATATACAGCAGCTTTCAGGGTCGTAATCCAACCCACGACCTCCTGCATACGAGGCGAGGGAGTTAACATCTCCTAGCCACCACAGCGCCCTTCCTTAACGTGAGACACTAATCCATTGTGAATCCAACTCGAGTCTCAGGCTGTTTAGCAACGCGTAGATGATTTGAGACACATTGATTATATCGTACCAGTTGTGTAGTTGTGTGAGCTCGAATCGCATTGTGCTCTGGGCTGGGGGTGAGATTTCTACTTGCGTCATTGCTGGCATGGGTTTGACTTGTTTTGATTTTTTCATTTGCGTGACCCAGGTCACTCTTGTTAATGAGACTCTTCCTGGTCTCCAGAGTTCTCACCTCGTTAAATTTAAATTACACTCGACTCGATCATCATTATCATCAGCAGAAGTATCAGCAGAAGAATTAGTAACGGCAGCAGGACCAACGGCATCAGCAGCGGTAGCTCCATCGTTGGCATCATCATCGTCAGCATCAGGAGTAGTACCAACAGCATCAAAAATAATAGAAGCATTATCAGCAGCAACAGAAGCATCATCAGTAGCAACAGCAGCAAATGCAGCAATCACTCTTGCAACCGAGACTCATCCTGGTCTCGTGAGTTCTCACCTGGTTACACAAATAGACTTTAACACACAGGCTTTCGCGACCAATATTATCCATAATAAAGGTGTCTTGGGTTAGATCGCATAAATATGCATAGACTTCATTGTGTTATGGGTTACCTGTGAATTGGAATCGCATTTTATTGTGGGTCAAGGGTCAATGTGTGTGTGGTGATGAATAAAAACATTACATCTGAACGTGTTTACTGTGCTGGGATGTGTGGGCTCACGTGGTGGTGAGATTCCTCGTCTCTGTGGCTTGCCGGTGGCAGTTTGACATCGTGATATCAGTGGTGGCTTTGGACGTGGCCTGTAATCCCGCACCGTGGAGGTGAGGGTTGGTGGAACCCTTCGAATGTTGTGAAGCCCACTTCCCGAAGGAGACGAGGAGAACTCCATACATCATCAAAGTGTGGACTAAAATCGTCTGTACCTTCTGTATGGGATTGAGTGTAGTGCCGTTTTAGGATGCAGCTTTTCTCCGGGTCCTCCAATTTCTTGCCACATGCACACACAAACATTCATTGTCTAAAGACATCTTAACATACATAGAGGAGCGCAGAGATTTGGTAATCAGTTTTCACATGTAGGTGCTCGCGACCAATATCGACCATAATACAGGTCCTTTTGGGTTAAATCGAGTCGATGAGCATCCATCTGTAGTAATGATAATCACAGCACCCGTGTAATAAAAGTAATAAAAGCACAACAATAGCAATATCACTCTCTTTGGTTCTATTCGGTAAAGTAACGTAGGTAAAAAATAAAACAACAAAAATCACGACGTTTCGGCCACAACACAAGCGGCTTTACCGAATAGAACCAAAGAGTATGGATCCTTGCAGTCACGAAAGCTTTAAATCTAGAATTGAATAAATAACAATAGCACTCTGCAGGCAGCCCAGTTGGTGAGAGCATAGGAGTACAGTACAGCAATGTATTTGTCTGCAATGCCATCTGCTGCCTGCCACATAGCCCTGCAGCCTATAGCACCTGCTACGCATGGTAGCCGCCCATGCGAGGTCTACCCAGGCCCAACACCTGCTCGGCTTTGCGAGATTTGAAGTGGTGTGGGTGGCAATGGATCGCAGCAGCACTGCAGCACTGCCATAGCGTATGTGTGCGTACAACAATAACCGCCATTCGCCACTAAGTGGCGGTGACGTCACCATGACGCTTGTGCCAAGCCATGTGCACCTTGAGGCCACGTGAAGTGTCGAACGCCCGCTGGCAGGAGGTCAGGGGGCAGGCCCAGGTGCCACAAGTCGACTGAGACGATTGGCTGATGCACCACCTGTGCCCCCTACTGTGCCAACCTGCTGTGCTTTAGCCACCCGGCGCTCCGCTCGTTGTTGTGAGCGTCGCTCCTCCGCCCTCTGTTGTTGTTGGAGGGCGACTGCCTCCACACACAAGCAGGATAGCAACAGCACCTTCATTCCATAATACACACGTGCAGTGCGAATGACGCTCATGTAATAATGAATTACACTCGTTTGTGACGTATTGACGTCGAGGTGTTGCAGTCGTGTATATGGGCAGTGATAATTTATTGTTGTGCATATATACCTTAGTTTGGATCTGTGAGCTCAAGTTATAAAAAAAACTGAACACTAATAATTATAAAAGATGCCTGAGTCTGGATTAAACAGCCTCAAGTTTGATTACTAAATCCTAAAAATTCTAAGAAAGTCTGGATATGAGCCTTAAGTAATAACACTGTGTCCTAATTGTGCCTCAGAGAAGCAACGATTGGACTCATTTGTTACAATGGAACGAACATTTCACCCGTTCCTTATTCATCACTAATTTCTCGTGTCATATCGCGTGATTTAACAGTCACGCTTTTTGGAATATGACCGAGTGTGGGGGAGAGCTTGTGGGAGTGCCTTTGGAAACACGAATTTGACAATTAAAAGCAGCAATGCGTGTGTCCAAGAAGATAACGTTTCCATTCATTGCAGTAGAACTTAACGTGACAAATTGTTCAGATCCATGAACATTGACAAATTCTGACAAATCCTCCGATTACGGTTGAAAATAAGTTTAACATACATACGTGTGTGTCTTGGCCATGTTTATGTGAACTCACA
Source organism: Petromyzon marinus (assembly GCF_048934315.1). NCBI lineage: Eukaryota > Metazoa > Chordata > Hyperoartia > Petromyzontiformes > Petromyzontidae > Petromyzon > Petromyzon marinus. Next base: position 9,040,658 of record NC_133734.1, read on the forward strand.
TGGTACACAGGAGGTTGAGCTTCTCAATTACTCCCCTCTGCCAGCTCACGTCACACACAGTCCAAGTCACTCGGAGGAGCTGGCGGTGGGGAGCGCTCAAGTCCTGAGCCAACGGGGAGAGAGGACTTCACACGAGCGCGTCTCAACACATAAACCATCACGTGAAACTCTGGTCATGCTTGGCTTGCCGTCGAACAAAGTCGGTCACTGCATCACGCGCTTTCAGGTGACTTTCTAAGGCAGTCAGGAACGCTCTTCCTTCCGATATTAGGAAGCCACTGGAGCTATGCACTGTCAAATCTAAATTGAAAACTAATTTTTTTGAAACTGCTTTTGTGTTCAGTTTGTTGTCCTTCGCCCCCCCCCCCCTCTGCACCTCTGATTAGGAAGGATGGCTACCTACGGGGGGGAAAAGTTTAAAAACATACATACACAGAGACCCACTGACACCCAGACCCATAGAGACCAACAGATTAGCACAGTTGGCTTCGTATGTTACAAACAAATTCAACATCCACAGAGACCCACAGACACCCAGACCCATAGAGACCTACAGATTAGCACGGTTCAATATGTACATCTTGCGAAAGAAGTTCAACATACATACAAAATGTGCAGACCCAACACAGGGTAGATGAGTGGAACAAAATCGTTTAAGGCAGAATCCTACAGGAGGTTAGTGGGGTAATGTTCATTATTAAGTTTATTTTGATTTGGTCCTGCTTAGCCAGTTGCCCGGTTATCTTGCAAACGTCAACGTTGCAGAGAACGAGTATAGGGGTCTTCAAGGAAGATTGCACAACTGTGGGCATGGGGAGGCAGAGGCAGATGGATGAATTGAAGCACACAACACAATAAATACACAGGCACGGGGGGACACGGAGAGAAAACACGGAAACACCTGTGCTCAGCCACAGTGTTGCTGACATGCATAATAATATCCCCCTGACTTTAGGTATCAATAGCCATTCTAAAGTATCGATTCTATGCAATGGACTCTGCCACCATAGGGTACAACTTATATATATATATATGCAGTGGTAGAGAGAAAGAGAGATTAAACGAGGTGAAACAGAGACATGGAGACAGGAGACGCATAGAGACTTGAGAGAGATGCAGAGATACACAGAAACACTCCCCCATTATTTACTGGTTTCTTCAAATCATCGCTTAAATAAATCACTCTCCTACTAAAGCATTCACACCGTGAGCAAACCCAGCCTCAGCCTGTGTTCGTGCACAAATGTACCTCTCTTTCTTCTTTACATTATCCTGCAAAGAGAAAGGAACGGAGATTGATCAATAATATCAGATAGATTTAAGATGGATAGGCATGAGTGATTGGAGTGTATTATTACATGAATTAAAAATACGATGTGAATAGGAGTCAGGGGAAGATAATTTCATGGAACGTTGACCAAAATAAGGAAACTGCAAGGGCATTGAGAGCTTGGAAAATAAACAATTTGGTGAAAAAAAGTGTTAACCCCACCAAAGGATCGTAACCTTATTGCATTGGTGGGGTTTGTGTGTTCCAATGACCCTCAGAGTTATATCGCCTGGAGTCTTGTACTCATCGTAAGGTCTCCGTTGGCAAACATGTCTGGCGGGGGGGGAGATTCCAGACAAATAACGGCCCAAACAAAAGCCCCTTATTAATGGTTCTGAAATATAAACATCAGAGAACGTCGCCCAGACAAGGTATACCAAGACACCCCTATGAAGCCAGGCCTGGGGATCGTGTTCACCAGCAAGCTCCTTGTGGCCAGGTGACCCACGTAACCCGGTCGGGCGCCGTCCTGCGTGCCCACCATCCGCAGGACGAAGGGTGAGGGGTGTGATGCCAGAATGGCAGGGAGAAGGATTGTCTCGGACGTACTGCAGCTTGGTGATGGACACTCGCTAATGTGACCTGGAATGTGACGTCACTGGGTGGGAAGGAGCCAGAGCTGGCGGAGAAGGTGGAAAGGTACGGACTGAATATAGTCGGTCTCACCTCCACACACAGCGTTGGCACCGGAAGTAAACTTCTCGATCTGGGGTGGTCCTCTCTCCTATTCCGGAGACACCCTTGGTGAGAGACCCTGGGTGGGTGTGGGGATACTCACAAGCCCGCAGTTGGGTGCTGTTCAGTTCGAGTTTGTCCCAGTGGATGAGAGGGTCGCCTCAATGAGACACTGGGTCTCAGAAAGGGAAACTCTGACTGTTGTCTGTGCTTATGCACCAAACAGTAGTTCAGAGTGGTCGGCCTTCTTGGGGACGGTAGGTGCAGTGCTCGACAGAGTGCGATTACCGACTCCATAATCTTAGTGGGCGACTTCAATGCTCACGTGGGATACGATGGAGATACCCCGTGATCTGAACCTGAACAGTGAGATGTTATTGTAATTCTGCACTAGTCACAGAATGTCAATAAACAAACACCATGTTTGAACACAAGGATGTTCATAAATGTACTTGGCACCAAAGCACCTTGTGCCGAAAATGGGCAAATCTGTCATCTGATCGCCGCCTGGTGGTAAGTTGGATCCGATGCTTGGTGCACCGACCACACAAGTCGCCTGCTTCATAGATCTGTCTCTCCACATAAACAATACAAGTGTTTTGTGCACAATCTCTCGGCCCCACGGCTTTTTTGGGAATGCAGAATCTTTAGCAACATTGATTCAGTACAAACAAACACTGGATCGGTTTTGACATGCAGTGTCTCATCAGCAGAGCCAGGTGCGCTTGAATCAATTCTGGTGAACTCCAGATGTGATAGGCAAGGGCCCTCTCTTTAAGACCTGGATCCTAGTCAGACACAACATTATATTATTCACAAACTGGTTGAGATTTTCCATACCGAATCAATGCTACTAAAATGATGCGCTCTCAGAAGGCCATAGAGCCTATGGGATGCGTAAACAATTATTTGTTAAGTGAAGAGACAAATGTATGAAGAAAACATATCATCTGCTTATCTATTTTGTACGTTATACTATCTGCAATGAAGATAATGATTATGTTTGTTTTGTGTATTATATAGTTTGGCATGTAACTAGGACCCACATCTGCCAGAGAGGGTCCTTGACCATACACCAGCATGGACGCAAGCAAATCCTTACCTCTGCTGCCATCAAACAAAGACGGTCACCGGATTGCAGAAGCGCTTCTGCGGCTGTCTGGAATGCTCTTCCTTCTAATATTAAGAAGCCACTGGAGCTATGCACTTTTAAATCATCCAGATTGAAAATACTTTTTCTTTAGAACTGCATGATGCAGTTTACATTATGAGACCTCCTTTGCCAGTAACAAGATATAGTAATAGATGTTACCCTTTTAACTGGCACAAAAACTGACACCTTTATTCAAGGCATCATGTTTGCAATAACCACAACACAAGCAGTCAAAATGCAAACAAAAGAGACAACTCTGATAATAATATGTACTGTCCTTGAATTTGATTGGTCCACACCCGAGACGGCTTTTCTTAGAGCCTAGTCTCCATGGTGTTGGACCAGGTTACACCAAAAGGCGTACAACTCAAAAACAGCGCGCTATCAGAGTATTGAGGGCTCGGGGTGAGCATTTACATTCTGAGACCTCCTTTGCCAGTAACAAGATATAGTAATAGGTGTTACCCTTTTAACTGGCACAAAAACTGACACCTTTATTCAAGGTGCTGTTTTTGAGTTGTACGCCTTTTGGCGTCATCTGGTCCAACACCAGTGGAGAGACTAAGGGCTCTAAGAAAAGCCGTCTCGGGTGTGGGCCAATCAAATTCAAGGACAGTGCCAATATCATTATCAGAGTCGACTCTTTTTGTTTGCATTTTGACTGCTTGCGTTGAGGTTATTGCAAACATGATCTCCTTGAATAAAGGTGTCAGTTTTGGTGCCAGTTAAAAGGGTGAAAACCTATTGCTATATGCACGATGCTGCGTTTAGTTCTCTGTGCTTCCAACGCACCTCCGATTAGACGCCGGTTGACTTACGTACGGCGCGAAAACAGTTCAACAATCGTACCTGATTGGCTGAGAGCGATGGTGGCACAGCGACCCCTACTGGGGCGACCTGTGTGAAGCGCAACAAAGGCGCGGACTGCCGCCCCCTGCTGGCCTGTTGGGGAGTGCCATCCACGAGGCGTCGTGGAATTTCCTCCTCTCACCTCTCTCTCTGAAGAGACGCGGAGCTCCGAGTGAAAGTGAATTCAGGCGAACTCGCGTGAAATAAATAAATAACACCGCCGAGAGGAACTTCCCCAGCCACGTGCACCGTGACCCTGACCCTGCAGGCGTCTCTCCCCCCCTGCAGGCGATCTCTCTCCCCTCCACCCCGCGACAGCGCGCTCCTTGAGGCCGCGTAGACGAGGAGGATCCTCATCCCGTGTGTCCCATCCTCCCAGCGATGTTCATGCGCGAGCCCTCACCCCATGTGCACGCGTGGGTGTTGTGCACGTTCCCCTCGATCGATGCGGGGTTTGGTTTGTGCGATTTAACGCGCAGTAATGCCACCGTGGCAAAGATGTTAACTGCCTCGCCTGGTTATGCCTGCTGCTGTATATTTGGAGTCTGCGTGTCTCTCTCTCATCATCATCAAGGCAGCTAGGAGATGTTTACTACCTCGCCTGGTATGCAGGAGCTCGTGGGTTCGATCCTGACCCTGACTGACGCCCGCTGCCGTATATTTGGAGTCTGCGTGTCTCTCTCTCATCATCATCATCACGGTGGCTATGAGATGTTAACTATCTCGCCCGGTACACAGGAGGTCGTGGGTTCGATCCAGACCCTGACGCCTGCTGCTGCTGTATATTTGGAGTTTGCAGTGTCTCTCTCATCATCATCACGGTGGCTAGGAGATGTTAACTACCTCGCCTGGTATGCAGGAGGTCGTGGGTTCGATACAGACCCTGGCGCCTGCTGCTGTATATTTGAAGTGTGCGTGTCTGTCATCATAACGGTGGCTAGGATATGTTAACTACCTCGCCTAGTATACAGGAACTCATGGGTTCGACCCTGACACCTGCTGCTGCTGCTGTATATTTGGAGTTTGCGTGTCTCTTTCGCCGTGATCACGTGACAATGCAGCCTTTAGAGCGGTGCTCCGGAACGCGAAATTAGACAATGAAACGTTTTGCCAGGGTGGCGCCGTACATATTTATGTTTTTTCTATTGCTGTCGTTATAAAGTCAAGAAAAATACCATGCAGCATTTTAATTAAGTAGTTGTATATAGCGAAACGTCGCACTCAAATGGTAAATATTGTAGATTTACTCTCCAACACACAGGTCGGCTGAGGTAGTAACTAATGAGCATTTTGCTTACGTAACAAATCCCTTACTAATTGGCTGTGTCCGGTGGTGGAGGGTTACGACGCAACATTTATACGTGATCTAACCCAAAAACCTTTATTATGAATATTGGTCGCGAAAGCCTACGTGTTAAACTGTATGTAGTGTATAATGTACTGCATATATTTGACACTTGATTCAAGAATAGTGGTGTCACGCACACGATGCCGACTGCCGAACTCGGTTACAGTCATTTGGAGCAGTTTTTTACCGATTAGCCTTGGACTGCCGGATAAATGTTGGAAGCCGGATAATCGCGCCACGGATAATCGATGATAAACTGTATAGCTCAGTTTCATTTACATGGGGACGCTTGTGCTGAGACCCGCAGCATCCCTTCTGCCTGTTCCACAGCCATTGAGGAATTCTTCGATCAACTTTCAGTCTGGAACCTCCCCCGTTGACCTTGCCGCCCATGGGTGGCGACCCTATCAGGAGCACGAGGCTCCTGATGTCTGTGTATGCGTCAGTCTCTGTTGGTCCGAGTGTCTGTGGGTCTATGTGTACGTGTGTATGTTAAACTTCGTTTGCACCATACGTAGCCAACCGTGATAATCTGTGGGTCTCTATTGGTCCGAGTGTCTGTGGGTCTGTGTACGATTGTATGTGGAACTTCTTTCGCACCGTACATAGACAACCGTGCTATGTGGGTGTCCGATAAGTATGAACCTCTTTTGCACTACACGTAGCCGACCGTGCTAATGTGCGACTCTCTGTGGGTCTCTATGCGTATGGGTGTCTGTGGGTCTCTATGTCTGATATGGATTAACTTCTTTCGCACCGTACGTAGCCATCCATGCTAATTTGTGGGTCTATGTGTGTGTAGTAATTGTCCCACACGATCCCTGGAAGGAGGGAGGGAAAACATTCCACGCTCTGATTGGTTAGGGGGCACGGGGAGCAAGAGGATTGGCTGGACCATTCACAAGGGAAAAGAGGGTTGGGGTGAGCGTCAGGTGGGGCGGTTAGGCCACGTGAGGGTGAGAGAGGTGACAATGATTGGTGGAGACTTGGTGCGACGAGGGGCGGAGCCAGGAAGAGGTGAAAAGAGCGGGTGGGTGCGTGAGTAGGTGAGTAGGTGGGTGAGTCGGGGGGTGAGTGGGTGCGTGGGTGAGTGGGTGGTTGAGTGGGTGGGCGATTGGGTGCGTGGGTGGGTTATTTGATTAGGTGAGTGGTTGAATGGGTAGGTGAGTGGATGAGTGGGTGGGTGAGCGTCAGGTGTGACGGTTAGGCCAGGTGAGGGTGAGAGGTGGCGATTGGTGGAGACTTAGTGCGACGAGAGGCAAAGCCAGGAAGAGGTGAAAAGAGGGAGCGGGTGAGTGGGTGGGTGAGTGGATGAGTGGGTGGGCGAGTGAATGGGCGAGTGGGTGGGTGGGTGAGCGAGTGGGTGGGTGACTGGATGAGTGGGTGGGTGAGTGAATGGGTGGGTGGGTGAGTGAATGGGTGAGTGGGTGTTTGAGTGGGTTGTGGTTGAGTGGGTGGGTGAGTGGATGAGTGGGTGGGTGGGTGAATGGGTGAGTGGGTGGATGAGCGAGTGGGTGGGTGGGTGAGCGAGTGGGTGGGTGACTGGATGAGTGGGTGGGTGAGTGAATGGGTGGGTGGGTGGGTGAGCGAGTGGGTGGGTGACTGGATGAGTGGGTGGGTGAGTGAATGGGTGGGTGGGTGAATGGGTGAGTGGGTGGATGAGCGAGTGGGTGGGTGGGTGGGCGAGTGGGTGGGTGACTGGATGAGTGGGTGGGTGAGTGAATGAGTGGGTGGGTGAATGGGTGAGTGGGTGGATGAGCGAGTGGGTGGGTGGGAGAGTGCGTGGATGCGTGGGTGAGCGTCAAGTGTGACGGTTCGGCCAGGTCAGGGTGAGAGGTGACGACGATGTGCAAAGTCAGGAAGAGGTTAAAAGAGGGAGCGGGTGTCAGGGTTGGGGGGGGGCGTTGAGGGAGACAGCGAGGTTGAAGGTGTGGACCCGTGCCGTGAAATAAAAACTGTACCTTGGTGATTCATCTTCTTTGAACCAAAGAAGACTGTACCTTGGTGACAAAGAAAATGGCCAGAGTCCTTCTTTCACGTGTATGTTGAACCTCTTTCGCACCGAAAGTAGCCGTCCGTGCTAAGCGGAGGTGAGCGGGAAGGGCGGCTTCGCTCTCGGGATCATTGGAACAACGCAAACCCCTCCACCACGACACGGTGGCGATCCTCGGGAGAGGCTCGGTATGCGTACACGGCATTCGATAGGCCACGTTTCGATTTAACGAAACGATGGATTTCTTTTTGATGTATAGCTTTCGTGACTGCAGTAATTCATATTCTTAGCTCACGTGACTTTACCGAAAGAGCTAAGATTATGGATTTCTTTCTCCAATATTTTACACGGAAAGTTGATGATAACATAAAGCAATGAATGCATTTGCTATTTCTATCTACGTGACTTTACCGAAAAAAACAAAGAACACTGAAATTAATACGTAAACATTTGCAAAATCATAGATCTACTGTACTGTTTAAATTTTTACGTTTCAATGCGAGCAAAACATTTCTTTTGTGTCTTTGTTTGTGTTTCTCCCTTGTGATGGGACTTTGCAGGATGAACGTTGAGATTTATAAGGAGCATGGGGTGTCCAATAAGTTCTGAATTGGTCTACAATAAGGAAGGGCACTGATAATGGTTAACAGGTATGCAGTAGTATATAGTCTAGTGTATCGTGGTGTAGTGTATAGTAGTGTATAGTGTCGTGTATAGTGGTGGTGTATAGTATAGTGCAGTGTATAGTTGTGGTGTATAGTGTCGTGTATAGTGGTGGTGTATAGTAGTATATAGTCAAGTGTTTAGTGGTGTAGTGTATAGTGTCGTGTATAGTGGTGGTGTATAATAGTGTATTGTGCAGTGTATAGTGGTGTAGTGTATAGTGTCGTATATAGTGGTGGTGTATAATAGTGTATAGTGCAGTGTGTAGTGTAGTATACAGCGTGGTGTATAGGGTGAACTTTGAGATTTATAAGGGGCACGGGATGACCAATAAGTTCTGAATTGGTCTGTAATAAGGCAGGGCACTGATAAGGGGCTAACAGCTTTGCGTTTAAATTTTGATTTAAAGCTTTCGTGACTGCAGTAATTCATATTCTTAGTTTTTTCGGTAAAGTCACGTTGAAGAGAAACAACAAAAGAACAAAATATATATAAAACAATAAAAAATTCTCACGACGTTTCGACCATAACTCAAACGGTCATCATCAGGTGTGTCGGTTTGCATAAATTTATTTTGAAAACGGCATATTTATTTATTTATAAAAATAACGTTTGCGTCACGCGCAACGATTGGCTGTTTGCCAGGACTAGTCCATCTATTTTTTGAAAAGAGGAGGGGGGAGACGAAATTTGTTTTTATGTATGCTGTCTGAAAGCCACTGTAAGCGTGAACAATCAATCAAGAACTGAAATGATTTATCAAATCTTTCCAATGATTGCTAAGATAGAATCCATCTTCTCGGTTGAAATTGAACCCTCTTGATGAGCCTTTCAAAACCATCACTTTACCCTACATTGCTGGGATCACAAAAAAGATCTCCAAAATCTTGAATAAACACAAGATCCAGGTCCGTTTCAACACATTACATAAAATCCGTGATCTGGTTCCGTCTGTAAAAGATGTGATTCCGGACATACAATACCCTGGTGTCTACAAACTAAGTTGCCTCTGTGGTAGTAGTTACATTGGAGAAACCAAACGCCATATCTCGGACCGCATTCGTGAACATAAAGCAGACCTTAAACACGGTAGGACCAACACCTCGGCCGTAGCAGATCATTGTTCTAATTCAGTAGGCTCACATGCCATTGACTTTTCCAAGACGGAGGTTCTTTGTAAGCCATCTGGCTTCCATGAGAGATTCGTTCATGAGGCTATCCACATATACAAACACAGAGACAATTTCAACCGAGAAGATGGATTCTATCTTAGCAATCATTGGAAAGATTTGATAAATCATTTCAGTTCTTGATTGATTGTTCACGCTTACAGTGGCTTTCAGACAGCATACATAAAAACAAATTTCGTCTCCCCCCTCCTCTTTTCAAAAAATAGATGGACTAGTCCTGGCAAACAGCCAATCGTTGCGCGTGACGCAAACGTTATTTTTATAAATAAATAAATATGCCGTTTTCAAAATAAATTTATGCAAACCGACACACCTGATGATGACCGTTTGAGTTATGGTCGAAACGTCGTGAGAATTTTTTATTGTTTTATATATATTTTGTTCTTTTGTTGTTTCTCTTCAACGTGACTTTACCGAAAAAACTAAGAATATAGCTTTGCGTTTCTTCACTGTACTTTAAGTCACTTTATTTTTTATACTGTACAGTATAAAATTACATTATGTTCAATATAAATTGCCTTCGTTGACAATATGAAGAGTAAGTTATGAAGTGTTCATAGTGTGAAATGGTAAGTCACGAAGGCCGGGAACGCATCCCCATGGCACCAATGTTGTAAGTGATTCACTATACGACGTTTCAATATACGAGCAAGCTCCAGGAACGGGTCTACTTCGTATACCGCAGTATCACTGTGTGCGCTGCGAGCTTATTTCTACCCCAAATTCACGACACAGTACGCGGTTTGAGTTCACTCGTGTGTGGCCACGTGGTCAAACGTGGGGCCACTGTACTGTGCACTGTATGTACTGTATTGTGTGTACTGTATGTACTGTATTGTGTGCTGTACCGTGTGTACTGTATTGTGTGTGCTGTACCGTGTGTGCTGTATTGTGCGTGCTGTATTGTGTGTGCTGTACCGTGTGTACTGTATCGTGTGTACTGTATCGTGTGTGCTGTACTGTGTGTGCTGTACCGTGTGTACTGTGTGCGTAAAGGCAGCGGTGGTGTAGCAGTTAACGCTGCGCTACGAACCCGATGACCCGAGTTTTGATTCCCTCTCACGGCCACCAACACCCAGTAATAGCGATGTATATGTGTATGTATATACATGTATAAGTGTGTGTCTGTGTATATGTGTGAGTCGACCTAGGGGAGGCCCGGGACCGGTTCAGGTTCATTGCGCAGCACGCTAACCGCTACACTATCGCTCCCCACCCTCTGTGTATATGTGTGTGTATACATGTATACACACACACATACACACAGCCACACACATGTTTACACACTTGCACATATATACACACATATACACTGATACGTACACGAAGACAAAGATCCCCCCGTTTAGCCTGTAACAGAATGTTGGGGCAAGTGCTGTGAGTAGCAGAGCAGCACCTATGAAGGCTATCGGCGCTGTGGCACACGAGGGGGTGGGTGGCTACCAGCACCACGCCCGGTCGCCTTTGTCTCTCCCCCCGTAGCGATGTTTAACTGCACACCGCAACACCAGGTACTCGTTTGAGGCTGAGTCGACCTAGGGGAGGCCCGGGACCGGCTCAGATAATTGTTGCAGATGTTGGTGGCCGCGAGCGGGAATCTAACACACACACATGTACGCGCACGTGGACGCATGCACGCACGAGTGTGTGGAAGCTAAGCGATCTTCACTTCACACATTGCACATTTATTCACACAAACACTGCACCTCAGCCAACTTTCCATTGGTCCCCATGTCTCCATGTGTTTCTCTGTGACCCCGTGTCTCAACGAGACCCCGCGTGCCTCCGTCTGACCCAGTGTTTCTCTGTGACCCCGTGTCTCAACGAGACCCCGCGTGCCTCCGTGTGACCCAGTGTGTCTCCACGTGACCCAGTGTGTCTCCACGTCACCCAGTGTGTCTCCACGTGACCCAGTGTGTCTCTGTGTGACCCAGTGTGTCTCCACGTGACCCAGTGTGTCTACGTGTGACCCAGTGTGTCTCCACGTGACCCAGTGTCTCTCTGTGTGACCCAGTGTGTCTCTGTGTGACCCAGTGTGTCACCACGTGACCCAGTGTGTCTCCACGTGACCCAGTGTGTCTCCACGTGACCCAGTGTGTCTCCACGTGACCCAGTGTGTCTCCGTGTGACCTAGTGTGTCTCCACGTGACCCAGTGTGTCTCTGTGTGACCCAGTGTGTCACCACGTGACCCAGTGTGTCTCCACGTGACCCAGTGTGTCTCCACATGACCCAGTCTGTCTCCACGTGACCCAGCGTGTCTCCACATGACCCAGTGTGTCTCCACGTGACCTAGTCTGTCTCCACATGACCCAGTGTTTCTCCACGTGACCCAGTGTGTCTCCACGTGACCCAGTGTGTCTCCACATGACCCAGTGTGTCTCTGTGTGATCCAGTGTGTCTCCACGTGACCCAGTGTGTCTCCACGTGACCCAGTGTGTCTCCACGTGACCCAGTGTGTCTCTGTGTGACCCAGTGTGTCTCCACGTGACCCAGTGTGTCTCCACGTGACCCAGTGTGTCTCCACGTGACACAGTGTGTCTCCGTGTGACCCAGTGTGTCTCCACGTGACCCAGTGTGTCTCCACGTGACCCAGTGTGTCTCCACGTGACCCAGTGTGTCTCCACGTGACCCAGTGTGTCTGCGCGAGACCCAGTGTGTCTCCACGTGACCCAGTGTGTCTCTGTGTGACCCAGTGTGTCTCCACGTGACCCAGTGTGTCTCCACGTGACCCAGTGTGTCTCCACGTGACCCAGTGTGTCTCCACGTGACCCAGTGTGTCTCCGTGTGACCTAGTGTGTCTCCACGTGACCCAGTGTGTCTCTGTGTGACCCAGTGTGTCACCACGTGACCCAGTGTGTCTCCACGTGACCCAGTGTGTCTCCACATGACCCAGTCTGTCTCCACGTGACCCAGCGTGTCTCCACATGACCCAGTGTGTCTCCACGTGACCTAGTCTGTCTCCACATGACCCAGTGTTTCTCCACGTGACCCAGTGTGTCTCCACGTGACCCAGTGTGTCTCCACATGACCCAGTGTGTCTCTGTGTGACCCAGTGTGTCTCCACGTGACCCAGTGTGTCTCCACGTGACTCAGTGTGTCTCCACGTGACCCAGTGTGTCTCTGTGTGACCCAGTGTGTCTCCACGTGACCCAGTGTGTCTCCACGTGACCCAGTGTGTCTCCACGTGACACAGTGTGTCTCCGTGTGACCCAGTGTGTCTCCACGTGACTCAGTGTGTCTCCACGTGACCCAGTGTGTCTCCACGTGACCCAGTGTGTCTCCACATGACCCAGTGTGTCTCCACGTGACCCAGTGTGTCTGCGCGAGACCCAGTGTGTCTCCACGTGACCCAGTGTGTCTCTGTGTGACCCAGTGTGTCTCCACGTGACCCAGTGTGTCTCCACGTGACCCAGTGTGTCTCCACGTGACTCAGTGTGTCTCCACGTGACCAAGTGTGTCTCCACGTGACCCAGTGTGTCTCCACGTGACCCAGTGTGTCTCCACGTGACCCAGTGTGTCTGCGCGAGACCCAGTGTGTCTCCACGTGACCCAGTGTGTCTCTGTGTGACCCAGTGTGTCTCCACATGACCCAGTTTGTCTCCACGTGACCCAGTGTGTCTCCACGTGACCCAGTGTGTCTGCGCGAGACCCAGTGTGTCTCCACGTGACCCAGTGTGTCTCCACGTGACCCAGTGTGTCTCCACGTGACCCAGTGTGTCTCCACGTGACCCAGTGTCTCTGTGTGACCCAGTGTCCCAGTGTGTCTCCACGTGACCCCGTAATGGTGTCTCTGTGTGACCTAGTGTGTCGCCATGTGTCTCAGCATTTTCCAATGTTTTTCCGTGTCCCCCTGTGTATACATTGTTCCCCGTATGTATCCATGTGTCTGTGTGTCTCCAAGTGCGTCTCTGTGGTTTCACGTGCTTGTGTCTCTGTGTCCCCATGCCTTCCCAAGTCTCCATTCATCCCCGTGTATCTCTGCACTCTTATTACTCTGAACAGTCTCCCTGTCTCGCCATGTTACCGTGAGCCTCTCTGTCCCTGTGTCTCACTGCGTCTTTCCGTATGTTTCTGTGTCCACTTTTTGGTCCCCGTGTGTGTTCCATCTCCCCGCGTTTCTCCGTATCCCTGTCCACGCATCCCTGTGTTCCTGTGCGCATCTATGCCCCATGGAGTGTGTGTCTGCCCGTGTCTCTGTGTGTCTAGGTGCGGACTTGTAAGCGCTCAGCCTTGGTGAGATACTTCACCCCTTTGAACGGCTTGTACTTCTCCCCATAGAGGTCCAGACGGTTCACTTTCAACCCTGCGGCGACAACAACAGCAGCAGCTGCCAGTTACCACTATGCGGCAGTGACGTCACCACCACGACGCTTGTGCCAGGCTAGATGCACTTTTAGGCGTTCAACATGAAGTGTGCGAGGCTTTCCGCTGACAGGTCACAGGTGATGCCACAACGTCAACCAACGCAGGTGGCATGTTGTGATGTATCTTCGGTTAATTGCTTCATCCAGCTTCTCAACATGACATATGTCGGCAGGCATAACCTTGGTGACAACGAACGGACCCTTGCACTTGGGCAGCATGCACGTCGGTTGACCGGTGTGTGTCAGCTCCCCTCGCATGAAAACAATATCGCCCATGGCAAACTTCGTAATGCTCCGGTGGTGCTTTTCGTTGGCTTCCTTCAAGTGCCGCTGTTTCTGTTCAATCTCTTGGCGTGCAACCAATTAAAGTTCAGCTGGTGGTCGCCAAGGCTCGACCTCGTCCACGTCTGTCGGCATCCACAAGACTCCATCGTCGATACGCGGTGTGCACCGTATTTTCCCGCATATAGCCCGCATACGCATATACCCCCCAAAAATAGCGTTTTGTGTAAAACAAATTTCAGATAGTCCGCATCATCATATACCCCGCATGCATTCATATCTTTAACGTCGTTACCACAGCTTAATTCCATCATATTCATACAAAGTTTACATTTGTAATACATTCCGCTATTAATTGTTAACATTAAAATCATAACGTGCACAAAGAAAACAAACTAACCGGAAACGAGTGAACTTAAAACAGTAAATAAGTAACAAAAGTAAATATCCAACAAATACTCTTTGGTTCTTTCGGTAAAAGTCACGTAGGTATAAAATAAAATAAATCACGACGTTTCGATTGCAACACAAGCAATCATCATCAGGTGGGAAAACCACAGCAATGAAAATGTTTTTGCTGAAGTGGGAGAGAGATGCCGCGGTAAGAGGTTATATAGGTAAGAAAGTGAGGAGGGTCAAGGAAAGAAAGAGGGGGGTGTGGGGTAGGGGGAGGGGAGCACTGCGTGGACGCTAGGAGAGGGAAGTGAGGCGGGGGGGGAAGTGGGCGGGGCTGGCAGTGGGATGCCGAGAGAGCTGATATGAAAGAGAACAACCATAAAGCAGTTAAGGTTTTACCTGCTTAATAACATCCTTCCAATGATTACTCAATTTGTATCCAGCTTCTCGATTGAAGTTATGTCTATGTTTATATATCTGGATAGCTTCATGAACAAATCTTTGATAGTAGCCCAAAGGTTTGCAGAGCACCTTGGTCTCGGAAAAAACAATATCACACGAGCCCACAGTGATATAAAAATGGCCAGCTACGGCAGAGGTATTGGTTCTGCCGTTTGTCAGATCTGCCTTGTGTTCGCGGACACGGTCCGAGACATGTCGTTTCGTTTCCCCTATGTAATTGCTGCCGCAGGAACAACTCAGTTTGTAAACTCCAGGATATTGCATGTCAGGAATGACATCCTTCACAGATGGGATTAGATCACGGATTTTGTGTACTGTATTGAATCGGACCTGGATCTTTTGTTTGTTTAAGATTTTGGGAATCTTTTTGGTAACACCTGCTATGTATGCTAACATGATGGTTTTGATTGGCTTCTCAGGGGGTTGTTTCTCCATGGTTGGAGAAACAGCTTTGCGAATAATGCGGTCTGAGTACCCATTCATCTTGAGGGCTTGGTGTATGTGTTTCCAGTTCACTGGCTAGTTGGTGTTGGTTGGAAATGCAGTGGGCCCTATGGTCTAGTGTTTTGATAAGGGAATTCTTCTGTGCCGGATGGTAGTGGGAATCAGGTTTCAGAAAGGAATCTGTGTGGGTGGATTTCCTGTAGACAGAGTGTCCCAACGAGCCATCAGGTCTCTTCTCAAACAAAACATCCAGGAATGGTAGCTTACCATCCTTCACCACTTCCATGGTGAATTTTATAGATGGGTGTATGGAATTTATGGTTGAGAAATTGGTTCAAAGCTGGCAGGCCATGTGGCCAAATGACAAAAGTCTCATCTACATATCTCTTCCACAAGGAAGGACGTAGGGTGGATGCCTGAATGGCATCTGTTTCAAATTTCTCCATGAAAACATTCGCTATCACTGGTGATAAGGGGGAACCCATGGGGGTACCTTCATTTTGTTTGTAGAAAGTACCATTCCAAGTGAAGTAAGTGTTGGTAAGGCAGTGCCTAACCAGAGTAGGTACATCAGGATTCAGTCCATGTTGGACTAAGTCTTCAATTATTGCTAAGGTGTCAGGTACAGGAACCTTGGTGAACAGATAAACTACATCAAAGCTGACGATACGGTACACACCGCGTATCCAATAAATAAGTAACACATAACTGGTAGATAAGTAAGTAAGCATACTGTTAGGCTTACCAGCATTCGACCTCATCATATTACAGCTACTGGACCGGTAGTTACCCCTGTACAGTTTTAGCACTGGTAGATTGCGCACTGCGCAGACAATAGCGGCACTAACGCCATTGCCTCCTGGCAACAAAGCCATTGGAAGTTTGAAACAAAGCTCATGGTCGCGACTGTATAGTGCTCAGCCAATGGCAGCGGCCTAAGGGACTCAGCAATTATGATTCTGCGTCTGGTAGACGCTTGTTAAGGCCCTTCCCATTGTGCAATCCATAGCCTCAGCTGAAACTTTCGCATCACCCTACATCCACTGAAAGTATTCAACAAAGCGCGCCCACTTCAAACATTGTCGTTTCAGAGTGTTTTGAGTGTGAATTTTGCAGTATACATACTGTTGTTTTGTGCAGATTTCAAGTAATTAAAAGTCGCTGTACCGTAGTTAATTGTAATCACTTATGTGTTGCATAGTGGATAGTCCTACCATGAAAAAATTAAACGAGTTATGACATGTTACATGTGTAAAATATATTTGGGATAGCCCGCACCTCCATATACCCCACAGGGTTTTGTTTTGTTTGTAAAAAGTGGTATACCCCGCGGGATATACGCGGGAAAATATGGTAGTCATGGAAGTTGGAAGGTGCTCTTCTCTGTCGTCCAGTTGACAGCACAGTTTAGATTGCGTTCAATTATTTTAATATTGCCGTCCCAATCACAATCATCTTCTGTTGACATGAAGCAGGAACCTCAGTCACTGATGATGCGAGCAGATAGTCCGTCTTCGTTGATGAATGATTTCAGTGCTGTGAGTACATCTTGTGGTGAGGTGTCGCTGATACGGTATAGCTGAAATACTTCTTCTTGGATAAGCACCGGGGGGGGGTCCGACTTTTTGTGACGCCGCGTGACGAAGGGGGGGGGGGGGGGGTGGGTCAAAAATTGTCCAAAATCGAGTGACGTAATTTATGGACGGCCCCTATGAGGGCCGGCACAGCACACGAGGGGGTGGGTGGCCAACACCACGCCCGGCCGCCTTTGTCTCCCCAGTGTTGATGTTTACACGCCGTACCAGAAATGCTTCAGGCTGAGTCGACCTAGGGGAGAACCATAACCGGTTCACCAACACCAGTGACGATTATCGGAATCGGTCCAGGCTCTCCCCTAGGTCGACTGAGCCTCAAATGATTACCTGTTGCGATGTGCAAACATCGCCACTGGGGAGACAAAGGTGGGTCGGGCGTGGTGCTGGCCACTAACTCCCTCGTGTGCCACAGTGCCGGCCTTCAAAGGTGCTACTAGCAAACAGGACTTGCCCCTACAGTCTGTTAAGGCTACACAGGGGATCATTTTATTTGTGTTAGTGGGTTGGTCTGTATGCCTTTGTCTGTGTGTGTGTCTTTGTTACTGTGTCTGTGTGTGTCTTTGTCACTGTGTGTGTGTCTTTGTTACTGTGTCTGTGTGTCTTTGTTACTGTGTCTGTGTGTGTCTTTGTCTTTGTGTATTTCTGGGCGTGGTGCTGCCTAACCACTCCCTCGTGTACCACCGTGCCGGCCTTCATAGTTGCTACTCTCTACTAACAGCACTTGCCCCAACAGTCTGTTAATGCTACACGGGGTATCTTTGTCTTTAGTGTATAGAGGGGCATGTACGCAGTGTGGGGTGGAGCGGTGGTGCAGTGGTTAGCGCACTGGTAGGGGAGGGCGAGGAACACTCTCCGTGCTCTCGGCGCTCAAAGCAGAGAGGGCGGAGTTCCACCGCGGGCGTGCTTGGAACACGCGTCACGTGACGCTACGGGGTGACGCGCGCCGTCCGCTCGTGGTCACTCGCTCGTTGGGCGATAAACCAGGGGTGGGAATGGGGTGGCATCACTAGGGGGGGACTACTCGTGGTGTGTGCTGAGCGTCGCTTGGCTAAAACAATGTTGTTATAACCAGGGGTTGAGTGACTCCTCCACCCACACAAACTAGGTTTATTTTACAGGGCTAAGAGAGAGAGAGAACCTATTTTAAAACCTAGTAGGAGGGCTTTCGCCACCAATATCTTTCGTAATAAAGGTTGGTTTTGATTAACGTTTTAATTCTCTTTGGACCTCCAGCCACACCCTAGGATTCATGGGATAACGCCTTCCTCTGCTGACAAAAATTGGAACTGTCTCTTGACTTGGAAGTCTGTTAATTAATTAAGCCTGATATGTATCTAGAGTGAAGATCTACCTTACAGTACAACACGACTAATATTGTCTCAACACGCATTAATAACACAGACACTGTGTGTTATTACAGGGATAATGACGAAGCAATATCCTAATATACAGCAGCTTTCATGGTTGTAATCCAACCCACGACCTCCTGCATACCAGGCAGGGGAGTTAACTTCTCCTAGCCACCACGGCGCCCCTCCTTAACGTGAGACACCAATCCGGTGTGAACTTAACTCGAGTCTCAGGCTGTTTAGCAACGCGTAGATGATTTGAGACGCATTGATTATATCGTACCAGTTGTGTACTTGTGTGAACGCTAATCCAATTGTGCTCTGGGCTGGGGGTGAGATTTCTACTTGCTTAATTGCTGGCATGGGTTTGACTTGTTTTGCTTTTTCATTTTTGTGACCCAGGTCACTCTTGTCAACGAGACTCATCCTGATCTCCTGAGTTCTCACCTCGTTAAACTCAAATGCAACTCGACTCGATCATCATCAGAATCAGCAGACGTTTCATCAGCAGCAGAATTAGTAACAAGAGCAACAGCATCAACAGCAGTAGCTCCATTATTATCATCATCAGCATCGGGAGTAGAACCAGCAGCATCAATAATGATAGAATAATTATCAGCAGTAACAGAATCATCATCAGCAGCAGGAGCAGCATCATTATCATCACTCTTGCAACCGAGACTGATCCTGGTCTCTTGAGTTTCCACCTGGTTAAACAAATCGACTTTAACACGTAGGCTTTCGCGACCAATATTATCATGGATAAAGATTTATTGGGTTAGATCGCGTAAATATGCATAGACTTGATTGTGTTCTGGGTTACCTGTGAATTGTAATTACATTGTATTGAGGGTCAAGGGTCAATGCGTTCTCGGTGAATGAAAAAAGGAAAACTGAAAATCTATTCATAATAAAGGTTTTTGGGTTAGATCGCGTTTATTTAGAAATGTGTCGTAACCCTCCACCACCCGACATGGCCAATCAGCAAAAAAAGGGTGTCACGTTGACAAAAGACAAATAATTCACTACTTTAGCCCACCGGTGTGTTGAAGAGTGAATCCACATTTACAGTTTGAGTACGACGTTTCGCTGGTAAATACATCCAGCATCATCGGGCAATTCGCCAGAATGGTAAAGCCCTCGCTTGCTCCCGGTTTTATATAGAGCAGCAGGGTGATGTCATCACTTAACTCATATCAGGTGCAGTGATTAGAGGCGGAGGGGGGGGGCTATTGTAATTATATAATCGATTAGTAATCAGTCATTGGTTATGATTAGTAATGAGTTGTAGATTAGTAATTCTTTAAATCAAAATGTAATGTGTATTATTTAATAATACGCTTCCAGGCCGCACTAAGCCGGTAGCTGTCAGAGCGATTAAAGTTATTCTTGTTCCTATCAATTTCAATGGATTATCTAATTAGTCTTTGACAGTAATAATTAGTTTTACACACCACTGCAACATTGTCAAAATCAATTGAGTGTCCTTGTTGACAAGCATGTTCTGCCACTGCCGACAGTTATGTTTGAGATAATTTAATATTTCTCTGATGTTCTTTTAGTCTTACGCTGATGTTACGTCCCGTCTGCCCAATGTAGCAGCTGCCACATGAACAATTAATCCGATATACACCTTCTGTTGATAGTTTAGGTAATGCGTCTTTAGTGCAAGATACTAGTTTTTGAATTTTGTGTACTGTACCAAATCTTACTGTAATGTTTTGCTTTTGCAAAACACGGGCTAATTTGTCAGTTACTCCTGAGATATATGGAATTTTTTGTTGTTTTAACAATCTGGTCGCTTTCAGCAGTATTGCTTTGCGATCGTGATTTGGCATTCAGTGCTCTGTTAATTTGAGCATTATTGTAGCCATTCTGTCGTAGTGCGTCTTTAACGTGTTTAATCTCTCTCACTAGACTCACCATCTGACACTGTTTTAGCCCGATGTATGAGCGTCTTGATAAGAGAGGATTTCTGAGCTGGATGATGATGTGATTCTGCATTCAGATAGGCATCAGTGTGCGTTTGCTTTCTGTAAATGCTGTGTGTTATTTTACCGTTTAGGCCATGTCCAAGCAAAATATCTAGGAATGGGAGTGTGTTATTCACCTCCATTTCAATGGTGAACTGGATGACCGGGTTTTGTGCATTGAGATGATTTTGAAAATCTTTAAGTGTATCTATACCATGTGGCCTGTCAACCAAAGTGTCATCCACATATCTAAACCAAAAGGATGGTTTTAATGTGCTCGAGGCAAGTGCTCTTATTTCAAAGTTTTACATGTACAAATTTGCTATAGCAGGGGATAAAGGAGAACCCATTGCTGCTCCTTCCTTTTGTTTAAAGAAATCCCCTCTCCATGAGAAAAAGTGTTATTTAAACAATGGCCAGCAAGTTTTGGAATATCTTTTGGTAAACCGGTATTCTTTACTAGTGTATCAAGTAATTTAAGCGATTCGTCCACTGGAACCTTAGTGAATAGAGAAATCACATCAAAACTTACCAGAATATCATCAGGAGTAAGTTTAATATCTTTAATCACATTCACAAGATGTTCTGAATTTTTTTTATGAATGAAGATGTCTTACCGATGTAGGGCTGTATTTGTTTGGTTATATATTTTGCTAATTGATATGTGGCAGAGCCAATTGTACTGACTATGGGTCGTAATGGGATGCCGATTTTATGAATCTTTGGTAGCCCATAGAGTCTAGGTGGTTTTGAGGCCCTTGGCTTAATTAGGTATTGCTCATTTTTAGGGATTAATGAATTTGCAATTATTGCAGTGGTCTTATGTTCTAAATTATTAGTTGGATCTCGTTTAATTTTAATGTAGGTACTTTCCTCTAGTAAAAAATGCGGTCCGAGACAAACGCCATGTCTCGGACCGCATTCGTGAACATAAAGCAGACCTTAAACACGGTAGGACCAACACCTCGGCCGTAGCAGATCATTGTTCTAATTCAGTAGGCTCACATGCCATTGACTTTTCCAAGACGGAGGTTCTTTGTAAGCCATCTGGCTTCCATGAGAGATTCGTTCATGAGGCTATCCACATATACAAGCACAGAGACAATTTCAACCGAGAAGATGGATTCTATCTTAGCAATCATTGGAAAGATTTGATAAATCATTTCAGTTCTTGATTGATTGTTCACGCTTACAGTGGCTTTCAGACAGCATACATTATAAAAAAATTCGTCTCCCCCCTCCTCTTTTCAAAAAAATAGATGGACTAGTCCTGGGCAAACTGCCAATCGCTGCGCGTGACGCCAACGTTTTTTTTCATAAATAAATAAATGTGCCGTTTTTTAAAATAAATTTATGCAAACCAACACACCTGATGATGACCGTTTGAGTTATGGTCGAAACGTCGTGAGAATTTTTTATTGTTTTATATATAATTTGTTATTTTGTTGTTTCTCTTCAACGTGACTTTACCGAAAAAACTAAGAATATGAATTACTGCAGTCACGAAAGCTTTAAATCAAAATGAAAATCTATTGTTAAGATTGTCTTCCGGGATGTGAATGTGACTCTCTCAAAGCTGAGACTGACTTGTGTAAAGATGTATTTTTTGGGATGGTTATTGTTGTTTTGTTTGTATTGATGTTATGTTATCCGAGATTAAACCCGGGCACGGTTTGTAAATCTACAGCGTTACGCCTTCACAGGTAAGTGCTGTCTGTAGCCTTGGGCCATATTCCATGGCGTGTCTCGTGGTATTTATAGCAGCACTCTCAGTCAGTTTGCTTGTTCCTCGTCATCATGAGCTATGATGATGAATGGATCCTGACTGATGAATGACGATGAAGAGCACGATGATGATGATGATGATGACTACGCTTGGTAATGATGACCACCACCCACTCAACTGCACCCAACACTCTCCTACCCGACACCTGCAACTCCCTAACCTACTACCCCCCAGCCGTCTACAGAGACCCTCCCACCTGCACACACCTGCTCGGCCATACACCTGCCCATCCTGCCACCCTCCCACCTGCCCACCTCATGAATATTCAAGCGCCCATTCCCGGCTGATCTCCCTCCCACCTGATCACCTGCAAACCCGCTTACTCACCCACCCGCACAAAGGCAAAGATCCTCCGTATAGCCTGAACAGACTGATGGGCAAGTGTTCTTAGCGAGCATCAATGAAGGCCGGCACGGCACACGAGTGGGTGGGTGGCCAGCACCATGCCCGGCTGCCTTTGTCTCCCGAGTGGTGATATACTCCACACCAAGGTACTCATTTGAGGCTGAATCGACCTAAGGGAGGCCCATAACCGGTTCAGACTGGTCATTGGTGTTGGTTGCCATGAGTGGGAATTGAACTTGGATCAGCAGGTTCATAGCACAGCGCACTCACCACTATGACACCAATCTCCACCCACACACACACACCTACTCAACCACCCACACGATCACCCTCCTACCCTCCCACCTGATCCCTCATTAACACGTCAAGTTGGGAGATCATTTGTCAAAAAAATTACAATATTAAGTTGATTATTTTTGAAGACAATTTAAAACTGTCATGCTAAAATAATGGCAATGATAGAGACTACGTACTTATTTTTTTTAAACCTTTAATAGTAATGTTTTACAAGGTACGGTTTGGTGCAGAAACCCACAGAGCCTCACCATAGCCGACGACATCAGTCCAAGTGACAAACCATCACCGTTTGCCTGGCCACTGTGGGTTTCGTAAAAATCGCGACCCGTAAACCCCAACACCGCGGTGTGAATGCAACGCTCCTCTCTGCGCAGGTGAGAGTCGATTCGTGTCTTGGTTCGTCGCTGTCGTGTGCGCTCCAGGGACAGCGTCTCTCAGCCACAGCGAGCGGCTATCGGTGAGAAGAAGCCACTGAGAGTCGTGGCGAGCGCAGCTCCCACTGAGAGTCGTAGCGAGTGGACCTGGCTCCCGTCTGGAGCTGGTCAAAGCCGACCGTGTAACGTGTCTCACGGTGCGTCTCGACAGCTGCGTGTGATACGAAGCTCGTGTCTGTGACCTTGACCACCTGAGCACATTTCCACAGAGTGTGTTGTGACGTGTGTAACCTCGTGCTAAGTAATGTCCGCTTCGTTGTTCATCTCTGATGTTGTGTGCCCCCAGGATGTTGATGGTTAAAATATTTCACCTGGAAAGTCCCTCGATTGAACTTCTCATTCGCGAGGGTGTCCAGGGTATCAAGTGACACATGCCTGTTAACCTCTACGAAACAAGCGTTGTGACCGGCCTGGCCGGAGCGAGGCTGCGTGCGTTGCCACAGTGGCAATGTCGCCTGGTGAACGTATTCTTGTTACGCTGACATTCGTCAGGTTTCGTTTCTCTATAAAACTAAACTATTTTTTTTTTATTATACCAGGAAAGGCCCACTGAGCTATGTAGCTCCTTTTCAGAAACGACCTTGCCACAAATAATCGCTCAACTAAGTGGCTTATCATCATGTGGAAATATAGCCTAATACTCTAAACGTGCGATGTTGATTCTAAATGTGGAGGGAAGAACCGGGGGAGCCGAAGAAAAGCCACACGACCACCGGGAGAGAGAAACTTCAAACTACAAATATGTATTCATATTTATGAATGAGTTGTAAATGCGTCTGCATTTGTCTCACACCACTGAGTAGCTATGCGAGTGCGTGTTCACACATTCGCGTATTATCACTGCGGGCCAGCTATCGCACGAAGTGGTTATTACACGGAAACATGACAATCGCAGTTGATCGAGGATGTTAAATATCAACTTCAACAAAATAGAAAAATAACATCGACTACAACATTGAAGCGACTTAAAGCCGTATCGACACTTTAAGTGGATGCAGAAAGAAAATGGAGAAGGGTGACAATAAGGGTGCCACAGTAGCTAGGAGATGTTAACTACCTCGCCTCGTATGAAGGAGGTCGTAGGTTCGATCGCGACCCCGATCCTGACACCTGCTGTAAATTTGCAGTTTGTGGTGTTTCTCTCTCTGTGATGTTCTCGTTGAATTTTCCCTGAGTACTCCAGTTTTTCCCTCAACATTTAAAAACACGCGTTCAGAGTATTTGTCTGCTATACATTTCCACATGAAAGGGCACTTCCTTTAGCTACCATTTGTGGCCAGGTCGCTTCTGAAAAGAGCTACAGAGATCGAGTTGGGCCTTACCTGGTCAAATAAAATATTTAGAGACAAGAAACGTGACGAATGGAAGCGTTACGAGAACGCGTTCACCAGGCAAGATTGTCCGTGGCTACGCACGCAGCCTCACTCTGGCCACCCGGTCACACAGCTCAGACGATGGAAGTGACCTTAATGGTAAAACCACAAATCTCTACCCACCCCCACTCACCATTCTGTCCCCAATTGTTGTATCGGTCCACTATCACCATACAACCATCACACTACCGTATATAGCAGGTGTTACTAAAAATATCTCAAAACTTCTAAACAAACACAAGATCCAGGTCCGGTTCAATACAGTACACAAAATTCGTGATCTGATCCCATCCGTGAAGGATATCATTCCTGACTTACAGTACCCCGGGGTTTAAAAATTGAGTTGTAACTGCGTGATTGCTTTATCGGGGAGACAAAGCGACATGCCTCTGACCGAATTCGCGAGCACAAATCAGATTTGAAACACGGCAGAACGAATTCTTCTGCCGTAGCTAATCACTGTTACAATGCTGTGGGTGATCACAAAATATTTTTCTCCGATACCAAGGTTCTTTGCAAACCCACGGGTTTTTTTCAGACATTTGTTCACGAGGCAATTCAGATCTACAAACACAGACACAATTTCAACCGAGAAGATGGTTTCAAATTAAGCAACCATTGGAAAGATGTTCTAAATCGAACCAAACATTAAACTATTTTTCAATGGTACAGCATATTTTTCAAGTAGTGGTACCCCAAATTTTTGCAGCTTCTCTTTTCTTCCCTTTTCACACCTCCCTCCCTCGCCGACCTGCACATGTTCACCCCCTCTACACCGTTCATCATGCTAAGTCCGCCAATTAAATGCTAATTTTTATGCTAATTCCTTTGTCAAGGCACCTTGTTTCCTCGCACACAGCTTAAAGGTCGCGGTCTGAGCGTGGCTGTGTTTCACTCCAGCGCTGTCCTCGAGACAGCCTGGTCGCTTCACTTGATGAAGCCCGCTTGTGTTGTGGCCGAAACGTCGTGATTTTTGTTGTTTTATTTTTTTATCTACGTGACTTTACCGAATAGAACCAAAGAGTATGGCTCCGTGCAGTCAAGAAAGCTTCAAATCTAGAAGAGAAAAGGATGTTCGGAAGGGATGGCATTGAGCAAGAAATAGTTGAAAAAGCTAAAAGATTGTGAATGTAAATGAATTTGTATGCATGGACAGTCGACTGACATGGGACAACGACTGCACGAAAGGTGCAATAAGAGCGAGGATCACAAAGGCAAAAGGAGGAACGGCAGAATACAATGATATTTGAAAAAGCAGGCAAATCAGCGACGAGACCAAACTGAACATCTTAAGAACATGCGTGTTAAATACAGCTTTGTATTCATACGAGAATTGGACATTAAAAATAAGACTGACAGAGAGGAAATTTTGGCACTTGAAATTTATTGTTACAAAAAGGATTCTGCCTCTAAGTTGGACCCAAAGAGTGACAATCGTAGAAGTAAACTCTTAATCTACTATATTTACATTACCAAGTAAGGCCCACTGAGCTATATAGCTCTTTATCAGACGCGAATTGGTCACAAATTATGTTTCTAAATGTGGAGGAAAACAAACGGAGGACCCGGAGAAAAATCCACGCGACTACGGGGAGAACGTGCAAACTCCAAATATACAGGTGTCAGGGTCGGGTTCGAACCCATGAACTCATGCATACGAAGCTTAGCAGATAACATCTCTGCACCTGATGCAGGCCGAATATATTGGCGTTTTTTTTACGGAACGTGTGGATGTTGTCAATGTAGTCAACATAGTATAGTGGTGTTCTATATCGTAGTTTAGTGTAGTGTATAATCGTGTATCGTGTGTGGTCTGTAGTGTGTATCGTGTGTGGTGTGTAGTATAGTGTATACTGTCTCGTCGTTTAGTGTATATTAGTGCTGTATAGTTGCATTTATGTTGGACCTCTTTCGCACCATACGTAGCCAACCGTGCCTAACGGAGGTTCGGAACACGGTTATTGTAAATGTGTTGTGTTAGTTGTACCTACGCACCACCGCCAACGATGTATCGCCAAATTCTGTTCTCATCTCGACCAGGAGGTAGCAATTACCAACCCACCCCAGCTGCATTGTCGATGTTCGATGCACAGCGGTCAAACCACGACTCTACAATGCTCACAGCTGTATTGTGGACAAATTAATCGCAGAACAAAACTCTATGCGCTTGTGTTCATGCCTGGCATTGATAATTGGGCTTAAACCATCAACTCGTTTCACCGGAGAACCACGTTTAATCACAGGCGACTGCTTGGAATCGAAAGCCCGCATCTCAGGATGTGTTATTTTCGCGATTCTCATGTTCTTACAAAGTCCATTGTTGGCACTGGTTAAAGCCAACGACGAGGATCTACAGGTACATCTAGACAGCTTTGTGTGATGCGGGGCTTGTTTTTACATTCCTTAAAGATCTGAGCACATTCCATGGGATGCCTCGTGAGGTTTGCAACCTTGTGCAAAGTAATTTAAAATCATTGTTTCTTGTCTGTGAGTCTTGATACAAAATATTCACCAATTATCACCTACACACTACTGATCATCTACACACTACTCACCACCCGATATCCACACACACTACTCACCATCTCATATACACAGACACGACTCACCACTCACCATCCACCCACACATTACTCACCACTCACCATCCACACACACTACTCACCACTGAACATCCACACACTACTCACCACCCCATATTCACACACACTACTCACCACTCACCATCCGCACAATACTCACAATCCACACAAACTACTCATCAGCCGCCATCCACAAGGGAGAACATCTCCCCCAGGAATAAACCAGTTTCACAGATTTTCAGGAGAGATTGAGACCAAGAAAGAACCGCAAAGCGTAAACACAGATCCTCACAGAAGGAAGAGGCAATGACATAAACGAGAAAAAGGCAGCGCCAACCGACTCGCCTTCGCCTTTAATGGACTTGCTCCTCCCTACATTCATGACCTGCTTCAGCTACGAATATTGCATCAAGATCGTCAAGATACTCAGCCTGTGCATTTCTCACCGTCCCACGGTCTCTAGGCTACACACGTGGGGGGTGACGGTGCCTTGGCAATCGCGGCACCTAAACTCTGCAACTCGTTGCCCTTCGAGGTCAAGGGGACTACCGAGACGCTGCTCATCTTCACATCTCCACTAAAGCCGTATCTGTTTAAATGGCTTTCTCCCTTTAGTGATGTTCAAATGTCCTTCTCACTTCTTTCCTTGGGTGATGGTAACTAGATTTAAAGCTTTCGTGACTGCAAGGATCCATACTCTTTGGTTCTATTCGGTAAAGTCACATAGGTAAAAAATAAACAACAGAAATCACGACATTTCGGCCACAACACAAGCGGCCTTCATCAGGTGAAGGGACCAGGCTGTCTCGAGGACAGCGCCGGAGTGAAACAAAGCCACTCTCAGACCGCGACCTTTAAGCTGTGTGCGAGGAAACAAGGTGCCTTGACAAAGGAATTAGTATAAAAAATAGCATTTGATTGGCCAACTTAGCATGATGAACAGTGTAGAGGTGGTGTACATGCGGGTGCAAATGCTGGTTGGCGCGGGGGGGGGGGGGGAAGGGGGAGTTTACCTATTGATGGTGTGAAAAGGGAATTTTTAAGAGCTGCGAAAGTTTGGGGTACCACTACTTGAAAAATATACTGTACCATTGAAAATTAGTTTAATGTTTCGTTCGATTTAGAACATCTTTCCAATGGTTGCTTAATTTGAAACCATCTTCTCGGTTGAAATTGTGTCTGTGTTTGTAGATCTGAATTCCCTCGTGAACAAATCTCTGATAAATACCCGTGGGTTTGCAAAGAACCTTGGTATCGGAGAAAATTTTATCGTGATCACCCACAGCGTTGTAACAGTGATCAGCTACGGCAGAAGAATTCGATCTGCCGTGTTTCAAATCTGATTTGTGCTCGCGAATTCGGTCAGAGACATGTCGCTTTGTCTCCCCGATATAGCAGTCACCGCAGTTACAACTCAATTTGTAAACCCCGGGGTACTGTAAGTCAGGAATGACATCCTTCATGGATGGGATCAGATCACGAATTTTGCGTACTGTATTGAACTGGATAGCCAATATTTTCATGGAGAACTTTGAATCAGACGCCATCCAGACTTCCACCCTCAGACCTTCCCTGTGGAAGAGATATGTGGATGACACTTTCGTCATTTGGCCACATGGCCCCCCAGCTCTGAACCTTTTCCTACACCACATCAATTCCAGACATCCCGCCATCAAATTCACCATGGGAGTGGAGAAAGATGGCAAGCTACCATTCTTAGATGTTCTGTTTGAGAGGAGACCTGATGGCTCATTGGGGCATTCTGTCTACAGGAAACCCACCCACACAGATTCCTACTTGAAACCTGATTCCCACCACCACCCAGCCCAAAAGAATTCTCTCATCAAAACTTTATACCATAGGGCTCATTGCATTTCGGACCAACACCACCTGACCAGTGAATTAAAACATCTACACCTGGCCCTCAAAAGCAATGGATACTCGGACCGTACCATCTGCCAAGCTGTTTCTCCCTCCATACAGAAACAACCACTTGATACTCCGGTCAAAACCATCACACTACCATATATAGCAGGCGCTACTTAAAAGATTGCCTTACCATGCATAGAGCAATTGTTTAAGGGCGCTTAGGAATTATGTAATTATTAAATTACCATTACTGAATTATTTTTTAATCAGTAATAATTTATTATTTGATTATTATAATATTATTGCATTATCATCAAAGTTTTACAACAATAATTTAATCATAAAAAATGTTAAGTGTCAGTAGGATACTGTCATTTAATTATTAAGTTATTGATAGATACAAATCGAGGCACCTAATCTTCACATCTCCACTAAAGCCGTCACTGTTTAAAATGTCTTTGTCCCTTTAGTGATGTTCAAATCTCCTTCTAACTTCTTTCCTTGGGTGATGTTTACTATTTTATGCCTTACCATGCATAGCACCCCGAGAGCAATTGTTCAAGGGCGTTTATTAAATGTAAATATTAATTTTATTATTAAATTACCAGTACTGAATAATAATTTAATCATTATTAATTTATTTTTATTTTTGCATTATTATCAAAGTATTACAACATTATTGTTTTATTATTTAAGTGTCAGTAGGAAACGTATTTAATAATTAAGATGTTAATAGGTAAAAATGTAAAAAAATCGCTAAATCTTTGTAATTTTTTATGAATGTCCACTTTAAATTATATTTATTAAATTATTATTACTGCCGGCCACGCCAGTTGGTTCAGGGCACGGGTCTGCAACCTGCGGCTCCGAAGCGGCGTGCGGCTCTTTGAGGGACGGCTGCTTCGTGAGACGTTTTTATTTACCACCACCACCACCGTCTCTCCTACTCACACCGAGTTGCATTGCGGCTCTTGAAATAATTAGTTGGTTCGTTTTTATTTAACTTTCCGAATTGTAAAAAAACAAGAAAAAAACATGTTTTTCTTTGTTATTTTGGTTTCTGAACCCCCTGGTTATAAGGGAATTTTTTTTTTACATTAAATACGAACTTACAGCTCACCCGAGCCGAAATGTATTTTTGTTTACGTGACAAACTTTACTCATTGGATGTGTCACGTGGTGGCGGATTAACGACACGTTTATATTTACGCAGTCTAACCCAAAAACACTTTTTAGGAATAATATTGGTCGCGAAAGCCGACAATTTAAAAGCATAAATAAGAATTTACATGGTGCGGTTTACCGTGAAACCCCAGCCTCACCCAAGCCGGTGTAACTAGTCTGTAAGACAAACCATCACCTTTTTCATGGTTACCGTGGGGGTTTTGTAAAAATATATCAATTGCGACTCTTCAACCTTGACACTGTGTGTGTGGATGTGACACCACGTCTACACAAGTGAGTACGGGCTGTCGCGTGCAACATTCCAGGGCACGTCTCGAGGTGTTAATAATTTATCTGCAGGTGAAATCAGTTCGTTTCCTTGTTCGTTGTCGTTGCTCTGTGATTATTTTTATATCTCGCTGCGATTATTTACATCTCGCTGCGGTGGCTGGAAGATGTTAACTATCTCGCCTGGTATACAGGAGGGCGTGGGTTTGGTCCCGACCCTGACGCCTATACGTGTACTTGGAGTTTGCGTGTCTCTCTCTCCATGGTGGCTTTGATTTCTCTCCGTATTATCACTGTGGGGCAGCTATCACACGAAGTGGTTATTACACGGAAACATGACAATCGCAGTTGATCGAGGATATTAAATATCAACTTCAACAAAATCGAAAAATAACATCGACTACAACATTGAAGCGACTTAAAGCCGTATCGACACTTTAAGTGGATGCAGAAAGAAAAAGGGGGGAGGGTGACAATAAGGGTGCCACAGTAGCTAGGAGATGTTAACTACCTCGCCTCGTATGAAGGAGGTCGTGGGTTCGATCCCGCCCCGATCCTGACACCTGCTGTATATTTGCAGTTTGCGGTGTCTCTCTCTCTCTTTGGTGTTCTCGTGGAATTTTTCTCCGGGTTCTCCGGTTTTTCCCTCCACATTTAAAAACACGCGTTCAGAGTATTTGTCTGCTATACATTTCCACGTGAAAGGGCATTTCCTTGAGCTTCCATTTGTGGCCAGGTCGCTTCTGAAAGGAGCTACATAGCTCGAGTTGGGCCTTACCTGGTCAAATAAAATATTTAGAGACACGAAACGTGACGTATGGAAGCGTTACCAGAACGCGTTCACCAGGCAAGATTGTCCGTGGCTACGCACGCAGCCTCACTCCGGCCAGCCGGTCACACCGCTCAGACTATTGAAGTGACCTTAATGGTAAGAACACAAATATCTACCCCCCCACCCCCCATTCTGTCCCTAATTGTTGTATCGGTCCACTATCACCAAACAACTTCGTCATAGATGCTTGGAAAGAGTGATGGATGCCATTTTAAGAACGGCACAGAAAAAATAAATATCTGTGTCAGGAGAAGGAATAAATAGCGCGAGATTCGCCGACGACGTAGATGGGATGGAAGCATGTGTAGTTGTACTGCAGGGAAGTGTTCATACCCAGAATGAGTCAGGAAAGGATGCAGGACAAGGGATTGACGTGGAAAAGACAGAGACGATGATGTTCGGAAGGGAGGGCATTGAGCAAGAAATAGTAGAAAAAGCAGCAAGATTGTGAATGTAAATGAATTTGTATGCGTAGGCAGCCTACTGACATGGAACAACGACTGCACGAAAGGCGCAATAAGAGCGAGGATCGCAAAGGCAAAAGGAGGAACGGCAGAATGCAATGATATTTGAAAAAGCAGGCAAATCAGCTACGAGACCGAACTGAACATCTTAAGACCAGGCGTGTTCAGTACAGCTTTGTATACATGTGAGACTTGGACATTAAAAAAAAGACTGACAGAGAGGAGATATTGGCACTCGAAATGTATTGTGACAGAAAGGATACTGCCTCTAAGCTGGACCCAAAAAGTGACAATCGTAGAAGTAAACTCTTAATATACTTTATTTACATTACCAAGTAAGGTCCACTGAGCTATATAGCTCTTTATCAGACGCGACCTGGCCACAAATTATAGCTCAACGAAGTTCCTTATCACGTGGAAATGTATAGCAGCCAGATACTCTAAACGCGTGTTTCTACATGTGGAGGAAAAAACCGGAGGACCCGGGGAAAAATCCAGGCGACTACGGGGAGAACATGCAAACTCCAAATATACAGGTGTCAGGGCTGGGATCGAACCCATGACCTCATGCATACGAAGCTTAGCAGATAACATCTCTGCACCTATCCACATATACAAGCACAGAGACAATTTCAACCGAGAAGATGGATTCTATCTTAGCAATCATTGGAAAGATTTGATAAACCATTTCAGGTCTTAATTGATTGTTCACGCTTACAGTGGCTTTCAGACAGCATACATTATACAAAATTTCGTCTCCCCCCTCCTCTTTTCAGAATATAGATGGACTAGTCCTGGGTAAACTGCCAAATTGCTGCGCATGGCGCTAACGTTTTTTTTCTAAATAAATAAATGCGCCGTTTAAAAATAAATTTATGCGAACCAACACACCTGAAGACGACCGTTTGAGTTATGGTCGAAACGTCGTGAGAATTTTTTTATTGTTTTATATATAATTTATTATTTTGTTGTTTCTCTTCAACGTGACTTTACCGAAAAAACTAAGAATATGAATTACTGCAGTCACGAAAGCTTTAAATCAAAATTTAATCGCCTCTACGGGGAGGGTTTTCACATAACTTTAAGATCCTTCAACAAACTCCGGGATAAGAAAGCTCAGCTGATCGAGTCTCTCACCTTCCTGAAGAGATGCCGCAACTCTGGGGTAATACCAATCGCATTTACACTGACCTCTGCTGCTGTAACTTCTTCTAATGCGAAACGAATTCTTTTCAAAACTAGCTTAGCTCTTATCTCAGAAAAAATCAGACTTATACGCACAGAACTAGATCAGTTAGACAAGACACTCTACAAATCACACTTATCATTGACGGCAATAATGTCCACATCGGATTGGGAACATGTAGACAATATGACTGCCTCTTCAGCTGCTACTATGTCGACCAAATGTAAGGAAAACCTGATTTCCAAATTTAACCTCCTCTTCAACAAAAGACTGGACCCACACACCAAAAAGTTAGACGTTAATAAAGTCGTAATTAATCGCAGTAACAGTTCTATTTCCGATGGTCTAAATCCGTTTTAGCTAAAGGTCTAAACTTTGCAGTCACACCTAAACACATACCAGTTAATGATATAATTGCCCAAGTAGACGTTGCTCTCAGGGGCCTGGGTCACATCGCTGCAGACGTAGCAAGATCTGAAATCGCTGCAACCCTCAAAAACGCTAAGATGCCAGCTAGCAACCTCAGCAAAGATGAGCGTTTTGAATTATATAAATTAAAAAAGAGGAATGATATTGTAGTCCTCTCAGCTGACAAAGGCAATGCTACTGTCATCATGGATAAAATAGAATATAACAACAAAATTAAAGAATTACTCGACGATGGTAGTTATACAAAAATAAAAAGAGATCCCACCAACAGCCTCGTCACACAAACCAACAAAATAATTTCTGATTCAACCGCATTAATTGATCAATCTAAACAGTTTTCGTTGAAACCTTCTGCTGCCAGGCCACCAAGATTATACGGCTTACCAAAAATACATAAAGTAGATACACCCCTTCGTCCCATAGTCTCTACTATCGGCTCCCCCACCTACAAACTAGCTCGTTTTTTGTCTGAAATCCTGCATCCTTTCACTGGAAAGACCACCTCTGCGGTACAAAATTCTACTCACCTGGTATCGACAATCAAGGGTATTTCCCTGTCCCCAGACGACCTGCTTGTCAGTTTTGATGTAGTTTCCTTATTCACCAAGGTTCCTGTACCTGACACCATTGCAATCATTGAAGACTTGGTTCATCAAGGACTAAACACTGAGGTACCCCCCCCTGGTGAGACACTGTTTAACTAATACATACTTCACTTGGAATGGAACTTTCTACAAACAAACTGAGGGCACCCCAATGGGCTCCCCCCTTTCTCCAGTTATAGCTAACATTTTCATGGAGAAATTTGAGACTGACGCCATCCAGACTGCCACTCTGCGCCCAACCTTATGGAAGAGGTACGTGGATGACACTTTTGTCATCTGGCCACATGGCCGGCCTGCTCTAGACTAATTCTTCGACCACATCAATTCCATACACCCAGCCATCAGATTTACCATGGAAGTCGAAATAGATGGCAAGATACCTTTTTTGGATGTCCTAATTAAAAAGAGACCTGATGGTTCAATGAGCCACTCTGTCTACAGGAAAGCTACCCATATGGATGCTTATCTGAAACCGGATTCCCACTACCATCCATCACAGAAGAATTCTCTCATCAAGACTCTGTATCATAGAGCCCAATGCATATCCGACCAGGAACACATAAGCAGTGAACTCAAGCACGTACACCAAGCTCTTAGGGCTAATGGTTACTCCGACTATACAATCTGCAAAGCTATCACTCAAACCATGAAGAAGAACCCTCTTGAGGAGCCTTTCAAAACCATCACTTTACCCTACATTGCTGGGATCACAAAAAAGATCTCCAAAATCTTGAATAAACACAAGATCCAGGTCCGTTTCAACACA
Organism: Petromyzon marinus; assembly: GCF_048934315.1. Taxonomy (NCBI): domain Eukaryota; kingdom Metazoa; phylum Chordata; class Hyperoartia; order Petromyzontiformes; family Petromyzontidae; genus Petromyzon; species Petromyzon marinus. The sequence continues at coordinate 9,075,145 of NC_133734.1, forward strand.
TTACATAAAATCCGTGATCTGGTTCCGTCTGTAAAAGATGTGATTCTGGACATACAATACCCTGGTGTCTACAAACTAAGTTGCCTCTGTGGTAGTAGTTACATTGGAGAAACCAAACGCCATGTCTCGGACCGCATTCGTGAACACAAAGCAGACCTTAAACACGGTAGGACCAACACCTCGGCCGTGGCAGATCATTGTTCTAATTCAGTAGGCTCACATGCCATTGACTTTTCCAAGACAGAGGTTCTTTGTAAGCCATCTGGCTTCCATGAGAGATTCGTTCATGAGGCTATCCACATATACAAGCACAGAGACAATTTCAACCGAGAAGATGGATTCTATCTTAGCAATCATTGGAAAGATTTGATAAACCATTTCAGGTCTTAATTGATTGTTCACGCTTACAGTGGCTTTCAGACAGCATACATTATACAAAATTTCGTCTCCCCCCTCCTCTTTTCAGAATATAGATGGACTAGTCCTGGGTAAACTGCCAAATCGCTGCGCGTGGCGCTAACGTTTTTTTTTATAAATAAATAAATGCGCCGTTTACAAATAAATTTATGCGAACCAACACACCTGAAGACGACCGTTTGAGTTATGGTCGAAACGTCGTGAGAATTTTTTATTGTTTTATATATATTTTATTATTTTGTTGTTTCTCTTCAACGTGACTTTACCGAAAAAACTAAGATAATATCTCTGCACCTGATGCAGGCCGAATATATTGGAGTTTTTTTACGGCACGTGTGGATGTTGTCAACGTAGTTTAGTGGTGTCCTGTATCGTAGTTTAGTGTAGCGTATAATCGTGTATCGTGTGTGGTCTGTAATGTGTATCGTGTGTGGTGTGTAGTATAGTGTATACTGTCTCGTCGTGTAGTGTATATTAGTGCTCTATAGTTGCATTTATGTTGGACCTCTTTCGCACCATACGTAGCCAACCGTGCCTAACGGAGGTTCGGAACACGGTTATTGTAAATGTGTTGTGTTAGTTGTACCTGCGCACCACCGCCAACGATGCATCGCCAAATGCTGTTCTCATCTCAACCAGGAGGCAGCAATTATCAACCCACCCCAGCTGCATTGTCGATGTTCGACGCACGGCGGTCCAACCACGACTCTACAATGATCACAGCTGGACTTTGGACAAATGAATTGCAGAACAAAACTGTGTATGCGTTTGTGTTCATGCCTGGCATTGATAATGGGGCTTAAACCATCAACTCGTTTCACTGGAGAACGGCGTTTAATCACAGGCGACTGCTTGGAATCGAAAGCCCGCATCTCAGGATGTGTTATTTTCACGATTATGATCATGTTCTTACAAGGTCCATTGTTGGCACTGGTTAAAACGAACGGCGCGAATCTACAGGTACATCTAGACAGGTTTGTGTGATGCTGGGCTTGTTTTTACATTCCTTAAAGATCTGAGCACATTCCATGGGGTGCCTCGTGAGGTTTGTAACCCCGTGTAAAGTATTTAAAAATCCTTGTTTCTTGTCTGTGAGCCTTGATAAAAAATATTCACCACTCATCATCCAAACACTACTTACCACTCAGCATCCATCCACGCACACTACTCACCACTCAGCATCCATCCACACATTACTCACCACCTGATATTCACACACCACTCACCACTCATCATCCATACACCACTCACCATCGACACACACTGCTCACCATCGGCCATGCACCAGGGACAACAACTCCCCCAGGAATAAACGCGTTTCTCAGATTTTCAGAAGGAGAGATTGAGACCAAGAAAGAACTGCAGAGCGTAAACACAGATCCTCGCAGGAGATAGAGGCAATGACACAAACGTTAAAAAGGCAGCTCCAACCGACTCCCCTTCTCCTTAAATTGACTTGCTCCTCACTACATTCATGACCTCCTTCAGCCACGAATATTCCATCAAGATCGTCAAGATCCTCAGCTTGTGCATTGCTCACTGTCCCAAGGTCTCCAGGCTACACACGTGGGGGGTGACGGTGCCTTGGCAATCGCGGCACCTAAACTCTGCAACTCGTTGCCCTTCGAGGTCAAGTGGACTTCCGAGACGCTGCTCATCTTCACATCTCCACTAAAGCCGTCTCTGTTTAAAATGTCTTTCTCCTTCTTTGGTTCTTTCGGTAAAGTCACGTAGAATGAGAATAAAAGGCGCTTTGTTCCTCTCACACAGCTTAAAGGCCGTGATCTAAACGTGGCTCTTTCACTCCAGCGCTGTCCTACCAGACAGTCTCGTCCCTTCACCTGATGAAGGCCGCTTGTGTTGTGGCCGAAACGTCGTGAGAATATTATTGTGTTATTTTATTTTATCAATTTATTATTTTATTCTCATTCTACGTGACTTTACCGAAAGAACCAAAGAAGATGAATCATTGCAGTCACGAAAGCTTTAAATCGAAAAATGTATTTCTCCCTTTAGTGATGTTCAAATGTCCTTCTCACTTCTTTCCTTGGGTGATGTTTACTATTTTCTGCCTTACCATGCATAGCACCCCGAGAGCAATGGTTAAAGGGCGTTTAGTAAATGTAAATATTAATTATATTATTAAATTACCATTACCGAAAAATTATTTAATCATCAAAAATTTATTATTATTTTGCATTATTATCATCAACGTATTACAACATTATTGTTTTATTATTTAAGTGTCAGTAGGAAACTTATTTAATAATTAAGATGTTAATAGATAAAAATGTAGAAAAAATCGCTAAATCTTTGTCATTTTTACGAATGTCCAATTAAATTATATTTATTAAATTATTATTACTGCCGGCCACGCCAGTTGGTTCAGGGCACGGGGTCTGCCACCTGCGGCTCCGAAGCGGCGTGTGGCTCTTTGAGGGACGGCTGCTACGTGAGACGTTTTTATTTATCACCATCACCACCGTCTCTCGCACTCACACCGAGTTGCATTGCGGCTCTTGAAATAATTAGTTTGTTGGTTTTTATTTAACTTTCCGAACTGTTAAAAACAAGAAAACATTTATTTCTTTGTTATTTTGGTTTCTGAACCCCCTGGTTATAGGGGAATCTGTTTTTGTACGTTAAATACGATCTTACAGCTCACCGAGCCGAAATGTGTTTTTGTTTACGTGACAAACTTTACTCATTGGATGTGTCGCGTGGTGGCGGATTAACGACACGTTTATATTTACGCGATCTAACCCAAAAACACGTTATATGACGAATGTTGGTCGCGAAAGCCGACAATTTAAAAGCTTAAATAAGAATTTAGACGGTGTGGTTTTCCGTGAAAACCCCATCCTCACCCAAGCCGGTGTAACCAGTCTGTAAGAAAAACCATCACCTTTTTCATGGTTACCGTGGGGGTTTTGTAAAAATATCAATTGCGACTCTTTAACCTTGACACTGTGTGTGTGTGTGAATGTGACGCCACGTCTACATAGGTGAGTACGGGCTGCCGCGTGCAACATTCCAGGGCACGTTTCGTGGTGTTTATAATTTAGCTGCAGGTGAAGTCAGTTCGTTTCCTTGTTCGTTGTCGTTGCTCTGTAATTATTTTATATCTCGCTGCGAATATTTACATCTCGCTGCGGTGGCTGGAAGATGTTAACTACCTCGCCTGGTATACAGGAGGGCGTGGGTTCGATCCCGACCCTGACGCCTATACGTGTACTTGGAGTTTGCGTGTCTCTCTCTCCATGGTGGCTTGGATTTCTCTCCGGGTCCTCCAATTCCCCCCCAAACACACACACTTAGAAACGTGCGTTTAGAGTGTTTGGCTGCTAGAAATGTTAACGTAATAAACCACGTTGTCGTGGAGCTATCATTTGTGGCCAAGTCGCTTCTGAAAAGAGCTACATACCTCAGTGGGCCTTACCTGGTAAAATACATTTTTTTAAATATATATAGAACCCACCAAACTCAGCGAGTCCAAGATGTAAAATGTTAACATTAACAATAGGTGATGAAAATATCATTTTTATGTTATGAAGATTTAAAACCTCTTTTTTACATAATAGGAAAATATACAGTGAAAGTCATGTCGATAACAAGCTTAAATGAACGACGATGTTTGTTTAGCCAGGGGTTGTTCGCTGTGGTAAAGCGTGAGGCCACCCACCCAGGAACCCAAGCACTCAACCGCACGCCCTCCCAGCCACCCTTCCTCCCTCCATTACCTCCTGCTCGTCCACCCTTCACGCCATCCTCCTGCCCATCTGTCTCCCCTCTCACCAAATACCCCCCCACTCACTCAACCTCCACCACCACCCACTCGCACCTTCGATTAGCACGAGTGGCTACGTACGCTGCGAAATAAATTCAACATACATACTGACCCACTCACCCAACCACTCACCCACACACTAACCCACTCGCCCACACACTAACCAACTCGCCCACCTACACACCTACGATAAGCATACATACAACCACCATCCACCCATAACAAAACGGTGTCGTAGGAATAAATAACCAAACAAATATTTCACAGATAAACAGAGGTCGCATGAAGCCAGTAGGTAAATATTAGTTGATAAAGGTTGAAAACGATTACAGACTTTGAAGCTTAAACAAACAGGCCTTGCAAGAAAAAAATGGAAAAAGACACAGATGGGGAAAAAAATAAAGTTAATCTTTACATCAGAATGTCTGTACAAGGTGCGGTTCCACTGTGGTAATGCACACAGCCTGACCCGAGCCGGTCAATCAGCCTGTGGGACAAACCATTATCGCTGTGTGCCTGGCTGATGCTGCTGCTGGGTTTTGTTTGTACAAATATTATATCACTTGAGACCGGTCAAAGCTATGTATGTATGTTGAACTTCTTTCACAGCATACGTAGCCAGCCGTGATAATTCGAAGTGCAGGGGAAGGACAACAAACTAAACACAAAAATCAGTTTTAGCTAACACAGTGCGTGTCTGTAACGCCACGTCTACACAGGTGAGCACGGCCGCCGTGTGGAACATTCCAGGGCATGTCTCGAGGTATTTATAACTTAACTGCAGGTGAAGTCAGTCCATTTCCTTGTTCGTCTCCGCTGTGTGAGCTGCTGCTGCTGCTGCTGCGATAGCTCCTCCGTGAGCCGCAGCGAGCGACTGAGTCCGAGTGAAGCCATGGGCCATGGCGTGCGCGTCTCCCAGTGATTGTGTAGACAGTGAGCTGAGCTGCCCCATCTGCCTGGGCACGTTTGACTGCCCCTCCACGCTGAGCTGCGGACACTCGTTCTGCCTCCGGTGTCTGGACGGTGCCTGGGAGAGAGCGAGCAGCTTCAGCTGCCCGCAGTGCTGAGCGGCCTTCCCTGAGCGGCCCCAGCTGTGATGACGGGAAGACTCGTGCAGTAAAGACCTGCGTCAGGTGTGAGATGTCGCTGTGTGAGTCCCACCTGAAGCCTCACCTGAAAAACCAAAGATTGATGGAGCACACCCTGGTGGCTCCCACGATCAGCCTGAAGGAGCAAAAATGCAAGAAACACAAACAGGAGCTAAAATTCTACTGTAAGCAGGACGGGGGCCTGGTCTGCACGGTCTGCTCCATCACTTGTGCACACAAACGACGTGATGTCATCGCACTGGAAGATGAGCACAAGACATGGAAGGTGAAGTGCTTCATGGGGCGTATGGAAGCCACCAAACAATACCAGAACACATTGATAAAAGCTGTCACTGGGCAAACAACATTTCATGTTAATCATCACCCTGGGCGTATTCTTCATCCGCTGTGTCTTGCCTTTCAGACTGTCCAGTCAGTAGAGGTTGATTTGCTTGCCTATTTTCTAATGGGCTTTTCATGGCCATCACTGTGGAGGGCTCTGTGTGGAGAGGTGCCGAGAGGGGGTCGCTCAAGGAATGGAGTCTCCTCTGGTGACTTCGTCTCTTACAGAATGGAGTCGTTGCGGAGACGCGAGCGGTGGAGAAGAGGAAGAAGGCGGAGGCGTCCATGGGATGGATGAAAGCTGCTCGCAAGGCCGTGCAGGTACCATGCATGGGCTTTGTTACCCTGTGACCTCCACCCTGCGTGGAGTCTTTGACTCTCTCCCTGTGAGGACAACTCTGTAGATTAAAGTGAACTTTGTGAGTCTTGAGTCAGTGTGTAATAACTGTGCAGGATATTGCATTATTATGGCTATGGGTGCTTGAAATATAAATGATAAAAAAACATTCAACGTTCTCCCTTCTAGTGGGCCCTACAGACTCAGGGCTATGCTCTCTTGGGTCCTCCGCTACGGGACCTAGGGGAGGCTAAGCTGACCCGACCTAGCCAGGGTACGGGTCTCACCACTGGTCCACTACAACCCGGCTCTTACAAGAGCCTCGGTTGAGGGTCCCAGGGTGCTGGCCTAGTCTTCAAGTCTTCAGACGTCTCCGGGTCTTGAGTGGACGAACACTGCCGGTCCCGTTGACAGGACCGGCTTTTATATACCAGTTGGGGATACCCTGCCCCTAGCCTCTCCTTCCCTCGAACCTTCCAGAGGGTTCTGGAAGGGTCGGGAATGGACTGTTGGCCCCCAACCCCCATCCCCATGGGGGTCTGGGGTCTCTACCTCCGGTCACGGGGCACCCAAGGGGGGGGGGGTTACCTTAGGTTAACCGCTACACCTCCCGCTCACTCTCTCAGCTGCCCCCTATCGGCCTGTGAGCTTGGTGCCAAGTAAGAAGACATAGCACAGCACTTCGCAGGTTAACTGGAATGACTTGCAATGAGTGAGATAAATTAACGCAGTATGGAGCAACGACTGCATTGAATTAGAAACTAGAAATTAAACGAGTGAAGATGAAATTACAGGAAATCGGCTGTTAAATGCTAGAAGAAACACAAGAGATGCTACTTCACGAGAGTACAGGGAATGCTGGAAAACAAGTTTGCTATAATTACACGCACCCAACGCTCAAGCAGATGTAATACGAGGGTTCACCGATGGTCGTCAATCGGTGGGATAGGCTCCACCGCTTCAGCCATCAGCCAATCAGATCGATGCGCCAAGTTCAAGGGCGGAGCTCAAGGGTTCTTGTGGGTAACCATCCAGAAGGTTCGTGAGGGGGCGTGGCTATAGGCGGGGCTTGGTGACGTAGGTGAAGGAAGGAGCTCAGGGTCAGTGTGTGGAGTCTAGAGGCGAGACCATGTCTCGCGCCTCCGGCACGCCAGCGGTCGCATGGCGAGCCAGAGGCTGTTTCCTTGCACGCCGTCTGCCAGCGGAGCACGGGAGCAAGGGGGAGTGTAAGCGAGCTGTGCGCGGAGCGACAACATCTAACGCGCGGAACGAGAGTGGAGCGGTGTCGGTGTGAAGAGAACGCGGAGCTGTCTGGCCGACGAGAAATAATTCATAAAGAAGACACGAGCTTTAGATCGTCGTCGAAGTGCTTTATTACACAGACATAAAATAGTCTGACAATTACAAACAGTTTAAATTGAATTTGCACGAATGATGATGTGAAAGTGATTAAATATTAGTGCCGTACATTTTATTGGATATGATAATTACGTATTTGTGTCTACTTTTGATATGTCTTCAACGATATTGCTATGAGCCTGTTTGTGTTTTCGCATGCAAAAGTATCCATTGTAATGCAGGGCATCAGGTTAGCTGCTGATATTCATAATTTACAAAAAAAACGTGGAGAATATTAGTAACAAAACCAGATAAGCAGATAAAACGTCTCCATCATATATCTGCATTTGTATAAAAATCATGAGAAAATGTACACATTCCATCAGCTTCACGAGGTGGTGCGGGGGCTGCTGTCCCCCGCCTCCTCTGTCTCACTCCTACTACTACCCCCCGACTGCTCGGTTGGGTTCGGGCTACCGACCTCCAATTCCTCGCCCACCTGTACCCCCGCCTTTGTTGCTGCCCGAGTAGGCATAGTTCAATTGGTGGGGCCGACTGCTTTACGCTTACGACGCGCTACGCGGCTCAGTGGCGGACGCGCCGCTGTGAGCACATCCGCGCAGTAAACCCCGTCTTGTGCGTAAACAAAAGGGTACAGCGCGCCGACGCGTGACTCCGCGGCCGGTGCTTAGCCCCCCGGGATCTGTTCGCGCACACACCCTATGCGCCCAGCCACTAACAGAGCCGACGCCGCTACCTGCCCGGCTCCGTACACCAACCACACGCGAGTAACTTGGGGTTAGGGGTTAGAGGGCAGGAGTGTCCACCGTGCATGCGCTGCTGATTGGAGGGAGTCACTCCGCCCCGATTTAAAGGCCGTCTAAACAGCCGCGCGTGTACGCGAACACCAGACGCTACACTCTCCTATTTGCTGTAAACAGCCGCGTATGCACGTGAACACAAGACACTCCACCCTCCTCTTCACACTCACAACGACCACACAACACCGTTTATCCTCTACTGGCAGTTTTATTCCCGCGGATAACCAGCTAAACAACGTGTGTTTATGTGGGTCAGCAGACTCTAGCTTATCCCTCGGGGATCCTGGACTCAATTTATCCTGCCTGCCTCTCCACTTTCTACCCTCAGATTCATTAGCCCACACTCACCTTACTCTCAATCTGATGCTGCAGAAGCTGTGGACGGCGATGCCGTCTGTCGACTCCGTGGAGAGTTGGGCCTGGCTGCGTTGAACTTTGTCACATGGACGACTCGAACGGCTGCTCCAACACCCCGCTGACTCCGATGCTTTGAAGGACTCTAACCTTTACTGCCTGAATCCTCCTCCTTTTATCCTACCTATAACAAAGGCATTCTGCTGTTTTACTACCCCTTGGCCTCCTGTCCAATCAGAGGCCTGGATTTTCCCGCCCTTTTGATACTCGGATCCTAGCTCTGCTGATATCACCGCAGTGGTTCCCTCGACGTCCGCTTTCTGTTCTTCCCGCTATCAGCCTACTGACTCGTGTTGTGTGTGCGCGCTTCCATCCGCGGTGGCTCAACAGCCCCTGCCGTGACCATGCCATTACAATCCAAGGTCACGGCGCCGCGGTGCCCGTCAGCCTCGGGGGTAGGTCGCCCAATTTCCCAGCCGCAGGAAACCATGAAGCTTGATCCCATTAGGGGCTTCTGGATGAAAACCTGTCGGCCAGGTGACTTCCCCCTCGGGCCCTATGTGGGGTGTGCGTGCATTCACGTGGAGGGCGGTGAGGGGCGCGCAGCGTCGGCGTCATCACTCTCCGGTGGCGGCGTCACGGCGGTGGGCACGGCCCCAACGGAGCAGCTCCGCTTCGGCGGCACCACAGTGGGAGTGCATCGTTTCAAAATTATTCGGTAAAAGCAAACTCTGGACTGACTTCCACACCCAGTGTTCAGTATCAGTCAAGCTTGCTTGAGGTAATGCTAATGTACTGCCCTTAGTTTATAGGAAAGGATCCTTTCGTAATGATATGGGTCCTATATAGATGCCAAATTTATATAATACACAACACAAACATAATCATTAGACTCGAGAATATAACTATAAAATAAAATAAACAGACATAATTTCCTTACACATCTGTCTCTCCAACGAATACATAAATTCATAAACCTCACATCGGCTCCACAGTCTTCTGGGAGTGCATCATTTTAGCAGCATTGATTCCATCGAGGAAACACTGGACTTATTTACGCATCACAAAAATTGACTAAGATCCATATCATAGAGGGTCTTTGTAACACCTAGCAGTTCACCTGCGTTATTTCAAGCGAGCCTGACTCTGCTTATGATACACTGCATGCCAAAACCAGTCCAGAGTTTGCTTGCACTGAATTAATAGTTATGCTAGAATTATACAATCCCAAAAGGCCGCCAGGCCAATAGGTTGTGTTCAAAATACTTTTATTATTGATGTGGAGAGACAGATCTATGTGGATGGCGACTTGTGTGCTTATCTATTTTGTAAGTATTTTACAGATCCTCACCAGTACACTTCTGGACGAAGACTTCCCCACATTGTGTTGATCATTGAGGCTAGTTGGCCATACTTAGTTGTGCGGGTCAGTGCAGGTTGCTGAAGGTAAAATCCAGAACTGGTTCACATCACACTCATCACACAGCTCTATAATCAATTTGGAGGGTGGGGACGAAGCCCAGCCGAGGCTGAGAGGCAAGGACATTCCAGTAACGTGAGGTAGTAGCACCAGCATGGAAGGACGCGTCACCAAACCAAGTTTACATAATGGATTTAATTTAAGAATAGAGATATACTTTTGAAGCTGCGACTGAGAATTTGCGGAGTTAGGAGGTGCTTACACATGTAACGACTCGAGGAGACACTGCTCTTGTGATGATCTTTATTGAAGACACGTTCACTTGACAGGTGATGACCCCGACTCTAACAGCAGCCTTGAGCCTCCCCTCTCGACCCCTTTTATGCCCAGCATGGCCATCCCTTGACCCTTGGCCACGACCCTTCTCTAGAACCTTCTGGATGGCTCGCGGCCCCTGATCCGCACCTGCTCCCTTCTATCACTTGGCCACATCCCCTATTCTTGATCCTTCTCGTAGACCCCAGATCCTTACCCTGTCTGTCACTTAACCTGTCATCATCCCGTGGTCCCTAGTCTCTTCCCATGCTAATTCCCCTGTCATTACTCCCTGTGACCGCTAGTCCCCTGTACTGTCTTTACATGTATTTGTCAGTTTTGTTCAAAAGAACGTTAAGGATGAAGGTATCCAGGGGGACAAATTAGAGGTGAAAGAGAGGATGTAATCATGCATTGATATGGAGGCATCAAGGGCAAAGTGGGCGGTCAGGTGGTATAATGGCACAAGAGGATAGGCAGTTGATGATTACACAAGCGTCAAAGATGGGGAGGATGGTGGCTTGGACTATATAATTACTGGCCAGATGATCAATGTGAAGGACAAGATAACACCTAGATACTTAAAGTTATTGACCTGTTGAATGAGAGTTCAACGACAATGTCGAGGTAGGGAAATCTAGGTTTGAAATATCCAGAAAACAATGTGACTTTGGTCTTCACAGCATGGTGTATGAATGTATAGAATATATCGCACGCCCCTTTGCAGGATTCCATGGTCCAGACCAAGGCTCGCATCTCAGGCGAGTTCACCCGCATGAGGGCGACGCTGGATGAGGACGAGAGGGCAGCTCTGGATCGCGTGGATGTGAAGGGGCGTGAGCTGCTGTCCCAGATCAAGGAGAACATCGCTCATTACGAGCGTGAGATCAGCGAGCTCCAGGCAGCAGCCGCGCGCCTGCGTGCTCTGCAGGAGAAGGACTCGCTCACGTTCCTGCAGGTAGAGCACTCATGGAGTCAGGGCAAGTGCCCCAGTTCGCGTATATTTGTTGCGTTTTTTTTAAACATGGCACATGCAATGCAACTCAACACAAGGATAAAGCATCTTGCATTGTCAATACAAAGGAGAGCCCATGCATTCTGAAATTAAATGAGGAATCAAGTCCAATGACGTGGATTTGTATATTCTGATAAAAATATAAATTACTGTTGAAATTCCAATTCATAAATCAACGATTAACATGCAAATCCCTCGAGTTAATCGGTTGGTAATGTTTGCAGATGTTGGCATTTAAAATTGTAACCGCATGGTCCTGTCATGTACAACAGATTGAGACTATTAACACTACATTTTAATTATTAATGTAACCAAAGGTAGACCAGCCATCAGTCATGCTGAAAATAGAAGTGCTTTTAACTTAAAGAAATACAGGGGGGGTTGTTTTTCAGCACTGACTGCTGATGAGACCAATGCGGAGATTGCCTGCTTCAAAAATGTTCACCCAGTTAAACTATCGACTCTGCTAACGCAACACTCTGGGTGTAATTCACTTTCACAGTGCATACTTATTTTGAATGTTGGTTCACAATCACTGCGAATCGACATCAAGTGCCATGGATGCCTCTTCCTGTGACATTGGGTACCGAGTGCCAACAGTTTGAGAGGCCACACCTTGCTGATGAGAACCATCGAGTCCAAACAATTCCATGGCTTCGTCTTGTTAACAACCAACAACACTGGAATATGCGAATGGCTGAGCGCAGCCCAGCTCATCGTGTCTACCAATCACCGTGTGGTTAACGTGGCTGGAGGTGAACTGACTCGCGCCCCCTGTGTCTGACTCCTGCAGGTTCACCTGAAGGAGACAAACCGGTATGGACTCATGCAGTCACACAAATTAACACATGGGGTGACGCCGTGTGTGGGACATGGGCTGCGTGATGATGATATTGTGTGTAATGATGATGTATGGTATGATCCTGTGAGTGATGGTGTATGTTGATGCTGTGTGAAATTATACTGTATGGGACCTCTTTGCCTTCATCATAGTGTAGTGACTGACTCAGAGACACTAAGAGTAGGAGGCACTCTAATTATTAAACGGCCTTAACAGTTCACACTTGGTAACTACGATTCCCAGTCAGGACAGCTGGCAGACTGCCTGACTGGCGACGCTGAGATGGAGAAGACGGAGACGAAGAAGACTCCAGCAGCAGCACGACGGGATCCCACTCCACACGACAGCCCCGAAGTCCCCTCCCGGGGCCCCTCTTATACTGTCAGCGTGGCCTGGCTCCAACCCGGCCACGCCCCCCTTCTAGAACCTACTCGCAGGTTCTCGATGTGTCCCTTTCGTGACCCTTCCCCTACATCCGTCTCTGGTCTATCACATGACCTGTTGTCAATCAGGGCTGCTGTAAGCTGAAGATTCCCTTACCTGCCAGGAGCCAGCGCTATGCTATGTGACCGATTCTATGTTACTACAATAGTATGAAAAATAAGAATAGGTTTTATCCTATCTGACAATAGTACAGGTGTTAAGCTGTTCAAACAGCAATATATACTTTTGGCAAGGACTCAAATCTGCATTAAACCCCACGTACTTGTGAGGAACATGCAAAAAAAATGCTCACTGTTCGCCGTTTGGCGTTCTCTGGTCTGACACTGGTGAGACTCGGCCATAAGGAAGGCTGTCTCTGTTATAGGCCAATCAGTTTCAAAGACATTGCATCAAATATGATTGTCAGAGAATGTTTGTTTGCATGTTCCCCACAAGTACGTGTGGTTAATGCAAATTGTATTCCTTACAAAATATATCTATTTGGTGTTTGAACATCAGAGCACCTAGTTTATTGCCAGAAAGGGCAAAACCTTTTATTTATTTTTCATAAGATGATGCTGGGTAAGACACGGGCTGAGTGATGATGCTGTGAGTGATGATGCTGCTGTGATGATGCTGTGTGATGATGCTGTCTGTGTTGGTGCTGTGTAAGACACGGGCTGTGTGAGTAACTGCTGGTTCTGGTCTCACAGGAGAGACACTCAGAAAGGATCTCCACCTTCATCTCCCAGTGAAGAAGACATCGCCTCGATCAGCACCCTGCAGGGAGCTGTGGTCAACCTGCTGGCATTCATGTGTGAGTTCCACAGACTCTTGCCACGTGTGCATCTGTTATTGTGATGTACTTTGGCTTGTACATGTATGTTGCGCTGCGGTAGTGTCGTGGTTAGTGAGCTGCGTTACGAACCTGGCGTCCCGAGTGTGAATCCCGCTCAAGGCCAACACCACTGATGGGTTATCTGAACCGGTCCTGGACCTCCCGTAGGTCAAATGAGTATCTGGTGTGGTGTAAACATCACCACTAGGGAGACAAAGGCGGCCTGACGTGGTGCTGGCCACTCACCCTCTCGTGTGCCGTGCGGGCCTTTATAGGTGCTTACTAACAGCACTTGCCCCAAAAGTCTGTTAAGGATATGCGGTGGTATCGTGTCTTTGTAATAGTGTACAGATCTATATTGAACTTCTTCCACACCAACCGTGCTAATCGGAGGTGTATGGGTGTATATATGAGCGAGAGTGAGTACGGATGTCTAGTGAAGATGGGATGGTTTCTGCACTGATATACAAACATCGTCACCAACAGGTTATTCACAGCCATGGCTAACATCAGTGGTGAGTGGATTCAGAACCAATTTTGGAGCTCTCCTAGGTCAACTCAGCCTTAATGAGTACGTAGGACGTCTTGTAAAGATCACCAATGCAGACACAAAGGCTGCCTATAGGATTTGTATGGTTCAATGATAAAGCCTATGCTTTGTAGAACGAGATCAAGGTACGTTTAGGAATCGTATGGTTGATTGTTAATACCCAAGGAGCATGCGTCCAGACTAAGAAACATTTAGGAGTCTTAGGCTTTATGTTAACAGTTTAATGCACGGAGTTAAACTAAGGCACTTTTGGAATTCTTAGGTTCCCCAGTTAATGGCTGATGCTCACAGAGCCAGACTAAGGCATTACCATGGTCAACCTTATAGGAATAGGTTTTACCCTTTTAACTGGCACAAAAACTGACACCTTTTTTCAAGGCATCATGTTTGCAATAACCACAACACAAGCAGTCAAAATGCAAACAAAGAAGAAGACAACTCTGATAATAATATGCACTGTCCTTGAATTTGATTGGTCCACACCCGAGACAGCTTTTCTTAGAGCCTAGTCTCCATTGGTGTTGGACCAGAAGACGCCAAAAGGCCTACAACTCAAAAATGCTCACACACGACTCCTTGGGAGGCAACGCTGATTTATTAGAACGGTAAGTAATATAACACTGCACATAAGGTGGTGACCACCGACCTACTCTAGCTAACACACACTTCTAAAATACTCTAGCGTGACCCAGCCGGGTGGGCTACTGCCAGGTCCGCTGACTCTTCTTGGCGTCTTCACGATGCATCTTCGTTCTTGATACGGGCAGCCTCGAACCTCGTGAGGAGGCTGCTTATATGGGCCTCGGCGTGCCCGGGCCCCACCCCGGCCACGCCTCCCTTCGAGAACCCTCTCGAAGCCCCCCTGCTGTCCACGTGCCCTCCGAGGTGCCCCCTAGGCCCCCAGCCCCCACTGGGGTCCAGTCACGTGTCCAGCCGGGGTCACAGAGAGTGCCACGGCCTCACACCACCCTCGTGGCCTCCCGGAGCCCAGAACCGGCCCTGACGTCATTCCCGCCTCCAGCCGGGATGACGTCATGCGTGTGTGTAGACCCGCGTGGTCATGACGCTCCCCCGCATAGTGACGTCACGCTTGTGCGTGTGTACACAGTAGTGATTCTACAATCACTACACACACACGAGTGTGCATCACTACACTATCACACACACACGAGTGTACATCACTACACTATCACACACACAGTGTACATGACTACACTATCACACACACAGTGTACATCACTACACTATCACACACACACAGTGTACATCACTACACTATCACACACACGAGTGTACACCACTCCACTATCACACACACAGAGTTGCCCGTCCGGTGCCGGACGGGCAACTCTGTCGTGGACAGCGCTGTGGGGGGAGTTCCAATTTTGATTGGCTCCTCCCCTCATGGCATATGTGTCCACCACAGGGGCTAAACGGGGGTTCTGGACGGGTGCGAGGGGCTGGTAACCCCTCCACCTTCAATTAATTACCACAAAACCACGAATTAAACTGAAATATGTAACAACTAAGCTTGTGCCGGAGGCCCCGGGGGGCCAGGCGTCTATGACGTCTCCTGGCCAAACCCCAATTGGCGGAGCCAGGAGATTGAATACCTACCCTCGGGGCTACTCCAGAAACAACGAAAAGCCACTACAGGTGGCCACGTGGAATGTTCGAACGCTCACTGCAGAGGAGAGGCTGCCACTCCTCTGTCGGGAGCTGGACCGGTACCGCCTGGATCTATGCGGCATTCAGGAGGTCCGGTGGACCGGCTCTGGCTCCTGCCACCATGAGGCGTGGACAGTCCTCTACTCGGGGCAGCAGACTGCCAAACAACAGGGTGTGGGTCTTCTTTTGAACAAAAGAATGAAGGGGGCGTGGGAGCGTGGCGGTGAGGTGTGGGAAGCTGTAAGCCCCAGGCTACTTTGGGCTCGCCTTCCCATCAACCGGAGGCGAGGAATGGTGGTCGTGGTTACTTATGCCCCCACCGAAGATGAACATCCGTGGAGGGATGCAGGCAAAGCCGATGAGTCAGATGCCTTCTATGACCTCCTGTCACAGGTGCTGGCTAAAGTGGCCCCTCGGGATAGAGTCATCATGTTGGGTGACTTCAATGCCCGAGTTGGTCATGATACTGGCACCTGGTCTGGAGTGATTGGAGGGCATGGGCCAGATCAGCTCAATAACAACGGTAGGAGGCTGCTAGATTTTTGTGCAGCCCATGGGCTTGTAATTACCAACACGCTGTTCCGGCATCGGCGCATCCACACAACATCATGGATGCATGCCGGGTCCAAGCAAGAACATCTGCTGGACTACATAGTGACGGACCAGCGAATGCGAGCCCATGTCCTTGACATCAGGACCTACCGTGGAGCTGATCTGCCCTCTGACCATCGACTAGTCATCTGTAAGATGCGCCTGCCATTCTTCCACTCCGGCGGTGGGTGTACACCCAGGACCCCATTCCAACCTAAAGTGGCCTGGTCTCAGTTATCTGATGAAAGTTGCAAGCGAGAATTTCATCATCGCTTGCGGCTGGGATTGGCATCGTCCCCAACTCCTCCTGATGTCGAGGGTAAATGGGCGAGGTTTAGGACTGTGACTCATGCAGCTGCAATGGCTGCTTTGGGTACGCGGTCCAGACCTCCCCAGACACCCTGGATGACAGAGGAGTTGTTCAGGATGGTTGAGAAAAAGCGACAGGCCCACTGTCATCGGCTACAGAATCCCACGTCAGAGAATGAGGAGGCTTACCGCAGCCTTCGCTCGGAGGTTCGGAGAGCTGTGAGGCGCTGCAAGGATGGGTGGTGGTCGCGGGTTGCTGAGGAGATGGAGTCTGCCTCAGTGGCCCGTGATCACAAATCTCTATTTAACTCCATCAAAAAAGTAACCTGCAGCGCCACACCTATTACCATCATTAGGGGAAAAAACGGTGATCCAATTTCCGACCCCCAGGAACAGGTTCGCAGATTTGCTGAGCATTTCTGTGAGGTCCTGGGGGAGGGAAAATCCCTCAGCCAGGAAAACATCGTGGCACAAAGTGAGGATGACCCTGCTGAGGCTGCGGTGCCTCAAATATTGGATGAAGTCACCCCCTGTGAGTGGCTGGCTGAGGTGCCATCTGCTGAGGAAGTATTGAAGGCGATCCGGAGTCTGAGACCAGGAAAGGCAGCGGGCAGAGATGATCTCCCAAGCGAAATGCTGAGGGAGGGTGGCGTTTGTGCACAAACTGCCCTATATGACATCGTAACAACAGTCTGGACCACTGGACGGGTTCCGCAGGATTGGAAGGATGCCCTGGTGGTCCCCCTTTTTAAGAAGGGGGACCGCACAGACTGTAACAACTACAGGGGCATCTCACTCCTCAGTGTGCCGGGAAAGGTCCTGGCAAGGATTATTCAGCATCGCCTTGCCAGGCACGCTGAGGAGAGGCTTGCGGAGCCCCAATGCGGTTTCAGGAAAGGGCGGTCCTGCACAGATGCCATATTTTCTGTCCGTCTGCTACAGCAGAGGTGTAGGGAATTCCAACAAGACCTACATCTCTGCTTTATTGACCTGGTCAAGGCCTATGATACCATCAGTAGGCCTGGGCTCTGGGTCGTTCTTCGTGCTTTTGGAGTACCTGACCCTCTGCTCACGATCATTAAGGATCTTCATGATGGTGAGCGGGCCCGGGTAAAACTACGTGGCCGGGAGTCAGAGCCATTCCCTGTACACCTTGGGGTGCGACAGGGATGTCCTCTGGCTCCCACATTATTTAACATCTATTTTGACCACGTAGTTCGTGAAGCCTTCAATAGCTGTACCGGGGGAATCTCCATATGGTACAGATATAATGGGAGGCTAATCGATGCCCGGGTGCGGTCAAGGGATGGCTCCCTATTGCTCAACCACGTTATGTATGCTGATGACTTGGTAATAGCTGCTCAGTCAGAGGAGGAGTTGGAGACGCTGCTGCTGAGACTGGAGCGTGCCACTAAGAGGTGGGGCCTTACCATCAGCCCCACCAAAGCTAAGCACCTGCCTGGGTATTTTGTACCATCGGACACTCCACCCCCACAACTCCCAATCGGTGATGGGGCAGTTGTGGAGAGAGTGGAGAGTTTCCCATACCTGGGCAGTGTGCTTATGACTGGCTCCAGTTTAACAGCAGAGGTCTCACTCCGAATCAGTCGAGCGGCAATATCTTTTCATCGGTTGCGTAACGCTGTGTGGAAGCTACCTGGTCTGTCGCTCCGCACTAAGCTTCAGGTCTTCTCGGCCACGGTCATTCCCTCCCTTCTCTACGCTTGCGAAACGTGGACCCCCCTAATGGAACATCTTCGCCGGTTAGAAACATTTAGGCTGACCTGCCTACGATCCATCCTGGGTTTAACCAGACTGGATTGTGTGAGGAGCTCACAAATCCTTGAGTGTACATCACTACACTATCACACACACACAGAGTGTACATCACTACACTATCACACAGTGTACATCACTACACTATCACACACACGAGTGTACATCACTACACTATCGCACACACACACACGAGTGTACATCACTACACTATCACACACACACGAGTGTACATCACTACACTATCACACACACAGTGTACATCACTACACTATCACACACACACACACGAGTGTACATCACTACACTATCACACACACACAGTGTACATCACTACACTATCACACACACACACAGTGTACATCACTGCACTATCACACACACGAGTGTACATCACTACACTATCACACACACAGTGTCCATCACTACACTATCACACACACACAGTGTACATCACTACACTATCACACACACAGAGTGTACATCACTACACTATCACACACACACACACGAGTGTACATCACTACACTATCACACCCACCTCGTGTGCCGGCCTTCACAGGTGCTCACCAACAGCACTTGCTCCTACAGTCTGTGAAAGGTGACACACGGGAGATGTTTGTGTTTGTTGTACACACACAGAGACGCTATGGCGGTGTTTATATCCACGCTGCTGCTGCTGCTGTGATCCACTGCCTCCCACGGGCACTACCGCACAGTAGGGCTGAACGATTAATCGATTCCAAATCGAAATCGCAATTTGAAACAATGCGATTAGCAAATCGCAAAGGCTGCGATTTTTTGCGATTTAAAAAGTCCTGTCAGTTTCTATTTGGAATTGTTTCGTGTTTCATTATTATGACTTTATTTATTTAACTTAACAGTTTTTACATGTTTGATTGTTCTTTTTAAATTAAAATATTTTAATAAATACATGTTGGAAACAATTAATATCTTTAAAGTTCTCATCCTTGCATTAGAATAGAAAGAGCAGTTCATATTGTGATGGTATCACGTGGTAATGCTCCATCACGTGTTTTAAATCTATCACACAATGAATATCGAACTGAAGCTTGATTTACAATGTTTTTTAATCGCAAATCAAATCGCAACATGTCAGAAAAATCGCAATTAGAGATTCTCCCCAAATCGTGCAGCCCTAGCGGACAGAGCGCCCCACCTCCTGGCACCTCGCAAAGCCCCGCACGGGCAGCCACCACCACCCTGCCTAGCAGGTGCTACAGGCTGGGGGGTCACGTGGTGGGGCAGTCACCACCCTGCCTAGCAGGTGCTACAGGCTGCGGGGTCACGTGGTGGGGCAGTCACCACCCTGCCTAACAGGTGCTACAGGCTGCGGGGTCACGTGGTGGGGCAGTCACCACCCTGCCTAGCAGGTGCTACAGGCTGCGGGGTCACGTGGTGGGGCAGTCACCACCCTGCCTAACAGGTGCTACAGGCTGCGGGGTCACGTGGTGGGGCAGTCACCACCCTGCCTAGCAGATGCTACAGGCTGCGGGGTCACGTGGTGGGGCAGTCACCACCCTGCCTAGCAGGTGCTACAGGCTGCGGGGTCACGTGGTGGGGCAGTCACCACCCTGCCTAGCAGGTGCTACAGGCTGCGGGGTCACGTGATGGGACAGTCACCACCCTGCCTAACAGGTGCTACAGGCTGTGGGGCTACGTGGCGGGGCAGCAGATTGCGGGACAGACAAACGCACCGCTGTACTGTACTTCTGTGCTCTCGCCAGCCGCGCTGCCTGACTTCGCCAACGCGCGGTGACCGGCGTGGTGAAGTATGGTCAAATATTCCCGGCGACCCGCACGGTGTAGTGGATTGACAAAGTGCCCGTTAGATGTCATCACACCGCTAGCTACACACTACAACGTTGTGTAACAATGCCCATTATGAATTGCTCTATTGTAGTGTACGTGCGTGTTAGTGCACGAGTGATATTGTTAAAGTGGTGCTGTTGTTGCCACGGCTACTGTGATTATCGTTACTGCAGACGGACGCTCACCGACTGTGGACCCAAACTCGGCCTACAACAAACTCCAGATTTCCTCGGACCTCAGGACGGTGACGCAGACCGCTGTCTCCCAGGGTCGCCCCATACACCCACACCGCTTTGATTACTGGTCACAAGCCTTGTGCTCAGAGAGCTTCTCGTCGGGTCAGCACTACTGGGAGGTGGACGTGGGGGGTGCGGCCTGGGGCTGTGTGGTTGGAGTCGCGTACGGGACGATCGCACGGAAAGGGCGTGGTAAAGAGTGCGGTCTGGGACAGAACAACTCATCCTGGGTGTTATATAAAGATAACGACAGCTGCTACGTGTGTCATGGTGGTGTAGAGACCTCAGTGCCGGTGAGGGATCCTCCCCGGAGAGTCGGGTGTCACCTGCACTGGGAGGCGGGGCTGCTGTCGTTTTACCGCGCCGACTCCATGGAGCTGCTGCACTCCTTTCACCACTCGTTTAGTCAGCCTCTCTACCCCGCACTGTGGGTGGGTGGTGTTGGTGACTCAGTGAGGATTCTGGATCTGAGTCGTGCGTCCTGAGAGCACGGAGTGTGAGCAGCGCAGAGAAACGGGCACAACGCACAGACTCACGCACACAAAGACACAGATCCCCCGTGTAGCCTAAACAGACTGTTGAGGCAAGGGCTGTTAGCAAACGCCTCAGAAGGCTGACACGGCACTCGAGGGGGTGGGTGGCCAACACCACGACTGACCCGCCTTTGTCTCCCCAGTGGTAACGTTTACACACCGCACCAGGAACTCATTTGAGGCTGAGTCGACCTACGGGAGGCCCATGACCCGTTCGCCAACACCATTGCCGATTATCTGATTCGGTCCTGGATCTCCCCTAGGGTCCACTCAGACTCAAATGAGTTCCTGGTGTGGTGTGGAAACATCGCCACTGGGGAGCCAAAGGCGGGTCAGTCGTGGTATTGTCCACCCACCCCCTTGTGTGCCGTGCCGACCTTGATAGGTGGTCGCTAACAACACTGGCCCCAACAGTCTGATAAGGATATACGGAGGATATTTGTCTGGGTGAGTGGATTGGTGTGTTTATGCCTTTCTGTGTCTTTGTTATTGTGCCTGTGTCTGTGTGTGTCTTTGTCTTTGTGTGTGTCTGGACATGGTGCTTGCCACCCACCCCCTCGTGTGTCACAGTGCCAGCCTTCATAGTTGCTGCTCGCTACTTACAGAACTTGCCCCAACAGTCTGTTAAGGCTACGCGGTGAATCTTTGTCTTTAGTGTATAGAGGGCCATGTGTGTAGTGTGCGGTTGAGCTGTGGTGCAGTGGTTAGCGCACTGTGGGGGGGAGTGGGCGGATTTAAGGTTCTCTCTGACGCCATCGTCCCTCGCACCGCACGCCGCGTGGCGCTCAACGCCGAGGGGGCGGAGCTCCACCGCGGGCGTGCTGGGAACACGTGTCACGTGACGCTACAGGGTGACGCGCGCCGTCCCCCTCGCGGTCACTCGCTCGTTGGGTGATAAACCCGGGGTGGGAATGGGGTGGGAATGGGATGGCATCACGATGACATGTTTGTCATAACCAGGGGTTGAGTGACTCCTCCACCCACACAAACGAGGTTTATTTTACAGGGCTAAGAGAGAAAGAAGCCATTTCAAAACCTAGTTGGAGGGCTTTCGCCACCAATATATTCCGTAATAAAGGTTGGTTTTGTTTAATGTTTTAATTATCTTTGGACCTCCAGCCACAACCTTCGATTCATTTTTGCTGACAAAAATTGGAACTGACTCTTGACTTTGAAGTCTGTTATTTAATTAAGTCTGATATAAATCTCGAGTGAAGATCTACCTTGCACTACAACACGACTAATATTGTCTCAACGCGCATTAATAACACAGACACACTGTGTTCTATTACAGGAATAATGACAACGCGAACTCCAAATATACAGCAGCTTTCAGGGTCGTAATCCAACCCACGACCTCCTGCATACGAGGCGAGGGAGTTAACATCTCCTAGCCACCACAGCGCGCTTCCTTAACGTGAGACACTAATCCATTGTGAATCCAACTCGAGTATCAGGCTGTTTAGCAACGCGTAGATGATTTGAGACACATTGATTATATCGTACCAGTTGTGTAGTTGTTTGAACGCGAATCGCATTGTGCTCTGGGCTGGGGGTGAGATTTCTACTTGCGTCATTGCTGGCATGGGTTTGACTTGTTTTGATTTTTTCATTTGCGTGACCCAGGTCACTCTTGTTAATGAGACTCTTCCTGGTCTCCAGAGTTCTCACCTCGTTAAATTTAAATTACACTCGACTCGATCATCATTATCATCAGCAGAAGTATCAGCAGAAGAATTAGTAATGGCAGCAGGAGCAACGGCATCATCAGCGGTAGCTCCATCGTTGGCATCATCATCGTCAGCATCAGGAGTAGTACCAACAGCATCAAAAATAATAGAAGCATTATCAGCAGCAACAGAAGCATCATCAGTAGCAACAGCAGCAAAAGCAGCAATCACTCTTGCAACCGAGACTCATCCTGGTCTCGTGAGTTCTCACCTGGTTACACAAATAGACTTTAACACGTAGGCTTCCGCGACCAATATTATTCATAATATAGGTGTCTTGGGTTAGATCGCATAAATATGCAGAGACTTGATTGTGTTATGGGTTACCTGTGAATTGGAATCGCATTTTATTGTGGGTCAAGGGTCAATGTGTGTGTGGTGATGAATAAAAACATTACATCTGAACGTGTTTACTGTGCTGGGATGTGTGGGCTCACGTGGTGGTGAGATTCCTCGTCTCTGTGGCTTGCCGGTGGCAGTTTGACATCGTGATATCAGTGGTGGCTATGGACGTGGCCTGTAATCCTGCACCGTGGAGGTGAGGGTTGGTGG
The DNA here is from genome assembly GCF_048934315.1 of Petromyzon marinus. Lineage (NCBI taxonomy): Eukaryota > Metazoa > Chordata > Hyperoartia > Petromyzontiformes > Petromyzontidae > Petromyzon > Petromyzon marinus. The sequence goes on from NC_133734.1 coordinate 9,098,259, forward strand.
GACCATTCGAATGTTGTGAAGCCCACTTCCCGAAGGAGACGAGGAGAACTCCATACATCATCAAAGTGTGGACTAAAATCGTCTGTACCTTCTGTATGGGATTGAGTGTAGTGCCGTTTTAGGATGCAGCTTTTCTCCGGGTCCTCCAATTTCTTGCCACATGCACACACAAACATTCATTGTCTAAAGACATCTTAACATACATAGAGGAGCGCAGAGATTTGGTAATCAGTTTTCACATGTAGGTGCTCGCGACCAATATCGTCCATAATACAGGTTCTTTTGGGTTAAATCGAGTCGATGAGCATCCATCTGTAGTAATGATAATCACAGTACCCGTGTAATAAAAGTAATAAAAGCACAACAATAGCAATAGCATACTCTTTGGTTCTATTCGGTAAAGTAACGTAGGTAAAAAATAAAACAACAAAAATCACGACGTTTCGGCCACAACACAACCGGCTTTACCGAATAGAACCAAAGAGTATGGATCCTTGCAGTCACGAAAGCTTTAAATCTAGAATTGAATAAATAACAATAGCACTCTGCAGGCAGCCCAGTTGGTGAGAGCATAGGAGTACAGTACAGCAATGTATTTGTCTGCAATGCCATCTGCTGCCTGCCACGTAGCCCTGCAGCCTATAGCACCTGCTACGCATGGTGGCCGCCCATGCGAGGCCTACCCAGGCCCAACACCTGCTCGGCTTTGCGAGATTTGAAGTGGTGTGGGTGGCAATGGATCGCTGCAGCACTGCCATAGCGTATGTGTGCGTACAACAACAACAACCGCCATTCGCCACTAAGTGTCGGTGACGTTACCATGACGCTTGTGCCAAGCCATGTGCACCTTGAGGCCACGTGAAGTGTCGAACGCCCGCTGGCAGGAGGTCACGGGGCAGGCCCAGGTGCCACAAGTCGACTGAGACGATTGGCTGATGCACCACCTGTGCCCCCTACTGTGCCAACCTGCTGTGCTTTAGCCACCTGGCGCTCCGCTCGTTGTTGTGAGGGTCGCTCCACCGCCCTCTGTTGTTGTTGGAGGGCGACTGCCTCCACACACTCACAAATAGGATAGCAACAGCACTTTCATTCCATAATACACACGTGCAGTGCGAATGACGCTCATGTAATAATGAATTACACTCGTTTGTGACATATTGACGTCGAGGTATTGCAGTCGTGTATATGGGCAGTGGTAATTTACTGTTGTGCATATATACCTTAGTCGGGATCTGTGAGCTCAAGTTATAAAAAAAAACTGAACACTAATAATTATAAAAGATTCCTGAGTCTGGATTAAACAGCCTCAAGTATGATTACTAAATCCTAAAAATGGTAAGAAAGTCTGGATATGAGACTTAAGTAATAACACTGCACACTATGCATCCTAATTGTGCCTCAGAGAAGCAACGATTGGACTCATCTGTTACAATGGAACGAACATTTTGCCCATTCCTTATTCATCACTAATTTCTCGTGTCATAACGCGTGATATAACAGTCACGCTTTTTGGAATATGACCGAGTGTGGGGGAGAGCTTGTGGGAGTGCCATTGGAAAACCGAATTTGACAATGAAAAGCAGCAATGCGTGTGTCCAAGAAGAGAACGTTTCCATTCATTGCAGTAGAAATTAACGTGACAAATTGTTCAGAACCATGAACATTGACAACTTCTGACAAATCCTCCGATTACGGTTGAAAATAAGTTTAACATACATACGTGTGTGTCTTGGCCATGTTAATGTGAACTCACATGGTAGACAGGAGGTTGAGCTTCTCAATGACTCCCCTCAGCCAGCTCACGTCACACACAGTCCAAGTCACTCGGAGGAACTGGCAGTGGGGAGCGCTCAAGTCCTGAGCCAATGGGGAGAGAGGACTTCACACGAGCGCGTCTCAACACATACACCATCACGTGAAACTCTGGTCATGCTTGGCTTGCCGTCGAACAAAGTCGGTCACTGCATCACGCGCTTTCAGGTACCTTTCTGAGGCCGTCAGGAACGCTCTTCCTTCCGATATTAGGAAGCCACTGGAGCTATGCACTGTCAAATCTAAATTGAAAACGAATTTATTTGGAACTGCTTTTGTGTTCAGTTTGTTGTCCTTCGCCCCCCCCCCCCCCACCCCCGCACCTCTGATTAGGAAGGTTGGCTACCTACGGGGGGAAAAAGTTTAAAAACATACATACACAGAGACCCACAGACACGCAGACCCATAGAGACCAACAGATTAGCACAGTTGGCTTCGTATGTTACGAACAAATTCAACATCCACAGAGACCCACAGACACCCAGACCCATAGAGACCCACAGATTAGCACGGTTCGATATGTACATCTTGCGAAAGAAGTTCAACATACATACAAACTGTGCAGACCCAACACAGGGTAGATGAGTGGAACAAAATCGTTTTAGGCAAAATCCTACAGGAGGTGAGCGGGGTAATGTTCATTATTAAGTTTATTTTGATTTGGTCCTGCTTAGCCAGTTGCCCGGTTATCTTGCAAACGTCAACGTTGCAGAGAACGAGTATAGGGGTCTTCAAGAAAGATTGCACAACTGTGGGCATGGGGAGGCAGAGGCAGATGGATGAATTGAAGCACACAACACAATAAATACACAGGCACGGGGGGACACGGAGAGAAAACACGGAAACACCTGTGCTCAGCCACAGTGTTGCTAACCTCCGTAATAATATCCCCCTGACTTTAGGTATCAATATCCATTCTGAAGAATCGATTCTATGCAATGGACTCTGCCGCCATAGGGTATAACTTATATATATGAAGTGGTTGAAAGCTAGAGAGATGAAACGAGGTGAAACAGAGACATGGAGACAGGAGATGCATAGAGACTTGAGAGAGATGCAGAGATACACAGAAACACTCCCCCATTATTTACTGGGTTTTTTCAAATCCTCGCTTTAATAAATCACTCTCCTACTAAAGCATTCACACCGTGAGCAAACCCAGCCTCAGCCTGTGTTCGTGCACAAATGTACCTTTCTTTCTTCTTTACATTATCCTGCAAAGAGAAAAGAACGGAGATTGATCAATAATATCACATAGATTTAAGATGGTTAGGCATGAGTGATTGGAGTGTATTATTACATGAATTAAAAATACGATGTGAATAGGAGTCAGGAAAAGATAATTTAATGGGACGTTGACCAAAATAAGGAAACTGCAAGAGCATTAAGAGCTTGGAAAATAAACAATTTGGTAAAAAAGTGTTAACCCCACCCAAGGATCGTAACCTTATTGCATTGGTGGGGGTTTGTGTGTTCCAATGACCCTCAGAGTTATATCGCCTGGAGTCTTGTACTCCTCGTAGGTTCTCCCTTGGCAAACATGTCTGGGTGGAGATGGGGGCAGGTTCCAGACAAATAATGGCCCAAACAAAAGCCCCTTATTAATGGTTCTGAAATATAAACATCAGAGAACGTCGCCCGGACAAGGTATACCAGGACACCCCTATGAAGCCAGGCCTGGGCATCGTGTTCACCAGCAAGCTCCTTGTGGCCAGGTGACCCACGTAACCCGGTCGTGTGCCGTCCTGCGTGCCCACCATCCACAGGACGAAGGGTGAGGGGTGTGATGCCAGAATGGCAGGGAGAAGGATTGTCTCGGACGTACTGCAGCTTGGTGATGGACACTCGCTAATGTGACCTGGAATGTGACGTCACTGGGTGGGAAGGAACCAGAGCTGATGGAGAAGGTGGAAAGATACCGACTGAATATAGTCGGACTCACCTCCACACACAGCGTTGGCACCAGAAAGTAAACTTCTCGATCTGGGGTGGTCCTCTCTCCTATTCCGGAAACACCCTTGGTCAGAGACCCTGGGTGGGTGTGGGGATACTCACAAGCCCCCAGTTGGGTGCTGTTCAGTTCGAGTTTGTCCCAGTGGATGAGAGGGTCGCCTCAATGAGACGCCGGGTCTCAGAAAGGGAAACTCTGACTGTTGTCTGTGCCTATGCACCAAACAGTAGTTCAGAGTGTTCGGCCTTCTTGGGGACGGTGGGTGCAGTGCTCGACAGAGTGCCGCCTACCGACTCCATAATCTTAGTGGGCGACTTCAATGCTCACGTGGGATACGATGGAGATACCCCGTGATCTGAACCTGAACGGTGAGATGTTATTGTAATTCTGCACTAGTCACAGAATGTCAATTTAAAAAAAAACATGTTTGAACACAAGGATGTTCATAAATGTACTTGGCACCAAAGCACCTTGTGCCGAAGATGGGCAAATCTGTCATCTGATCGCCGCCTGGTGGTAAGTTGGATCCGACGCTTGGGGCACCGACCACACAAGTCGCCTGTTTCATAGATGCATTGATTCAGTACAAACAAACACTGGATCGGTTTAGACATGCAGTGTCTCATCAGCAGAGCCAGGCGCGCTTGAATGAATTCTGGTGAACTCCAGATGTGATAGGCAAGGGCCCTCTCTTTAAGACATGGATCCTAGTCAGACACAACATTATATTATTCACAAACTGGTTGAGATTTCCCTATACCGAATCAATGTTACTAAAATGATGCACTCCCAGAAGGCCATAGAGCCTATGGGATGCGAAAAAAATATTTGTTAGGCGGAGAGACAAATGTATGAAGAAAACATATCATCAGCTATCTATTTTGTACGTTATATTCTCTGCAATGAAGAAAATGATTATGTTTGTGTTGTGTATTATATCGTTTGGCATATAACTAGGACCCATATCTGCCAGAGAGGGTCCTTGACCATACACCAGCATGGGCTCAAGCAAATCCTTACCTCTGCTGCTGAGACACTGTTTGTGGAAATCGGTCCAGGGTTTGCTTTCACTGAATCAACACTTCCGAAAGAATGCTTTCCCAGGTATTGGGGCTGATGGGATGTGTACATTATATATATACAGTAGAACCTCGGAGATCGAATGCACCAGAACTCGAACAAATTCGCTTTTCGGACGCGATATTTCCTAACGAAATTCGGAGGTCGACGGGCAATCGCGAATTGAAAGAACCAGGACACGGCTGAGACGCGTATGGCCAGCAGCGTGCGTGACGCTTGCCCAGAGAAAGGTTTTACCGTGCGGTAACCTCTTTAGATAAGTTGCTAGTCAGAAAGGGCTCAAGTGACCCACAGTTAGTGGCAGAAAAGAGGCACAAAGAGAAAGAACGCCAGAAGGGCAGCTTACCCGACGTTATTGTGGAAGGGGACTCCCCCTTCCAAACAATAACACCACCACCTTATACTCAAGCCATCAACTCTCTTCTTTGGTTCTTTCGGTAAAGTCACGTAGAATGAGAATAAAATAATAAATTGATAAAATAAATAACACAATAATATTCTCACGACGTTTTTATTTTATCAATTTATTATTTTATTCTCATTCTACGTGACTTTACCGAAAGAACCAAAGAAGATGAATCATTGCAGTCACGAAAGCTTTAAACCATCAACTCTCCTTACTGCAGGCAAAGTGAAGTTCAGTGTTCATTTATTTCATTTATTCCATTTATATTTATTCATTTATTCCATTTATTTATTGTGTTTCTTGTTGCTGTGTATGATTTTATGTCCGTAATTACTGTAAACTTCATGTAAAAATGCTTTATAATGGGATATTTCTTGTGTCTGGAACCAATTAATGTCATTTGCATTAATTCTTATGGGGAAAATTAATTCGGTGTTCGAACAAATCGGTGTTCGAATGGCCTTCTTGAACGATTCAAGTTCGATCTCCGGGGTACCACTGTATTTGTTCTTATATAGACAGCTATATGAAGGATGCTTATCTGTTTTTGTTACAAATACTCTCCACAACGCGGCTATTTTGGGCAAATTATTAATATCACCAGGGGACTTTATTCCCTCTTTCCTAGCAGGATTAGCAGTAAAATGGATAAGTATGCATACAACAACACTAACAGGCTCATAGCAATATCGTTGAATGCATATCAAATTATTTGGCACGTGCGTTGACGGGTACTCCAACATCCGACCATGTCCGTCTGGTGCTCGTTGAGCTGCATTGGATTTCGGTTGCTGAACGAAGACATTATAAGACTGCACTCATTACACACACAAAGTGCTTGCCACAAATGAACCACAATGCCTTGCTGCTCTCATCAAGGAGCATAAACTATCACGCAAACTCAGATCACTCTCGCAGCGGCTTTTGGCTAACCATCAAACAAAGACGGTCACCGCATCGCGTGCTTTCAGAAGCACTTCTGCGGCCGTCTGGAGCGCTCTTCCTCCTGATATTAGGAAGCCACTGGAGCTATGCACTTTTAAATCATCCAGATTGAAAATACTTTTTCTTTAGAACTGCATGATGCTGTTTACATTATGAGACCTCCTTTGCCAGTAACAAGATTTAGTAATAGGTTTTTATCCTTTTAACTGGCACAAAAACTGACACCTTTATACAAGGCAACATGTTTGCAATAACCACAAAACGAGCAGTCAAAATGCAAACAAAAGAGACAACTCTGATAATGATATTGGCACTGTCCTTGAATTTGATTGGTCCACGCCCGAGATGGCTTTTCTTAGAGCCTAGTCTCCACTGGTGTTGGACCAGATGACGCCAAAAGGCGTACAACTCAGAAACAGCGCACTATCAGAGTATTGAGGGCTCGGGGTGAGCATTTACATTATGAGACATCCTTTTCCAGTAACAAGATATAGTAATAGGTGTTACCCTTTTAACTGAGCTCCGAGTGAAAGTGAATTCAGGCGAATTCCCGTGAAATAAATAAATAAAACACCGAGAGGAACTTTCCCAGCCAGGTGCACCATGAACCTGACCCTGCAGGCGTCTCTCCCCTCTGCAGGCGATCTCTCTCCCCTCCACCCCGCGACAGCACGCTCCTTGAGGCTGCTTAGACGAGGAGGATCCTCACCCCGTGTGTCCCATCCTTTCCAGCGATGTTCATCCGCGAGCCCTCACCCCATGTGCACGCGCGGGTATTGTGCACGTTCCCCTCGATCGATGCGGGGTTTGGATTGTGCGATTTAGCGTGCAGTAATGCCACCGTGGCAAAGATTTTAACTGTCTCGCCTGGTTATGCCTGCTGCTGTATAGTTGGAGTCTGCGTGTCTCTTTCTCATCATCATCATCACGGCAGCTAGGAGATGTTAACTACCTCGCCTGCTGCACAGGAGGTTGTGGGTTCGATCCCGACCCTGACTGACGCCTGCTGCTGCTGTATATTTCGAGTTTGCGTGTCGCTCTCTCCGCTTTCTTGTGGATTTTAATCTGCTTCCTCCGGTTTCCCCTCGACATTTAGAATCAACATCACGCGTTTAGAGTTTTTGCTTAGGAAATGTCCACGTGAAAAGCTACTTTGTTGAGCTTTCAATCGTGGCCAGGTCGCTTTAAAAAAAAAATGAGCTATGTAACTCAGTGGGCCTTAACTGGTAAAAAAAAAGAATCATAGAATTGGCCAAACTCAGCGAGTCCAGGATGTAAAATCTTACCATTGACTAGAATAGGTGGTGAATACTTTTTTGAGTTTAGGTAATGACAATTTTAAAGGTTGAGCTATATATATATTTTAAAATGCATAATAGGAATGCGCACAGTGATAGTCATAATAAGCTGAAATGAATGACGATGTTTATTTAGCCAGAGGCTGTTCGCTGTGGTAATGCGTGAGTCCATCCACCCAGTGACCCAACCACGCAACCGCACGCCCTCCCAGCCACCCTTCCTCCCGCCCTCCATCGCTTTCACTTTCCCTCCCTCCCTGCCAGCTCGTCCACCCAGCACGCAATCTGCCACCCAAACTGCCTCGCCTCCCACCCTCCCACCCAATCACCCTCCCACCTTCCCTCCAACTCACTCAGCCACCGCCACCACAACCACCACCCACTCTCACCTCCGATAAGCGAGAGTGACTACATATAGTGTGAAAGAAGTTCAACATTCATACCCACCCACTCATCAAATACCCACTCACTCATCCAAACACCTACACACTAACCCATACACTCACCCAGAAACGCACACACTCACACACGTTTGATTAGCACTATTACCTATCGACGTTGTGAAAGAAGATCAACATACATAAAACTAGGGCTGAACGATTTGGGGAAAATATCGAATTGCGATTTTTCTGACAGATATTGCGATTTGATTTGCGATAAAAAAAAATTGAAGTCAAGCTTCAGTTCAATATTCACTCTGTAATGGATTTAAAACACGTGATGGAGCAATACCACTTGTTACCATCAACATATGAACTGCTCTTTATATATTCTAATGCAAGAATGAGAACTTTAATTATATTCATTGCTTCCAACATGTATTTATGAAAATGTTTCAACATAGAACAATTGTTAAGTTCAATAAATAAAGTTACAAGAATACAAAATGAAACAATTCCAATAAGAGAGTAATAGGATTTTTCAAATCGCAAAAAATTGCAGCCTTTGCGATTTGTTAATCGCATTGTTTCAAATTGCGATTTGAAATCGATTAATCGTTCAGCCCTACATACAACCACCATCCACCTAGAATTAAACGGTATCCTAGGAATACATGAATTGAATTTTTTTGTTTACAGATGAACAGAGGAAGCATGAAGCCAGTAGCTAAAATATTAGTTGACAAAGGTTGAAGATGATTACATCAGAATGTTTGTTCAAAGTGCGGTTCCACTGTGGCAATGCACACAGCCTGACCCTAGCCGGTCAAGCAGCCTGTGGGACAAACCATTATCGCTGTGTCCCTGGCTGCTACTGCTGGGTTTTGTTGTACAAACATAACACAGTGCGTGACTGTAACGCCACGTCTACACAGGTGAGCTCGGCCGCGTTGTGGAACATTCCAGGGCGTGTCTCGAGGTATTTATAACTTAACTGCAGGTGAAGTCATTTCATTTCCCTGCTCGCCTCCGCCGTGTGAGCTGCGCACAGAACACAACTCGTCAAGGATATTCAACATCTCAAGAGATTATAAACTTAAAACTTTTTTTTTGTTGAAATATAAAATTTTCCGAGCGACAGGGAGCTACTAACTTTGGGTGCAGCCTTGGGTCATGGCGAGCGCAGCTCCCGCCGCTGAGAACGTGGACCGTGAGTTGACCTGCCCCATCTGCCTGGACACGTTTGACTGCCCCTCCACGCTCAGCTGCGGCCACTCGTTCTGCCTCCATTGCCTGGAGGACGCCTGGAAGGAGGTAGACTCCTACTGCTGCCCGCAGTGCCGCAAGACCTTCCCTCGACGACCCCAGCTGACCAGGAACGTGACGATCGCCAACCTCATGGAGCAGCTGCGAGTGACTGAGTCCATGGCTGCTGCTGCTGATGCTGATGCCGGTGTTGTTTTCTGTGACATCTGCCCAGAAGGCCAGACGCCTGCATTGAAGACCTGCCTCAAGTGCGAGACGTCCTTCTGCACTGAGCACCTCGCGCCTCACCTGGAGAGGGCGAAGTTGAAGGATCACGTCCTGGTTTCACCAGATGTGAACCCTGAAGCACGCAAGTGCAAGAGGCACAATGAGGAGCTCAAGTTCTACTGCAAGCAAGACGTGAGCCTCATCTGCACAGTCTGCGCCATCGCTGGAGAACACAGAGGGCATGATGTCGACACGCTGAAGGACGAGCATCAGACACGGAAGGTGAGGCCCACGTGCCGACAGTGAGAACCACTGAGGTGCAGAAAAAAAACACACACACATTGAGACTAATTGGCTGCTATACATTTCCACGTGATAAACCACTTTGATGAGTTATCAATTGTGGCCAGGTCGCTACTGAAAAATGAATTAACACCTGGCAGGATGGGGATGGCTTGATTATATGTGTATGTTATTGGGTGATTTGTTTACCTTTCTTGTACTTTGCACGACTATTATGTTTCTGTATTGTTTGTTGTTGTAGCGTTCTTACCCACTCCTACTGGACATCTGTGAAAAAGAGCTTTACAGCTCATCGGATTCCTCCAGTATTATTACATATCTTGATTCTGATACATCACCTGGGAGTAATAGAAACATATCATGCAACAAACATCACTGTGGGTTGATTCTCTGGCAACAGGTGTCTTGCCTTTTAAACTTTTTTAAGTGAGTCCAGGCTGACTTCCTCACCACTCTTTTGGTCGGCAATTCAGAGCCGTCACTGTGGAGGGCTCCGTATGGAGTGGGTCTGAGACGGGACGCTCAGTGAGTGGAGTCTCCTCTGGTGACTTCGTCTCTTGCAGAGTGGAGTCGGTGAGGAGATGCGAGCGGTGGAGGAGAAGAGGAGGGAGGCAGAGGCGTCCGTGGGACAGATGGAGGCCACACGCAAGGACATGCAGGTACCACGCTTGTGCTCTGTGGCCCTGTGACCTCCACCCTGAGTGGAGTTAATGACTCTCCCTGTGGGGACAACTCCATAAATTCAAGTGAACTCTGTTAGGCTTGAGTCAATGTGTAATAACTGTTCAGAATATTGCATTTTTATGGTTATGGGTGGTTGAAATGTAATGTTTTTAATGCAACGTTTTACGTAAAAAAAAGTTTAGCTCGTGAGACATCAAAGCACTTCGCAGGATAACTCCATTGACTTGCAATGGGTGAGATAAAATAACGGAGTATGGAACAACGATTGTATTGAATTAAAAAACTCGACGTTAAACGAGTAAAGATGACGATAAAATGTGACAGGAAACCGGCTGTTGAATACTACAATAAACATTCCTAGGCTAGCCAAGTGACAAAGTCCCGCCAGCGTGTCCTGGGCTGGCTCCGTGGTCTTTGCCCACAAGATCGTTCCTGGTAGAGTTCCAGGGGGAGTCTACCGGGGGGGCATCCTTACCAGGTGCCAAACCACCTCAAATGGCTCCTCTCGATCCGGAGGAGCAGGGGCTCGACTCTGAGGCTTTCCCAGATTACCGAGCTCCTCACCCGATTGCGGAGAGTGAGCCCGGCAACCCTGCGGAGAAACCTCATTTCGGTTCCTTGTATCTGCGATTTCATCCTTTTGGTCATCACCCAATGCTCATGACAATAAGTGAAGGTGGGAATGTAGATCGATCAATCTGTAAAGCGAGAGCTTTGTTCGAGACCTCACCTCCTGCTTCACTACCATGGAATGGTACAGTGCCTGCAACACTGCGGACGCCGAACTGATCCACCGGCAGATCTCCCGCTCCCATTTATCATCACTCGGGAAAGAAATCCCGAGATGCTTAAACTTCTTCACAAAGGGCAGCTTATCCCCCCTCACCGAGAGAGAACAATCCAACGTCTCCCGGGAGTGAACCATGACCTCAGATTTGGAGGTGCTGATCCTCATCCCAGCCGCTTCACACTCGGCATCAAACCGTTCAAGTTCACGCTTGAGATCACAGACTGACGAGGCAAAGAGGACAACGTCGTCTTCAAAAAGCAGCGACGCCACCTCCATGCCCCCCGTACTGGATATTCTCCATACCTCGACTGTGCCTTGATATCCTGTCCATGAAAATCACTAAAAGGATTAGAGACAAGACGCACCCTCGGCAGGGTCCAACACCCACAGTTAGCGACCTTGATTTAACACCAAGAATACGGACGCAGCTCTCACTCCGCGAATAGAGGGACCGGATACCACACAAAAGCGGCACCGGTAAATCATTCTCCCGCAGCACCTCTCACAGGATATTACAGGGAACACGGTCAAGTCTACAAAGCAAAGGGAGACTGGAGAAGTATTCTCCCATGACCCCTCAAATATCTGTGATAAGGAAAAGAGCCGGTCCATTGTTCCATGACCCTGACGGAATCCGCATTGTTCCTCCTGATCCGAGGATCAACCAACCGGCCATAAACTCCTTTCCTCTCTAGCATTGGCTTTACCTGGGACGCTGAGGAGTGTGATCCCTCTGCAGTTGAAGCACACCCTCTAGTCCCCTTCCTTAAGAATGGGAACCACAACTCCAGTTTACCAATCTGGAGATACTGTACCCACCTTCCATGCAACATTGAAGAGGCCTGTTAACCACGACACCCCTACACTGTCCAGCGCTTTCAACAACTCTGGGTGAACCTCGTCCACCCCAGCAGCTTTGCCGCTATGAAGGCCCTCGACCGCCGGAGTGACTTCAGCAGCCGTTATGAATCCAATCCCCCCAGCTGTTTCCGGGGCTGACCTTCTGAGAGGAGGGCATATCCACCGGGTTGAGGAGCTCCTCAAAGTGTTCCTTCCAGCTCTCGACTATCTCCTTAGTTGAGTTCAATGTTACTGAGAATAGCCTGGGCCATGTCCCGTCGACCCTTCCTAATGCGTTGGATGGTTTGACAAAAGGTCTTTGAGGCTGCCTGGTGGTTTCTCTCCATGGCCTCTTCAGGTACCTCCCATGCTCGGGCTTTCGCTTCAGCGATTGCTACTGCTGCCACCCTCTTGGCAAGCCAGTAACTCTCAATCGAGTCGCGAGACCTTTTTCCAAGCATAGCTAGGAAAAAGTCTCCTTATTCAACTTGACGGCGTTTCTCGGCACTGGTGTCCACCAGCGGGACCTAGGTTTGACACTTTCACAGGCACTAACTGCCTTCCGTCAATAGCTTTTCGCAGTCGCATCCATAATCGAGGTCCTGAACATCGTCCACTCGGACTCAATGTCCATCACCTTCTCTGGAGTGCAGGATACATTTTCAGAGAGGTGGAAGTTGAAATCTTTCTGCACCAGACTTTTGCCTGAAAAGCTGCATTCTTCGTTTTGGACTACACGTCTCTCTGGTCGGTGCCTCAAGCATCGGGTCTAACTTACCACCAGGTGGTGATCAGTTGACAGCTCTGCCCCTTTCTTTACCAGAGTGTCCACAACATATGGTCTTAGGTCCGATAATACAACTATAAAGTAAATTGTTGACCTTCGGCCCAAGATGCGCTGGTAACAAGTACACAAATCAGCATCCGCATGTTCGAACATGGTGTTTGTTATTGACATTCCGTTACTATCGCAGAATTCAAGTAACCTCTCACCGTTCAGGTTCAGATCAGGGGGGACTTTCCCCCTAATCACGCCTCTCCAGGTATCGCCATATTTTCCCACGTGACCATTGACATCGCCCAGTAAGACGATGGAGTTGGTAGGCGGCGCGGTCGAGCACAGCACTCACCAACTCCAAGAAGGCCGAATACTCTCAACTGCTGTTGGTACATATGCACAGACAACAGCCAGAGCTGTCCTTTCTGAGACGCGATGTCTCACTGAGGCGACCCTCTCACCTACCGCGACAAACTACAACTGAGAAGCACCCAGCCGGGGGCTTGTGAGTACCCCCACACTCGCCCCCGGGGCCTCTTACCAGGGGTTATTCCAGAATAGGAGAGAGTCCACCCCCGACTGAGACGTTTGGTTCCAGTGCCAATGCTGTGTGTGGAGGTGAGACTGACTCTACCTAGTCGGTACCTTTCCACCTCCTCCACCAGTGCTGACTCCTCCCCCCCCCCCCCCACCCCCAGTGATGTGACATTCCAAATCCCAATAGCGAGTGTCTATTGCAAAAGTCCAGTCCATCTGAGACGATCTCTCTAACCTTCCATGCTGGCATTGCACCCGCCACCTCTCCCTGCAGATGGTGGGCCCACAGGACGGTGCCACGTAGCCGATTGGGGCAGGGCTCGACCGGTTAACGTGGGGGTCACCAAGCCACCAGGCACTTCTCAGTGAGCACCACCCCCAGGACTGGTTCATGGGGGGGTTTCCCGGTATATCTTCTTTGATTTTTTTTGCCATTCATGAAGGGATGTTTTTTCGGACCATTATTTGTCTGGAACCTCCCCCCAGACCTGTTCACCAAGAGAGAGCCTACCAGGAGTACAAGACACACAAACCCCACCACCACCATAAGGTTACAAGTATCCAATGTCATGCAAATCTAGTTGTAAAAGAGGGCATCAAGTCAGCTGGTGATAATAACTTACATACTGTAGCATCTCCATGTTGTGGAGAATATTAGTAATATAACCAGATACGCAGAAAATAGGTCTCCATCAAATATTTGCCTCTGTTTAAAAATCATTAGAAAAATGTATACATCCTATCAGCCCGAAGACGTGGGAGTGCATCGTTTCAAAATTATTTCTTCAGTATACGCAAGCTCTGGACTGGTTTCCACACCCAGTAGCTCAGTATCAGAGTCAGGCTTGCTGAAGTCAATGTTGGCGTACTTCCTTATGTTTATAGGGAAGGATCCTCTCGTAAAGATATAGGTCGTATAATAATAGGGTTTTCCCCTTTTTTCTGGCAACAAAACTGAAACCTTCTTACGAGGATTCATGTTTACTGAATTAACCACAATACTTGCAGTCAAAATGCAAACGAAAAAACACACAGTATGATCATATTTGTCGCATTATCCTTGAAACTGATTGGTCTACACCAAGGGACGGCTTTTTTTTTAGCCTCGACCTAATTGGTGCTCGACCAGATGACGCCAAAAGGCGTACAGATAAAAAAAGGGGGGAAAGCCCTATTATTATATTTTGGTACTGGCAAAGGAGGTATAATGATATAGGTCATATTTAGGTTTCAAATCACAATAAACAACACTAACATAATTATTAGATTTGTTGCAGAGAATATCAATAAGAAAATAGATCAAGGGAATTTTTTTTACAGTATAAATTTGTCTCTCCACCTAAAATACATATTTCTCAGTATCCACGGTCTTCTGGGAGTGCATTATTACAGCAGGATTGATTCAGTATATGCACCAAATATACATTTCTCACTAAAAATGCAACTCCCTAATCATTACACCTCCACTTAGAGTTGACAACTACCCAGGTTTGACTTGGACAGCCAAGTAATTGGCATCTGTGTTCAGGTGGCAGGGATTAATTTGTAACAATATACTGCACAGCTTTGATAAATCTAGGCTGACTGACATATGCCCAGGTTTGGTCTACAAAGAAGGTAGCTATCCTGCCTTGACTGCCCTGCGTGGTGATAGGGCCCTGAATATTAATTGTTATACGGAAAATCACACTTAGCGTGTCACCCAGTTATTTTGCAAGGGAAATCCTTGATGCATCAAGCATATAACAAAAACAATATAACGTTGATATTTTGGGAGGGACAGGCAACATCGTCAAAAAATGCGTCAGAGCCACAGGAAGAAAATGAACCATAAAGAAAAAACATTAACAATTTTAACGAAATGAACAAAAAGCTTATTGCAACAAAAAAAGGTTAATTAATGGTGAGGAACAGATGAGCGTGATGTGAAGTAAACATGATTGTATTATGCCAATCGTGCTAATCGGAGGTGCGGTGGAAAGACAACAAACTAAACACAAAAAGCAGTTCTACAGAAATGAGTTTTCAATCTAGATTATTTAAAAGTGCAAAGTTCCAGTGGCTTCCTAATATTGGAAGGAAGAACATTCCAGACGGCCGCAGAAGTGCACATGAATGCGTGCGATGCAGTAGCCGTCTTTGTTCGATCGAACTAATAAAAAAAACGATCATGGAAATGCAAAAAATAACAGCAAAAAGGGTTGGGTCCAGGTACAGCATCTGAAGTGTGTAGTCTGCGCTAGGAGTGATTTGAAACGGTGAAGGGAGCGTAGAGAGGCCAGCCTATGCTGAGAAGCATGGACATTCCAGTAACGTGAGGTAGTTTTAATAACAGGTAATTTTTTGTAAGTTATTAGTCGTTATGTTTCTCCGTATTTGTGCATAGAATATCTCAGTTGAATTGAACTTTTTTTAGTCTGTTTTGGCTGGGGACATTTCCTTTAGGAATGCATCTTAGGCCATATAATGGGACCGTATGGAAAAATCATGTTTCGATTTACAATTTAATGTTTCACTTTATGTTGTGTTTATTTCCTCAGAAGAATCCAATTTTACTTTTTATCTTACTCACTATATTTTAGATGTGAAGGAACTAGATATGTAAAAGATATTGACCTGTTCATTGAGATGTGAGTGCAGAGAAATAATCTGGAGGCAAGGCAAACGGGGTTTGGAGTAGCCAGAAAACAATGTGACATTGGTATTTATAGCATTGAATATGCATTGATTGCATCCATCCCACACTCCTGCAGGAATGCATGGTCCAGACCAAGGCTCGCATCTCAGGCGAGTTCACCCGCATGAGGGCGACGCTGGATGAGGACGAGAGGGCAGCTCTGGATCGCGTGGACGTGAAGGGGCGCGAGCTGCTGTCTCAGATTGAGGAGAACATCGCTCATTACGAGCGCGAGATCAGCGAGCTCCAGGCAGCAACCACGCGTCTGCGCACTCTGCAGGAGGAGAGGGACTCGCTCACGTTCCTGCAGGTAGAGCGCTCGCCGAGCAAGGGCAGTACTCGACTTACAAACACAACTCGTTCCCAGGCATGTTCGCAAAGTCGAACAGTTCACAAGTCAGAACACAACAATGTACCCTATTTAAATGCCCAAACAGTCGGTATCATGAAATGTGTTATGGTTCAACAAAAAATGGAAGCATTGGTAAACTCATAATAAATACTGTACATTTTGACATAACATTGTAAAATAATTGTATAGTAAATAAAACAAAAGATGAAGTAAAAGAAATAGAAAAAAATCAGTTTTCTTTTCACTTACCTTGAGTCCTGATCCTGTTTTGCTTGTTGAAAGAAGCGCAACAAGTCACTACATTTCAACACACACACACACACTCACGTTGCACGCACTCACACACAAGACAAAGACAAGCAAACGGATACCCACACGGACACGACAAAGACACACACACCCTCAGCAGTGGAACATTATTTCCGATGTTGGTTCACAATCACCGCCGCTCGATGTCGAGTGCCACGTACGCCTATTGGCCGTGGCAACGGTTTGAGAGGCCTTGCTGATGAGAACCATCGAGTCCGAACGAGTCCACGGCTTTGCCATGTTAACATCCAACAACACTGGGATACGCGAATGGCTGAGCGCAGCCCAGCTCATCGCGTCTACCATTCACCGTGTGGTTAACGTGGCTGGATGTGAACTGACTCGCGCCCCCTGTGTCTGACTCCTGCAGGTTCACCTGAAGGAGACAAACCGGTATGGACTCATCATGAACTTGCACAGATGAACATGGGCTACGTGATGATGCTGTGGGTGATGATGATGCTGCGTGTGATGATGCTGCATGTAATGATGCTGTGTTAAACACGGTCTATATGATGATGCTGTGTGATTATGCTTTGTGTTATGATGCTGTGCGATTATTCGTTGTGATTATGCTGTGTGTGATGGTGCAGTGTGATGATGCTGTGTGTGATGATGCTGTGTGTGATGATGCTGTGCGTCTTGATGCTGTGTAAGACACGGGCTGTGTGAGTCACTGCTGGTTCTGCTGTCATAGGAGAAATGCTCAGAAGGCAGCTCCACACTCATCTCCCAGCAAAGAAGACATTGCCCCGATCAGCGTACAGCTGGGAGCTGGCGTCAGCCTACTGCCGTTCATGTGTGAGTAACCCGGACTCTTGCCACGTGTGCGTGTATGTTATTGCGTGTGTAATCGTGTCTGTATATATGTGTAATGAGTCACTCAGAGACACTAATAGTAGGAGGCACTCTATTATAGCCTTTACAGGGACAGGGAGTAACTACGCTATGGTCAGGGCAGTTAACAGGCTGCCGGACCAACGACGAAGCGGAGGTGAAGACGGTGACGAAGAATCCTGCAGCGCGACGGGTTCCACTCCAACCAACAGCCTCGAACCTTGCTCGGGGTCCCCCTTTTATCCACCCAGCGTGGTCTCGCCCCGCCCTCGACCACGACCGTCTTCTAGAACCTACTAGAAGGATCTCGGCTATTACCTCACGTGCCCCTCTGTCACCTTTGCCCCACTTACCTTTCTCCGGCTTTGCACGTGACCTGCTGACAGACAGGGCTGCTACAACAGCAGATCCCCTTCTCTGCCAGCAACCAGCACTACGCGCCATAGTGACGCATTCCATGTCACTACATATGTATCGATGAATTGGAGTGTGTGGAAGGTGGTAGTCTCGCGGATGGCATACTGCGCTACAAATCCAGCCGCTCGAGTTAGATTTCCGCTCATGGCCAACATTATCTGAACAGTTACTGGGCCTCTTCTCAGTAAAATCAGCCGTAAATACACGGTTGGCTATGTGCGGTGTGAAAGAGGTTCAACATACAAACAAATGAGTATCTGGTGCGGTGTGTAAACATAGACAAGAGGGAGGCAAAAGCGGTTGGACGTGGTGCTGGCCACCCACCCCCTCATGTGCCGTGATGGTCTTCATAGGTGCTCGCTAACAGCACTTGCCCCAACAGTCTGTTAAGGCTATACTGGGGTATCTTTGCCTTTGTAATAGTGTCTTTATGCATGTATCTTGGACTTCTTTCACACCGTACATCGCCAACCATGCTAATTGTAGGTGTATGGCTGTGTGCATGAGCGAGAGTGAACCTCCAATTAATATGGGATGGTTTGTGCTCTGGTCTACAAGCATGGCCACTTACACGTGATTCATGGCCATGGCTGAATTCAGAACCAATGTTGGACCTCTTCTAGGTCGCGACTCAGCCTTAATGAGTACCTAGTACGTCTTGAAAACATCAGCACCACGGAAACAAAGGCAGCCTGCGGGATTCGTACGATTCAATGATGAAGCTTATGGCTTTTCAAACGAGATGAAGGTAAATTTAGGAATGTTATGGTTGATTGTTAATACCCAAGTATCATACATCCAGACGAAGACACTTTTAGGAGTCTTAGGCTTCATGTTAAGTTTGATGCACAGAGAGTAAAACTAAGGAACTTTTATAAGTCTTAGGTTCCCCAGTTAACAGCTTAGGCTCACAGAGCCAGACTAAGGCATAACCTTGGTCAATCTTGCCTATCACCGCACTGCACATGCAACGATAAACATTACGACTATAATTTATTCATTAGACAATAATATATAGCACACACACTAGTGTATTTCACTACTACATGAGCTCCATTGATATTACACGTGTGCATTATCCAGTGAGGATGCTGTTGGCCAAAGTAACAATTGTAGCAGATTAATCTATGAGTATCAGTCTTCTCCGTGATGGATGTCATCACCTCGAGCCAGACTACATCACAGTTGGAATGCATACAGTAGGTTGCATTGTTAATTCTGTATGCCCATAACCAGACTAAGGCAGTCTAATGAGTCTCATTATTCATTAATAATGCTTGAGGCTGCTATATCCCTACTAAGGCACCTAAAGGATTATTGGGGTTCAATGTTAATACCTAAGGCTCACAGAGCCAGACTGGGCTATCACTGTGACTGACCATGTGCATCACTGTACATATGTTGAGAGGTTATTGACGACTCGGAGACAGTTTCCAAGGTAGGGGCTTGCGCCGGTGCTTTATTAAAGGCTTGCGCCAGTTAACTATGAGGGTGCAACACTTTCCCAGGGGTAGGGGTCCCAGGCTTGGTCCTCCACTCGGACCTTCCACCCTGTCTGTCCCCTAGCACAGATGGCTGCCCGGGCTGCCTCCTCTGCACCGGCCCGAGGGCTAATCCAACTTCGGCCGACCGAGGAGCGCTGCCACTCCTGGCTCCTACGCTGGCCTCTCTCTCCAGACCCCTGTCCCCTTACCCCTGGTCCTAACTCCCACCCTTCTCGTTCCCCACTCTCCGCAACGACCCCGCTTACGTCACGGGCTCTCCCTTAAGTACCCCTCCGAGACGTGACGTCATCCCGCTGGCCGGCGCGCATGACGCCACCTCCCGTGGCGTCACCGCCCCTGCCAGCGAGCGTGACGCCATGTCCCCAACTAGTCCTCTACACATACAGTACACATACATTGCCCTTGTATTGCAATACCTCTACATTAATATACAGCACACACACGAGTGTAAAGGAGAAGTACATGCGCTCTATTAACCCTACACGTGTGTATTATTTACTGAGGATGATGTTGCTATGCTGTGTGTGAGTGTTTTACACAGATATATTATGGCGGAGATTTTTAGGATTCATTATTAGTACTTGAGGCTGCGATATCCAGACTCAGTTAGAATTCTTAGTGTTCAGTCTTAATGCCTAAAGCTCTCAGAATCAAAGGCACCTTTAGGAGTCTGTGTTAATATTCAGAGTTTTATCAGACAGGCAGCCAAGGGCTTGACCTTGGTTGACCGTATAAATCACTTTCTAGGAAAAAAGGCAAATTACTATAGCTGTATCTATATAAATCACTATTGCATGAGTTATATGAACACTACACGTGTGTATGATTGAGTGAGGATGCTATTGCTATTCTGCGTGTGAGTCTTTGACACACACACACACATGCTACGGCTAAGATGTTTAGGTTTCATTATTCGTACTTGAGGCAACGAGATACAGACACATTGAGGATTCTTGGGGTTCAGTGTTACAGCCTGAAGCTCTCAGAATCAAAGGCAACTTTAGGTTTAATTAGACAGCCAGACCAGGGCATAACATGAGTTGCCCGTGTAAATCACCACACGTGCAAAAAGTTAATTACTAAAGAACACTTATCAATATCTACCGATTCGTTGATATAGACAGAGATCCCTCGTGTAGCCTTAACAGAGTGTTGGGGCAAATGCTGTTAGCGAGCTCCTATGAAGGTCGGCACGTCACATGAGGGTGGGTGGCCATCACCACACCCGACCGCCTTTGTCTCCCCAGTAGCGATGTTTACACACCGCAGTTGGAACTCATTTGTGGCTCATTCAACCTAGGGGAGGCCCACGACCGATTTCAATAATCGTCAATTATGTTGGCCGTGAGCAAGAATCAAATTCGGGTCACTGCGCTAAGCACTGCACTACCGCTCCCCACAACCATGTATCAATGTTTATGTATAGCAGACACACACACACGAGTGTACATCACTACACTACCACACACACGAGTGTACATCACTACACTATTACACACACACACGAGTGTACATCACTACACTATCAAACACACACACACAAGTGTACATCACTACACTACCAAACACACACACAAGTGTACATCACTTCATTATCACACACACACACACATGAGTGTACATCACTACACTACCACACACACACACGAGTGTACATCACTACACTACCACACACACGCAAACGAGTGTACATCACTTCACTATCACACACACACGAGTGTACATCACTACACTATCACACATACACACACGAGTGTACATCACTACACTACCAAACACACACACGAGTGTACATCACTTTATTATCACACACACACACATGAGTGTACATCACTACACTATCACATACACACAGTGTACATCACTACATTATCACACACACACGAGTGTACATCACTACACTATCACACACACACACAAGTGTACATTACTACACTATCACACACACAGAGTGTACATCACTACACTATCACACACACAGAGTGTACATCACTACACTATCACACACAGATAGTTTACATCACTACACTATCACACACACAGAGTGTACATCACTACACTACCACACACACACACGAGTGTACTTCACTACACTATCGCACACACAGTGTACATGACTACACTTTCACCCACACACACGAGTGTACATCACTACACTATCACACACACGAGTGTACATCACTACACTATCACACACACACAGTGTACATCACTACATTATCACACACAAACGAGTGTACATCACTACACTATCACACACGAGTGTACATCACTACACTATCACACACACACACGAGTGTACATCACTACACTACCACACACACACACGAGTGCACATCACTACACTATCACACACACACGAGTGTACATCACTACACTATCATACACACACGAGTGTACATCACTACACTATCACACACGAGTGTACATCACTACACTATCACACAAACACACGAGTGTACATCACTACACTATCACACACACGAGTGTACATCACTACACTATCACACACACAGAGTGTACATCACTACACTATCACACACACAGAGTGTACATCACTACACTATCACACACACGAGAGTAAATCATGACTTAAAGCTGCCGTGACTGCATAAATTCATATTCTTGGGTCTTTCGGTAAAGTAACGTAGATAGGTTCAAATAAAATTACAAAAAATAACAAAAAACTACGACGTTTCGATTGTAACACAAGCAATCATCATCAGGAGAAAAAAATAGCGGGAAAGCTGCTGAGGCAGGATGTTTTAATAGTTTGAAATGGGTGTAGCCCAAGGGTCATAAGCGAAGATTGGCCACATGGCCGACCAGCTGTGAACCAATTCCTCAAAAACATCAATTCCGTACACCTAGCCATCAAATTCACCATGGAGGTGGAAAAGAATGGCAAGTTCCCATTTTTAGATGTTTTAATCGAAAGGAGACCAGATGGCTCAATGGGACACTCTGTCTACAGGAAAGCCACCCATAAGGATGCCTACCTAAAATCTGACTACCACCACCATCCTTCCCGGAAGGATTCTCTCATCAAAACTCTACACCATAGAGCTCGATGTATATCCGACCATCATCACCTAGCCAGTGAACTGAAACACGTACACCAAGCTCTCAAGATGATTGGATATTCAGACTACACAATCAGTAAAGCTATCACCCCAACCGTTGAGAAAGACCCATCTGAGGACCCAATCAAAACCATCACCTTGCCATACATAGCAGGGGTCAATACAAATATTTCCAAAATCATGAGCAAACACAAAATCCAGGTTCGTATTTTCACAGTACATAACATTCGAGAGCTGATCCCATCTGTGATGGATGTGATCCCTGACATGCAATACCCCGGCGTCTACAAACTAAGTTACGTCTGCGGCAGTAGTTACATTGGGGAAACTAAGTGACGTGTCTCGGACCGTGTTCGTGAACATGAATCACATCTGAAACATGGTCGGACCAATACCTCGGCCATGGCTGATCATTCTTTCAATGCGGTGGGCTCACACGAAATTCATTTTTCTAAGACGAAGGTACTTTGCAAGCCCACTGGCTATCAACATAGATTCGTTCATGAAGCCATCCATATATATAGACACAGACACAATTTCAACCGAGAGGATGGGTACAAACTGAACAATCATTGGAAGGACGTTATTAACCAGTTTAAGTCATAACTGGCTGTGATGGTTTCCATCCTACTTTTTCGATGTTAGTAGTTATTTTCGACTCTCTAGTCTTGCATTAACAGGTTAAATGTATTTACATTAACAGGTTAAATGTCTCACACTAACACAGCCACCTTTGCACGTTTTCTTCGATATGGCGGTGGCTCTGCGATCTTACATTGACATGCTAATCTCTCACAATACAACGGCCACCTCCGCAGCTTCGTCGTAGTGGAGGCAGCTCTCCGATCTTACATTGACATGCTAATTTCTCACTTTAACATGACTAGCCCCGCCCACTTCGCTTATGACCCTTGGACTACAACCATATCAAATCTTTAAAACTTCCAGCCTCAGGAGCTTTCCTGCATTTTTTTCTCCTGATGACGATTGCTTGCGTTGCGATCCAAACATTGTAGTTTCCTTTTTTTTAACCTATCCACGTGACTTCACTGAAAGACCGAAGAATATCAGAGTACATCACTACACTATCACACACACACGAGTGTACATCACTACACTATCACACACACACACACGTGTGTACATCACTACACTATCACACACACACACACGAGTGCACATCACTACACTATCACACATACACACCAGTGTACATCACTACACTATCACACACACAAAAACGAGTGTACATCACTACACTATCACACACACACACACAGAGTGTACATCCCCACAATATCACACACACACGATTGTACATCACTACACTATCACACACACACACGTGTGTACATCACTACACTATCACACACACACACGAGTGCACATCACTATACTATCACACACACACAGAGTGTACATCACTACACTATCACACACACGAGTGCAGTCACCACCCTGCCTAGCAGGTGCTACAGGCTGCGGGGCCACGTGGTGGGACAGTCATCACCCTGCCTAACAGGTGCTACAGGCTGCGGGGCTACGTGGCGGGGCAGCAGGTAGTGGGACAGACAAACGCACCGCTGTACTGTACTTCTGTGCTCTCGCCAGCTGCGCTGCCTGACTTCGCCAACGCGCGGTGACCGGCGTGGTGAAGTATGGTCAAATATCCCCCGCGACCCGCACGGTGTAGTGGATTGACAAAGTGCCCGTTAGATGTCATCACACCGCTAGCTACGCATTACAACGTTGTGTAACAATGCTCATTATGAATTGTTCTATTGTAGTGTACGTGCGTGTTAGTGCACGAGTGATATTGTTGTATTGGTGCTGCTGTTACCACGGCTACTGTGATTATCGTTACTGCAGATGGACGCTCACTGACTGTGGACCCAAACTCGGCCCACAACAACCTCAAGATTTCCTCGGATCTCAGGACGGTGACGCGGACCGCTGTCTCCCAGCGTCGCCCCGATCACCGACACCGCTTTGATCACTGGCGACAAGCCCTGTGCTCAGAGAGCTTCTCGTCGGGTCAGCACTACTGGGAGGTGGACGTGGGGGGTGCGACGGGGGGCTGTGTGGTTGGAGTCACGTACGGGACGATCGCACGGAAAGGGAGTCGTGACGAGTGCTGGCTGGGAAGGAACGACTCATCCTGGGTGTTATATAAATATAACAAGAGCTGCTCAATGCGTCATGGTGGTGTAGAGACCTCAGTGCCGTTGAGGGATCCTCTCCGGAGAATCGGGTGTCACCTGCACTGGGAGGCGGGGCTGCTGTCG
This sequence comes from Petromyzon marinus, assembly GCF_048934315.1. Classification (NCBI taxonomy): domain Eukaryota; kingdom Metazoa; phylum Chordata; class Hyperoartia; order Petromyzontiformes; family Petromyzontidae; genus Petromyzon; species Petromyzon marinus. Next base: position 9,123,001 of record NC_133734.1, read on the forward strand.
TTTTACCGCGCCGATTCTATGGAGCTGCTGCACTGCATTCACCACGCGTTTAGTCAGCCTCTCTACCCCGCACTGTGGGTGACTGGTGTTGATGGTGACTCAGTGAGGATTCTGGATCTGAGTCGTGCGTCCTGAGAGCACGGAGTGTGAGCAGCGCAGAGAAACGGGCACAACGCACAGACTCAAGCACACAAAGACACAGATCCCCCGTGCAGCCTAAACAGACTGTTGGTGCAAGTGCTGTTAGCAAACGCCTCAGAAGGCTGACACGACATTCGAGGGGGTGGGTGGCCAACACCACGACTGACCCGCCTTTGTCTCCCCAGTGGTAACGTTTACACACCGCGCCAGGAACTCATTTGAGGCTGAGTCGACCTACGGGAGGCCCATGACCCGTTCGCCAACACCATTGCCGATTATCTGATTCGGTCCTGGATCTCCCCTAGGGTCCACTCAGACTCAAATGAGTTCCTGGTGTGGTGTGGAAACATCGCCACTGGGGAGCCAAAGGCGGGTCAGTCGTGGTATTGTCCACCCACCCCCTTGTGTGCCGTGCCGGCCTTGATAGGTGGTCGCTAACAACACTTGCCCCAACAGTCTGATAAGGATATACGGAGGATATTTGTCTGGGTGAGTGGGTTGGTGTGTTTATGACTTTCTGTGTCTTTGTTATTGTGCCTGTGTCTGTGTGTGTCTTTGTCTTTGTGTGTGTCTGGACATGGTGCTTGCCACCCACCCCCTCGTGTGTCACAGTGCCAGCCTTCATAGTTGCTACTCGCTACTTACAGAACTTGCCCCAACAGTCTGTTAAGGCTACGCGGTGAATCTTTGTCTTTAGTGTATAGAGGGGCATGTGTGTAGTGTGGGGTTGAGCTGTGGTGCAGTGGTTAGCGGGGGGGGAGTGGGGGGATTTAAGGTTCTCTCTGACGCCATCGTCCCTCGCACCGCACGCCGCGTGGCGCTCAACGCCGAGGGGGCGGAGCTCCACCGCGGGCGTGCTGGGAACACGTGTCACGTGACGCTACGGGGTGACGCACGCCGTCCCCCTCGCGGTCACTCGCTCGGTGGGCGATAAACCCGGGGTGGGAATGGGGTGGGAATGGGATGGCATCACGATGACATGTTTGTCATAACCAGGGATTGAGTGACTCCTCAACCCACACAAACGAGGTTTATTTTACAGGGCTAAGAGAGAAAGAAGCCATTTTAAAACCTAGTTGGAGGGCTTTCGCCACCAATATCTTCCATAATAAAGATTGGTTTTGTTTAATGTTTTAATTATCTTTGGACCTCCAGCCACAACCTTCGATTGATGGGATAACGCCTTCCTCTGCTGACAAAAATTGGAACTGTCTCTTGACTTTGAAGTCTGTTATTTAATTAAGTCTGATATATATCTCGAGTGAAGATCTACCTTACACTACAACACGACTAATATTGTCTCAACACGCATTAATAACACAGACACTGTGTGTTATTACAGGGATAATGACAACGCGAACTTCAAATATACAGCAGCTTTCAGGTTCGTAATCCAACCCACGACCTCCTGCATACCAGGCGAGGGAGTTAACATCTCCTAGCCACCGCAGCGCCCCTCCTTAACGTGAGACACCCATCCAGTGTGAACGCAACTCGAGTCTCAGGCTGTTTAGCAATGCGTAGATGATTTGAGACGCATTGATTATATCGTACCAGTTGTGTAGTTGTGTGAACGCTAATCGCATTGTGCCCTGGGCTGGGGGTGAGATTTCTACTTGCTTCATTGCTGGCATGGGTTTGACTTGTTTTGATTTTTTCATTTGCGTGACCCAGGTCACTCTTGTTAATGAGACTCATCCTGATCTCCTGAGTTCTCACCTCGTTAAATTTAAATTCAACTCGACTCGATCATCATTATCATCAGCAGAAGTATCATCAGCAGAAGAATTAGTAACAGTAGCAGGACCAACGGCATCAGCAGCGGTAGCTCCATCGTTGGCATCATCATCGTCAGCATCAGGAGTAGTACCAACAGCATCAAAAATAATAGAAGCGTTATCAGCAGCAACAGAATCATCATCAGTAGCAGCAGCAAAAGCAGCAGCAATCACTCTTGCAAACGAGACTCATCCTGGTCTCTTGAGTTCTCACCTGGTTAAACAAATAGACTATAACACGCAGGCTTTCGCGACCAATATTATTCATAATAAAGGTGTCTTGGGTTAGATCGCATAAATATGCATAGACGTGATTGTGTTATGGGTTACCTGTGAATTGGAATCGCATTTTATTGTGGGTCAAGGGTAAATGTGTGTGTGGTAATGAATAAAAACATTACATCTGAACGTGTTTACTGTGCTGGGATGTGTGGGCTTACGTGGTGGTGAGATTCCTCGTCTCTGTGGCTTGCCGGTGGCAGTTTGACATCGTGATATCAGTGGTGGCTATGGACGTGGCCTGTAATCCCGCACTGTGGAGGTGAGGGTTGGTGGGACCCTTCGACTGTTGTGAAGCCCACTTCCCGAAGGAGACGAGGAGAACTCCATACAACATCAAAGTGTTGACTAAAATCGTCTGTACCATCTGTATGGGATTGAGTGTAGTGCCGTTCAGGTGCAGCTTTTCTCCGGGTCCTCCAATTTCTTGCCACGTGCACACACACAAACATTCATTGACTAAAGACATTTTAACATGCATAGAGGAGCGCAGAGATTTGGTAATCAGTTTTCACATGTAGGTGCTCGCGAACAATATCGTCCATAGTACAGGTTCTTTTGGGTTAAATCGAGTCGATGAGCATCCATCTGCAGTAATAATAATCACAATACCCGTGTAATAAAGGTTAACAAGCACAACAATAACAATAGCACTCTGCAGGCAGCACAGTTGGTGAGAGCATAGGAGTACTGTACAGCAATGTATTTGTCTGCAATGCCATCTGCTGCCTACCATGTAGTCCTGCAGCCTATAGCACCTGCTACGCATGGTGGCCGCCCATGCGAGGCCTACCCAGGCCCAACACCTGCTCGGCTTTGCGAGATTTGAGGTGGTGTGGGTGGCAGTGGATCGCAGCAGCACTGCCATAGCGTATGTGTGCGTACAACAACAACAACCGCCACTCGCCACTAAGTGGCGGGTGACGTCACCACGACGCTTGTGCCAGGCCATGCGCACCTTGAGGCCACGTGAAGTGTCGAACGCCCACGGGCAGGAGGTCACGGGGCAGACCCAGGTGTCACGGGTCGACTGACTAAGATGACTGAGATGACTGGCTGATGCACCACCTGTGCCCCCTACTGTGCCAACCTGTTGTGATTTAGCCACCTGGCGCTCCGCTCGTTTTTGTGAGTGTCGCTCCTTGCCCTCCATTGTTGTTGGAGGGCGACTGCCTCCACCCACTAACTCACAAGCAGGATAGCTACAGCACCTCCCTTCCATAATACACACGTGCAGTGCGAATGACGCTCATGTAATAATGAATTACACTCGTTTGTGTCGTATTGACGTCGAGGTGTTGCAGTCGTGTATATGGACAGTGGTAATTTACTCTTGTGCATATATACCTTAGTTTGGATCTGTGAGCTCAAGTTATAAAAAAAACTGAACACTAATAATTATAAAAGATGCCTGAGTCTGGATAAAACAGCCTCAAGTATGATTACTAAATCCTAAACAATGCTAAGAAAGTCTGGATATGAGCATTGGGTAATAACACTGTACACTATGCGTCCTAATTGTGCCTCAGAGAAGCAACGATTGGACTCATTTGTTACAATGGAACGAACATTTCGCCCATTCCTTATTCATCACTAATTTCTCATGTCATAACGCGTGATATAACAGTCACGCTTTTTGGTATATGACCGAGTGTGGGGGATAACTTGTGGGAGTGCCATTGGGAAACCGAATTTGACAATGAAAAGCAGCAATGCGTGTGTCCAAGAAGAGAACGTTTCCATTCATTGCAGTAGAAATTAACGTGACAAATTGTTCAGAACCATGAACATTGACAAATTCTGACAAATCCTCCGATTATGGTTGAAAATAAGTTCAACATACATACGTGTGTGTCTTGGCCATGTTAATGTGAACTCACGTGGTAGACAGGAGGTTGAGCTTCTCAATTACTCCCCTCTGCCAGCTCACGTCACACACAGTCCAAGTCACTCGGAGGAGCTGGCGGTGGGGAGCGCTCAGTCCGGTGACAAAAAATAACTTAACAATAACTAAACTGGGTAACAACCACACAGAGCGTTTCACTCTGACTCGCACCATAGGCTCTGCCCTGTTTTACCATGACAACAAAAGTAAGTTTGTCTAACATCCACAACATAGCTGTCAACCTATGCGGTTTACCCCGTATTTTTGTACAGGGGAACTGAGTTGTCAGGTCCATACGGCGTACAGACGTTTTCAATACGGCCCATTTTTGTATCTATTTGTTTTGTGTTTCTCTCCCTTGTGATGGGACTTTGGAGGATGAATGTTGATATTAATGAGGGGGCACGGGGTAACCAATAAGGTCTGAATTGAACTGTAATCAGGTAGGGCACTGATACAGGTTTGATAGCTATGCTGTAACACAACAACACTTGTACTGTACCTAATTTAAGCATTAAAACTCTCAAAGACCTGAACCTCACCTGTTAACTGTACTTAATTTAATTAGTTAACTCTCAAAGACTTGAAACCTTTTGAGAGTTCGGGGGGGAGGTGCGGGGGGGGGGGGGGCGGTCTTCATGGTTACAAGGCGAATGGCACTACCGGGCTTGCATTGGACGATAACATTATTTTTTGTTTGATAGATTTCGCCACTCACCTCCACCTGTGTGGCTGTCCACAATATGCTCCGTGTTGTTTGTGTGAAACTACAAAGCTGCCTTGAAGCTCATCATCATCACCATCCATGGGCAGATAGCCCATAAATGTCAACTGCACATTTCTTGTCATTTGTTTCCACTTTCTTCTTTCTTGTGCTAATCATTCTCAAGTAGTTCCACATATTTCTTGGCACCAACCTCTTTATGATGTCGTCAAGTCATTCTCTGTTAGGTATTCCATTCTTTGCTGTTCCTTCCCATTTTTCCGAACAACAGACATTTCATTTTCCTACCTGTGTAGCACCATTGTTAGGCAGTGTGTATGGTACCATTGAGACTTGCCTGTAGTAGTGGACATGTGTCAACAGGGGGTGGTAAACAGGCTAGGTAGGATGAGCCGGACCGTTGGTCCACTAGGGTCCACCAGACCCCAAGAGGGGGGCTGGGGGATATTCCAGGGCCCCCTAGAGAGTTCCAGAAGGAAGGCGAAGAGACCCCTAAACGGGTCCGGCAGTCCTCGTCCACCTGAAGACCCCGAACGGCAGAACCCGAACCCCTGGCAAGGTCAGGTTTAGAGCTTAAGAAGTGTAGGGTTAGCGCTATAACCAGAGTGAGGGCACATTAGTCCGGAGGGGCTAACTCCTTAGTGTATCGGGTGTAAGGGGCCATTACAACCTTTGAGTTATGTTCCCCTAGTTGTAATGAACGTGTTGCCTCTAAGAAACCGTCTCTCCCTCGTCTTGGACCCACTACACATCTAACGGTGCGTCCTTTTGCGACATGAGAATTTTGGAGGCTTTGGTCCAAACCCGAAACCCGAGCTCTCAGTACTCGCACTGCTGTGGTTTAATTCACGGCGAGACCCCTGTTTCATGCGACGCACCCAATGACCGTGTGCGGAGTATTATATTGCAGTATAACAGTATAATGCAAAATAATGGCATTTATTTTGAATTTAAAATTGTAATAGTTATTCAGTTGTTTAGTGGTGGCAAGTTTGCTACTTCTCCGGGGGAGTGAAAATATCACCAGCAATTATAGCAACCCAAATCACCATCATAACAACAGCAACAAACAACACAATCATACAACACCCCAACAATACCGTTTTCATGGATTTCTTCAAATACGAACGCTGATGAGTGACGACTGCGGAGCAATCATCCAAGGTACATATTAAGTGTTCCCCCGGTTCTTGAACAGATTAAGTTAAACGTTCCAACGACAACTTCACAGCCCTCAGTCTTCAGCATTTGGGGGGGGGGTACTTTTACGGCTTCAGCGGGTGGTTTCCTGTGACGATTCACTCCTGGGTGGCAGACAGGTGAACAGAACTGCTGTCCACAGTAAGACTCCAGGTGGTTGTGCTCACAAGCCAGCAATCTGTCGTCACCAACACTCCTGGCCCCAAGACTATGGTTGCAGGGAATGACACACTGGTGAGCAGACCAGCAGTCAAAAGCAGAACCCCAGGCGATCGTGCTCACAAGCCAGAAAGTTATTGCCACCACCACTCCTGGCTCCAACTTCAGACTGTCCTCTTCAAGATGGCCGCTTCGTCCAAAAATGACGCAGTGAAAATTCACCTCCACGACAAATAGTCCGTCTCACCAATACACCCGGCACACCATTGCCGCGATGCGGTTTGAATATCCGACACAATATGCTACGTTTCTTATCCATCTGACACTTTGCTCTGTCACTACTTAGCTTATTCCAGGCCCCAATTGCCCTCACTACAGCAAACCAAATGTTTTAACTCGTACTCACTACGCTGTATGGCCACCCCACGCATCCATCGCTCCTCCTCCCTCTCCTTCCTCCTCTTTCACCTGGTTCCAATTACCCAAGCTCCACCCACTCCTGTCAATCTGAACCCCTCACCAATCAAGAGACACCCTGCCCCAAAGCCATCCCTCTCTGACTGCCAGAGTCTACCTGGCCACAGGCGACATCAGTGGTAACTGACATCTGAACTGGTCATAGCCCCCCCCTCCCTCCTTACCCCTCCATTAACCCGCACTGACCAGCGTCCAGCGTGGTGAAGTATGACCAGACAACCACCATGACTGACACGGCACAGAGTTTTAGAGAACCTCTGAGTAGCCTGCTGTTAGTCTATTTCTTAATCCGACAACGTTACAAATTCGTGTAGTCAAAGATGATCCTTACTCAAAGATGGTCTGATGGCAATAAAACTTTCATAATGAAAAAAGTGAACAGCCACAGATTACGGCTCACTCCAACTCACTCTGCTAGATTTGAAGCTTTCGTGACTGCAAGGATCCATACTATTTGGTTCTATTCGGTAAAGTCACGTAGGTTAAAAATGTTGTGGCCGAAACGTCGTGATTTTTTATCTTTATTTTTTATTTTCATTTTTATTTTTTGTTGTTTTATTTTTTAACCTACGTGACTTTACCGAATAGAACCAAAGACTATAGTTCCATCCTCATTCCAAAACGGTGGGAAGAGAATGGCTACACCCATTTTTATCCATGACGACAAAATGTTAGTTGCCTTCAGGTGTGTCACGTTAACACAAAGTACAGTTCAAATGTATTACTACTTCAGCACCACTGGTTGTGTGTTTAAGAGAGTAGACCCACGACAAACATTAACATGTGAGTGCGACATTACGACCATCATCATCTGGCGATTGGCGGAGGCGTTAAAATGTTTTTCGGTTTTAAATAGGGGAAGGTGATGTCATCACTGTGCGCCTGCAGGTACGATGAACCCAAGGGAGATAACGTATTGGTATTAGTTGTAATGGATTATTTTCATATGACATTGCACATGTAACAGGTTAGGTTAGTCACAGTTAATCAACATAATGAGATTATTAGTTACGTTGAATTGTCGACAGTGTTTGATTTACAGTGTATACACCACACCTCAACAGTCACAAGCACACGTGTACACACAGACCTCAACACACACAAACACACGTGTATACACACCTCAACACACAAACAACAACCGCCATTCGCCACTAAGTGGCGGTGACGTCACCACGACGCTTGTGCCAGGCTATGTGCACCCTGAGGCCACGTGAAGTGTCGAACACCCGCTGGCAGGAGGTCACGGGGCAGACCCAGGTGCCACGGGTCGACTGACTGAGATGACTGGCTGATGCACCACCTGTGCCCCCTACTGTGCCAACCTGCTGTGCTTTAGCCACCCGGCGCTCTGCTCATTCTTCTGAGCGTCGCTCCTCCGTCCTCCGTTGTTGTTGGAGGGCGACTGCCTCCAACTGCCCAGTAGCATCCTTCACGAGCCTCCTCCACAGAGGCCGATCTTGAAACCGCTGGTACCAGTCATCGGTAAGTCCACTCAGCTCCACGTCCTCCTGTACCACATCACTCCATCTCTTCTCTAGCCCGTGCCGCGCCCGCTTAGCCCCCTCAATCCGGCCAAACAAAAGCTGTTTCGGCATGCGGTGGCTGGGCATGCGGGCTACATGACCCAGCCATTGCAGCCTTGCCTGCCGGAGGAGCTCACCGATGGGACCCTGCCCAGATCTTTCAAGGATTTGTGAGCTCCTCACACAATCCAGTCTAGTTAAACCCAGGATGGATCGTAGGCAGGCCAGCCTAAATGTTTCTAACCGGCGAAGATGTTCCATTAGGGGGGTCCACGTTTCGCAAGCGTAGAGAAGGGAGGGAATGACCGTGGCCGAGAAGACCTGAAGCTTAGTGCGGAGCGACAGACCAGGTAGCTTCCACACAGCGTTACGCAACCGATGAAAAGATATTTCCGCTCGACTGATTCGGAGTGAGACCTCTGCTGTTAAACTGGAGCCAGTCATAAGCACACTGCCCAGGTATGGGAAACCCTCCACTCTCTCCACAACTGCCCCATCACCTGATGATGACCGTTTGAGTTATGGTCGAAACTTCGTGAGAATTTTTTATTGTTTTATATATATTTTGTTATTTTGTTGTTTCTCTTCAACGTGACTTTACCGAAAAAACTAAGAATATGCCCCATCACCGATTGGGAGTTGTGGGGGTGGAGTGTCCGATGGTACAAAATACCCAGGCAGGTGCTTAGTTTTGGTGGGGCTGATGGTAAGGCCCCACCTCTTAGTGGCACGCTCCAGTCTCAGCAGCAGTGTCTCCAACTCCTCCTCTGACTGAGCAGCTATTACCAAATCATCAGCATACATAACGTGGTTGAGCAATAGGGAGCCATCCCTTGACCGCACCCGGGCATCGATTAGCCTCCCATTATATCTGTACCATATGGAGATTCCCCCGGTACAGTACATACACGTATTAAGGCATTTAGGGGTAATCGTTTAAACACATTCTCCTGCGGAGGGAGCTGATAGGAACGTTGGGTTGCTCGGTCAATGACCAGGGTCAACGGCGGCACCACGTGGTGTATTCCGCAAATATGCCCGACTGTGAGGGCGGGCACAAGCCGGCGTGAGTAGGTTAAACGTTGAGTTTTATAAGGGCACCACGGGGTGACCAGCCCCTCCCCACCCAGCCCATCCCCACCCTCCCCTCCCCACCCAGCTCCAACCTCCCCACCCAGCCCCTCCCTCCCCACCCAGCCCCTCCCCACCCTCCCCACCCAGCCCCTCCACACCCAGCCCCACCCTCCCCACCTAGCCCCACCCTCCCCACCTAGCCCCTCCCCACCCTCCCCTCCCCACCCAGCCCCTCCCTCCCCACCCAGCCCCTACCTCCCCACCCTCCCCTCTCCACCCAGCCCCACCCCTCCCATTTTTGGATGCACGACGGACGGACACAATAATCCCCTGTGGGCTGGTGGTGTAGTAACCAGGAGGTTCCTACCAGTACATGTTTTAATCATCTGCTCTCAAAATTGGACCTCCAGTCACAACTTTCGATTCATGGGACACTGGCTCCCTCTGTTGACAAAAATGGGAACTGTATGTGACTTAGTAGTCGGTTATTCAAAGTCATAAGGCGCCTGATAAACGTCTCCAGTAACGATCTGCCTTACACTACAACACGACTAACATTGTCTCAACTCTCATGATTACACACAGACACACTGCATCATTGTCCACTTCTTCATTGTTAATGTGGCACGGGGTGTTAGGTAAGACTCGAAGAAAAGCCCACCCCCCCCGCCCACCCTGTCTCTCATTAAAAATGTACTGTACATACAGTATGTTGAACTTCTTTCGCACCGTACATAGCAAACCGTACTAATCAGGTATGTGTGATAAATTAACAGTTAATGGTTTTTTTTGTTTTTTACGTGACTTTACCGAATAGAACGAAAGAGTATGGATCCTTGCAGTCACGAAAGCTTTAAATCTAGAATTAATGTTTAGAGTTTAGTAAAATCTTCATCAGGGTATAATGGATGGCACCAGGAGTCATTGCGTTGTACACGGCAGCGGTGTAACACTGAGGCTCCGCCCACCCTGCGCGCATGCGCGTCACGTGCTCTCACCGTGTGGCTGATGGACGGTGGGCACGTGCATGCGTGGATGGCGTGGACTGAGAGGCCGAGATTCTTAATCTAAGTATGGCCTTATTATAAGTGTTCTTGTGGTTGTTGTTGTAGTACGGAGTGAGACTGATGGCCTTATACTAAGTTTTCTTGTGGTTGTTGTTGTTGTAGTACGGAGTTAAACTGACAGCCTTATTCTAAGTTTTCTTGTGGTTGGTGTTGTAGTACGGAGTTAGACTGATGGCCTTGTTCTAAGTTTTCTTGTGGTTGTTGTTGTAGTATGGAGTTAAACTGACGGCCTTATTCTAAGTTGTCTTGTGGTTGGTGTTGTAGTACGGAGTTAGACTGATGGACTTATTCTAAGTTTTCTTGTGGTTGTTGTTGTAGTACGGAGTTAGACTGACGGCCTTATTCTAAGTTTTCTTGTGGTTGTTGTTGTAGTACGGAGTTAGACTGATGGCCTTATTCTAAGTTTTCTTGTGGTTGTTGTTGTAGTACGGAGTTAGACTGATGGCCTTATTCTAAGTTTTCTTGTGGTTGTTGTTGTAGTACGGAGTTAGACTGATGGCCTTATTCTAAGTTTTCTTATGGTTGTTGTTTTAGTACGGAGTTAGACTGATGGCCTTATTCTAAGTTTTCTTGTGGTTGTTGTTGTAGTACGGAGTTAGACTGACGGCCTTATTCTAAGTTTTCTTGTGGTTGTTGTTGTAGTATGGAGTTAGACTGATGGCCTTATTCTAAGTTTTCTTGTGGTTGTTGTTGTAGTACGGAGTTAGACTGATGGCCTTATTCTAAGTTTTCTTGTGGTTGTTGTAGTACGGAGTTAGACTGATGACCTTATTCTAAGTTTTCTTGTGGTTGTTGTTGTAGTACGGAGTTAGACTGACGGCCTTATTCTAAGTTTTCTTGTGGTTGTTGTTGTTTGACTTGCATCCCACTGGGATTTTTTTGCACACAGCGTTGGTTTACGGTGCTTTTTTTCAGGAATATTTTGCTGTTTTTTATTTCATGGATTTTCTGTTTGCACAGTCACATAGTCACATTAAGATGTTTTTCTTGTTCGTGTTTTTTTGTTTGTTGTGGTTGCACCCGATTCAAGAGCCAAATGGCTCACAGGGCTCTACCAAAAATAAATAAACTGAAACTGATTCGTACTTCTTGAATAGAGGTACAGTACGTGAGGTTAAGTCACCTGCAGTGTGCATTCGATGTACCTGTGATGATGTAAGGATCATTGGGATAATGTTAAGAGACTCATGGAGTGAGTTAGGTGGTTGAGAAATCAACGGACGTCTGAGGAGACCACGCGCAAAAATGGTGGCTGTGCTGTTATAAAGTTGTTTATTGCATCTTAGTGATTGCATATGTATTTTTGTTTTAATACTGTAGCTGTACAGCTTGCATTTTTCTCAAGACACGTCTGTGGGTGTCGTTATGATAAACACGCAAATTATATATTAACATGCTGTAACAACGCTTTTAAATAGGTAATGTGTCGTTCATGCTGTAAACCATTATAGTGAATGATAGAATAGAAAATGAATATTAGTTGTTTCACAGTTACAGTGTAAGGGGCCATCCATAAATGACGTCACGCGATTTTGGACGATTTTTTTACCCCTTCCCTCGTCACACGGCGTCACAAAAAAGTCAGACCCGCCCTCAAATATGACGTCACAAAGATCTGCCCCCCCCCCCCCCCTCCATGCTTTAAATCGCTTTAAACTATTGTCATTGTAGTGCGTATTTAATGTGGCACCGCACTCTGATATTGTAGGAGAACACATTTATCAAAACGTCTATTTAATTAAGTAGAACGTGTTTATATTTATTTAAAGTTGTGCATTTTTATGTGACGTCACATTTCTCAACCCCCCCCCCCCCTCGTGACACATCGTCACAAATGTCTGACCCCCCCCCCCCCAATCGCTAGGTGCGTGACGTCATTTATGGACGGCCCCTAAGAAACCTTTCTTATGAATAGATCAGAAAAGACCCACAAATGAATACGGGAATAATGATCTTGTTTCAGATAATTTTACTAATACCGTAGTCGGGGGCCCGATTAAGGCGGCTGCAGCCCAGGGAGCCTCCACCAGCTGGAGGAACCTCCAGAGATGAAGTGAAAAGTGATATCACTTGCGAACGCTGAATTGTATTTGTTGCTAGCCTTGTAAAAATACTTTTTATTTTTTTCTTTAACTTTGTTTTCCTTTTGGAAAATATTACTGGGGGCCTCACAGTAACCTGTAGCCCAGGGGCCTAAAAATAAAATCTTAATCCAGCCCTGACCGTAGTGTACATGGTTATTTATTCATAAATAATGCGACTACAGTAAAACCTTGTGGATTGCGAGTAACTTGGTCTGCGAGTGATTTGCAAGACGAGCCAAATGTTAGATAAATATTAATTTGATAAACGAACGAGGATCTTGCAATACGAGCAGTAGTACATGTAGACACGCTTTGTACTGCCGAGCGTCACGTGATCACAACTGATATACGAGTGCTTTGGGTTACAAACACGCTTCCGGAACGAAATGTGCTCGCAATCCCAAGGTGTTACTGTATATGTATTAAGAAATAATGCCTGGTAAAGACTGGAAAAGATTGTTAAGTATTGACATGAAAGTATGCTGGATGTGTTTATTTTGTTAAAAGTGCCCTCGCATTAACATCATGCTAATCCCTCACATTAACATAGCCACTTCCATGCCCTCTAATTTCTCACATTGACATCATGCTAATCCCTCACATTTACATAGCCACTTCCGTGCCCTCTAATTGATCACATTAACATCATGCTAATCTATCACATTAACATAGCCACTTCCATGCCCTCTAATTTTTCACATTAACATAAAGCTAATCCATCACATTAACATAGCCACTACCGTGCCCTCTAATTTATCACATTAACATCATGCTAATCTCTCACATTAACATAGCCACTTCTGTGCCCTCGTTAAGGAGGCCGCTCTCCTCCTATCTTACAGTTACATGCTAATTTCTCACATTAACATCATGCTAATTTCTCACATTAACATCATGCTAATTTATCACATTAACATCATGATAATTTCTCACATTAACATCACGCTAATTTATCACGTTAACATCATGCTAATTTCTCACGTTAACATCACGCTAATTTATCACATTAACATCACGCTAATTTCTCATATTAACATCACTAGCCCCGGCCACTTCTTTATGACCCTTGAGCTACACCCATTTCAAACCTTTTAAAACAGTCTGCCTCAGCAGCAGACCATGCTTTCCCACCTGATGATGGACGCTTGTGTTGCGCCCGTAATGTCGTGAGTTATTCATTTTATTTTATACCTACTACGTGACTTTACCGAAAGAACCAAAGATTAAACAAGCAGAAAATATGTCTCCTTAAAAAATCTGTCCCATCAGATAAAATGGTAAAATGTCTTTTTACACTTCCTATAAGCCACTAGGAATTATGAGATTGCATTGTAATACCCCAGTAGGTAAAGTCCATTTCGTTCACGATTGTTAAGATTTAAAATGTAATAAACTATTAACTTTTTATGTTATCAGGTAAGGCCCACTGAGCTACAGAACTCTTTTTCAGAATGCGACCTGGCCACAAATACCTCAAGAGAAGTAGCTTATGACGTGGAAAGAAATTGCAGCCAAATAATCTAAACTTGCGTCGATTCTATACGCGGAGGGAAAACCCGGAGGAAAAAAATCACGCGGCCACAGGGCTAACATGCAAACACGCAGGCGTTAGGGTCAGCATCGAACCCACGACCTTCTGTGTACACCAGGCAAGGTCGACACGATCTCACCACTGCACCACCTAAAACACATCTCGGAATCATAATAAACCACACGCAGAAGACGCAGCAGCAGCAGCGCAAGCAGCACGTGGAGGAAGGGGAGGGGGGTGGAGTAAAACCGGTCACGTGTTGCATGGGCGAATGCGTGAATGTCACGGCGCCATTATTGAGCATGAGAAGTTTTTGGGGGGTAACGGGAACGATGAAGTTCCCTTGCTAAGGCCACTCGCTTGGACCCCCTATCACTGGTGACCAGCAGCGGCTGTTGTGATAGGCATTCAGAGTTCCTGCGTTTATAGTCAAGGGGGGGGGGGGGCTGGGGGTCCCAGGTGTTTGAGATTTGTAATGATTGAATTAAGTAGGGTACATAATATAGGTTCATGTGTTTAGAGAGTTTTACTGTTGGAGTAGAGTACAGTACATAATAGAATGGAGACTCCTTGTCTCGTCCCTTCACCTGATGAAGGCCGCTTGTGTTGTGACCGAAAACGTCGTGAGAATATTATTGTGTTATTTTATTTTATCAATTAATTATTTTATTCTCATTCTACGTGATGACTTTACCGAAAGAACCAAAGAAGAGGTGTAGGTGTTTAGAGAATTTTAATGTTTGAATTAAGTACAGTACATAGTAGAGGTTCAGGTGTTTGAGAGGTTCAATATTTGAATAAAAAAGAGCACATAGCAGTCATGGTCGTGTGTTTCTCCACATGATAGGCAGGCGTTGTTTCGTTAGGGGTCAAACAGGAAATTAAAATGTAGGCTTGCAGTAGGTTTTTTGCCAAGTAAATCACACCGGAGGCGCTGTCCCCATGGCTACGTCTATGCCTCACCAGCAGTGGCACCAGAGTGGGGGGGCCATAGGCGATGTGTTTGATGTTCAGTCCCTGCATCACCAGCAGTGCCACGAGAGTGGGGGGGCTATAGGCGATGTGTTTGATGTTCAGTCCCTGCATCACCAGCAGTGTCACGAGAGTGGGGGGCTATAGGCGATGTGTTTGATGTTCAGTCCCTGCATCACCAGCAGTGGTACGAGAGTGGGGGGGCTACAGGCGATGTGTTTGATGTTCAGACCCTGCATCACCAGCAGTGGCACGAGAGTGGGGGGGCTACGGGCGATGTGTTTGATGTTCAGACCCTGCATCACCAGCAGTGTCACGAGAGTGGGGGGGGGGCATAGGCGATGTGTTTGATGTTCAGTCCCTGCATCACCAGCAGTGTCACGAGAGTGGGGGGGGCTATAGGCGATGTGTTTGATGTTCAGTCCCTGCATCACCAGCAGTGGCACCAGAGTGGGGGGGGGGCATAGGCGATGTGTTTGATGTTCAGTCCCTGCATCACCAGCAGTGGCACCAGAGTGGGGGGGGGGGCATAGGCGATGTGTTTGATGTTCAGTCCCTGCATCACCAGCAGTGGTACGAGAGTGGGGGGCTACGGGCGATGTGTTTGATGTTCAGACCCTGCATCACCAGCAGTGGTACGAGAGTGGGGGGGGCTACGGGCGATGTGTTTGATGTTCAGACCCTGCATCACCAGCAGTGCCACGAGAGTGGGGGGGGGCATAGGCGATGTGTTTGATGTTCAGTCCCTGCATCACCAGCAGTGGTACGAGAGTGGGGGGCTACGGGCGATGTGTTTGATGTTCAGTCCCTGCACCACCAGCAGTGAGGCTCCTTGCTTTCAAAACTCAGCTCCTGGACCCCCACGTCTGAGCAGAAGCCTCTGGAGCCATCCCGCGTCACCCCCTTTAGGCACAGCTCCCATCAGCCCCTCTCCCCTCAGTAAAGCTCCCCCCCTTCCACCTAAGCCAGTAGATCGGCCAACCTCGCAGTGCTCACTAACATAATTTGCCCCAACGGTCTGTTGAAGGCTATACGAGGGATCTTTGTATTGTGTGCGTATGTTCGTTTGCATGAGTCTGTGCATTATGGCTGTTCGCTGCATTGTTCATACGCCGTGCCCTCAGGGCGCACGACTCGGATCCAGAAAACTCAATGAGTCACCACTTATTATTATTATCTTAATCACCATGCACACTCAGTGCGGGGTAGAGAGGCTGACTAAACGCGTGGTGAATGCAGTGCAGCAGCTCCATGGAGTCGGCGCGGTACGACAGCAGCCCCGCCTCCCAGTGCAGGTGACACCCGACTCTCCGGCGAGGGTCCCTCACCGGAAGTGAGGTCACGACAGCACCCTAAACCGCGTAGCAGCTTTAAATCGAAATGTAACCGCCACTACGGGGAGGGATTCCACATAACCTTGAGATCATTCAACAAACTCCGGGATAAGAAGGCTCAGCTAATCGAGTCTACCTTAGCGACTCTAAGGTAATGCCAACCGCATTTACACTAAGCTCTGTTGCTGCAACTTCTTCTAATGCAAAACGACTTGTGTCTAGGGCTAGCTTAGCTCTTATCTCAGAAAAAAAATCAGACTTACGCGCACCGAACTAGATCAGTTAGACCAAGACACTCTACAAATCACCCTTATCATTGACGGCAACAGTGTCCACATCGGATTGGGAACATGTAAACAATATGACGGCCTCTTCAGCTAACACTATGTCGACCAAATGTAAGGACAGCTTGATTTCCAAATTCAACCACCTCTCCAACAAGAAATCTCCATTCTACGTGACAATACCGAAAGAACCCAGAAGAAAAAAAGACACGTAGCAGCTGTTGTTATATTTACGTAAAACCCACAATGAGTCGTTCCTTCCCAGGTTAGAAGAAGCACCAAGCCCGTTCCATGCAATCGACCCATAAGCAACTCCAACCTCACATGGCCCTGCGCTTCCCACGTCCGCCTCCCGGTAGCGCCGACCCGACGAGAAGCTCTCGGAGCACAGGGCTTGGTAATAGCCATCAAACCGGTGTGGGTGATCAGGGCGACCCTGGGAGACAATTGTCCGTGTCACTGTCTTGAGATCCATGGAAATCTGGAGTTTGTCACGGGCTGAGTTTGCGTCCAGATTCGGTGAGCGTCCGGTCTGTGGCAATGAAAATAAAAGTACCCGTCTAACAACAGGATAACTTTTGATTTAAAGCTTTCGTGACTGCAGTAATTCATATTCTTAGCTCTTTCGGTAAAGTCACGTTGAAGGGAAACAATAAAATAATAATATATATATAAAACAATAAAAATTCTCACGACGTTTCGACCATAACACAAACGGTCATCATCAACGTGACTTTACCGAAAGAGCTAAGAACAGGATAACTAACAAGAGCATTGATGCATTGACATGCACGTATCTTACCTATAAAAGTAATTTTTGTCTGTGTGTGTGTGTGTGCATGTGTGGTAGAGAAATGAAACAAAAAATAATAAATCACGACGTTTCGATCACAACACAAGCGGTCGTTCTCAGGCGGAAAAAATAATCCAGCAGTGGAACTGCTGAACCAGGAAGAACACAGCGAGAGAGCTGTTACAACAAGGAGGTTATAGATGTTGGCGAAGGGCAAGCAGGCGGGGTCTGAGCTGGAAAGGAATTCCATCCCTGCACGTAAGCGCGTCAGTTGTGTTAATGGGGGAGATTAGGGAGACAGAGATTAGGGAGAGAGATTAGCATGAAATAAGCTTCCATCACCGCATAAGAGTATCGTCCCCGCATATGCGCACCACGGCAGCAGTGTTAATGGGAGATTGGCACTATGTTGATGGGAGAGATTAGGCAGGGAGATTAGGGGGATTAGCAAGTTAATGTCATGTCTATGTGTAACACAAGCTGGGTCATGACTTGACTTGTGTTTTCTTGTCAATCACCCTCCACCGTCAGCAGTGTGGTGTGTGGAGCGGGGTGCAGTGATTTCTTGGCGGCCCTCTGCTGCATTGGCATTGCTGCTGCATTGGCATTGCTGCTGCATTGGCATTGCTGCCCCGCCCATGCTCCTGGTGTTGCTTATACACTTGGGCTACGCCCATCTCCAAAGCCTTTATAAAGAGTTTGCCTTTAGAGGATAACCCCTTTTCCTGATGACAACCGCTTGTGTTGCGATCGAAACGTCGTGATATTTTTATTCACTTTATTTAAATTTTCCTTATTTTTTTCTATCGACGTGACTTTACCAAAAGAACCAAAGAATATGAATTCCTGCAGTCACGAACGTTTTAAGTCAAAATGTGCCGACCATTCTTCCAGTTCGGTGGTGGGTGTACACCCAGGACCCCAATCAAACCCACACAGTGGCCTGGTCTCAGCAAGCTGATGAAACTTGCAAGTGAGAATTTCATCATCGCTTCCAGCTGGGGTTGGCATTATCCACACTCCTCCTGATGTCGAGGGGAAATGGGCGAGGTTTGGGACTGTTGCAAATGCAGCTGCAATGGCTGCTTTGGGTTCACGGTCCAGACCTCCCCAGAGACCCTGGCTGATGGAGGCGGTGTTGAGGCTGGCTGAGAAAAAGCGACAGGCAACTCACCATCTACAGTATTCCCCGTCAGTGAATGAGGCTTACCGCAGTCTCCACTCGGAGGTTCGGAGAGCCCTGAGGCGCTGCAAGGATCGGTGCTGGTTTCGGGTTACTGAGATGGAATCTGCCTCAGTAGCCCACGATCACATATCACTCTTTAATTCCATCAAAAAAGTAACTTGCAGCGCCAGACCTATCACCATCATTAGGGGAAAGAATGGTGATCCAATCAGGTTTGCAGGTTTGCATATTTGTGGAGCATTTCTGAGGTCTTGGGGGAGGGGAAATCCCTCAGCCTGGAAAACATCATAGGACAAAGTGGGGATGCCCTGCTGATGCTGCTGTGCCTCAATTATTGGAAGTAGTCACGCCCTGTAAGTTGCTGGCTGAGGTGTCATCTGTTGAGGAAGTACTGAAGGCGATCCAGAGTTTGAGACCAGGAAAGGCACCGGGCAGAGATGATTTCCGAGGAAAAATGTTGAGGGAGGGTGGCGTTTGTGCACAGAATGCCCTACATGACATCATAACAGTCTGGACCACTGGACAGGTTCCGCAGGATTGGAAGGATGCCCTGGTGGCACCCCTCTTTAAAGGGGATCGCACAGACTGTAAAAACTACAGGGGCATATCACTTATCGGTGTGCCGAGAAAGGTCCTGGCAAGGATTATTCAACATCGCCTTGCCAGGCACGCCGGGGAGGGGCTTGGGGAGCTCGAATGTGGTTTCAGGAAAGGGCGGTCTTGCACAGATCGATATTTTCTGTCTGTCTTCTACAGCAGAGGTGTAGGGAATTCCAACAAGACCTAGATCTCTATACTCTTTGGTTCTTTCGGTAAAGTCACGTAGGTAGAAAAAATAACCTACATCTCTGCTTTACTGACCTGGTCAAGGCCTATGATACCATCAGTAGGCCTGGGCTCTGGGCTTTTCTTTGTGCTGATGGAGTCCCTGACCCTCTGCTCACGATCATTAAGGACCTTCATGATGGTGAGCGGGCCCGGGTAAAACTACGTGGCCGGGAGTCAGAGCCATTCCCTGTACACCTTGGGGTGCGACAGGGGATGTCCTCTGGCTCCCACATTATTTAACATCTATTTTAGCCACGTAGTTCGTGAAGCCTTCAATAGCTGTACCGGGGGAATCTCCATTTGGTACAGATATAATGAGAGGCTGATCGATGCCCGGGTGCGGTCAAGGGATGGCTCCCTATTGCTCAACCACGTTATGTATGCCGATTATCTCATAATTGCTTGTCACTCAGAGGAGTTGGAGACGCTGCTGCTGAACCTGGAGAGTGCGACTAAGAGGTGGGGCCTTACCATCAGCCCCACCAAAATTAAGCACCTGCCTGGGTATTTTGTACCATGAGACACTCCGCCCCCACAACTCCCAATTGGCGATGGGGCTCGGGGTCCGGATTAATTGGGTTGATTATGCAAGTTTGTGGGTTTGTTGTCCAGATTTATGGGTTCATAGCCTAGATGTGTGGATTCGTAGTCCGAGTATCAGGATTGCCAGTCTGGTTTCTGTGACGTCAACGGAAGTCGCCCGGCAGAATCCCCCGACGCTTTCGCTCACCTCGACTTCCACCACACCTCCACGCTTCATACTAAACCCGAGGACCCTCTCGGCCCTCTGCCGCACGCAGTTTACATTTGGAACCAGCGTTCGATTGTGAAATCAGACATCTGCAGAGAACCAGTTGAAGTATTTTTTTTTGTGAATTGTCAAATTTAATGGCTCTGGTTACAGAAGCTCAAGCATCGTTGATTAAAGTCCAAGAACACTGCGCGCGATCCTAAGGGCTACATGATAAACGTATCGCCAACCCCCTCTACTCAGCAATAAATTATTCAGAAATTCATTTAGACTTTGTGGAGACTTAAAAAAGGAAAACGCAAACCAAAAGTATCGAAAGATCTTATATTGTTACTTCACATGGAGACTGTACCACACGAGGTCAGATTCACATTCTCCACACTGATCCCACACAGCCTCAACACGAAACTCGCAGTCTTAATCGGAACCCCGCAACATCAACATTAAAATATGAACTTGGGTCTCGGCACGAACCCAAGGGCCTCAACGTCAAACCCGCAGCCTTTTAACACTGTTAGTAAGCACAGCCTCAACCAACACTCGTCACCCACGGCCTCAACACGGACCCAAAGCCTCAACACTGACCCACAGCAACCGGGGGGGGGGGGGGGGGGCGTTGAAAGCGGTAACAGCGATACTCCGACCCCCTACAGCCAGGAGCTGGATTTGAGCAGAATCTCGGGGCCAGGTTTTATTTTCCAAAAAAAAAAGACTAAAAATAAGTTGTTGTTTTTTACCCTTTCTGGGAATAAAACAGGCGTTGTTAAGATACTCTTTGGTCATTTCGGTAAAGTCACGAAGGTAGAAAAACAAAATTAAAAAATAATATATCACAACGTTTCGATCGCAACACAAGCGATCGTCCTCAGGCGGGAAAAAATAATAAACCAGGAAGAACTACCTACGAGGTGCCGCCTTTACCGAAAGAACCAAAGAGTATGGATTCCTGCAGTCACCAAAGCTTGAAATCAAGATTGTTGTTAAGATATATATTCTTGGTTCTTTCTTGCTGTGGTTTTCACACCTGACGATGATTGCTTTGTGTTGCAGTCGAAACGTCGTGAGAATTTTATTGTTTTATATTTTTATTATTTTATTGTTTCCCTTCTACGTGGTGGTGACTTTACCGAAAGAACCAAGAAAATGAATCCCTGCAGTCACGAAAGCTTTAAATCAAAATGTTGTTAAGATGTTCAAACACCGGATATCTTTTTTTGCAAGGCGTCATCAAGTCTGCATTAACCACGCGGAATTGTGGCAAAAACATACAAACATGCTCTGATAATATATGCATTGTTTGTCAAACTGATGCCTTGCAAAAAGATATCCATTTGGTGTTGGGACATCTCAACACAACTGTTGTTTTAGTTCCAGAAAGAGTAAAACCTAATCTTATTTTTCATCAATTTGGACGCTGGCAAAAAAAGGTCCCAAAGGGACGAAAAATGACGTTCATGCATTCTTCTCGCGGCTGTCTCGTTGGCCATGGACTAGGGATGTAAAGTTTCTGGATTGAAGCATTGCTTCGGATGATTTCGGAGTCTAAAACAAGTCCATATTTTATTTTCTTCTTCTTCTTCTTGTTTTAAGATCGTCGATCACGTTACGTGTGAATTTAAAATTGTCCTGGGGGGAGGAGGGTAGGGGCAACGATAACCAAAAGCGACGACGCCCTGTGGGGCGTGCGCAGTGCACAGTGTGCGTGTGTGCGCGAGTGTGCGTGTGTGCGTGAGTGTGTGCGCAGTGTGTGCGTGTGTGCGCAGTGCGCGTGTGGCACGAAAGCCGCGCGCCATTTCCCCACGACGTCGGCGTTTATTCGGACCAAACTCGAGTGGAAAGTCCCGCAAAAAAAATGTCCGTTTCCAGGGTGTCGGTCTTCAGATGTTCGGGGATTTACTCAATACCACGATTGGCAACGTTTTCGGCAATGCGTCACCCCCCCCTTCTCCTTCTTCTTCTTCTTCGTGGCACACGAACAAAGGAGCCAGCAGAGAGGGGCATCGTGGAAGGTCAGAGGTGAAGGCCTCACTGATTCACCCCATTGGCCCGGGGCCAGATGAAGGAACATAAACCATCACCACGCACACTCCAGTCGTCCTCGAACTAAAGACGGTCACCGCTTTCGGCTGGGCCTTCTGCGGCCGTCCGGACTGCTCTTCACGTCAGGCATTAAGAAGCCACTGGAGCCGTGCACTTTTAAATGTAGACTGAAAGCTAATTTCTTTAGAACTGCTTTAGGTGTTCTTGGTTCTCTCGGTGAAGTCACGTAGAAGGGAAACAATAAAATAATTTTAAAAAATAAAAATATAAAACAACAAAATTCTCACGACGTTTCGACTGCAACACAAGCAATCATCATCATTTTATTGTTTCCCTTCCACGTGGTGGTGACTTTACCGAAAGAACCAAGAATATGAATCTCTGCAGTCGCGAAAGCTTTAAATCAAAATTTAACTGCTTTAGGTGTTTATTAGTTTGTTGTCCTTTCAACTGCACCGCCAACGAGCACGGTTGGCTATGTATGGTGCAAAAGAAGTTCAACGTACATGCGTACATTTCAGCGGTGACTCGTCAGCAGCGAGAGCCAGGCTTGAGTGCACCAACGCTGGCAAATCTGCCAGATGTTTCAGGGCAATGACGGCTCTCCACCTCTTCTCTCAGAGTTAGATGAAGCGGAGTGAACTCTCGGCTGCGGTTCTCTTGGGCTGCGGTGCCTCTGTATAAAACCTGGGTCTTGCGAATCGGCTCTCCACGGCAAAAACCAGAATAAAACCTCAACTTGAAACGAAAAAGTTAAATGCAAAAAAAATAGTTTACAAGCAACAATTCATCTCACGCACGCTATTACGCAAAATCTCGTCTGCCATTGGCTGAAAGGTCACATGATGCGGTTAGGTGGTGGTGGGGGGGGGGAGGAGGGGCTATCTTATTCCACAACTGCTATTGGCTACTGCTGCGTCATGGGTGCGAAGCTGCCCCTTGCTAATGACAGTGGCACTCCAGTGAAGGTCAAAGGGTGCGACGGAGACGTTCTCGCTCGCTCTCAAACGAGGGAAAGACGTGCAAAAAGTAGTCGTGATTATTAAAAAGCAATTTTGTCGCTTGATGAGAACCGGCGTGGGAACTCCATCTACACCGCGAGTTTCCCCCGTACCCTGGTCCTACCCGTGTCTCCCGCCGCGTTTTGTATGCACGATGAAACTTCTTCCGCACCGTACATAGCCAACCCTGCTAAATCGGAGGTTGCGGGGGGGGGAAGGATTGATTGTCTCTCTTCGTACCGCAGCTTTTCGTGTCTCCTCGCTTCTCTCCCCTCGGGTGCCACCTCTTCTTCTCCCCACGTGTTCCTCCTTTCCGTGTCTCTCTCCTTCCCCTCCCTCTGTCTCTCCTTCCTTTCCAATGAAGCCTTTTTTTCTCTTTGCCCCCCCCCCCCCCCCACCGCGTATTTTCTTTCCCCGTCTCTTGTCGCATCTCTCTCGGTGTCTTTCTTTGCCCCCTCCCCCCCCGCACCCGCCCCCGCCCGCCCCTACTCTGCCCGCTGGACCTCCCCCGCGTCTGTCCCCATATTCCGTGTTTCCCCCCGCACCCCATTCCACGAGTAGAATTATCCGTTCTTCCGAGCCTCCCCTCCCGCACCCCCCCCCCCCTCGCTTCTCACGGTCACTTCGCCTTCGTCTGCTTCTTCTCCGCCTCTTGGCAGAAAATCTCGAAAGCCGCTTGCATCTCAGGGTCCATGCCCGCGTCACCGTCTCCGTCTCCATTCTCGTCGTCGTCCTCCGCCACGTCTCCTTCTCCCGAGTCCGAGTCGGAATCCACGTAACTGGAGCGACAACAATAGTCAAGACATCTCAGCTGCGTCGCTCCATTTTTAAGAAGCGACCCTGGCCGTCACAAATGATGGCTGTGTCTCTCTGTCTCTGTCTCTGTTGTGCGGTTTATGCAATTAAACTCTCTCTCTCTCTCTGAACTGCATGTTACCAGGTAAAGACCACTGAACTTTTGTCTAAGCCGTTTTTCAGAAGTGACCTGGGCCGTTACAACGTGATGGCAGTTCAACCAAGTTGCTGATATCATCATCATCACCATCACGTGGACATTGATAGCAGCAGCCACATTACTCTGAAACGCATAGAGATACACATATAGACCCATAGAGATACACATAGAGACCCATAGAGATATACACACCGGTGGGCTAAAGTAGTGAACTATTTGGTCTTTTGTCAACGTGACACTTTGCTGATTGGCCGTGTCGGGTGGTGAGAGAGAGAGACGCGCAGACTCCAAATATACCACAGGCGTGGGGGACGGAATCGAACCCACGACCTCCTGTATACCAGGCGAGGTAGTTAACATTTCCTAGCCATCATGATGATGATGAGAGAGAGACACGCAAACTCCAAATATACAGCAGGCGTGGGGGTCGGGATCGAACCCACGACCTCCTGTATACCAGGTGAGGTAGTTAACATCTCCTAGCCATCATGATGATGATGAGAGAGAGACACGCAGACTCCAAATATACAGCAGCAGGCGTCAGGGTCGGGATCGAACCCACGACCTCCTGTATACCAGGTGAGGTAGTTAACCATCTCCTAGCCACCGTACCACCCCTTTAGCTACAGATGATGATGATGATGATTCTGTTCAACACGTAGGCTCAATTGTGAACAATTGTGAAGAAGTCTTCCTGTTTCCGGTCTTATATAGAGGGGAGTACAGGTGATTCTGATAATGCTGCTGCTGATGACACTGCTGCTGCTGCTGCTGATGACACTGCTGCTGATGACGCTGCTGATGCCGATAATGCTGATGCTGCTGATGCCGATGATGCTGCCGATGCTGAAACCGATGACGCTGATGCTGCCGATGATGATGGTGATGATGCTGATGATGTTAATGATGCTGATATGACGATGATGAATGATGCAATGATGCTGATGTTGATGACGCTGATGACCGATGCCGATGATGCTGATTACTCTGATGCTGATGCCGCTGATGATGCTGCTGATGCCGATGATGCCGATGACGCTGCTGATGACGCTGATGATGCCGCCGATGCTGCTGATGATGCTATTGATGACGCTGATGATGACGCTGATGATGACGCTGATGATGATGCTGACGCTGATGATGACGCTTATGATGACACTGATGATGACCATGATGCTGATGATGATGCTGACGCTGATGATTACCATGATGCTGATGATGATGCTGATGATGACGCTGATGATGACCATGACGCTGATGATGACACTGATGATGACCATGAGGCCGATTATGATGCTGATGATGCTAATGGTGACACTGATGATGACGCTGATGATGACCATGACGCTGATGATGATGCTGATGATGACCATGACGCTGATGACGCTGATGATGATGCTGATGATGACGCTGATGATGATGCTGATGATGACCATGACGCTGATGATGGCGCTGATGACGCTGATGATGGCGCTGATGATGATGCTGATGATGACCATGACGCTGATTATGACGCTGATGATGACGCTGATGATGATGCTGATGATGACGCTGATGATGATGCTGATGATGACCATGACGCTGATGATGATGCTGATGATGACCATGACGCTGATGATGATGCTGATGACACTGATGATGACGCTGAAGATGACGCTGCTGATGATGTTGCTGATGATGATGACGCTGATGATGATGCTGATGATGACGCTGTTGATGACGTTGCTGATGATGAGGCTGATGATGATGACGCTGATGACGCTGATGATGACGTTGCTGATGATGACGCTGATGATGACGCTGCTGATGACGCTGATGATGATGCTGATGACGATGCTGCTGATGACGCTGATGACCATCACGCTGATGATGATGATGATGACCATGACGCTGATGACGATGCTGATGACGCCGCTGATGATGACCATGACGCTGACGATGACGACCATGACGCTGATGACGACGCTGATGACGACGCTGATGACGACGCTGATGATGACCATGACGCTGATGACGACGCTGATGACGACGCTGATGATGAGGATGACGCTGATGACGACGCTGCCTATGACAACGCTGATGATGACCATGACGCTGATGACGACGCTGATGATGATGACCATGACGCTGATGACGACGCTGCCTATGACGACGCTGATGATGACCATGACGCTGCCGATGACGACGCCGATGATGACCATGACGCTGACGATGATGACGATGACCATGACGATGCCGACGCCATCAATGCCGCGGGTGCCGAGTGCCCGGTGTGAGCGAGCGCCTCACTAGTGGTCCGGGGTCTCTGTGGCGGTGCGAGCGGCGCGCGGGAACCTCTTGCGCAGCTCCTCCTCGTGCTGCATCACTCGCTCATAGTGCTCACGGAACTCTGCGGAGACGCACGCACAGATACACACACACAGATATACACACAGAGATACACATACAGAGATACACACATACAGAGATATACACACACAGAGATACACATACAGATATACACACACAGAGATACACACATACAGAGATATACACACACACAGAGATACACATACAGATATACACACAGAGATACACACATACAGAGATACACACATACAGAGATACACACATACAGAGATATACACACACAGAGATACACATACAGATATACACACACAGAGATATACACACAGAGATACACACACAGAGATATACACACAGAGATACACACACAGATATACACACAGAGATACACATACAGAGATACACACATACAGAGATACACACGTACAGAGATACACACATACAGAGATACACACACAGAGATACACACACTGATATGCACACATACAGAGATACACACATACAGAGATACACACATACAGAGATATACACACAGAGATATACACACAGAGATATACACACAGAGATACATGATGATACACATACAGAGATACACATACAGAGATATACACACACAGAGATATACACAGAGATACACACACACAGAGATATACACACACAGAGATACACATACAGAGATACACACAGTAAGAGATATACACACAGATATACACACACAGATACACACAGAGAGATACACAGAGAGATACACAGAGAGATACACAGAGATACACACAGAGAGATGCACAGAGATACACACAGAGAGACACACACAGAGATGCACACAGAGATATACACACAGAGAGATACACACAGAGATACACAGAGAGATACACACAGAGAGATAAGCAGAGAGATGCCAAGGGGAAATGGGTAAGGTTGAGAACCGTGGTTCATGCAGCAGACCCTGGCTGACAGAGAGATACACAGAGAGACGCACACAGAGATATACACTTACAGAGAGATACACAGTGAGAGATACACAGAGAGATATACACAGTGAGAGATATACACGCAGATATACACACAGAGAGATACAGAGGGATACACACAGAGACACAGAGAGAGATACACACACAGAGAGACAAAGTGAGAGATACACAGTGAGAGATACACACACAGAGATATACACAGAGAAACACACAGAGAGAGGCACACACACAGATAGAGATAGAGAGGAATACACGCAGAGAGAGACACAGAGAGAGATACACACACAGAGAGAGATACACACACAGAGATACACACACAATGATACACACACAGAGACACACATACAGAGACAAACATACAGAGATACACACACACAGAGATACACACAGAGATACACACACAGAGATACACACACACATACACAAAGAGAGAGATACACAGAGAGGGATACACGCAGAGAGAGACACAGAGAGAGATACACACACAGAGATACACACACAGAGAGATACACAGAGAGATATACACAGAGAGATATACACACAGAGATACACACACAGAGATACACACACAGAGATACACACAGCCAGTCATCTCAGTCATCTCAGTCAGTCGACCCGTGGCACCTGCTGGGTCTGCCCCATGACCTCCTGCCAGTGGGCGTTCGACACTTCACGTGGCCTCAGGGTGCACATGGCCTGGCACAAGCATCGTGGTGACATCACCGCCACTTAGTGGCATACGGCGGTTGTTGTTGTTGTCCGTGCGTGCATGTACGTACGTGTATACGCGTGTGTACACGCGTGTGTACGTGTGTGTGTGTATACGTGTGTGTACGTGTGTGTACGTGTGTGTGTACGTGTGTGTGTATATACGTGTGTGTACGTGTGTGTATACGTGTGTGTACGTGTGTGTGTGTATGCGTGTGCGCGCGCGTTGGTACCAGGGTCTGCAGCCGTGAAGGGCGTCCCGTCGGCCGTGTAAAACACCGGCTCATTCTGCCAGACACAGCACACACACACACGTGTGTAAGAGTGTGTGTACGTTTCTATGGGGAGCGGTAGTGCAGCGGTTAGCGCTACGCTGCGCTACGAACCTGGCGACCCGGGTTCGATTCCCGCTCACGGCCAACACCGGTGTCGATAATATCTGAACCGGTCCTGGGCCTCCCCCAGGTCGACTCAGCCTCAAATGAGCACCTGGTGCGGTGTGTAAAACATCGCCACTGGGGAGACAAAGGCGGTCGGGCGTGGTGCTGGCCACCCACCCCCTCGTGTGCCGTGTTGGCCTTCATAGGTGCTAATTCGCTAACAGCACTTGCCCCCGACAGTCTGCTGAGGCTACACGGGGGCTCTTTGTCTTGTATGACGTGTGTGCGTGTACATCGGTGTGTATATCATCGTGTAGGAGGAGTGCGTTTCTCACCATGTAGTAGTCTGGGTCG
Source organism: Petromyzon marinus (assembly GCF_048934315.1). NCBI lineage: Eukaryota > Metazoa > Chordata > Hyperoartia > Petromyzontiformes > Petromyzontidae > Petromyzon > Petromyzon marinus. Next base: position 9,151,829 of record NC_133734.1, read on the forward strand.
GTGAGGGGGCAGTGGGTGGGGGTTGGGGTCGAGGTGGGGGTCACTCTGCCCCAGTTGCTTGACCTCAGCTCTATGAGTTTCAGTAACATGCTGCGCACTGGCCTACACACGCACGCACGCACACACAGACAAAGATCCCCCGTGTAGCCTGTAACAGACTGTTGGGGCAAGTGCTGCTAGCGAGCAGCGCCTATGAAGGCCGGCACGGCACACGAGGGGGGTGGGTGGCCAGCACCACGCCCGGCCCGCCTTTGTCTCCCTGGGTGGCGATGTTTACTACGCACCGCACCAGGTACTCATTTCAGGCTGAATCGACCTAGGGGAGGCCCATGACCGGTTCAGATAATCGTCACCGGTGTTGGCCGTGAGCGAGCCACCAGGTTCGTAGCGCAGCGCTCACACACATACATAAATACAAAGATCCCCCAAATAGCCTTAACAGACTGTAGGGGCAAGTGCTGTTAGCGAGCACCTATGAAGGCTGGTAACGGCACACGAGGGGGTGGGTGGCCAGCTCCACGCCCGACCGCCTTTGTCTCCCCCAGTGGCGATGTTTTATTACACATCGCACCAGGTACTCATTTGAGGCCGAGTCGACCTAGGGGAGACCCGGGACCGGTTCAGATAATCGTCACTGGGTGTTGGCCGTGAGCGGGAATCGAACCCGGGTCGCCGGGTTCATAGCGCAGCGTAGCGCTACCCGCTACACACAGACACACAGACAGATACCCCCCGTATAGCTCTTAACAAACTTTATGGGCCAAGTGCTGTTCATGAATAGCAGTACCTCACAGAAAATGCTCAACAGACCCGGCCCTGGGGGGGTTTGTCGCGCTTAAATACAAAACGTGGCCAATGAGTGACTAACTCAGCACTTAACCGGTTGGGTGTCGGAGAGTTAAACCCACAACAACGTTTACAATTCAAGTTACTGTGGCATTTAGCAGGGTAACAACAACGACAACGAGCAGGAGCTTCATCAGGCGATTTGCCAGAATTAAAGCTTTACCAGGATAAAAAAAGTGTAATTATTAATAATATTAGACACGTAAGCCTACTCCATGCTCAACTGTTCCCTCGGGGGGAAGGAGATCGGATCGCCGTTCTTTCCATTAATGACAGTAACAGGGGGTTGGTGGCGCTCCTTTTGACGGTGGAATTAGAGAGTGATTTGCGATCGCACGCCACTGAAGCAGACTCCATCTCCTCAGCAACCCGCGACCACCGCCAATCCTTGGAGCGCCGCACGGCTCTCCGAACCTCCGAGCGAAAGGCCGCGGTAAGCCTCCTCATTCTCCGACGTGGGATGCTGAAGACGGTGGGAGTGGGCCTGTCGCTTTCTCTCAGCCAGCCTGAACACCTCCTCTGTCAGCCAGGGTCTGCTGCATGAACCACGGTTCTCAACCTCACCCATTTCCCCTTGGCATCTCTCTGCTTATCTCTCTGTGTGTATCTCTCTGTGTATCTCTCTGTGTATCTCTCTGTGTGTATCTCTGTGTGTGTATCTCTGTGTGTGTCTCTCTGTGTGTATCTCTGTGTGTATCTCTGTGTGTATCTCTGTGTGTATCTCTGTGTGTGTATCTCTGTGTGTGTATCTTTCTTTGTGTATCTCTCTGCGTGTTTCTCTGTGTGTATCTCTGTGTATCTATCTCAGTATCTCTATCTCTCTGTGTGTCTCTCTCTCTGTGTATCTCTGTGTGTATCTCTGTGTGTATCTCTCTGTGTGTATCTCTCAGTGTGTATCTCTCTGTGTGTATCTCTCTGTGTGCATCTCTCTGTGTATCTCTCTCTGTGTGTATCTCTGTGTGTATCTCTCTGTGTGTATCTCTGTGTGTATCTCTGTGTATATCTCTCTGTGTATCTCTCTGTCTGTCTGTCTGCATCTCTATCTCTGCGCATTACCGTTCACAGGACCCATCCAGCACCACGGACTTCATGCGCTCCATCAGCTCGTCCATGCTGCTCTTCCCCTCCAACCGGAAGTCGTCCTCCAGCACCGACCCACACAGCTACACCCACAGAGATAGATAACATCATTAGACCTCCTTTGCCAGTACCAACATATTATCTGGCAACAAAACCTTTTTTTACAAGGAACCATGCTACTGCATGAACCACAATACTTGTGGTCAAAATGCAAACGAAAAAAAACACTATGATAATATATGATGATGTATTGTCCTTGAAACTGATTGGTCCACACCAAGGGCTTTCTTTTGGAGCCTCGACCCAATTGGTGCTCGACCAGATGACGCCAAAAGTCGTCACACAGCTCAAAGACAATGCTGCTATCAAAGTAATGAGGGCTCGGGGTCAGCATCTACATCATTAGACCTCCTTTGCCAGTGCCAAAATATAATAATAGGGGTTTCTCCCTTTTTTTTCTGGCAACAAAATTGAAACCTTTTTTTACAAGGAATCGTTTTTACTGCATTAACCACAATACTTGTGGTCAAAATGCAAACGAAAAAACACACTATGATAATATAATATGATGCATTGTCCTTGAAACTGATTGGTCCACACCAAGGGGCGGCTTTCTTTTGGAGCCTCGACCAGTTTCAAGGACAATGCATATATATTGGGTCTGTCATTTTCTCTCAACTAGCCGGAACACCTCCTCCTTCAACCAGGGTCTATGGGGAGGTCTGGACCGCGTACCCAATGCAGTCATTGCAGCTGCATGAGCCACAGTCCTGAACCTCATCCATTTCCCCTCAGCATCAATCAGAAGGAGTGGGGGATGATGCCAACCCCAGCTGCATGCAATGTTGAAATTCCTGCTTTCAACTATCCTCGGCTAGCTGAGACCAGGCCACTGTGTGTTTGAATGGGGTCCTAGATGGACACCCCACCACCACCACAGTGGAAGAATGGCAGGCGCATCTTAGAGATGACAAGTCGATGGTCAGTGGGCAGATCAGCTCCACGGTAGGACCTGGTGTCAAGGACAAGCCCATGGGCTGCACAGAAGTCTAGCAGCCTCCTACCGTCATTATTGAACTGATCTGGCACGTGCCTTCCGATCACTCCAATCCAGGTGTCTGCATCATGACCAACTCGGGCATTAAAGTAACCCAACAGGATGACTCTATTCATAATAAAAGTTTTTGGGTTACATCGCGTCATTTATAAATGTGTCGTAACCCTCCACCACCCGACACGGCCAAACAGTAAAAAAAGTGTCACGTTTACAAAGGACAAATAGTTCACTACTTCAGCCCACCGGTGTGTTGAAGAGTGAATCAACATCATTTAAAATTTGAGTACGACGTTTCGCTGGTAATTACATCCAGCTTCATCGGGCAATTCGCCAGAATGGTAAAGCCCTCACTTGCTCCCGGTCTTAAATAGAGCAGCAGGGTGACGTCATCATTTAACTCATTTCAGGTGCAGTGATTTGAGGCAGAGTGGGGGGGGGGAGTTATTGTAATTATAAAATCGATTGGTGATCAGTCATTGGTTATGATTAGTAATGAGTTGTAGATTAGTAATTAGTTGTAAGGTGTGTTATTGTGATTATATGCTACATTAGTAATCCGTTCATTAGTATGTGTTTCCCCTATAAGGAATTGTAATATGTATTAATTAATAATACGCTTCCAAGCTGCACTAAGCCTGTAGCTGTCAGAGTGATTAAAGTTATTTCTATTTCTCTCAATTTCGATGGATTCTCTAATTAGTCTTTGCCAGTAATAATTAGTTTTACACAACACTTCAACGTTATCAAAATCAATTGAGTGTCCTTGTTGACAAGCATGTTCTGCCACTGCCGACAGTTGTGTTTGAGATAATTTAATATTTCTTTGGTGTTCTTTTAGTCTTATGCTGTCTGTCCAATATAGCATCTGCCACATAAACAGTTAATCCAATATACACCTTCTGTTGATAATTTAGGTAATTCGTCTTTAGTGCAAGATACTAGGTTTTGAATTTTGTGTACTGTATCAAAAGGATGACTCTATCCCGATGGGCCACATTAGACAGCACCTTTGACAGCAGGTTATAGAAGGCGTCTGACTCATCGGCTTTGCCTGCATCCCTCCACGGATGTTCATCTTCGGTGGGGGCATAAGTAACCACGACCACCACCACCGCCATTCCTCACCTCGTGTTGATGGGGAGGCGAGCCCACAGCAGCCTGGGGCTTACAGCTTCCCACACCTCACTGCCACGTTCAGATACCCCCCTTCATTCGTATGTTCAAAAGAAGTGCCACTCCCTGTTGTTTGGTAGTTTCCTGCCCCAGGCGGTCGCCAGGTTCGTAGCACAGCGCGCTAACCGCTGCACTACTGCTCCCCACACAGACACACACACACAGAGTGACGCAGGGATGGAGCGCTGTGTGAGTGGAGCCGGCCACGATTAACCTTGAGCATCTTGATGGCGCAGGTGACGTTGTCGTCTGTGGGGTGAGCTAGCAGGGTGTGGATGACGTCCCTCACACCCACGCGCAGGATGGCAGCACGAGTCCTCTGGGAGCCGGACAACACCTGCACGGGGGACAGGGGAGACACCGGGGGAGGGGGATGGGGAGACACAAGGGGGGAGACACGGGGGGGGGGGGAGACACAAGGGGGGGTGGAAGACACGGGGGAGGAGACACGGGGGGGGGGAGACACAGGGGGGAGACACGGGGGGGGGGGACACACAGGGGGGAGACACGGGGGGGGGGGAGACACAGGGGGGAGAAACGGGGGAGACACGGGGGGAGACACAGGGGGGGAGACACAGGGGGGAGACACAGGGGGGAGACCGGGGGGGGGGGGGGAGACACAAGGGGGGGGTGGGAGACACGGGGGGTGCATGGGGACGGGGACGACATACGGGGGAGACACGGGGGTACTGGGGGGAGGGGGGGGGAGGGGGAGACACGGGGACACAGCAGAGACACCGGGGAGACATGGGGGAGACACGGTGGAGGAGGCAACGGGGACGGGGGGGGGGGGGGGGTGGAAGAGGAGAAGGAGGAGGAGGGGACACGGGGCCTCCCGGTCAGGATCGCAACCCCAAAGGTCCTTCTCGGGGCCCAAACTTACCGCAGCGCGGGGCGGTCGCCACGTGTGCGCCGTCTGGACAGAGAGGGGCCTGCCCAGCTCACCGAGCGCGACTCCCTGTGACGTCCCTTTGAACTCTCGCGAGGTCGACGAGCCCCCTGCTACTAGAAAGCCCCGTCGTGGCAGCAGCAGCAGCTGCTGCTGACGATGACGGAGCCGCAAAAATTAAAGCCTCCTCCCCCCGAATTTCCGCTCGCTCCCAGCCACCGCCGTCCCAGGCAAAGGTACTCGCAGGGGGGGGGGGGGAACCTCGCGACAACGAGCCCCCTTGATACAGATAGCTGTGTCAAGTGAAGAGCTCTGAGACACCCGAGATTATATATACAGGTTAAGGGGGGGGGGGGGGGGGAGGAGCCAGGAAGGGACGTGGGTGGGGGGGGAGGGCCAAGTTGCTACGGCTATTCTGCTGTGAATGTTCCACCTGAAGACGGAAGCTTGTGTTGCCTCCGAAACGTCGTGATTCTATTTAGTTGTTTTCATTCATTTTAATTTTACCTACGTCGTGACCTTACCGAAAAAAACCAAAGAGTCGCGAAAGCTTCAGATCTAGGATGGGTGGTCGCTCCCGCCACTTTTCACGCGCTATCATTTCACTCGCTCTGTCTGTTGTCGTTGTCGTTGCATCCTGAAAATCTTGTAACTCAATTTTAACCCACTTCCCAATGTGGTATCGACTGCAAATTCGGTATACTTACGTCATACCGATGACAATGCTGTATTCTATCATGAAAAAAAGAAAAAATATTTGTAAACATTCTTTTTTTACACGTTATGTTTCGGCTTGGGTCTAATCGTCCGCGGTCAACTCACGTCGGCTGTCATCGGCCACGGTCCCCCTTACGTCGTGGCGAGCTTCGGGGCCACTTCCTGGAGCCGTGGAGTTCTCCCATCACGAGTGCGTTCAACAAAAGCGCGTTTAAAAAAAAAAGTTTCAAAGAAAAAATATTATACTCTTTGGTTCTATTCGGTAAAGTCACCACGTAGGTAAAAAATAAAAAATAAAAATCACGACGTTTCAGCCTTCATCAGGTGAAGGGACCAGACTGTCTCGAGGACAGCGCTGGAGTGAACACAGCCAAGCTCAGACCGCGACCTTTAAGCTGTGTGCGAGGAATTAAGATGCCTTGACAAAGGAATTAGGATAAAAATTAGCATTCGATTGGCCGCCAGCCGGAAATTTGGCTACGCGGATGACCTGCCACTTGCCATCCGCAGGAGGAGGAGCCAGAAACTGAGGCACCGAAACCTCTCGCGAAGACTTCGAGAAACCAGAAATGTACCTCCTCGGGTACCGGAGGCTCCGCCGCCCCAAACGCCAAGGGGAAAACTGCCGGAACGCCGTACCGCTTGTGAACAATGCCAACGCCCAACAGAAAACCAACCGGGCCGTCCGCTTGCTCGCGGCGAAGAGGTCCCAGGGCACCACAGGAAGTACCCCCCCCCCCCCCCCCCGAGACAGCTCGGTGGCGATGCGACTCTCGACGAGAGCCTCAAGATTCCCCCGCCCCGCCCGAACGGCCTGCGGAATGCCGCTGTAAAAATAAAAAAAAGACGCGCGCGTGCGAGCTAATCTCGGCGCGCGTAAACTGGCTTCGCAGCAACGCTCGGACGGCCCCCCCCCCCCCCCCCCCGTGGGCACTGGCTCCTCTCTGCGGCGTTTGAATATTTCGCTCCTCCGCCTCGGTGGGTGTAAGCGGCAGCTAAACGCGCGGTCCGTGCGGATCGTCCAAGGGACGCGACGACGGAGCGACGCCGCCGCGGCTTCTGGCCCTCGCCAACGTCGCTCCGAGGCTTTGCCGCCGCATCGTCGCCGCCGCATCGTCGCCGCCGCGCGCAAGAGAGAGAGGACAGGAGGGAGCACCCCCCCCCCCCAAGGGCCGCCAGCAATCCGAAGCTCCCGATGAACAAGGGGGCATCTCCATGCCGCCGCCGCCACCGGCGCGCAGGTGGCTTAGATCCAGAAAAACACTTTTCTGTCACCATGCAAAGAACCTCGACTGTGGCAACAATCGTCGAGGCACGGCGGAGGGGAGGGGGGGTGGGAGGGTAAAACCACAAACCCTGCAGCAGAAATCCATCGTCAGTGGCCTCCGCCCCCCCCCCCCCCCCACCACCATCACCACCACCACCACCACCACCACCCAACAATCCTCCAAATCAGGATCTAGCCTAGCCAGGCAGAGCCCCGGATCAACCACGAATCGTATCCGGACGCTCTGGTGGAAGACGTTTTGGGGAGGGGCATGGCGGGTGGGGGGGTGGGAGGGGGGGGGGAGAGACGCTTTCTCCACCAACGGAAAATTAAGGAGACGTCCAGTTTCCGTGACCGTGGTGGTGGGTGGTGGGTGGTGGTGGGGTGGGCGGTGAGTGGTGGTCGGCGGTGGGTGGTGGTGGTGGTGGGTGGTGGGTGATGGTGGTGGTGGTGGTGGCGGTGGTGGTGGTGGTGGTGGTGGGGTGGTGGTGGGCGGTGGGTGGTGGTGGTGGGCGTGGTGGGCGGCTGGGTGGTGGGCGGTGGGTGGGTGGGTGGCGGTGGTGGTGGTGGTGGTGGTGTTCGGCGGTGGGCCGTGGGTGGTGGTCGGCGGTGGGTGGTGGGTGATGGTGGTGGTGGGGTGGTGGTGGTGGTGGTGGTGGTGGTGGTGGTGGGTGGGTGGTGGTGGGCGGTGGGTGGTGGTGGTGGGGCGGTGGGTGGTGGTGGGTGGTGGTGGTGTGGCGTGGTGAGTGTAGCGAGTGGTGAGTGTAGTTGTGGTGAGTGTAGTGAGTGGTGAGTGTAGTGAGTGGCGAGTGTAGCGAGTGGTGAGTGTAGTGAGTGGCGAGTGTAGTGAGTGGTGAGTCACAGGGACACCTCTAGGTGCAGGTAGAGTTCAGTGAGGAAGATGGAGTAGGCGTGGTGAGTGTAGCGAGTGGTGAGTGTAGTGAGTGGTGAGTGTAGTGAGTGGTGAGTGTAGTGAGTGGTGAGTGTAGCGAGCGGTGAGTCACAGGGACACCTCTAGGTGCAGGTAGAGTTCAGTGAGGAAGATGGAGTAGGCGTGGTGAGTGTAGCGAGTGGTGAGTGTAGCGAGTGGTGAGTGTAGTGAGTGGTGAGTGTAGTGAGTAGTGAGTGTAGTGAGTGGTGAGTGTAGTGAGTGGTGATTGTAGCGAGCGGTGAGTCACAGGGACACCTCCAGGTGCAGGTAGAGTTCAGTGAGGAAGATGGAGTAGGCGTGGAGACGCTTCCTGGAGGCGGCGTCGCCCTTGGCCACCGTCTCCCGGCTCTCGTACTCAACGTGGCACCTGCGTGGAGAGACGCAGAGAGAGGGCAAGCGTGAGAGAGCGAGAGTGAGAGAGTGAAGAGAGAGCGGAGAGAGCGAGAGCGTGAGAGTGAGAGAGAGACAGTGAGAGAGTGAGAGATAGTGAGAGAGAGAGACCTTGAGAGAGTGAGAGATAGTGAGAGAGAGAGACAGTGAGAGACAGTGAGAGAGTGAGAGAGAGAGACAGCGTGAGAGAGAGTGAGAGAGAGACAGTGAGAGAGTGAGAGATAGTGAGAGAGAGAGACCTTGAGAGAGTGAGAGAGAGGGCGAGAGAGAGAGAGAACGTGAGAGTGAGAGCGTGAGAGAGCGTGAGAGTGAACGTAAGTGAGAGAGAGAGTGAGAGATAGTGAGAGACAGTGAGAGAGAGAGACAGTGAAAGAGAGAGACAGCGTGAGAGAGAGTGAGAGAGAGACAGTGAGAGAGTGAGAGATAGTGAGAGAGAGAGAGACCTTGAGAGAGTGAGAGAGAGAGGGCGAGAGAGAGAGAGTGAGAGAGCGAGAGAGAGAGAACGTGAGAGTGAGAGCGTGAGAGAGCGTGAGAGTGAACGTAAGTGAGAGAGTGAGAGATAGTGAGAGAGAGAGATATAGAGTGAGAGAGTGAGAGAGAGAGTGAGACTTTTTTTGACTTCAAAACAACTTTCATTGGCCGCCAGCAGCAACAGCAGAGGAGGCGATTTCGATATGAAACGCAAAAGTCACCGGCAACACAAATGAAAAT